>NC_137125.1:22450110-23058444 GCF_949319135.1 Squalius cephalus
ATAAGCTGTAGTTTTTGTTTTTTATGCTTACTTTATTGGTTCTGTAATATGATATATTTTTATTTGACATTTTTGCCTGTTATGTTGACTTATTGGTTCTGTAATAAAATATATTAGTATCAAATTTTTTTGCCTGTGTTACTTTATTGGGCAATAAAGAGATTTTTTATAACAACGAAAGTGTTTCTGAACATCAGTGACATTCAAAACAGTGATAACTGAAACAGATATACAAAACACCATGCAGTGTGTATAAAAATATTTATTGCAAACAGACGGAATTACACAGATAAGAACATCTGCATTCATATCCAACACCAAAGTGAACAAAAGTTTAAAATATATAAATGCATATGACACTGTTGTCATGTTCAACAACTGCAGGAAGTGAAAAGCAAGAAACAGCTTCAAACAGATACAGATTTAGAAAGAACAATATTTTTTAACCGTAACAGTTTTATCATTTTACAATAATGTTTTGGTAAGCACAGTTTTTAACACAAAAGGATTTGCAAATGTCTTTGCAAAAAAAACAACAACATGGGAATGAACACTAATGTTCAGGCTTGCACATTGCCTGAAACTAGGACAGCCAGGACACAGCTAGGACATTCCCAGAGGTTTCGTTGTTTGCCATGGGTTCACGGGGTGGTTGGGGGTCATGCCTATCCCTTAAGATGTCTTCATCTGAAACAAGTGTGTCACCATTGTCCATAGACACATTGTGCAAAAAGGCACATGAAGCAATGACCTGGGGTGCAAACGTGGGCTTCACCTCCAAAGCTTCAAGCTCTGAAAAGTGTTGACCTCCACCTGGTCTTCATCATGCCGAACGCCCTTTCTATTATGCTGCGCCCCCTTGACTGAAAGTAGTTAAATCGTTGCTGTACTTTTCCATGCACTGGCTCCTTGAATGGGGTGATGAGGCAAATTGGCGTTTCCAAACAAGGATACCCACCATCACCCAGAAGGATGTAGCCTGTTGGTGGATACCGTCTTGCGGTATAAAAACTGCTGTTCTTCATTATGCGTGTGTCATGGACAGACCTCGGGTACCCCACATAAATGTCCAGAAACCTGCCATTTGAGTCACATATTGCCTGCATGCTGATTGAGTAAAATCATTTATAATTCAGATAGTCTAATCTGTGACATTGTGGTGGTTTTATCCGTATGTGGCTGCCATCGATTGCTCCAACCACATTGTGGAATGCAGGGGTTCCTGAAATGTTGACGAATCCCTGACCAACTGCAGGCAGGCCCACTGTTAGAGGGAAGCAGATTGCTCTCCTCAGATTGTCCCATATATTCTGGGCCACTCTGTGGATGATGCGGTGAACTGTAGTCTTTGGAACATTAAAGACACTGGACACCACCCGATAAGAGAGTCCATGTGCCAGCCAGTACGTATATATGAGTACCTCAAGCTCATTACCCCAGCCATGGTCCTGCTCCCTTTGCAAAAGCCTTTGTAAGCTGTGCATCGCTGTTCTGCTGAGGCGGAAATCCTGCCTCAGCTCAGTTTCAACATTGAACCACATGCGCAGTATAGGCATGTTGGGGTTTATGGCACAGTATCTAGTTGCAGTACCAGTCTGGAAAATAAAACCATTTCACACCATTAATGAGCTTGGGGTAATGAGCTTGAGGCACCCACTTTTCAACAGGCACAAACAAAAAACAAAAAAAAAACTTTTAATATATTCGAATTTTGTCAAGAATTATAAAAAATCCGCAATAAGCTCATAATTTGTGTTAAAATAGTCTAAATGTTTAGTTTTAAAAACAATTTTAAAAAGCTGGTTATGTCTATTTTGATGTTTCTGCGCAAGTTCAGCAGACAGAGGTTCGGGTTTGTTCCGATCAGATCATGTGAGCGGAGAGCGCATTTCTGAATATTCCGCTCCGCACTCAAGCGCACGACCGCATGCATAAAGCTTGCCACAAAGAACCGGTAAAAGTAATTTGGGGTCAGTAAGATTTTTTTAAGAAATTAAGAAAAGTAATAGGCAAGGATGCATTCAATTGATCAAAAGTGACAGTATAGACATTTATAACGTTACAAAAGCTTTCTATTTCAGACTCTGTAAACTCTGAAACTTTATTCAGCAAATAATCATGAAAAAAACAGTTTTCTACATTGATAATAATCAGAAATGTTTATTGAGCAGTAAATCAGCGTATTATTCCCTCAGGTAGGTTGCATGTTTTCTTGCGTGGGTGGATATTGGAATCAATAATCACGTTGATTGCATTCACCAGAAACTGATTTGCCGAAATCAAAATGCTGACATTGACATTGAAAGTCCCGCTCGGAGCGGTAAATCAAACAATGATTTGTCCCT
This sequence comes from Squalius cephalus, assembly GCF_949319135.1. Classification (NCBI taxonomy): domain Eukaryota; kingdom Metazoa; phylum Chordata; class Actinopteri; order Cypriniformes; family Leuciscidae; genus Squalius; species Squalius cephalus. The sequence continues at coordinate 22,452,456 of NC_137125.1, forward strand.
AAATAATGATATATTATTATTGATAGGATGATAACAGGTGTCATGATCATTTTCAAGTTTCGTGATCAGCACTGCTGCTGTATCAGTCAGTGGTTAGATCAGCTTTCCAGTCAAAAAAATAGGACAAGGGAAATATAAATTATGCATTATTAATTATGACAAATAAATAATGCCCAAAATACGGGCCATTTGGCAACCCTATATAACGTTTTTTCCCTTCCCCAAGAACAAAAAACAAAGCACATAACGTTAGCAGGGCTGAACTGGGACAAAAAAATGTTTTTGCTAATGAAAATTAGCAAAATAACGTTTGCTAGCAGCTCAGATAACTGTGTTGGTTAGTTCGGTAAACGTTGTTTGTTACCAATCCATACATACCATAAGCGGATCCACCAGCATCCGTAGGCATCATAGACCTCTTCTTCTCCCTTGATTTCTCCGATTTGTTGCAGACAATCGCAAAAAAATCTCTAATACCCACGCAATCGACATAAACACACTTGCAGACGGCATCTTGGAAGTTTGTGATCAACACTTGTTGCCCCTGGTGACACAGAGCCACTTAGTAACACTTAGTAACGATGTATGATGACGTAACCAAGTGGCGTCTCATTTCATAGGGGTATGTTTTCACCCCTAGCGCTTACCACTCGGTTTCGAGGGACAAGGGCTAGGGGTAAGACGAAGGGGTAGGGGTAGGGGTAAGACAGAGAATTGGGATTCAGCCTAAGAATTGCGTTTTATTTACCTCAGCTAAATAAGATATGTAATTATTCAAACACGACCTACAACTTCATTTTCTAATGTGACTGATGTAGCCTCGCTTGCACTGTTTAGTTTTTAATTTCATTTGTCTGCTAGTCTCATTCGTTTCTTTGCTCCTCTGGATTTGTGGATGTTTCCTGGACTGATTCCGGTTACCAAACTTTATCATCCGGCTTTCGACTACTGTCTGCCATGTACAGAACCAGTTTTGTTCATTAAATGTTCTGATCTTTGCTTTTTATGTTTTATTTATTATACTTAAAAGAAATTTGTGGTAACACTTTACAATAAGGTTCCATTAGTTAACATTAGTTAATGCATTAGTTAACATGAACTAACCATGAACGACACCTCTGTTCAGCATTAATTAATATTTGTTAACGTTAACTCACACATGTACTAATGCATCAATTCACATTAACAGCACGGTTAGTTAACATTAGTTAATGCATTAGTTAACATGAACTAACCATGAACGACAGCTCTGTTCAGCATTAATTCATATTTGTTAACGTTAACTCACACATGTACTAATGCATCAATTCACATTAACGGCACGGTTAGTTAACATTAGTTAATGCATTAGTTAACATGAACTAACCATGAACGACAGCTCTGTTCAGCATTAATTAATATTTGTTAACGTTAACTCACACATGTACTAATGCATCAATTCACATTAACAGCACGGTTAGTTAACATTAGTTAATGCATTAGTTAACATGGACTATCCATGAACGACACCTCTGTTCTGCATTAATTAATATTTGTTAACGCTAACTCACACATGTACTAATGCATCAATTCACATTAACAGTACGTTTGGTTAACATTAGTTAATGCATTAGTTAACATGAACTAACCATGAACAATGCCTGTAAATAGCTTTACTGTTTTGTAGGGGTTTTAACTGTACATATTTACATTAGTTTACGCAGCAGTTGACACACACTATGTATGAACATTTATAACTCACTTACCCTAAATGTAAAAATACTGTTGTGTACCTTATCAACACTCTTTTATATAAGGCATTGATTTGTTGGTAAACATAATTCTACAGCGGAAAAATATGTGGTTCATGTTTATACGCACTTTACTATCATTACTTGCATTCAAATAAGCATTTATTAATGGATTGAGTGAACCTTATTGTAAAGTGTTCACTATTTCAACATTAACTTATGGATTACTAACATTTGTAGACTCTTTATTGACATGACTTACCATTAATAAAGCCTTTATTGATGGAATTTATGAACCTTATTGTAAAGTGTTCACTATTTCAACATTAACTGATGTGTTACTAACATTTGTAGACTCTTTATTGACATGACTTACCATTAATAAAGCCTTTATTGATGGAATTTATGAACCTTATTGTAAAGTGTACACTATTTCAACATTAACTTATGGATTACTAACATTTGTAGACTCTTTATTAACATGACTTACCATTAAGAAAGCCTTTATTGATGGAATTTATGAACCTTATTGTAAAGTGTTCACTATTTCAACATTAACTGATGTGTTACTAACATTTGTAGACTCTTTATTGACATGACTTACCATTAATAAAGCCTTTATTGATGGAATTTATGAACCTTATTGTAAAGTGTACACTATTTCAACATTAACTGATGTGTTACTAACATTTGTAGACTCTTTATTAACATGACTTACCATTAATAAAGCATTTATTGATGGAATTTATAAACCTTATTGTAAAGTGTACACTATTTCAACATTAACTGATGTGTTACTAACATTTGTAGACTCTTTATTAACATGACTTACCATTAATAAATCATTTATTGATGGAATTTATGAACCTTATTGTAGTGTTCACTATTTCAACATTAACTGATGTGTTACTAACATTTGTAGACTCTTTATTAACATGACTTACCATTAATAAATCATTTATTGATGGTATTTATAAACCTTATCGTGTACACTATTCAGCATTAACTGATGTGTTAGTAATATTTGTAGGTACGTAAACAGTCAATATTGAATTTATCAGACCTTAAATGTGTGAAAGCCATTCATTATTAACATTTTCAGGATGTTGAGAAAAGACCTCTTTATTACATTATCAGAACTGGTCAAAATTGGCAATCTTTGCCAGAACAAAACATACAAAACTAAATTTTTAAGGACAAAACAAAATGTGCTGCCCTATCAATTCAGGCCTAAACAAGGCAAAATATATTATTGTAATTAAACATGGAAAACACGTATATGGTTCTTTTTTTAGCGACTTTTTATAACATGAAAATGAACTATTTTCTTATCGGAAGCAACTTCCCATCCGTTTTCATTGTTTGTATTATGTTTGCAATGTTCTCATCGGCCATGATTGCGTCTTGACATTTCTGGGTTATGTTTGATAATTTCTCTCCCTTTTCCTGTTTTTCATGGATTTCTGCATATTTCTCTGGTGCTGCAATCGCCAGTTCAGCAATAGCTGCACTCTGCACGATTGTGTTCCGGTCCACACCATACTTCCGGAAAGCTTCTGCCATGTTGCTTCCTCTTTTGAAAATCTCCAGGACTGATTTGTACCGCTTTACCACCTGCCATGGATCAGTAACTAAGACAGTAGAAAAAAAGAAAAAATATTTTTTTTTAAAAGAAGAAATTTTGGCAATTGTTATGTTTCTAGTGATCACATTTTAAGAACCCATTCCATTCATGTTTAATGGTAAACTAGACAACACAGATAACAAGTTTTCCATTCCTGATATATTAAAAAAACATTTATTAAATTATTTCAATTTGCACAACCTACCCCTTTGACAGAATTTACTCATTTGCTTGTTTTTTTTCTGTTTTTTCACTCTTTTCTTTGCTTTCTTTCCCTTCTTCTTTCTTTTCTTTTTCTCCCTTGAAGAGTCTGAGCTAGATGACTCTGAGTCAGAAGACTCAGAAGAGTCAGAATCAGTGGAGTCACTTTCTGAATCGATTTTCATTCTTTTGGGGATGTCTGCAGGCTTATCTTTAATTCTGTCAGGAATGTTGTTGTCCATTTTGATGGCTTTAATCGGGGAAGAAAAAAAAATAGTTAAAAGTAATATACTGTATGCCTGCATTTGTGACTATAAAAAAAAAGTCCATATCAACATCACCACTGCCTGTTACATCTATCTTAGTTCAGTTTAATACATGGGTTTACCAGATTTACCACATTTTATGTATTTAATGAGAGATTTTAACACTAAAACAACACAAAACTTTCACAAAAACTTTACCTTCTGACAGCTGTTGTCTAAGGAAATCTCGATCTTTTGTTAAATCTTCTATTTTCTCCTGCAGATACTGACATTTCACCTTCCAGGTGTCAGTCTCTGCCTTGGCTTTAGCCAAAGCTATAGACACAGTGGGCGCTGCTTCAGTGGGTTTATCTATAAAGAAAAAAAAAGAAAAATAAATAATAATAATAATAATAGGCTATTTAACAACAAAATCATCCTGATTATGTTACACACACAGAAGGAGGGAGGAAGAGGGGGGTTGGAGGGACTCTTAAGGTTTACTTAGTTAAAAATTGTAAGTAAAAATCGTTTCGTTTTCTCAGTTATTTCTACTATTCAAGCCTGGATAAACCGTTTCCTTGATGGTTTCATTTGTAAAACTTAATTAGTAGCTATCTAAAGTTAGCTAGTTGATAAACGTGCATCATTTACCAGATTTTTCTGTGCGTTCATCCCGAGACAGTTTTTTCTTCTGTCTCCCTCTGGTCTGATGGTTTAAATTGTCATCCGTCAGTCCACTCTCCATCATCAAACTTGCTTTGGCATTCGACACCTGTTTATCAGTCTCTGCTGGATAACCGCTGGCCGCTCTATTTTTTTTTTTTTTTTTTTTTTTTTGGCGCAAAGTGCTGAAGGATTGTGGGTATGGTAGTTTTTCTTTAAATGAACTGCAGAAATTAAGCTTCTTTTTAACGAAGCTGAAATAACAATGACTGATGGCTTCGATATAATAACATATCAGCATTTAACAATTTGAAAGTGAATAATACGTTTGTCTTGTTTTGATTTAAAATTGTATTGCTAAAAATCTCTCGGGATTTGTACTTCCGGAAGGAACGCTACTTCCTGATGAAAAGCCGAAAAGCCCGCTCAACTCCCACGCAAATTAACAGATGGAACGGCGAACATCACGTACAATTCAGTGACACATCATGTAAGATTTGATTACAGCTTTTAATTATGTAAATCTAAGAATTGTAATTATAAATGTTACATAAATGTATTCTTTCTTCAGCTCTAACATGAAATGTATATAGCACAACACTATAATTGTTTTTCTGATATATTTATTCTTTAACTATTTTATTGAATAAATAATTCTATATATTAGAATTGTAATATACTGTATATTCATCTTTATTCATGAAATGCAAAAATGCATAAAACCTTACCATAGTTAATCAGATAATATTTACATTGTTTTCAGTCAATGTATTTGTTTTGTGTGTTGAGTAGGCCTATGTCTAAACCAGCTGTTGCATGAATACTAAATATTAACGTATTCATTATTATTATTATTATTATTATTATTATTATTTTAAATATACTCTTTTAAATAATTGTTTATGTATTTATAAGGTGACATGGCTCCGTCATTAAATCGAAAATTGCTGTCAATGATTGAAGGACGTCAAACAAAGAGGAAGAAATTGAAGTTGATTAAATGGCTCCAGAAAAAAAAATTGCTTAAAGCAAAAATGAAGTGCAATTTATGCCAACATAAAATGAAGCTGACTCATAAACCCAACAAAGCAGACAACTATGTTTGGTAAGTATTATTATTATTATTATTATTAATTTAAAATAATTGTATGACCAGAGCTTGCTTGATTAAATTATCTTTTTAATAATTCATAATGTTATTGTCCAGACATAGCTGGACAATTTTAAATGTCAGCTATGGTTTTAGGAAAATTTAAACAAATATGACGCAGAGTCTTACTCACTAGAATCTTTTATAACATGTTTAAAGGTCCTGTACACGAAACAGACATAAGGGAAGATTCAAGTCAGTGAGGTATGGATCACTTTTTGCCAAGTCAAAGTGTAATTTATTCTCCTGGATGAAGTTCATATATCGGTATGTTTAAAACATTTTAATTGAAGTTTTAGTCTAATTTTGAAAGTAGTTGAACAGAAATATGAACACTAAAGTTTTGTCATTTTTTTTAACAAAGGTTTGCTCAAGGCCTTCAGTTGAGACAAATCGACATGATTGAAGATGGCATTGCTGGAAGCTCACGTACACTCAGCAGCATGGCCAAAAAAGTTCGAGCTATTTGTAAAGAATCCATGAAGTTGTATGCCAGAAGGAAGGGCCAAATGATAGGACAACCCAGGGAGTTTGTTATGATTGATGAGAGCAACTTCCGTCACAAGCGAAAGGTAATTTAAATATTCCCATAAAATGTATCTTTATTTTAGATTAATAACCTTAGTTATGTTAGTGAAATTGTGTTTTACATTATGTACTTTGTACATTTGGCAAAATTTGCAATTTGGCTAAACAAAAAATACAGAGTTTGGTAACACTTTACTTGAAGGGGTGTGCAAGACTGACATGACACCGTCATAATCATGACATGACAGATGTCATAAATGTGAAGGTCTTATGCATGTTTATGAGAACTGTCATTAAGTGTCATTCGCTCAATTATGACATTTTTAATGCAAATATGACATTGTTTGAGATGTCTTTGTTATGACAACTTGACATAAACCAATACATCATAACCTGTCAGTTTCTTTGTGTCATTACAACTTGACATTACCAAGACAACATAAATTGTCATAAATATGTCATAAACATGACATAGCAGATTAACTATCAAACTTAAGAAACCACTTAGCTTTATGGTTTAACATTTCATTAAACGGTCAGGTGGTTGGTTTTGACATTGGCTGTCATGAGGCCTTTATAACTGTGTCATGAATGTTTTTCTTGACCTCAACTACAGTGGTACAAATTTAATTTGACATTAAAATGTTATAATGGCTTCATGACAGCCAATGTCAAAACCAACCACATGACAGTTTAATGAAATGTTAACCCATAAAGCTAAGTGGTTTCTTAAGTTTGATAATTAATCTGCTATGTCATGTTTATGACATATTTATGACAGGTTGTGTTGTCTTAGTAAAGTCAAGTTGTCATAACAAAGACATCTCAAACAATGTCATGTTTGCATTAAAAATGTCATAATTGAGCGAATGACACTTAATGACATTTGTCATAAACATGCATAAAACCTCCTTCATATTCATGACATCTGTCATGTCATGATTATGACGGTGTCATGTCAGTCTTATGCACACCCCTTCAAGTAAAGTGTTACCGAGAGTTTTAAGTGTTAAGTTCAGAGAGTGTTAGATTGATTGTTAGGCTGATGAGTGTTAGAATGTATAGAAGGATTGCATTGTTTTGAATGATGTATGCCTTGTTTCCACCGAGCGGTACAGTATAGTACAGTACGATTCGTCATGGTAAACCCTGATCCGGCTTGCATTTCCACTGCCAACAGTGGGCCGACCCTTACTTGATTGGCGCGGTGTATGCCTGAAAGAAACGAACAATATAATTCTTGTAAAGTAGAAAACAACACAGAAAATAACAATGGAGTGCATACAGCATAGCAGATCTTGTTCTTGCTTCTCGGCTGTCCTTCTGTTTGTCACAAGAAGAAATGGTATTGTGTTTCAACTGTATTAAAAATGGCTCCTCTTGTGTTATCATTCCTCTTATAGCAGGCGCAAGTGTCGATTATCTGTCAACAAATCAACGTTCTGCTAACTCCACCCTTTAGTACCTGGACTACTGTGCTAGGTACCCCAATGAAAGGGTCTCAAAAAAGTGGTACGGTATGGTTCGGTTCAGAATTAGGGTATCATTCACATCTTCTGACAATCGAAACTACAAAAATTGAGTACCGTACTGAACTGTACTGTGCCGTACGGCTCAGTGGAAATGAGGCATTAAATACATTTGGAAGCTTTGTATTTTTAAATATTGTATAGTTGTATACTTGTTTTTCAGTATGGACGTGGAAGGTTCGCAAAGACTTGGCGTAGAAGAAAGTGGGTCTTTGGGATGCTGGGGGTTGCACCAAGAAATAGCAAGCCTATTCTGAAACTCGTTCATCGAAGGTCCCGAAACCATCTTATCCCACATATTGTACGACATGTGCATCCTGGAAGTTCCATACTTAGTGATGAATGGCGTGCTTACAGAGGGGTACTAACCGATCTTGGCTATAACCATTTTCCTGTGAAGCATAATCAGTGCTTTGTAGATCCAATAACAGGCAGCCATACACAAAATCTGGAAAGAGCATGGTTAACTTACAAAGGAAAAATATGGCGTCTTAGAGGAAATAGGACAGAGGACCTACTAAAACAACATCTAAAACTGATAGAGTGGACTTACTGGCTTGGAAATCGGCACAAAAATGGTCCTCTTGGAAGACTTTTGAAGGATATTCATCGAAAATATCACCTTTAAAACACAAAGCTGATAACTCCCGAAGCCCATTATTTCTCCAGCCTAACTTGACCATGCTGGCTCACTCCCAGATCATCCTTATTTTTACTCTTTTGAAACACCTCTTCCATAGTCCCATTCATTGATAGAAACAGTATATATATATTTCTATATTTCTTATTTTGTACATTTTGTAATTCTGCTGCAGATGATTTTTCTTGCTTCAAACACTACAGTTGTACAAATGAATTTCCAATTGTCTTTTTATTCATTTGTAATATGTATACATTGTTAATTGATACCATTGTTATGTAATGTAGTAAAGGTTTTGAAAATGCAAGTGATGTGTGACTTTCACTCATTTAAGGTTCAGTAAAATCAATAATCACTGCTTTGTATCAAATCTACAAACGTTAGTACATCAATTTACAATAAGGTTCATAAATTCCATTAATAAATGCTTTAATAATGGTAAGTCATGTTAAGAGTCTACAAATGTTATTAACACATCAGTTAATGTTGAAATAGTGAACACTACAATAAGGTTCATAAATTCCATCAATAAATGATTTATTAATGGTAAGTCATGTTAATAAAGAGTCTACAAATGTTAGTAACACATCAGTTAATGTTGAAATAGTGTACACTTTACAATAAGGTTTATAAATTCCATCAATAAATGCTTTATTAATGGTAAGTCATGTTAATAAAGAGTCTACAAATGTTAGTAACACATCAGTTAATGTTGAAATAGTGTACACTTTACAATAAGGTTTATAAATTCCATCAATAAAGGCTTTATTAATGGTAAGTCATGTCAATAAAGAGTCTACAAATGTTAGTAACACATCAGTTAATGTTGAAATAGTGAACACTTTACAATAAGGTTCATAAATTCCATCAATAAAGGCTTTATTAATGGTAAGTCATGTTAATAAAGAGTCTACAAATGTTAGTAACACATCAGTTAATGTTGAAATAGTGAACACTTTACAATAAGGTTCATAAATTCCATCAATAAAGGCTTTATTAATGGTAAGTCATGTCAATAAAGAGTCTACAAATGTTAGTAATCCATAAGTTAATGTTGAAATAGTGAACACTTTACAATAAGGTTCACTCAATCCATTAATAAATGCTTATTTGAATGCAAGTAATGATAGTAAAGTGCGTATAAACATGAACCACATATTTTTCCGCTGTAGAATTATGTTTACCAACAAATCAATGCCTTATATAAAAGAGTGTTGATAAGGTACACAACAGTATTTTTACATTTAGGGTAACACAGTGAGTTATAAATGTTCATACATAGTGTGTGTCAACTGCTGCGTAAACTAATGTAAATATGTACAGTTAAAACCCCTACAAAACAGTAAAGCTATTTACAGGCATTGTTCATGGTTAGTTCATGTTAACTAATACATTAACTAATGTTAACCAAACGTACTGTTAATGTGAATTGATGCATTAGTACATGTGTGAGTTAGCGTTAACAAATATTAATTAATGCAGAACAGAGGTGTCGTTCATGGATAGTCCATGTTAACTAATGCATTAACTAATGTTAACTAACCGTGCTGTTAATGTGAATTGATGCATTAGTACATGTGTGAGTTAACGTTAACAAATATTAATTAATGCTGAACAGAGCTGTCGTTCATGGTTAGTTCATGTTAACTAATGCATTAACTAATGTTAACTAACCGTGCTGTTAATGTGAATTGATGCATTAGTACATGTGTGAGTTAACGTTAACAAATATTAATTAATGCTGAACAGAGGTGTCGTTCATGGTTAGTTCATGTTAACTAATGCATTAACTAATGTTAACTAATGGAACCTTATTGTAAAGTGTTACCAAATTTGTATATTCATTTATTTAGTTTTTTTCTTTTTTCACAAATGTATGACTTTTGGAAGTGCAATTTGATTAGCCTACCACATATGCAGTTAATTTTAATAAAGTTAAATTAACGTAACCTTAAGTAATTTTTACTCTTCAAAGTGTACACTTGCAGGTGTTGATTATAATTAGGCTAATTTACTGATAGCCCCATTAAATAATAATAAGGATAAACAATATTTTAAAAAAAACTATATAATTAACTAACATCTGACTAATTAAAAATTAACCTCAAAACAAAAAATGCTAAATAGGCCTATCTATAGGCCTATCTAGCATAAAAACAAAAAAAATGTCAGAACGTCGTCTCTCAGTTGCTGAATGTCGCGCAACAACGTTGCTACAGCCCTGTCGCGTCTTACAATTCTACGTTGTTACAATGTTGCGAGCACGTAGACAGCAACGTTGCCATAGCAGAAATGCAACGTGCCACAGACAAATGTGTTTGCTGGGTGAACGGTGGTTTAATGTCAACATTGTGACAACGCTGTAACAACCTTCACTACACAATGTAGTTATAGCAACCTTTTGGCCATGTTGTTAAAACGTTGTTAGAAGGTACGTTGCGCCAACGTTCTGTGTTTGCTGGGCAGGACAGGTTTGGGAACCACTGCCTTACAGTATACCTGGTGCAAGGTAGGGATGGGCAAATGAAGCCTCATGAAGCACTAAGGCTTTGCCCTAATTGTTCCGGGAAAAGATTTGAAGAATCAAGAGTGTCGAAAACAGCGCCATCTTGTGGCAGGTCAAATTTATAGCAGCCATAAACCCGAGTGCATATAAACCCGAGTACATATATGTTAGTAAATGGACTTAAACTTCCAAAAACCTGTAGAGTTGGTCTGGGTTCAAACATTCCGACACGCAAAGTGAAGCATTCACGTGACTGGAAAGAAAGTGAGGCTTCGTTTTTCGTTGATCACTTGTTTCTCTGAAAGCAATGCGCACTCCGGCATGGAGCTTCATGAGAAACTGCGCTGCATCGTCGATACGCGCTTTGAAGCTTGAGTGTCAAATGTAACATCACTAGCGCAAGGAAAAAGGAAAAAAAGGTAGCCTACTTAATAAATTGAAATTATACGGCCTACAAGTGTCTTTTCTAACTGTCATAATCCATGTTAATTCTTTAAACGGTAAACTCGTGGGGGTGTTTTTTCACCCTTTTCTTATTGTGGAAATATTACTATATACATTTTATTAGCTTCTTTGTCTCCCATAAACTAGGCTATTACTAGGTTCTCATACTACACGCTTCTGTGTTGTACGTCACACGTAGGCTCACTATTGGCCGACGCTGGTCATGTGTGTGATGCGTGTGACGTACATGTGTGAGCGCTGCGCAGTTATACTACGTGAATTCACTCGAGGCCCAGAGAGAAGGAAATGAATAGTGGAATAAAGTCGTTATTTGTATTTATTTTTTGCGCACAAAAAGTATTCTCGTCGCTTTATAAACTTAAGATTGAGCCACTGTAGTCACTTGGACTATATTAACAATGTCTTTAATACATTTTCTGGGCCAGCAAGTTTCAAACCCTTAGAGGAGGAGTGATCCAGCTCTCAGATTTCATCAAAAATATCTTAATTTGTGTTCCGAAGATGAAGGAAGGTCTTACGGGGTTGGAACAACATGAGGGTGAGTAATTACTGACAGAATTTTCATTTTTGGGTGAACTAACCCTTTAAAGCTCAATGCGCGACGCAAGTGTTTTTTTTGCTAGTTTCAGTCCGATGCAGTTATCATTTTCACGTCATGTGCCACGTTGTTTAAATAGCAAATGCATTAGCGCCCATGGGCGTGCTGTTCTGAAAACGAGGTGTGTTCAGGTGCATTGTTGGCGCGTTGCTATTTTGAGGCAACTGAAATAGACTGCGCCATTGACCAACTGAAACCTGGTCTAAAGTCAATGGCGCAATATTTTTTTGTTATTTAAAGAGCGTGTTAGTAATGTGGGCCTATAGGCGAGACCACAACGCGCACACTCTGCTTATTAAACACACAGGCACACACAGCAGCCAGTGGCGCCTCCAGAAATTTTTCATAGGGGTGGCCAGATGGGTGGCCACTTAAAATCTTGGGGTGGCACACCAAAACTATAAACCATAATTTCAGAATTGTATTCTACTGTTGTAGTAAACCGGCCTGTAGAAAACTCAGAAAGACTTAAGGAAACTCCTACTGATATACTTTGGTTTATTGTGTTATATTTAATGTTACTAATGATATAATGTGCATAGACTAATAACAGTACAGTTAACATTTTGAGTTGCACAACAATTCTGTTTTATTTTGCAATTATATTTGGCATAAGGTGTACATTTATTGCAAACAAAACAGTTACTGGGGAAAAGCAGATACTGGCAGATACAAATAAAAGCAAGGACAGAAACAATCACATCTTTGCTTTATGTAACAGGACTTTCCCAACAGGGATCAATAGTCTGATTCTGATTACTAGGCTATACTATTTACACATACTATTTTATCAGTATGTGTAAGAAACATTTATATCTTTGTTTAATGTAAAACAAAAATAATTATTACTGTTAAAAAAGAACTTCCCAACAGGGATCAATAGTTTCTGATTCTGATTACCAGGCTTCAGAATAGCTTTATTCGCCTGTTGCTATGTTTTTTGGCAAACACATCCACAAAGTCATCAAGATTTATGGCCCTAGCCCTTCTTGATTCTACACTCAGCACACCCAAATTGCTTAAACGCTCATCAGTCATGGTACTTCTTAAGGCAGTTTTGATTAACTTTAGCTTAGCAAAACTGCGCTCACAGGATGCAGTGCTCACGGGTAGTGCAAGTGCAATTTTGCACAGTTTAAACATTTGGTGGAAGACCTCCTTAAATTGCTCCAGAAAGACAGTGAGCTTTATTAATGCCTTTGGTGTTTCCTGACCACTACTTTGCTTCCTCTCAAGAATGCGCTTAAGCTGGGGGATCTCATATTGTAGATCCTCAGTACTGCAGTTGTATTGTGAAGCAAATGGAAACACTACATCTTTCTCACAAAATATGGCACTGCACGGATTCAAGGCCTTCATTATAACACAATTTTCTTTAGAAAATCTTCTCTTCACCTCAGAGAGAAGCACATCAATAACTGGAATGAATTAACCTGTCCGAAAGGACTCTTTCTCTGTGCTCTCTTGTCTTTGAACTATTGGAGTGAACAAGTAATGCCCTTCAAGCAAAGAGCTTGGTCTGACCTGACGGCCTGAAGGTGTGGCACTGATGTTGCATTGCTCAGTAAGAGTTAAAGTATTGTCCCAGATGTCATTAAAGAGAGAGCCCTCTCTGTAACTCTCCAATGTGTCAACAAGAGAGTCAACAAGTGTGACAGCTGTACCCAAATCAAGTTGTGGGGACTGTAAAATATCTGACAGATATTTTATCTCACCAAGAACACTGGTGAATGTTACAAGGAGGCTAACAATCTTGAGATCTATTTGGGCTAATAAACCTCTTGCCTCTACAGCTCTGTCACCATTTTGCTCTTTTGATATTTCTTTTAGAAGACGTATGATGGCTGACAGTCTGTCTCTCACTGTCTTGCAAACATTATACCTATATGCCCACCGTGTCTCTATCAGTCTTTGTAACTCTCTTGGGGCCCCCTGAAACATCTCCCTCTGTACCTCAAGCCATCTTTGGTGCACATATGACCCTGACACAAAAACATACAGTTTCTGCAAAAGAGAAAAGAAGCAATTAGCTTCAGGGATGCATTTCACACTGTCAACTAATACTAAATTTAAACAATGCGCATTGCAGTGCACATAAAAAGCTAATGGGGCCTCTGATTTTATGCGTGCTTGCACACCTGTGTTTTTTCCACTCATGACTGAGGCTCCGTCATATGCTTGCCCTACAAGGTGGTTTTTGTAGTCAAGACCATGCTTCTGCAAAATTTGAATTATTTTCTGTGAAAGTGCTGCAGCATCAAGGCGCTGTGCTGCCTCAAAGGCAAGGAAGCTCTCACATACTGACCCATTGTAATAGTATCTTATTACAAAGGACATCTGTTCTTTTTTGCTTAGGTCTTTAGTCTCATCAACCAAAATGTTGAAAGCCTCACTTTGGGAAACTTCACTAGTTACTGAAGTGCGGACCATTTCAGCTAGACAATCAATTATTTCATTTTGTGTGTCATGCCCAAGATATGTTGCATTTCTTTGAATTGTCATTTTTCTTTTGACTGTGGGATTGTGTTTGGCTAGCAGTTCCATAATAGCGAGAAAGTTTCCTTTATTCTCACCTTCTGATTCTTTATGTGCTCTCTGTGCTATGTTCTGCGTAGCTATGAGAAGCAGGGTTTCTCCAACAACTTTAAAGTATTCTGCATTTAAGGAGGCTGAGAGAGAGGATGTGCTTGCAGTGGATTTTTCATACTCTGCCCATGCTAACATTGCATTAGTATGTGCTTCAGATTTGGCATGACCTAAAAGTCCCCCATCTTTGAAGGTTGCCTTTTTCCAATGTTTGAACCCCTCTTCAGATGTAAATACTGAATCACCTGACCAGGGGAGACTGAAGTGCCGGCAGGCATAACAGTAGGCAGAGTCTTTACTCTGAGAGTATTCCAGCCATTTATGTGTGTTGTACCAGTCTTTAGAGAAGCATCGTCTTCTTTCCCCTTGATAGGTACGAGGGAAGATTTTCAGATGTGGCTACTTGGGCTGCTCTGCTCTTGACTGGGAGATATCTATAATGAAACAAGAGGCAAAATCAGTTATTCTGATATTAAAATAATAATGATAATAATAACAATAATAATAATAATAAGCCCCTCTCGTAATTATCAATCATAGCTGTAATAATGGCCTATAGGCATTTCTATTCAGACTAATACAACTCAACTACTAATAAACATAAATCAAAAAGCTTTAAGTGATTATGTCATGATTTGTAATTTAATGGAAACACACTAAACAAAACATACATTTCTCCAGATGATGTTACTATCTAGGCTAGCCATTAATTTCATTATTAGGGCCATGTGATCGTAACTTCACCTGTTGGTCCAGGAACACGTCTAACACCTGCTTTTGCCGTGTCCTGCCACGCTTCTGTGACCAATGGTGCTGACTGTCCCTGGGCTGCTGCTGTCTGTTTTTCCTCGTCATTGTGTTCTGTCACTAATGCTGGCTGTGTATCCTTGTCATGCTGCTCTGTCTGTTCCTCTCCTCCATCCTCCTCCATCCTCCTCCTCCTCCTCACTATTACTAAGCCTCTGTTGCTCCCCTGCCATCTCTTTCACTCCTCCTTCTGTACTTTTCTTCTTAAAATAAGAAGAGATGTCTGTGGACTTTCTCTTCATTGTCTGAAAATTGACATTGACATAACATATGCATGCACCAGGTAACGACGTAAGCTAGGTAACTCTTGTCAAATCGTGTCAAAGACACATCAAAAAGCTGCTGTAACAGTATACTGTAACCATTTGGCACTTAAAAAGCAAATGTCACGACACATAATTCCCTGTCTTCTTTTACTAAAGAATATTTTTGACTTATTTACTTACCGGTAGTCTTCTTTGTCTTCTTTCTTAACTTCTTTTGAAATTGTTGACCGACGGGCACGCGCTGAGCTGTTGCTGTCTAAGCGCGCAACAGCGACATGGACGGAGGGGTGGGGGAGGGAAGTACTGGCTACTGAGTGCGATCGAAGGTCTAGAGCGGCTTGCCTGCCTGGCTGTGCATTAGGGATGAAATGCATAACTGATGCTACTAAAATTTATACTGGCCAGTGGGGTGGCCAGGAGTCGGCCAGGGGTGGCCACGGCCATGGCCACCCCCTGGTGGCGCCATTGACAGCAGCACACAAACATGCCAAATATTAAAAATAAAAGGATTACAATGTAAAAGATCATTATTTTGTACATAAAGATATGGTGGAATCCGGCTTGTCCCGTAGATGGTCTGCTTGCTCGCTTTAGCCTCGCGCATGAGCAGATCCGTTTGCGCTCTGGAGATGCGTTCAGTCTTTCCACTATCAAATTCCGTCATGTAAATAGCAAATCCGCCATGGTGCGAGCGCAACTGGCATTTAAAGGGAATGGGAGATGAGACTCTGATTGGTTTATTGCACGTAAAGCCCAAAACACACCCATTACTCATTACAGTTTTTCTCGATTGCTTAAACACATTTCATGAAACTATGCCTCGTATTCTCAAAACTATAAACACAAATACATAACGTCTCACCCAATTCCCCAAACATCCTATTTTCAGGTCAAAATGAAGCTCTACACTCAAAACCATTCACTCTTGCTGAAAAACCAAACTTTGCCCTCAGACAGGACACACAAGCCCTCAAAATCACACACACTACAACATAGTCTAAGACACTGGTGCAATAAATTCAAAACATTTCCAAAACTGGTAAGTTATGTTTCTTGTGGTTCCCCCATCACAAACCTTTTCACATGATGAACACAAAATACACAACCAGTGGATACATTGGCACATTCTTATTCATACACAGAAAACACACACACATTTTTTTTTCCTGTTTTACTCTCTTTTTTTTTTTACTCTCTCCTCTAATTTTTTTTTTATATTTACTTACAGTAAGATGTGTGTGACCAACATATGACAGTAAAAGAGCACACACAAACCATATTCTAATATGGAATTCGAATTGTATTGGAATGGTAAAGAGTGTTGGGACGTGACAGGAGGGTCTCCACTCAAGGATACAATATGATGGACACGTCTAAGAATGTTCCACATATGGTTGAAATACCATAATTTGCCTAGAAAGATAACATTCTGGGAGTCAAGACTATAAAGGAGAAAGGATGCCCTCCCTTCACTGTCACACTCTGCAACCACTCTGTGTGACTGTACGACTGCTGGCCTTTTCTTGCAAGAAAATACACCTCATCAAAGACTATTGTAAATGTTTGTCTCTTATTCAGTGATAGAATTTTGTTTGCCACCACACCTCCCTGAAGGTTCTCGAGGCGACGGTAAAGCGACTCAAATTTGGCCTTACTCGTAGCCCAGCCTCCCTCATAGTCATACCATTGACAAAGACATGGGCAACTAGAGTGGCTTGAATTTCATCTGAGATTGCTTGTCTTCTTGTCCTTGCCCTTTATCCTCCTCCTCCTCATTCTTATCCCTCTTCCTTCATGTCTTTCTGGATCCATTGTTCCAAAACGCAATAAACTGAATTGGGCCCTTTTATATATCTATTGAAGGTTCTGATTGATGTGTGTTAAATTTTGACTCTTAGTGTTTCCACTTGGGTAATTGTGTGCTAACTGAGCTGAAGCTGTGCTGACTTGAGTGAACAATTTTGAATGCTAGTGCTTTCTAAATGACAACATGGTCTAAGCAATGAGAAATGAAGGGATTGTGTAGAGTTTTGCAGTGACAGTTCAACAAATCTGACTCATGTGTCAAAACAGGGAATAGTGTTTATAGTTTAGTGAAATGGGTGTGCTTTTTGATAAATGGCGTTATGGTTTTGAAATTTTAGTTCAAAAGCCTGGTGATAGTGTTTAAGCAATCGAGAAAAACTGTAAGACAACCCTTTTAGACCATGCGCCTGGCGCACCGACCATTTTTCGCGTCGTTAAACTAGCAAAAGTGGATTCCAACACGCCCTAACTGCACTTGAGCCATGCGCTTTAGACCATGCACTTAGATCGTTAAAATAGGGCCCAAAATGTGTTTTTGGGTCAAAGCAACTCAAAATGTTGGAGCATGTCATAATCACAAAATATTATTTTTTATAAAATTAAAAGTTCACAATGTAGCCTAATAATCCTAATTTTCCTTTAATGTGCGTAATATCTTATTTCACAAACTTCTTATTTTACATAAACTATTATTATGTTTTGATCTTAAATTTATTATATTGAAAGATAATTATTATAATGTAAACACTGTTTTACATTATGTGCTGGTATTACCTTATGAACTGCAATTACATTATAAGTTGCCACAGTGTGTTCATAATGTAATACATTTCTCATACAATATATGTGCAGTAACAATTATGTGCAGTTTTTACATTATGTGTGGTTAATACATTGAGTTGCTTACAATCATTGATTCACACGATTTGTTCAAAAACATGGATTCATTCAGAAATGAAAACAGTGTTTAGAACTATTTTCATTGCCGAAATAAGCGAAAACATCAATAGTATATTGTATAATGGCTTATGAGCATGTGCATTGAAAAAGGAAATGCATGACTTATAATTATTTATTAAAAAAAATTATATAAATGTAACTATAACAGTTTGTGTAATGCAGTATAGGTTTTAATGAGTCTTTATAAATTTATTTATAGAATAGAAGTACTTATATAAATAAGTATAAATGGAGCTATAGTTCATTATAAGCATAGACTTCACAGAAAGTGTTACTTCATTGTATTACAAAATACAATTTATAGTATTTTAATGATTTAGTGTTTTTATGAATGTATTCTGTTATGGAAAATTTAGATTTTCATTGATTTGCAGTATTGATTTTCATTGACTTTCAGTAAAACATTGAAATGACCTTCTATACGTGTTCTACGTGGTAAAACTGACGTGTATGTGTTTCTCTTAATGCTGGGTAACAGGTGGGACGTCAGGAGGCGGCAGAATGAGAAGGGACCTCTGACTTCTAGGGTCAGAGGTCACCCAATTTAGAACTTGTGAGTTTGTAAGAACAAACTTAGCAGTATCAGAAAACTAGCAGGGAAGCCTCTCCTTGTTTAGATAAGGGCCTGTAAGCAGAAGACCTTGAAAGCAGTATAAAGACTCCTCTGCCCTCCCTCTCGTCGTCTCACTTGAGCCACAGACTATACTGTCTACCTCTGTGTGTGTCAACTGGGCCTTTCCTTGCAGGGAAATAAATTAATTTTAATGATCATTTGATTCCAGACTGTCTCTTATGCAAAGATGATTGTTTAATGAAAAAATTGCCACTACAATTCATATAAGTGCTGTGATTTATTGAGGTCTAATGGTGTTTAAACTGCTGTAATATGGTCTGTCTGACTTTATCAGTCTGTCTGGGAACAGCTGCTACAAGCAAACAGGTAAAGACAGTTTACTTGTCTTGCTGTCTTGTTGACTGTGTGCAGTTTTAGTTAAGTATGGGATGGGCTGTTAAATGTAATGAGATTTATGACATTTTACTAGATCGTTAAAAATAGATTGATTAACCCTGAGCCTTGAGCTTCTAATCTTAAAACAATTATTTAACTGTACTGTGCTGTTAACATGGTGGGTTTCCCACAGTTAACTCTCATGGTTTAACAGTGAAAAACTAAATGGGCTCTGCAAGGTAACCCACTGGGGGCCCGTGTGGGTTTTCTGTGGTCAAGCCCAACTGTGGGCCCCAAATATGGAGCCAGAACAGTGACTTTAAAATGTGGCATCAAAAATTAAAATTGGCATTGAAAACAAAAGCAGAACTGAAAAAGGAAACATTGGCATTGACACATTTGTATTGGCATTGAAAAAAGAAAATAATTAAAATTTTAAAATCTTACAATCTTATTCTTTTATTTTATTGGGATTTATTTGTATTTTTCAATGACAATCTTCAGATTTTGTCTTCATGTCACTCTTTTTCAGTGACAGATTTTTTTTACAATGTCAATTTTTTTTCAGTGTCACTGATTTTCAGTTTCAACTTTCTGTCACTGTTTTGGTGTGGAGAGGGGAGGGGTCTGAGGGGAGGGGTAAGTAGAGCGTAGTTTGCATATAATTTGCATATTGGCATACTGAAGAAGTAGGCCTACGTCACTTTTCTTGAACCCGCCTTCAGCTCTGAAGCCTCTGCCATGGTGGTGTGCTGAAAATGTCCAGTTCACCGGGAACTTTCACGGTTCCACGGAACTTAGATGGTTATACAGGTAGACTGATTCGCAGTGTTTCGGGTACTGGGAAGATGACCATGTACGTTGTTCCACTGCAGCAGGACCTTGATCTTACTCCACTGCCATCTGATGCCACTGAATTTCAAAAAATGCCTAAGGCTGCATGCCAAGTGTGCAAAGAAAACAATCTCCATACCCTTGCCCACACTGTCCCAAAGAAAACCCACACTTACCCACAGTGGGCCCACACTGGCATGTTTGCTGGGTAGTTCTGGAAGGGTAATGGACATTTTAAGAAACATTTAACCTCACTCTGTCTACAATATTTCAAAATAGGAGTACTTGATGAATAATATATCTTTTCATTGAAGTCTTCCTCTCCTATATCCACTGAATCATCTAGATCAGCCTTAGCAGAATGAAGTGGCTTCTTTCTCTAGCTTCAACTCTCCTAAGCTCATAGGTTTGATTTTTACATTGACTTGAAGCACTACTATAATGTCATAGAAATCTCATTGGTTATTATCTATGAATCAAAAAACGGGGACAATACTTTTTTGTATGTTTTTTTATTGTCGTAGTTTCCATATACTATAATCAATAATTAAAACGATGTTTGTGGGTTTAACTGACCTCAGCTGGATCAGTTAAAAATTAAAACAAAACATTAGTAACCATTGCAAATAGCAAACAGATCAAAACAGTTAAATATTTTATTATATTACAAAATTGCAAAAATAAAACAAATTAAATGCGAGATAGATAAATAACTCTTTTTAAATATATATATTTTAAAATTTTAGATGTATTTTCTTTTCACAAACTGTTAATATACTGTTGGGCTAAAAAACCTTTACAAATGACTGGAAAAGTTTCTCAGTTGCAACAACAAAAAATCTTAATTTCCAAATAGATTACTGTTGCAAGTTTTACTTTTAAACAGGTTTAGTGTGAGATACATACAAGCGAACGAACAGGTGCCTGTACAAGTAAGGATATTTGATGGCACCTTGAAGGCTGATTTTAGATTTTCAAGACAGTTAGTTACAAACTAAAAATGTTAATTTTATCTGAAATGCTGTTTTCTTAAGAATTATTCGAACGTCTGTTTATATAGTATAACATTACAGATTTTTGGCCATTGTTATTTTGTACATTTTTATTTATTTATTTATTTATTTATTTATTTATTTATTTATTTATATTTTATTTACAATCTTATGTAGGCCTGGCCTATATTTAGGATTTTTTTTTTTTTTTTACCACACAATAGATCTTGAATCAGTTTAGTGACTTTAGATTTGAGGAAAACAGGGCAGGTCTTGAAAAAGATCTATTTCTATCACTATAATATTTACATATAATATAATAGCATTAGCTTTCTACTCATTTTAGAGAATTCTGTTACAAACTCATCCATGTCCAGTTCATGTGTTATTGCTTTTTCATGAGCTAAAAGCTTTCCTCTCATGAAGCATTGTTCGGCGGAATGGTGTCAAAATTCTTGCCAGAGTAGAGAATGAGCTCTCACATGAAGCAGTAGAGACACCCATGACCATAGCAGATACATACAATTTATGAAGACCTGCAAATGCATCTTTGTATTCCTGCAAGAGTTTGCAAACAGCAGAACATTCAGCATCAGATGGAAGTTTTTTGGACAGCATTGGTCTGGCAACAATAATTTCATTCTGGAGTTCAGTTTTTGCAACCCCTGCAAGACTACAGAGAGGTTCAAGCAACTGGATGTCAAGAAATTTGCTGGATTTTGGCATTAAACCTGAGAGGGCTTGCATCAGCTGTAAATTATTTGTGGAAAACCTGTTTTCTATTTCTGATACAGCTGTATCTAGTATGTTCAACATCTGTCGTCTTAGAGCTGCAGTGGCACATTCAGAACCTGACTGCCCTTCTTGCCCTAAAGGTGAAAAAATGACAGAGTCACCATAGGAGGGATTCACAGTCCTTAGACGTTTTGGTGAGGGCTCAACAGTAGACATGTCAGCGCAGTACTGCTGAAATTCACTGTCATTTTCTCTGAGATTTTTCAGTGCACCAAGACATCCCTGCACAACTTCTGCTGCACTGCACAAATCAACATGCTGAGACTGTAGGATGGCATTAGCTGGTTTTAAAAGGGCGAGAAGATGTATCAGAAATTTGCCAATTTAAAAAAAATGGCGTCGCTTCAGCTGAGAGAGAAGCCCGGATGATTCTTTTGCAAGGTCAACTGATGCATTGTCATCATTGGAAACCTTAAAAAGAATGTCAAGAATGACTTCCTCATTATCCACCACACATTTTGTGACTTCATAATGACTTGTCCAGCGGATTTCCAACAGTCTCCTGAGATACGGGCAATTGTATCTCTGAGAGACAAAATTATGCCTGAAAAAAGAGTGCAGGGAGCCTGACAAGTCAAAGAATCTTTTAGCACAAGGTTCACTTTGAATCGCATGTATGACAGTGAGGTGAAGCTGGTGGTTATAGCAGTGGATGTAGGGGATATGCCTGCCCAACCTTTGTTGTAATAAAGCCTGAACACCACCTCGCACCCCACTCATCACTGATGCTCCATCATAACACTGGCTAATTATATTATCAGCACTGTATCCTGTTTCAGACAAGTGTTGTAATATTTCAGTAGTGATGTAATCAGCATCAAGCTGCTGGAGTTCTAACAAGCCAATCAGATGTTCCTCTGGTACACCATTGCACACAAAACGAATTATAACGGACAAATTTTCAGTGTTGCACCGATCCCTTGTGCCATCACTTTTCAAACAGAATGCAGCTGAATCAGCAGTGTCGTATTTCTGTTTTATTTTTTTCAGAACCATGGATGCCAAAATTTCAATCACTTCATTCTGGATGGTTTTGGAAGTGTACTTTGCATTTTGTGGGATACCAGATGTAATGTCAGCCAGGTATTTATCTTTTTCCAACGTGTATTTAAACAACTTGGCAAAAAGCCCCGCAGCTATGCAATCTTCCTCACTGTCACATGTTTCACTATCCCCGCGTAGTGGAAGCTCATTGACTGCTAAAAACTTCACGACACCTGCCATGCTTTTTATGTAATAGCGATTCTTTTCTATCTGTTGGGGGCCGAGCAAACATGCTACGGTCTCCCCCGACACCGATCGGCGGCAAAACTCTGTCCATGAGGTCGAGGCTTGTAAATGAGCTTGGCTGCACGCATGTTTTTGAAGACCGCGATCACGTTCTAATGCTGCTTTCCAGTTTCGAAAACCTGTCGAAACGAACGTGTCCTTTTCAGAGAAAGCAACACCGAACACTCGACACGGAAAACAAAAGCATGCATCGTGATCTACAGAATATTCAAGCCACGGCCGTGACTGATACCAAGCGGCCGAAAAACATCTCTCTCTCCCTCCAAAAAGAGTTCGGGGGTATGATTTCAGAACCGGCTGGTAAGGATTCGCCCTGTTTAAATCATTTGGGACAGAATTGCTGCATTTTTGAGTGGGTGTATTTGTGCTTTTGACACCATCGGAAGCTGCTGATGAACTCGACTCATCCATTTCTCCGACCTCATTGCCGCGAATGGATGAGGAGGTGGTAGCTGTGTCCTGGAGAGCTACAGTGGTTTTCTTTTGTCCTTTCGGAACAAGAAATCTGTACATGTTTTATTTTATTAGGCTACTATAGTGTGGTAATCATGCTCACTAACAGTTCTAATAAAAAAAAATTGTCTGTTACTGTCGTTTATTGCTTTATAATTCAGCACGTCCGTTTACCTCAAAGGTTGAGATGTGAATGAGCTAAGTCTGTCTGTCTCAGAGGGAAAAAAAGAGGGGGTTGGGTCATGTTACGGATATAAGGTTTACCAGTTTATTTATCACCCACTGAATTTGTTTACTGTTAGTTGTAACGAGTGTTTTGTGTACTTCGCTGTGTATGTTGATGATAATGAAAGGGAGAGAGAGAGAGTTTATGGATAAGACTTTAATGCTCACTTCTTATACTGTGTTTATTCAGCTCTTACTGTAATTCTCTGGAGTAAAACTAACGCTTCATCTTTTGTGTGATGTACAATAAACTTCACTGAACTCATCAGTATATTTTGGTCATCATTCGGACGGGGTTTTCTACAGCAAGCTTGTATTAATAGTGGATAAAAGCAGATGACAAGTAAATTATAACCTTAATTAAACTAAACTATACCTGTTCCATACAGCATATATTCTCTGGCTCTGTGGGCATTATTGTCCGACTTCGAGTCGAAATGAACACCGCAACTGAGAGTTTCTGTTCTGATATTATCAGATGAGATTGTCCTGACTGAAGCGCGAGCTCGTGAGGCTCCGCCCCCTGGGCCGGCAGCAGCAGTTAATTTTCATTTAAAGGGATACACACTAAAACAGCGCGTTTTTCTGAGCCCCAAAAAATGACAATTTAAACATGCTGTAGAAAATGATCTGTTGGGTATTTTGAGCTAAAACTTCACATACATACTCTGGGGACATCGGAGACTTATTTTACATCTTGTGAAAAGAGTCATTAGGTGCCCTTTAATTTAGATATTATCACGGGGGTCGGATCTGGTGCTGAACTTTGCGGGTACGGGCAGGGGCAGGTCTCCAAAAATGGACCCGTGCAGGACTCTGACTCCCACTAGCAACACCAGCACTGATGCATCAGCCAGAGTGAACCAGGCTTTAAAGAGGTAGAATTATAACACATTATTTAAAGTTTTGTACATTTTTGACAATATAACCTTAGAATTATAGTGTAATACCACTCATTCTTGGTACTCAATGCCACTTCATACTTTTGAAAGCTGTTATTTACTTGCATTTTCTTAGACAGTGAGTTTCCAAATATGTTTAATGCCAAAGGTGCCCCGTGTCACCTGTAATACTACCATCCCACTGCAAATGTTGGCTTTACATGCTGAGAAGTGCAAATAAAATTCAAATGGGAGTTGTGTATACATCTGCATCAATTGTGAGTTTTGTATAGCCACATTGGCACAGCAGCAAAATAAAGCTGTGATCTGCGTGTTACACACACAATTTGGTTTTAATTTAAATTATTGTCTTTGATCCACACTGACTGTATGTGGACATGTCATAAAAACGTTAACACAAAGGACAATAACTAAGGTTAATATAATTTTAAAATATATTATGATTGCTTGTTAGCGTTGCTCATCTATTAAATAGGTCAGTGTTATGATTGTAATTGCACTTGCACAGAACCCAGTACAGGCTCGCTTTAACAGCAAACACTCCCGTGCCATCGTTGAGCCAGAGGTGCCTGGACAATGTCATCAAGTTGTTTTACGATGAATTGCAGATAATAATTGAATTAAAAAAAAACGTATCGATCAATTTATCAAGTTAATGCACATGCATGCTGCTCAACCGTTGTTTTACGATTACTTCGAAATTACACAGGTGTGGTTGATCACAATTGAAACTGGACCTAAGCTTCCCGAAGCCGTTTATGCTCTATAAACATTTAGTAGTCAGATAATACAAAATAATAAACATATGTGTTATATTTTAAGTGTTTGGTATTTTACAACAACAATGTTCAGACAACATCCATATTTTTTTTAATATTTTTAATAATTTTCCTCTCTCTGTTGCTTCCTGATGTCTTCTTTCTTCAGCTTCTCATTCCCGTCTGTCTTCTTACTCTTGTCTCTCTCTTAATTTCTCCTTCTCCATTTCCTGCCATCATCTCTCCTCCCTCTTAGTTGTTTCTCACTCTTTCTCAGCCTCCATCTCCCGGATTAGGTCCTCAAATGGTTTCCTTTTGCTCCCTGTTCTCTTTGGTTCTGGACTCACTGAGGATGAAGAGGATGAAGAGGCCACAGCAACATCTGGGTCAGATGAGGCAATAAGGCTAGGTCGACTAATGGAGGGGTTTAAATGAATTTTTTTGCCAGAATTTCAAGAAAGGAAAGGAATCTCTCATCCCTTTCTTTTGTCTCCCTCTCTCTTTTCCTCTTTGTCACTTGCCTCCCAGCACCATCGGTCTTCGCTTTCCCTTGCTTCTCTTGCTCGTCTTTCCTCTCTCGCTTGTCTCTCTCGTCCTCTTCTGTCTTCCTTCTCCATTTCTCTCCATCGTCTCTCCTCCCTCTCAGCTGCTTTCCGTTCTCTCTCCACTTCCCTCTCCTCCATCTCCCTGATCAAGTCCTCCAGGTCTTTTGGTCTCTTGGGAAGCCTCCTTGGTTCGGGCCTCACTGAGGATGAAGAGCAGCAACATCCGGCCCACATGAGGCAACGAGGGCCGGTGGACTAATGGGAGGTCTGCCCCCAATTGCCTCATCCATGGCACTGCACCACTTCCAGGATTCTGCAGTGGGCTCTCCATCCTCAGCACTCACCCCTGTCTGCGGCAATTTCAGATCCTGCAGAAATGTTCAAACAGAATACAAAATCAGTCATTTAATTACACAATTGAAATGGTCATTAACTGTTGCATTAGTAGTAACAAAATCATTATACTTTATATCTCCATTTAAGGTTTTCACTTTTTTTGACAAATGTGGCTGTTATTTTGCCTTTTAGGTTTTGCTCCACCACAAAAGCTCTGCAACAAGTGATCAGAAATCAAGAATCAAAAACTGCTTTAATAACAGTAGTTAATGACAACTAATATAAATATTTTTAATAATTATTTTCTATATTTACTCAAAAGCTTTGATTGCAGCATTCCTCTTTCTGGTGAAGAGGGCTTCATGTGTCACTCTCCTCTGGATAAAACTGCATGTGTTTATCGGTCCCTGGAACATCCAAACAAGATTTAATGTTAGATCTGTGATTAAAAAGCTACTAAATCAAAATGTTGAGGTGTATATATAACATAGTCCAATAAAGGCAAGTTAAATGAACCCTAGTGCAGTTTTATTAAATCCAAAAGTGAACAGATACACAAACAAAGGCTTGGCTTGGCTTGGTTTGGCTACACTTGGCTAAACACGAACTCACCAACAGTGGGTTATATGAACAAAGCTAGACAAGATACAATGGAAACATGAGGGCTAGTTATTCAAGACTAATGACTAACAAGAAACACCTGTGAACAATCAAGACCATCAACCAATCAGAACATGACACATAAGACAAGAGAAGCACAAGTCATGAGGCTTGTTCGACTTCACTCAGCTCTGTGCAGACCGATCGGCGGCTGACTTGAAGCAGTGCATGCCGGTTAGAAATTTTGTCCGACTTGATACAGCGCCGACGCCACGTGACTGTGACGTGTGCCATCAAAGTACCGCGAGAGCGATTCGAGAGTAGCCGGAGAACTCAGCCAGCGCAGCTTCTGAAGAGCGACTGCACAGGTTCTGATGACGACACAACTGATCCACGATTGGCTGGATTCACTGATGACACCGATGACATGCGTTTCAAGTTTATTGCGACGACTTCAGTTTCAGAAATTCTCATATGGACTTTTAAAACAGTTCAATACGTTTTTATGTCGTCTTCATCTTATAAATCATATTTATGAAATATTGTTTTACTGTATTTACTTTGTTAATATAGAGTTTGTGTATGTTTATTTTGCATGACCTTCTTTTTTATACAGACCTTTTACAGTATTCAGCAGCATAACCTATTCAAATGAGCATTTTTAATAACTAAAATGTTAATCTTAAAAACATACAATCTAATTTGGTCATAAATGTATGCTCCTATACAAATGATACATAATACATTATGTTCCTCCATTTGTTTGGTTTCTTCATATTCTCTAGTTTATTTTGCTGTGTTTATACTTCACCTGCATGTGGTTAGCAAACTGCTAACAACTTGCTGTAACTTCAACTTAACAACTGGACAACATTCTGTTCACTTTCAAAGAGTTGGTCTAAATCACAATATAAATCCAACAGAATTGTGCTTTTCTGTATATGAAAATGAATGGTGTTAGGTTTAACATGTTAAAAAGAGCTCAGCTGGAGGGTACTGTAAATCTTGTTGCTGAAACCTTCTTAAAAAACACATACCCACCAGGGAATTTTTTTATAGGTTACTTTTATCATTTTGTATTAGCAGAAACACCCATGTCATACTGCTTAAGTATATATCCAATATGTTATCTTGTTTTGGAAGACACCCTTCCAAAACACCACTTATACACACATCTTAAAAGTGTGTTAATACCATGGTTAATACATAAAGTTACTTAATCACTAAATCATGAAAACAATGGAAATCACTGATACAAATGTTGAGCCAAAACTGAAAGTGGACTTAAAATGGTAATTGCAATTGTTGCTAACTATTAGATATAATGAATGGAACAGGTGTTGGCTATGGTCCCATGGTTCCTTAGGATATATAAAGAACCTGCATTACCCTGTGTAACACACAACAAAATGGACAACGTAACCATTAATGTGTTAGACAGCAAAGGCAATGTTGTCATGCTAACGGTTTCCAAGGACATCGCTGAAAGGATGCAAAATGGTAAGTAAACCCCATGACTGTGAAACTGTACAAGTCACCAATGATTTGTGCAAGTGTTTTATTTATCATTTATTCCCCCAGATCAAATGTTCCTTTCCTCTGTCATGGAGAAAGTATCAGCTGTTGAAACAAAAGGTACACATTTACTTAATGAACAAGAATATACAGGAAATAATTATTGAGTGACACTGACCACATCTACAATCTTCTCTCCAAACAGCTCTACTCAGTGGCCCAGCTTGTGCTGCAAAGCTCCTCCAACCTCCTATTCCATGTCCCACTACCTCCACTAGGTCGCCGGCACCCCTAAACCTCAGTTTTGTGAAACCACCATCCACCAGCCAGTGCCCCATTACTACCACTAGGCCCCCTGTACCACCTCCACCATCCACCAGCCAGTGCCCCATTACTACCACTAGGCCCCCTGTACTACTTACCTCCACTGTCAAGGACCCACCACCTGCCACTCTGCAACCTGGTGCAGTGCGTGGAAACCCTTCAGCATCCATTCAGCATCCATTCAACCTTCATCCCCTTCCTTCCAGTCAGACAGGCATGAATCTCAAGGTATTGCATCAAATACTGTAAGGAAGATAAATGGTAATACTGTTGTTAAATTACATAATTTTCTTTGTTAATCTATTTCTCTCCTTATCCACTCCATTTTACAGAAATAACACATACAATGACACTATTTCTACTGGACCTTACAAAAACTCATCAGCACCTTTATTTTCGGAACAAAATGGCATTCTATTAAAAAAATACAAAACTTATTCTCACAAAAGGGCTACAACTTGTCAAGTGAGAAAATTTGAAAAAAACTAGCAAACATGTTAAATACTTATAAAAGAGTGAAAGACAGGCGCCGTGCAACTGGGGAAGGGAAGATCACCTGGGAGTACTATACAGTAAGTTGAAGACTGCTTTACTTTGTTTCTGAAATAACATTGTCATGTGTTACAAGACTGAAACATTGGTCATTTTCATTTTACATCCACCCCCACCAGCTAATGGATGAGTTATTTGGGTCATCGGGGATCGGTACTGCACCACCTGGCACCATTCACTCCACACCTCTGGGTTTGGAAGAGACCTCTTCCACAAGCAGGCCCACAACGTCTTCTCTTCAAGACCAGCCGGTAGGTGCTAGTATGGATGAATAGCCAGGAACTGCTACCATACAAAATGCAAACATCACAAGAAGGCAAAGACGACCACAACCCTTACAATTCCTGGATGCTTATGAAGAGCATGCAGAGAGAAGGACTGCTGTGCTTGAGTCCCTGGTAAGGCCAGATCTGGAGAGATGGCGGCGACTTAAGGAGAGGCGGAGAAGGTCCTTCGAAAAAAAGATGGTGACCAGCTTGGGAACAATTGTGGAGGAGCTAAAAAAAATGGGGAAAAGGCAAGAGCAAATTATGCATCTATTACAGAACCCACATGAACCCCAATAAAATTATAATCTAAAGATGTTATCTCTTTTGACTTACACCTTTCCCCAAAATGTCCTATTTTTTTTTTTTTTTTTCCAAATAACAATTTCTAATGACAAACTAATTTTGTTCAATAAAACAAATTTCTTTATTTCAACACAAAATCTGTTTGTTTGTTTTATCATTTGTTGAATATTTCTGAACATTCAAATCTTTACTTTTCATCTTTTGTTTTGTATGTTAAGTATACACATACAAGTTAGATCTGGCCACAAATCTGGTCTCTATAATGACATGCATTAGTGTTGTGGGGTTGCTGGGGGTATGGTTCATCATCAACACCATTATCTACCACAACAACTTGATCACTGGGCTCTAAACAAAGATTATGCAAAATGCAGCAGGCTGAGACTGCTGAGCTGATATTAGAAATGCTTCTCATTTGCAGGTAATGGAGCCTCCTAAACTTAGATTTTAGAATGCCAAATGCATGCTCAATGACCACACGAGCTGCATTGAGCTTTCTGTTAAAATATCTTTGCCTAGCAGACAAGTGGCCATTGTCTCTATAAGGCCTCATAAGTTGAGGCAACAAAGGGTAGGCAGAATCCCCAATTATGTGCATTCCCTGTGGAACAAGTGAATGAGGATCTTCTTCAAGAACACGACAAACTTCTGTGAAGCGAAATGCTCTGGCATCATGCCAACTCCCAGGGTGACCCACACTAATGTGACAGAAGCGCCGCTGACTGTCACAAAACCCAGTTAAATTTACAGAATAAAACTGTTTCCTATTCATGTATGTTAGGGGATTATCACAGTGGGGTCTCATTATAGGAATGTGACACCCATCTACTGCACATACAGTGTTGGGGAAACCTGCTGTGTCAAATCCTAACTTTGACATCTCCAGCCTTTGACCTCTGGGCCAGGATATGTGGTGGGCCATGTATGTGTTAATATTGTAACAAAACTCATGGAGATGCTTGGCAAGAGTGGATTTTGACATGTTAAATCTATCTGCCACCCCACGATATGACTCCTGATTCACCAATGTCCAAAGGCAGGCAAGAACACTGTTCGTGAGTGGCAGTTTGGTCTGTTGTAAATTCATATACACAGGACCAAGGGTAGTGATGACATCCTGCAAAGGTAGAAAAATAGGTTATCAAGACAACATGCTAACACTTGTAATAGTTCAATGAATTTTATATTAACCAGTCCAGTACAAACCTCCACTTGTTCTTTGGAAAACCTGGAATGACTTCTAAATTCTGAGGGACTGTAGAGAGGGACAACATCCTCCACAAAACTGTCTATTTTTGGAACCATTCTATATAAGAACAAGAGGAATTGTACTCACTATATACAGTACATGTAGCCTACCTGAACACACATGTAACATTAGTCAAACATTTATTATCAGTGTTTTATGTTGAATAGGGATTTTAATTAAATAATTAGTCTATACAGAAGTGTTAAAATTTGAGTAAAACTCAATTATTTATTTGTCAGAATTAGTCATTCTCTCTATTTAAACCAAGCAACAAGAGCTATTGATTACAAAAACTACCCATTACATCAGTAATACATTGCAAAGACTTTATACTTTCGATACAGTACTTTTATTCAACATATAATTTTCAGATTCTAGGTATAGATCTAGTAACTTTAAATTGATAATGTGTCTATAATTTGTTTAAAAATATACTTTTTACATTTAACCTTTACTCACCTTCGTTGCTCATCGTGCTCAATGTATTGCAAAAATAATGGATTTTCTATTGCTTCCAGCTCGTCTGCGATCAAGTAAGCAAACGCCACGTGATCTGCCATGACTGACGTAATTGCAGCAAACTACGGGAGCCACAACGTGTCCGGCTTCATATCTCCGTTTGCAGCTCCTCCCCGCCTGCACGCGGCTACTCTCGCCGATTGGTTGCATCCAGCCGCAGCCGATGTCGAACACACCTTAGATCACATGAGGGCAAGGAAGTCACCAGACTTAGGATTAGGTTAGGATAGTAACCAGAATTCAGGAATTTCAAAATAAAAGACATGAATACAAACAAAACCCAAACCAATGTGATATATATTACGTATATATTAGTATATATATATATATATATATATAAGCTGTGTCCCAAAGTGAAGGCTGCATCCTTCGAAGGCCGTATTTGAAGGCCGATTGGCCGCGTTTGAAGGCCGATTGCGTCACAGCGGCGCGACGAAGACTGTCCCAATTCAAACACTGCACGCTTCGAAGGCCGCATTCGAAGGCAGATTGCGTCACAGCAGTGCTAAGAAGGCTGTCCCAATTCAAACTCTGCACGCTAGGAAGGCCGATTGGCTGCCCCAGTTTGGTATGTCATTCAAATGCGTCGCCAAATGCGCACTTCATTTCTCTGACAAACGAAGGATACAAAAATGGACACTTCGCGGCCTACCCTTCCCCAGAATTCATAGCCCGCCGGTGACGACGCAAGTTTATTCCAAAAAAATGGCGGGTGTCGGTAGTGTGGTGGCCGAGGAATTCACATATAAATGTAAGTATTGTGTTTTAATTTATTAAAATAGCTAGCGAAACAAGTGTTAAAAACATGAATATGGACCAAGCACTGAACCCCCTGTGTGAAAACAATCAACTGAGTTAAATGAAGCAAATACTAAGTTTAATATTAACAAAATGCTTTTCTTGCTTGGTTTTGTTTCTAGTATAAATATAAAAAAATATATATATTAAGAAGCATTTACTAGACAAGCGTTATTGTATTGTTTTGTGTAAAAATAGTGAGTTTTTGCTTAAAATAAGCAAAATAATCTGCCAAATGGGGTAAGAAAAATTATCTTGTTTTCAGTTTGATTTAAGATTATTTTGCTTAACCTATTAGCAGATTATTTTATTGTTTTAAGCAATAACTCACCTAATTTTAAGTTATTTTCCCCCAAAACAAGAAATGTTTTACTTGTCTAGTAGGCTAAATGCTTCTTGATTTAAGAATTTTCAGATGTTTGAACTAGAAACAAGACAAAATATTAAGTAAGAAAACCCAGGGGTGTTTCTTAAAAAATCAAAACTTAAACTAAAAAAACTGCAGCTTCATTTATCAGGTGGTCTGAGGCAAAACCTGTTGTAATTCTTTTTGTTTCAGGGACCAAGGAGCAGACGGCTCAATTCATTAAATTAAGGGCCGAAAATGATTATTTATTTACAGGGGCCAAAAACTCGGCCACTGTGGCTTGGAGGTAAAAGTCATAAAGTCATTAACCATTTGTAATATTTCCACTAGCTGCCTCTTGTATGCAAAAATTAGCCCTCACCCTATACAAAGCCCACAGCAATGAGACAACAACTAGTTAAGGCAATAGTCTTTCACTTAATTGTTTTATGTAGTTTTTTGTCTACAAACGTTTTAAGCAAACTTGAGGATCCAGTAATATAATTTCTGGAGTATTTTGTATGTATGAACTGCTGTGTGATTTTTCTAATGTTAAGATTGCAATCCTGTCTTAATATTTTTCATAAGTCTTTCATTTTTCTCCTTTTTTAGGAAAATTCTGGAGAAAATGGACCTGCTGGGGAAGGTCACTCCCTTGCAGGCCAAAAGAAAATGGGACAACTTAAAAAAAAAATACAAGGTAAGCAAGTTAATTGACACATCTTTGCTGAAATGTATTGTGGTGTTCTTGCTGTTAACAACACGTATGGTGTATTTGCTCTGCCTTAGAATTGCAAGTGTCCTGGGACAGATGAGGGGGTGAGCGGGAAATCCACTGCTGAAACTTGGCCGTGGTTTGTCCTCATGGATGAGTTTTTGGGACAGAGGCCTTCCAACAACCCCCCTGTCCTAATTGCCTCCCTCCCTGAGGACAAACCAGGGCCAAGTTCGGCAGCACCGGCAGCCCCAGCAGCACCGGCAGCCCCGGCAGCCCCAGCAGCACCGGCAGCCTCAGCAGCCAGAAAAAGAGGCCATGACGAGCTCATTGAGCTAATGAGGGAGGACATGAGGTTTCAGAGGGAAACGGAGGAGAGGAGAGCACAAGAGAGCAGGGAGAGAATGGACAGACTGTTTTCTCTCCTTGAGAGTGTAGTGACTGAGACAAATCAGACACAATTATTTGCCATAGGCACACACAAATCTTTAAAACTTCCATCCGAGAGCAGGGTCCCAACCCCCCAGGCGGGGCGAAAGGGGCCTGGTTGCCATGGCCGCGATCAGATAGGATGTTTTATGACTCTCAGGAATGCTAACAAGTAACTAACTCTGCCACAGATATCAGAACAAACTCTCCTGAATTCATTTATTGATGAACTGACTGACATGAAATGAACAGGCATTCCAGAACATTTTGAGAATGATTTACTGTTGTGTGTTTTGTCTTTTAATAATTCTGTTGATACTATGATCTATTTGATACTATGTAGTTATTACAGGACCAACTGTCTATGTAACCATGTTTGGTCTCGATAAATTGGTACTTTGAAGATCGAAATGATTGTGTACATGATATGCCAATAGCTGTGCAACACATTAGAATTACTAAGAATCTTCCTTAGTAGTGTCATTAAACACCAATCCAGCATGCCAGTCCGAGTGAGCACGCTTAAGACAAAGGCTTGTAAATCCTGGTGACAGAAGAAACTCCCGCCAGACAGTCCACCCTTCTCATTGGTACAGCAAACCCAGAGAGGGGTGGCCATTCTCAGGCTTTATTAGAGACTGACCACAGTGACCGCGCTCTCTTCTCAACGCTTCTCATCCGACAACAAGGCAGCTTCTGCTGTTACTGGGGGAGGGGCTGGACCCCTTCCCCCCCCCACTTGTGCCCAGCTCCCTGGGCCCAAACAGGCCTGAGCAATGCCTGCCATGCTTTCATACTCCAAAAAGGGAGTCAGACTTTTCTTCAATCTAGAAAACAACTGCAACTTTACCATCACTGACTCAACGATCCACTCCTGGTCTTCAAGCCAGGACAGCAGGCTTCGACTCACAACAGCCATGTGCTCAAAGCCACCATGCTTTTCTTCAAGGCCATAGACCCATCAACGAATCCAATCTTCATCCACTCAAAGAATTTTCCACGATTGCAACTGCCATGCAAGTATTCTTTGATGAGATTGCTATGAAATAAGCTGATGGTTTTTTTCATTTCTTTCCATACTGAAATAGATCGTATTCCATAGTTCTATTTCCTGTTTCCGGTTCCACATAACTCACCCCTTTACCTATGCATGTATGTATGGATGTATGAATGTATTTATGTTTGTTTAGTGTTAGTTATGTTTGTGATTTAGTTAATAAAACTTGTGCACAATTATGAATTTGGTTTCTGATCCTCTGTTTGCATACAAAGTCCCTTTTACGATTTTGATCTTGCTACATGCTAATTGCTGTACATAAGGATTAATTATTTTTCAGTGACCATGAACAATACATTTTCCTTAGAATAAATTAATAATCAAAGAGTTCGTTGGAACTGATTAATTGATTGTAACATTAACTTGTAACATAAACTACACAAAAGTATATAGTTTAAAAATGTATCAACCTTGAAAATATTCAGAAGTAATATGCAACATATGCAGTAATATAAATGCAAAACCATCATAAAAACCCTGACAAGGTTTTTTTCCTGCAGAATTCCTTTACTTTTACTCTTGATGCCTTAAGTACATTAGAGTATGCAAGATAATTTTGCTTAACAAAGGTTTGAAATATATGACTAGTAGTTTTTCCCCAATGCGGTATTAGTGGTTATTAAAAGTACTTCAGTGTAATAAAGTATCTCAATATTTATTCCATGAGTCAGCCCTGCAAACCTGTTGGTAGACAACTTAGTGGATAGTGAAAATATGCAGTCGAACACTCTGGAGAGCATCCCAGATGATGTCCCACCAGCAGGAGGCCTTACCAGGGTCTGTGGAGCCCATCCCGGTCCAGCAGCACACCAGGGTCTCCCACTCAGCTGAATAAAAGTCTACATCATTTTCTTATTTTATGTACTGTAAATTTAAATGTTTATGTTGATTTTGATGTTTAACGTATGTTGTAAATAGTTGGGGGAAAAACGTTATAGAAGAATTTGTTTCATGTAGAAATTATGAATGTCATTACAGAAATAATCAATGTCCAGAGCAATGAATTCTCTTTTATTTACACATTTAAAGTTGCATAAAATTTTTTTTTTCCTTTTAAAAAAATAAGTGAAAAAAAAGTTAAACAAGAATATATTATATATATATATTTATCAATCATTCTTTCAAGAAGAGAAAACAGCCTGTCCATTCTCTCCAGTGCTCTCCTCGCCTCTGCAGTCCCATGTCTTCTCTAAGTCCAAAAACTCGTCCTTTCTGTCTCGCCTTCATTGTGGTGCTGGTGCTGGTGCTGTTGCTGGTGCTGTTGGTGCTGATGCTGATGCTGATGCTGGTGCTGCTGGCTCCTCCTCTTCTAGGTCACACACTGCTGAACTCGGCCCTGGTATGTCCTCAGGGATTGAGGCAATGAGGGTGCAATGCCTCTGTCCCAACATCTCATCCATGAGGACAAACCAGGGCCTAGTTTCAGCAGTGGGTTTCCCACTCACACCCTCACCTGTCCCAGGACACTTGCAATCCTAAGGCAGAGCAAATTAACCATGGCTTGTTAATAACAACAGCACAATAAATTTCAGCA
The DNA here is from genome assembly GCF_949319135.1 of Squalius cephalus. Classification (NCBI taxonomy): domain Eukaryota; kingdom Metazoa; phylum Chordata; class Actinopteri; order Cypriniformes; family Leuciscidae; genus Squalius; species Squalius cephalus. The sequence continues at coordinate 22,489,052 of NC_137125.1, forward strand.
AAGATGAGATCTCAACTTACTTACTTTGTATTTTTAAAATCATATTCATATTCAGAAATCATATTCATGAATACTCAAATTTGGTTAAAACCTTTGTAGACATAGCTTGCATAACAGCACTACAAAAACACATAAAAGTGAAACCCCATTGCCTTATCTACTGCTTTTCTTATTGTTGTGGGCTTTATAGGGTGAGTGATATTTCTTATTTACACAAGTTAGACAGACTACTGCAAATATTACAATAAAACTTAATTTAATTTATTTAGTTTATTTTTTAATTGCAGTTTAAAAAATTGAGCTGTCTGCTCGTTGCTCCCTGAAACAATTATTAAACTAATATTAGCACAAGTTTTGCCTCAGACCACCTGACAAATGAAGCCACGCAATGGTGAAGGAGTTAAGATGAAGTTTATAAGAAAGAAAAACTTGTGGCTTTTAACTCAGGTTTCACTAGCTATTTGAGTAAATGAAAACATAATGCTTACATTTAAATGTGAATTTGCCGTCCACCAGCGAACTCTCGGCCGTATTTTTTTTATAAAAATTGCTGTCGTCACCGCTGCGCGATGACTTATGGGGTAGGATAGTCCGCTAAGTGTCCATTTATGTATCCTTCCTTTCACGGGGAAACGAAGGGTGCATTTGGCGTCGCTTTAGCCTTTGTCGCGCCGCGATGACGCAACCGGCCTTCGAATACGGCCTTCGGAGGATGCGGTATTGAATTGGGACAGTCTTCATCGTGCTGCGGTGACGCAATCGGCCTTCAAATGCGACCTCCGAAGTGTGCAGCCTTTGAATTGGGACATCCTTCGTCGCTCCACTGTGACGTTTCGTCGCGCCGCTGTGGCACATTCGGCCTTCAAATACGGCCTTCGGAGGATGCAGACTTCACATTGGGACACAGCTGTAGTCTTCTCTGAATGAGCAGTCAGGATGATTTTCACATAGTTTTAGAGCAAATATTCTAGGCTACGTGATACAATTTTCAAAAGTCTTGTGAAGAAATAATCAGTATGGGTTTCATGGCCTCATTTCAGTGAGAATTTTTTTTGTATTTTCACAAACCACGCATAAATGTCATTATCTCAAAACTACAAACTTTTACATACATGCTGCTGATATATTATTGTAGCAGAGTTTGTGCTGAATACAGTGTAATTAGACTTTAGCCATGAAAATGTCACAAGTAACAGAAATAACCAGAAATGTCAGAGCATGTCAGAACACCTCCAGGGCCCAGAAAACAGCTCAGACCTCAGAGGGTTAACCACTTTACATGAAGGACATTTTAATAAACCATCCACCCTCCCGTATACTGAAGATGCTCAGCGTCTTCATCAACACCTTGAAACAGTCGCTGATTTAGCTTCTGACAACTTGAAGAAGACTGCATCAACAAAAGTCTATGGAGAACTGTGCAGATCGACTCTTGCCAAAATTATTCTGTTCAATAGAAGGCGTGGAGGAGAAGTTGCAAGGATGCACTTAAAAAGTTTCCTAGAGAGGGACACGGCTCCTCTTCACAAAGATGATGCTGTTGGCCTTACAGCGTTTGAGCAGAAACTTTGTTCACATTTTAGTTGAGTAGAAATTAGGGGTAAAAAGGGACGTAAAGTTGCAGTTTTGCTATCGCCAGACATGGTCGATGCTTTAACACTTCTCATAAGCAAAAGACAAGAGTGTGGAGTTCCACAAGACAATACATTTCTTTTTGCAAGACCCAGCTGTTTGACTTCATATCGAGGACAAGATTGTCTGAGGATTTAGGCAGATGAGTGTGGTGCTCAGAACCCTGAGCTCCTCCAGTCAACCTTGTTGCGAAAGCATGTTGCAACTTTATCACAGGTCCTGAACTTAAAAAACCATGAGTTGGATCAAGTTGCAGATTTCTTGGGCCATGATATACGTGTTCACAGAGAATATTACAGGCTTCCAGAGGCTACAACCCAGCTGGCCAAAATTTCTAAACTTCTACTTGCCATGGAGAAAGGTTCTCTTAGAAGTCTTCAAGGCAAAACACTAGAAGAAATTGACATTGAAGGTAAGTCTATTAAATTTAAAATGAGATTTTTGTTTAGTGTATGGTTTGTAGTATATTTTATTGTAAAGGTTATCAAGTGTATAGGCTAAGGTACATACAGACAATATATCTTTACCAAAGTAATAGTTTTCAGAGTGGTCATTATGTGATAATTTTATTTGCTCCTAACATTTGCTATACTAAAGACTCAAATTGTTTGTTTTTTGTTAGAAAGCCTAGACTTAACCGATTCTAATCCAAGTGATGACAGTGATGCTGAGGAGACAGATCGACTAACACGAAGTGAAATTGGTAAAAGTGCATAAACATACAAATGGCAAATCATTAAAGTCAAGTTTACCACATGATGCACCACTATGTACACCAATCAGGCATAACAATATGACCACTGACAGGTGAAGTGAATAACACTGATTATCTTTTCTCCATGCCACCTATTAGTGGGTGGGATATATTTGTCAGGAAGTGAACATTTTGTCCAGAAAGTATTGATTAGAATTGTGAAAAATTAGTATGTGTAAAGAGCGAGTTTGACAAGGGTCAAATTGTGATGGCTAGACGACTGGGTGAGAGCATCTCTAAAACTGCAGCTCTTGTTCTTCCCGTCAGTCCCATAAAGGCTATGCTGTCAGTACCAGAAAGAGAAATGATTAGTTCACCTCTCAAGTCCCGAAGACTCAAAAGATGAACTTGGCTAAATGAGTTTTGTAGGGAACAAGATGAGGTTTTAGGGAAGGTGAGTGATACACATGCAGAAAGTGGTGAAGCATCTGTAGATGTTGGTGAAGATGAGCTTTTGCATGATAGACAACAACATTGCATGTTTCAGGACACTTCTAAGTGCTTAAGTGCTTTTGCTCTTAAGGCACTTCACTTTATAAGAATTGCTCTTAAGAATAGTCTTAAAGGGGAGGTACAATGGTGTTTCATGTATTCAGAGTTGTTCACAGTGTTAAAGAGATGGATTCTCATGCTTAACATGGCCAAAGTTTTGAAAAAATATTTTGGACGAATAACGGAGAATTTCTGTGCCGAAAATCTTACTTCCGGGTTGGTATAAGTTTCGGCTGGTTTTTTTCCGACTGTGGGTCTAATGACGTAGACCAGAGTGGAACTCCTTATATGAGCATTTCTCCCGGAAAAGCTCGCCCGCGCACACGTCGACCAGAGGAGAGCGAGACCGCGCACATCAACGCGCTTCAACAGGAAATCCAGACTGATCTCATGAAATGGCGTATGTATGACACGCCAATTCGTATTTCCATTTTTGCCGTGTTATCAACACGCATAATCGCTTTTTAGCGTGTTTATCAACGCCGTTGACTTACGTTACATTACTATATATAATTAATATGACCTACCCCAACCGCGTCCCTAAACCTACCCATCACTGGGGTTAATACCATTTATGAGTGTTCCCCTACCATCCTAGGAAAAAAAATATTGCTCCCCAGATGTAGATATACATTTTGCTCCGTTTCGCTCGGACATTTAACGGCGTACACATACACGCGGAATCACTCTGATGTTTAACGGCGTGGACATACACGCGGATAGCTCAAAATGCGTATAAATAACACGCCACTTGACTTGAAAGTGGCGTGTATGTTTACGCAAAGTCATGATGTCATGTTGGGAAATCATTCATCGGCAGCGCTGCATAGTGTCTCCAAAGTGTGTTTTTGGATGTGAGGGAAAGCTTACCATGTTCAGCTTCCCAAAGAACCCAGCGTTAGGAACAGTGGATGCAGATTGTTTTTCCGGGGCAAAAACGAGTTGTGTAGACTGTTTGTTCCCTGCATTTCGACGATGAATGTTTTATAAACAAAGCCCAGATCGACGGATTCTCTCTATGGCTCTGGCTTCGCCCACACGGCCCGCCTCCAGACGCTCGTTTTTTTCCGGAAAGACTCGGTACAGCCTATCTTTCTTTTATAAATATAATAAAACTAAAGACTTTTTGGAGATATGAAGGATGCAATACTACTCTATAGGTACTCAAGATTAACATGAGATTGAGTGAAAATGAGCATTTCACCCCCCCTTTAAGCTTTGACTTAAGTGTCAAAAAATTCTTAGTAAAGAGTAGGACTTCTCTAAGAGTAGGACACTTTTATAAATAAGCTAAAAGCAACTTTCAGTAAAGTATAAGACTGATTCTTAAGTGCTGACTGAAGTGGCACTTAAGTGCTGCAAACTAAGGACTACAATGATGTCAACCCAAAATGGCCACCCTCAACCACTGAATAAGCCAATAGTGAGCCTGCAAGGGTGAAGTCACAGCAGCATGACACAATTCATTCATTATTTAAATAAGACATTACAATTATTTCAATATGTAAATTTATTTAAAAAATTAGTTTTTGCTTTGTGCAAAAAGATTACAAATAAGTACATGCATTTATTTCACACAATTTTCATTTTCAACACACTAATTAAATGGACAAATGTGATGCTATAAGTAATTAAGCTGATGAATCACATCATTCTAAATTGCACTCACAGCTGTATGTAAAAGACCAAAGTTGCAAACTGTTTAAAAAAATGGATGCAAAAAGAAAACCAAACTGGTCCAAGGAAGAAAATCTTCTAGTGCATTCAGTCCATAAATGGAAGGACATGATAAGAGAAAATTCAAGTCTGACTTTAACAAGCAAGGACAAAAAAAACCCTGCATGGCAACAGATTGTATTGACAGTAAATGCAGCATTTCCTCAGACAAGACGTTCAGCAGAGGATTGTGAGAAAAGGTGGTACAATGTGTTGGCAACAACACGCAAGGAAATTGCAGCATATAAAGAAAGCATGCGAGCCACTGGTACATTTTATTTTAGCTTATTAAATTTTATATTAAATGATTGTCTCCATGTGGTCAGCAGCTGAGTTCTTGTCAAACAGGTGGGGGCCCTCCATGTAAACCTCTGTCTGAGATTGGCGAAATAGTAGAGGAGATACTTGGAACGGCCAATCCCTCTATTTGTGGCATTCCAGATGCCCCAGACCCTGCACTTCTCAAATTGAAGGAGTTTCAAAGACGGTAAGAAGAAAATTATGCATGTAATAATGTGTTTGCCTTTTTAATAAATTGATAGTATTTCAATCACCACATAGTATTGAATAAACATGTTGCACTGTTTAATATTTTCTGCATGTGAATGTAGTGTGGATAATGCTGGAGCCGGTCCATCAAATGCATCTTCTCCTGTATCATCTCAGGACATCTCCCTGTGTCCTCCAGATGAGCCTTCTGCCTCACAAGACACTGGGTTTGCACAGGGCGCAGCCACTGAGGACGACATTAAGTCCCTTAAAAGAAAAAAGCTCAAATTGCAAATTAAGTTGCTGGAAATTCAAAATGAATATTACGCATTAAAACTGAAAAGAATTAAGAATACTCAATGATTGCACATATGCTTTTCGTAAATAAAATTGTGTAACGAAAAATTTGTTCATTGTTACTTGTTACTTCAATTGTCTACAAGTTTGCTTACCCAAAATGTGAGTTAGCAAAGCAGTCCCTTATTGATGCTCTCCCTGAAATGCTTTGTAATGTGTGGTCGGTGGTATTGTATTCATTCTCATCATAATCATGATCACTGTCATCATCACCATAATCGTCATTGTCATTGTCATCATCATCAACCAGTGGAAGGTTACGAGCTTTGCAAATATTGTGCAAAATGCCACAAGCCATAATGTGACCAGCACGCTCAGGTGAATGTCAAATCTCTCCATGAAGGACATGGAATCTTCTTTTCATCTGTCCAATTCCTCTCTCCACCACAGCTCTTGTTACTTTGTGTGTTCTTCATGACGCAAAAACAATAAAAAAACACAGCTCAGATAAGTCAAGAATGCACTCATTGAACAAAATTGGTATCTTATCGACAGTTCAGTCCAGTACAGTATCTGTTATAATTGAGCTGCTGTTCTCCTTGAGGTCTTCTGTAAGGGGTGAGAAGCCAGTGTTTTAAAGAATAACCCAGTGAGGCCACTCTGGGAAAGAACCCGAGAATCATGTGTTGACCCTGGCCAATTTGGCACCAGATCGAGGATCTTGTAATTGGCATCAAATACAACTTGAACATTGATGCTGTGGAATCCTTTTCGATTGATGTATGTCTCCTCATTTACAGTTGGAGCAATGATGCGTACATGGGTGCCATCGATGGCTCCAACAACTCCAGGGAAACCCGCAATCCTCATAAAATCTGCTTGCTTTTTCCGGATAGTTTGAAGGTCAGTTGGGAAGTCAATGAACTGCCTTACTATGTCTGGTGTGGATAGTGCAGCAACAGGGGTATTTAAGACCCTGATACCTGTGGACTGTGATGGCCCCAAGTCATCACTGGTGCATTGCTGCATTTTTCCAGTCGCCAAGAAACGCAGAGTCATTATAACTTTAATTTCTGCAGTTAAAGCATTGTTTTGTAGAGTGGGAGAAGTTAATGAATTTCTGACTAGGCCAGTAACAAAAAGAATACCTTGACGATCAAGCCTGTAACGTTTGATCAACTCCCTGTCCTCATATAATTCCAACACATTCTTTTGTTGTTGGAAATTGCGCTGCCTCCTCCTCTCTGCTGCCATCTTGTTACTCCTAACTGGATAGGAGACCTCTTCAGCTCTCTTAAATAATTTAGGAGCTGAGACCTAGTCTTAACACTTAGCAACCTTTATGAATCACTCTTAATCTTAAGTCTAGGAATAAGAGTAAAATTATGTCATTCTTAGAATTTTGACAGACTTGAGACTAAAATTTTACTCTGAGTGGCTATATACATATGGGCCCTGAGAGCCTGTCCAAATGGGTGCTTAGGATAGCTACTTAGCTTGGGCTGGGCTATCCAAATTTAAGTCAGGGGGAATGGACACACTAGAGCTGGAGGAGGATTGTCTATTTTGGGGAGGGCAGAATGTTGGCTCCGACACAGATGCAGAGCTGGAGGATGGTGCATGTGGACTTTGTGGAGGACATATGTTTGGAGGATTTACCGTCATGGATGCAACAAGGCTCTGCTCGGTGTTGGAAGCAGAGGTACTGGGCTTGTCGGAGGCAACATGTTCAGTGTTGCTAGCAGATGCGCTGAGCTCGACAGAGGCAGCTTACATGGAGGGTGAAGGACAAGGTGCCTGTTTTTAATGAGTCACTTATGCAATTTTTGTTTAATAAAAACTGGTATTATAATGATTGTACTTGTCTAATTATTACTTACCTAAAAGCCAACTTCATTGACTTCAGAGCCAACTTCAGTGACTAGAGACTACCAACTTCAGTGACTAGCAGCTAGCTAAGCAGCCTGAGTTAGGGTATGTTACCCAACAAATTAACCCTCTGGGGTCTAAGGTGTTTTTGGGGTCCTTGAGATGTTCTGACATGCCCTGACATTTTTGCTTTTTTCAGTTGCTTATAAACATATTAATGGCAAAAAAAAAATTACACACTATTTAGCACAAACAGGGCTACCATGAAATGTGAGCAACAAGAATGTACATGTCTGCATTTTTGAGAGAATAATGTTTATGCATGGTTATTGAAAAAACTAAAAACTAAAGTTTCTGAAATAAGGCCATAAAACACATTCTAAATATGTGCCAATAAGACTTTTGTCTAAAAGATGTCATTGCCTAGTGTTTTTTCTTCAAAATGAAGTGAAAATCACCCTGCCTTATCATTCACATAACACAATACATTGATTTGAATTTTGCAAAGCACTTTCTGTTTGGAAAGGCCATATGCGGAGTGGGCGTCAACGGTCATGTATATGTAGTGGTTCACACCTGAGGAGACAATGGGGCCTGCATACTTAATTAGCCATTCATTCAGGTGAGTCACTGAGCCACAAGAATGCAAGAGCAACAGTTGGAAGCATCTCAATTCTTTTTTATTTTTCCACATATTGGGCTTGCAATTTGGCCTATAATATCCAAGGAAAACATGTCTAGTAATTGTGCAGTTAATTCTCATACTGTATTTTCAGTTTTGGAATATTTTTCCTCTCCCCAAATTTGTCAATAATAAAACACAATAAAAGTTATTTAAAGAAAAGGCTTATATTTACCTTTTAATAGTTTGTTTACATCTACCTTGTAAATATATTTTTTTATTAAAAAGGTTACAATTACAACAATTCAAGTGTAATCTTTCTTTGTAAAAACTAAAGTATACATTTTATCATACATATTTCAAAGTTAAGGATTTGATTGATTATTTGATAACTTTATTTTTGACAAAACATATTATATTTAACATAAGCAAATATTGGCAAACTTATTTGAAAGCTTATTTGAGGTGGCAGATATTTTACATTAAAAATGTATAATCTATCCAAAACTAATCAACGAAATGTTGTCTTTCATATGTCTGTAATATAGGTCTTTCATTTTTATTATAAGAAATATAAATGTTAATTTGCAGTTTAATACGTTGCTTATACAAATACATTTTATTTCAACATATTTTAGTCGATATTTACTGAGTGTAGCAATACAGTTTGCTAAAACCGAAACATTCATACACAAACAGAAACGCCTGACTGTAACGTTGTTTTTATGAAATATTAGGGCATATAAATGTTAATTTTCAGTTTAAAACGTTGCTTATACAAATAGCCAACATTTTATTTCAACATATTTCTGTCGATTTTTACTCAACTCAGTACGGCAATACAGTTTGCTAAAACATCATCATTCATTCACACAGGAACGCAATTTAAATTTAAACTGTCTTTTTGCGAGCTGTGGTAAACAGCGCGCATCTCTGCCGTTCATTCATCAAAAACAGAAACCCGATTCACGTGAGAAGAAAAAAAAACTTACAGTATTCCTCAGCTCGCTCCTCGATATACCCGCACTTCTGAGGTACTTTTTTCATTATTGTTATTCCTCACAGCGCTGCGAGACGGTGTAAACAAGTAATGATCTGAATAAACTTGTGTTTCTCGAGCTGATATGGGGGCGTTCACAGGATTGCGCGGATTGCCTCATTCATTTGCGTTTGAATAGCGCGCGCTCTCCGTAGGCGGAGTCACATTACATTTGAATCAGTCGTAATGAGGTCGACTGGAATCGCTCTCTTTTAATACAGATTTCACAAGATGAGAATATTTGTTTTTTATATAAATTACTTCATTTAAGAGAAGAGAATTCAAGCTTCATGCCTGTATGTCTGTTTGCCTGTTTGACTGAGTATTCGCTGAGTTATTGTTCATTTTCGGACGCGTTTCAGAATGGACTACACTGAAAGATAGAAGGCAGAACTCGCATCACGTTTATTTTTCTTTATTTGGCGAAAAGCACAACACTTTGTTTTTATTGTGAGTGTACACAAAAATAATACACACTTAACAGGATAGATTGATGTACAACACAAGCATATAAGATAAAAATTAATATTTTTATTTTATTATTTTTTTGCACTCATACGAAAAAAACGAGCCTATCGCGCCGGCGCGATTGCCGACCTCAGGGGGTTAATAGCCTGCTAAAATGACTAAACTTAACTGTTCAACTACAACTACAAGACTTTCAGGAAAAGCTTATAAGAACACACTAACATTAAATGAGAAAAGAACAAAGTTGTGAATAGTAAGCGTTTTAACATGAGCTGTCAACAGATTAAAAAATTACCACCTGTGACGTGATTATATACATTGTTTTGCAAATATGTACAGAACAGATACACAGACAGTCCAAGTATACTCATACCATTTGGGTCAATTTCAATGTCATCAAGTTTCTTTCCTTTGTAGGCAGACAGTGTTCCTTTCTCCATGGCTATTAGGACTTTACTCATTTTTGCCAGCTGCAGTGTACCTTCTGGTAACCGGTAATACGGTCTGTGGATTCTGATATCGTGACCAAGGAAATCAGCCAGCTGGTCTGCTTCATTCTTATTAAGGTTAAGAATTTTAGACATGGTTGCTATGTGCTTCCTGTGCCTAGTTGATGACAGTGCTTCGGGGTTTTTTATGCCACATTCGCAAGCAGATTTGTTGATGCACTCTCCTCCTCTGTAGGCAGGCATTGCTCCACATCTAGCTAATGTAAAGGGATTCTCTGCTGGAACACCACAAAGCTCACGCGTTTCAACGAGCAGCTCCATGGCAGAAACCATTGAAGGCTTGAGGAGCACAGGAACCTTTCTCTCTCATTTACCACTGATCTCAACTCTTGTGAAGTGCAGATACAGCTTCCTCTCAAACTCAGACAGACAGAAGGCAATGTCTTCGTGTAGCTGAGAAGAATCCCTGCTTTTAAAAGATGACAAAAGCATCCAGGATACCTCACATTCTCTCCTTCGGTTGAACAGGATGACCTGGGACAGTGTGACCTTGGTTAGAGCAGCGTAGCTGTCAGCAGAAGGGCAAGATCCACTTGGCTTCTTTCAATGTAGTTATAGCACCAGCAGAAATGTACTCATTCCACCTTGCCTGGTATTTTCCTGAAGTCTCGGGTACACTCAGCACGATCATGATCTCCATACATCATGGCATTGCTCTCAACAATGCTACAGATCTTATTTAAAGAATGCCCAAGTTTGAGAGCTAAAGTAAGAATGCCGTAGGAGTTTTTCTCTTCATCGTAGCCAGATACAACTTTAACAGCTATGACATGTTTGAATTTTCCTGGTATGATGAAGTCTACCATTGTTCTCAGTGGGGTAATCTTTCTTGCTTCAAGAAGAAGTCTGCCTACTTCTCTCATCTTCTATCTGATGTAGTCATGTTTGGTCACATCAGACCCCATCCTGTTGAATATGTGTTCCCCCAGCTGCATGATGAATCTGTCAGTATGAACTACACACGAAACTTCATCATAGTTCATAAAGTACAGTATTTTCTTGAAACCTTTGCTCACTTCTAAACCGACTGGTGTGTTTAGAGCTCACAGAGATTTTCCTGCCCTGGGCATTATCATCTTTAGGTTTCAGGGGACAGTTTTTGATATGTTTCCAAAGACTACGCTTGTTATAAAGCCCTTGGCAGTAAATGCAGTGAATAAATTCTTTGGCTCTTTGTCTATTTATTGGACGGTAGCAGGCAATCATCTCCCCATGTTCTTGTCTCACCACATCTGTGTTGTGGGCAAAGTTGCCCCTTTTTCTAAGGAGGTTTAACTGGACTCGTCTTTCTTTGGAATGTTTTGGAAATGCTACTGCCTTAACAACCCCCACTTCGTTGTGATGGACAAATTCAAGGTGTCTTGCCATTTTTTTAATATGGCTTAGAGCAATAAAGGCAATACTGCTTCTTGTTGTACGCCTTGCGTTCTTGCTTTGGTGATGGCATTGACTGAATAAAAGTCTTAATCACCAGACAAGGTGTTTGTCTCTTTAGATTCGCATTTAATCTTCTTTAGTGATGGCACTGTCATAAATTGATCAGATGAACTACCTGCCTCATTGGGAGATGTTGGATGTATCAAAGCACTTTTGACCATGTCATGTCCAGAAGAACTACCATCCGATTCATCTGAGCTGATTTTTGGTATGTAGTCAACATTGCTGTAGTCTGTGACATTGCTGAAGTCTGTGTCACAGACGGCACTTCCTGAATACTGAATGAGAGAATTTAACACTTAATCAAGGCAGTGGTTTAAGTGGTATCAAGATGGCTCCTGTGTTGGCTGGCCGTCTGCTGTCTGCTTCGTCGTTGCCGTTGTTATGTGTTATTCTTTTTCTTATCTCCATCATTATCACAAATTGTAATTCCACCCTCTTGTACGACCGCCTAACACTGCTTAACATTCGTAGTGTGGTCATGGACTCTGCAAATGGTGATGTTAATGGACATAGAGTGTTCGCATCGTCTTTTGTGATCAATCTCCCTGTGCACCTGCGTAGGTGTCCTACGGACTTACCCAAAAGAACGCGCCGGAGGAAGCGCGGCAAACGGGGTGGTGTCGCTGTTCGCCGGAAAACTGCGTTGGCTCGAGAGAACGGCGCTCAGCACCCACTCTACTCGTTGGGAGTTCAGGTTTATGGATGCGACACTGGAAGGTTTTCTCCTGAGGCTCAGTTCCAGCGACCACGCGTGATTATACCTGTTATTGTTTCCACGCATCGTCTTGGGATGTATCTTCATATTTACCATGGCGGAGTTAATGTCCGTAACCTCCGGCCACTGTGTCGAGCAACACAGTCGGATAGTGACTCATTTGTACTGAAGATGGCCCTCATCAATGCACGATCCCTGGTAAATAAAACTTTCATTTTAAACTAACTTTTCACTGCACAAGCGCTGGACTTCCTTTGTGTCACCGAGACATGGTTTAAACCTGGCGAATCAAGCTCGCTTGCTGAATTACTACCGCAGGGTTGTGACTTTTTAAATACCCCGTGCTCATCTGGTCTTGGTGGGGGATTAGTGACTGTTTTTAAAAATAATTTTTCCTGTCAATTCTTATCTACATCTTCATATAGCAGTTTTGAGGTACAACTATTTCAAATACTAATAGCAACCCCTGTCACTATTGCATTGTTATATCGTCCTCCCAAGCATAACCCAGAATTTATTAATGAATTTGCTGCATTTGTGGGGGATCTCGTTATTGCTTATGATAAAATACTGCTGCTTGGTGATTTTAATATTCATGTTTGTTGTGCATCTATAACTCTGTTCATGGAGTTTTTAAATCTTATTGAGTCTTTTGACCTTGTTCAGTGGGTATCTGGCCCAACGCATTTACAGGGTCATACCTTGGACTTGATTTTAACTCATGGATTATCTGTTTCAGATATCACAATTAGCAATGCAACCTTCTCTGATCATATGCCTGTACTTTTCTCTGTTCCATATTTTGGTCAAACACTAAAAACTCAGCCCATGGGGCGTATGTCTCGTACCTTCAGTGCACACTCCAGTGAGGAGTTCACTGCAGCATTTCTTGAAGCGTGGACTTTTTCTGAAACGGAATCTACTCTGCTTAACCTGGATGCAGATGAACATCTTAGTTATTTCAACTCCACCTGCGCTTCTATTCTGAACAGTATTGCACCTTTAAAGCTTAAATTCCGTAAATCAGTGCCAATTCCATGGTTCAATGAATCAGTGCGTTGTCTTAGACAGGCTTGCCGTCGGGCTGAGCGCAAGTGGAAAAAGGACAAATTGCATGTCTTATACGAAATTATGAGAAACACCCTTTCCTCATTTCAGAGGGCTGCTAAAGCTGCTAAGAGTAAATATTTCTCTGATTTGATTACGCAAAATAGAAATAACCCTTGTGTCCTTTTTTCCACTATTGACTCTGTAATAGCAATTTTTTATCTCACTGGGAAAAACAGCATCACAGGGTTAAGGAACACTCAAGAGGCAAATTGTAATAAAGAAGAACAGGCTTTATTCTCTGAGGATGCGTTACAGAGCCGCAGCCACCCAGCTTGTAAGATACAATCCCACAAACATAATAAAACTAAGACATTTTATACAGGTTTCTAACATCTTGACCACACCTACTTAGTTTTCTGTAACTTTCCAAAAGATACCCCCTATCTTCAACTGGCCTGGACTGGTTTTCTACCCCCCTGTGCAGGTCACACTGTTCTTTGTCCCTGAGAAGCCAAAAGGCCTTCATCTGTTAGAAAACCCTCACAGAAGCACATGGTCAGATGCTACTACACATAGTTAAATGAAATCAACAAGTTTAAATGAATAAACACAAGAATGATGAATTTTTCATTAACATTTCCCCCCTGTTTATCATTCTCTGATAACCAACAAAATAATAAAAATTCATTTCTATTTTCTAAAATTAATCAAACCCATTTTACTATTGAATCCCCAAGAATACAATCACTTCAAGCTTTTCTTTACATCACAGTTATACTCCTTCATATTTGATTTTTGTATACCTGATCACTCTTCTTTAAACTTGTAGGAAAAGAAAGGATTAAAAATGAAATAAGCTTAGGCTGTTTTTGTAAGGATAGGCCCTTAATTTTGTAGCAAGCAAGTAAAGGTTTATATAAGGCCGGGCTAGGTGAACAAGCACTGTTATTGCACCCCCAAAACTATAGTTCGGACCCTCGGTCACCTCAATATAAACAAGAAATAGTGTAGTTATATTTAGTAGGAAAACAACACATCAGTTCAACACATATCAATTTCAGCAACCTATTACACAAAGAAAAAGGAAAAAGTAGATACAAAAATATCCCTCAATTCAAACCCTGTCCTTGTATGCCACCTCGTAACATGGATGGCTGCTGTTTTTAACCCTCTTTATACATTATCATCGTCCTTAGAAAGAAAGAATTTAGAAAGTAAGAAAATCCTAAAGTGAAAAAACACCCCCCCTGTTTACCACGTTACTGTAGCTCCCGCTACTTCCACCGTCTGCCTAATTTTGTCCATCCTGGGATAAACTGAACAGACATTCCAGTACTCGTATTCACCCATGAATAACAAAATTGTCAGAATAACACATACAATCATAACTCCTATAGCCTACATTCAGCCCTTTCCATTAATCCACTTTGGTTGTTAAAAATTAACTCTTACTTTTCCATTGCAGACCGACTGTCTTTTTTTGTTTATGACCGTACTTCACATCATTGAATAGATTTTATACTTTTCCTGAAAACATTTACACCAATCAAATCATTAGATCTATATCAATACTAAGCCCTAGTTTGATTTAATCAAATAAAATCATCAACATCATCACAAAACAAATTATTCTGCTAAACTTAAACCATTAGTTGGTCCACATCCTCCTCCAGGTGTGTTGACCATCTCGTTCGCCTCATGGACATTCCGTCTTCACCAGGGTGACTCTTTACGAACCGTTGCAATGGGCTTTCCATCGTTGGCAAGGGAGGGTACGTTACTAGCACGTCCTTGACCCCTCACTGTCCTTCGCGTCGGCGCGTGGGGTTGCTGAGGTTGGTTGGTGTAGTCTAAGGTCAGAGGCGTGGACCCAGATGTCACCCCCTCCAACCATTTTCTGATCGTTACAAGATTTTTCCTTATCCCGACCGCACCTCTACTGGAATCAACCATTTCCTGCCCGCTGTCACCTGTGAATGCAGACCCTAGCTATTTTGTTATTGACCGCTTGTCTGGCCGGTCGTCCCTTTTGGTGTGACCTGTTGAATCAACAGCCTGAAACATATTGTCACCAAATAATTTTGCTCACTGAACAGCACTCAGGGTCCTTTTTTCCCCTGAAAAACACTCACCCCACTTTGCTCATGTTAACAAAACAATATTTATACATTTGGAACAGAATCAGTTCTGTTCGACACAATCCATCCCGACATCCTGCAAAAGGAAAGTTTTAAGTTATGCGCTGCGCAAGGTGTGGCACCTCTCTGCCACAATAATAACCCAGTTTACTGGGCACAGTCTGCCCTGTATCAAAAGTCAGCATGCTCTGTAAAGAAAACCAACGTCGAGGTTATTGTCAGATAGTAAAGTACACATAGTTTCTTTTGTCTTTTGTGCTGCCGCGTCCTTCGCTGCCGAATCTGCACACTTACAGACAGCAATTTTGTTACGGAGAAAAATGACTTCTTACAGGGCTTTTACCCAGTTAAACGCAGTGTCCTCCCAACATTTATCGTCCTGCTGCAATTCCATTCATCAAATTTGAACCCCTTGGTATGGCAATTGTTACCATCCCCCTTTTGATGCATGATGCACTTAAACTTCTTGCATCAATTTAACATAATGGTATTTGGGTAAACAAAGTTTTCAACACTAACCCAAATGTTGTCCTTCAGCCAAATTTCCCCCAGACATCTTTCTCTGCCTCTGAAACAAAACATTACGTAAGCCACAATCTCATCTTCTTATCTAATAATTTGAAGGGCACCAGCCCTGAGTCTCACTGCTTTTCAGGCCTGTTATTTGGTCTCTTAAGTCAGTCATCTACAAACATTTTCCAATGTCAAAGTCATCAATTGTTTCTATCAGGTCAGGTCGTCGTGTACAGACTTAGTCGTCATTGTCAGTTAAACAACATTCTCCTCCTTTGTTCACAATAATCATAAATGTTAGGAGCTCTCTGGATAATTTGATGTTGACTTAGCCAATGTGTCACTTTGTTGTGGCCATCAAATCTATAACATTTTCGTTTATGTCAACCCACGATTGACGACGATCTACAACGATTCCAATTTACATAAATACTTAAACTGATCCAGAAGGTAATTCAAATCAACACCACAAATGACAAAATCAATTACTGCCAGACAGAGCTTGATGACTAATCAACTTAAAACTGGCCCCGTGTTCTGTATTTTCATCAGATTTTTTGGCTTCTTTAAACTTTGTAATTTGCCTCAACCCATCTTTAATGATACAACACTCATTCCAGAGGTTAATGACACCATATACACACTATTCAGATGGAATAGCTGCTCTAAACTAACACATACCAAACATGAATTAACTCTCACAAAACATACAATGCTGTCACCATCAGACACACACACACACTGACACCTGTCTATGAACTCATATTCATATCTTCTGGTGTTTACTCTAAACATATTTAAAAATTAAACACGATTTTAAACTTCTCATTTTCCTGTAGCTTTTATCTAATTTTACATAGTCTCTTAACCAGTTTCAAAAGCCTGTCTGTTCATTATTCTTTTTCTCTTAGAAAAGTCAGCTGGGTTGTTTTGGTTCGTTATCATTATTTTGCTTCAGCTTGCTTTAGCATGCCGATAACAGAAAGACTGACAGAATACCATCCGTTCCTTCACTCAAGCAGTCTCTCTCACTATAAAACAAATAATCTTTTCAACAGCCTCCTAAGACTGTAATTTAGACAAAATCTAATAATAAATTCATTTCAATAACCTTTGACCATTAACCTTTATCCAGACTTTTCTTGAATCTACAAAAGCTGTCTTCACCTTTAGCCACCACCATGTCTAACGACCTTCAGGAGTTAAAACCATCTTATTGGCATATTATTTCAATATCAACATTTCCATAATTTTTTCCCCTTGCCCATAAGGCAACCATCATCATGTTCCTGACATAAATTAAGTTTTGTTACTGTCTCCACAACAAATAATGACAATCACCTCACGGTCTCAGCTGGCTCTTGAAAGCCCACTCCCATCAGCTCTTTATCTATAATCTTCATCAGGGTGTTGTCCCCTGGCATGGTTGCAAACACTTGTCATAATGAAAAACAAGCCATACAATGAATGCGGTTTCTTGCAAGTGGTATATAGAGGAACTCACATTTTCTGGGTCAGACATGCCGTAACTCCTCACAGCCCATCTGGCCTCTCAATGATCTGCTGATGCTGGTGGCCACTCAGTCAATCAGCGCCACTCTCATACCCAACTCACATAAAACACCGCCATTCTGCAGATACCCAGTGTTGGCGTGACCCTCTGTCTTAGGTTGACCTCTGGCCCTAGAGAATCTTACCCGTCTTTGAGTGATATCACTTCGTGCACACTGGTAACCGCTCTTCCCCATAACAGAATCTTTGACCATTTTCTTCAACATAATCAGTTCTGGAGCTTAGGAAAGGCACATTCAAGAGTCACCAGAGCCATTCGGACTGCCTAATAGTGTTAACACAGGGAGACAGGTTAATAACAACAGTATTTAATCACTTAAATATTTTAAACATCTTCAAATCAACGAAATCGCAATACTGAGCTTACACTCAGTGAATTTAGTTATCACAACGTCCATTCAGTGTACTGTTACATCTGTGGCCGGAGCCATCGGCCCTGCATGGTGGAGACTAAAATGAGACAAAGTTACTGGTCCTAAACTAGTCAAAAAATGTCACTTCTATCGTTTAAGACTTCTTTAAAGTCATTCAGTTTTACTTTTAAAACATTTACAAATTTCCCTTTAAATGTATGAAATCTGAACTGCCTTGTAGCATGATTTCTTTTAACATCTCCATGTCTATGGTTTTCAACTGAAACACTGTGCTTTACTATAAATAGCTTATTACCACTTAAGACACAGGCTCAGATAACAGCTCCTAGCTGACATTGAATGAGAGAGAGAGACTCTGAGACATTCAGGATTGGTACACTGCACTCTCATAAACTTCTAAAATCAAACTTTATCTACCATCTTTTAACTCTAGCCCAGCGTAAGGCATCTTTGACAGAATTTACATGTATTTTCAAACAACCATATTTTACATTTGTCTTTTGCCCACATCAGGGAACTTAGACATTACATTATAAATTTCCTCTCAGATCGTGTCTCTGTCGCACTGGACGTCTCAGCCACAGCACACACCAGATTCAGATAAGCAAACCATTTCAGCCAATCATAAGCTTATCTTTTGAAAGCAAAACATCAGCTCTTAGTTCTTTCATGGTCAATACTATTCCTCCACGTTCAAAACACTAACAATTAATCTAGTAATACTGCTTCTACTTATTTGATCACATTTCTTTTCTGCGTCCATTTACAATTACGGGCTAAATGGCCCACTGACCACAATTAAAACACTCTCTATACCTATAGTTTGATCATTGAGCTTGCAAACAGCTCCAACTTACTGCACACCCTTGAAGCAGTGTGTCCCGATCAGGAATGTAAACAGAGCCACTGATAAGCAGTTCTCTGTATTCTTTTACAGTCCACCAGTGTGGATTCAATCCCAATAGCCAAATCATACTCTTCATCATTATTATTGGCAGCACATTAATTTTCATAAGTTGCAACGAAAATCACTCAACATATTCTAAGGGGTTTTCACTAAACATTTTCTTTTTTAACTTCACATTTCTTTGAAGTCAAAGCTTCAGAGCACAGCTGCTTACAGCATTTGCTCACTTCTGTCCTACTGTTTGTTTCAGACTTTTCATAAAGTATAAACATTTGTACTATATGCCATCAATTTCATTAAAACTGTGTTGAAACAGTATTCCTCTATCAAATGGTTAGTCTGCAGATTCAACTTAATATTATCAATATTTTCTCAGTCCCACTTATCTCTGCTGTTTCACAAAAAAAACAAAATATCATATTACTCATCTCTCAATCCCTAAATCGCACAGGCAGCCATTATAGCTGCTTGCTCCTTCAACTCTTGTTATGAAAATTCTCTAGACATCATTATTTTACCAGTAAAATAAAATTGTTTCCCATTCTGCTTAATAAAACTTTTGTTCATCTTTATATCATGTTAATCCCTGTTAATCATACTCAATGCCTTATTTTTATCTAAAAACTCACTTTTCATACCATTTTTAACTTAATTTGACTTAACAGGCGTTCATAAATTGTTCCATGAACTCTATCTTCCCCTACATGCTAGTTCCTTCTGCATCTGTTCTCTTTTATCTGCAATCCAACAATTCTCTGTTTATAATTTCCATCAGGAAAAACATTCTATCTTTCCCTATCTTCTTCAGTTCAACAAACTACTGTCTGTTCACAGTTTTACACACATGCTTGACACACACACAACAGCCTCTCCGTTTCCCTGCGTTCTATTCCACTGACTCTTTCACGACATTCAGTCTTATTTTACTCAACGTTCCCGTTTCAGGGAAATCATGATATTTGATCAGTTTCTGTATGTCAGTCATACATTTACCACCATAATTATTTCTCATTTGACAGAAAATTGGTGTATAACAATTATCTGTTTTACTGTTTGATGATCCCATTTTGGCTGAGTCCCCCCCTCCTGGATTTTACTATTCGACACGTGTCTTAGTGTCTGTCAAACGTCTTCGACAGACCCGATCTTTCCCTTACCCCAAGATCGGTCGGGTGGTTTGTAATTACGTTTCACTCAAAAACTTCCTATAAGCACTTTCCAGCGCTCGATTAATTCTGATTTGACGTGGCTCTTCCGTCCACCTAAATCGATTTGATGTGGCTCTTCCGTCCACCTAAATCGATTAATTTTTTTTTGGGTTACTAGCGCTTTTGAGTAAAACTAATTAATCAATAACTGTGATTCCCCTGAATCACCTGTGGGCTTTCCGTCCACCAACGAGCTAAGTGAGGTAGAAACTGATCCGAATTCCTCAGATCAATTCTTTCCCTTACCCCAAAAAAATTGTGATTCCCCTGAATCACCTCTCGCTCGTACCAAAGGCAGACACTCAGCCAGAATAGTTCATGTTCACTCACAATTATCAAATCACACTTAAACTTCAGTAAAACAATTTGCCGTGTCTTACCCAGATGCTTTTTCTCTGTTTTTCCCGCAATCGCCGCGGATTCTTTATGGTCCTGGTGGGAGCTTCCTCCACTGGCCCTGAATGCGGTATTGGCTCTCTCTCCCGTAATCTGTTGAGTTTCTATCTCAAACCGTCGAGGTATGAGACGGCCGCCTGGTGCTGCCGAGGTTGTGCACTTTCCCGTCAAATCCGTTCTCAGGGCCAGGAGAAGAAGCGTCCGCACAGGATCCCAAACTTCTGACACCAGCTGTAATAGCAATTTTTTATCTCACTGGGAAAAACAGCATCACAGGGTTAAGGAACACTCAAGAGGCAAATTGTAATAAAGAAGAACAGGCTTTATTCTCTGAGGATGCGTTACAGAGCCGCAGCCACCCAGCTTGTAAGATACAATCCCACAAACATAATAAAACTAAGACATTTTATACAGGTTTCTAACATCTTGACCACACCTACTTAGTTTTCTGTAACTTTCCAAAAGATACCCCCTATCTTCAACTGGCCTGGACTGGTTTTCTACCCCCCTGTGCAGGTCACACTGTTCTTTGTCCCTGAGAAGCCAAAAGGCCTTCATCTGTTAGAAAACCCTCACAGAAGCACATGGTCAGATGCTACTACACATAGTTAAATGAAATCAACAAGTTTAAATGAATAAACACAAGAATGATGAATTTTTCATTAACAACTCTGTGTTAAATCCACCTGTTAATCTTTTCCCTAAGCCTTCTGTCTCGCTTTGTGAAAGTTTTGGAAACTTTTTCACAGATAAGGTATTGGCTATTAGATCTAAAATGTCTCAGACTGGATATACTTTGTCAGAGATTCCTTTATATTCCGCCACATGGTCTGTGTTTGAGCCACTCTGCTTCCACGCTTGTAAGGAAATCGTGGATCGTCTTAAGCCTACATCATGCCAACATGATATTGTTCCTTCACATTTCTTCAAACAAAATATGGGTGCAATTGGTTCAGGTCTGTTGTCAGTCATTAATAAGTGCTTATATACGGGCACTGTTCCTGTTTGCCTTAAACAGGCTGTGATAACACCATATATTAAAAAACCTAACTTAGATCCATCATCTCTCTCCAGTTTTCGACCCATTTCAAATCTACCTTTTATCTCAAAGATCATGGAGAAAGCTGTATTGGCTCAATTACAAACTTTCCTGTCAAACAATCCTGTGTTTCAATGAAGTTTTTCAATCTGGTTTCAAAGCTTTATGTCACCGGTGCAGGCCGGGGCGGACTCGGATGACCAGCCGCCCCTGACTCCAGACACCACCGTGAGGAGCCGACACCACAGGCACGCAACAGACGGACAAAGGAGGAGGCAAGTAATTGAGTTCACAAGTAACAATCTTTATTGAATAACAATCAACTTGAGGAAAGAATGAGCAGCTCTTTTCTTCTAGGGCTATTTGACCGGAGTAGCCGCTGGATCGATTCTTCACTGTCTTCGAGACACAATGGTGTGATAGTGGCTGGAAAGGCTTACTCCACAGCGTTGCTGCACATCTGCAAGATTCAGACGGTAAGTAACAGGTAATGTTTCTTCGCCCAGCAGCAGATTCTTTCACAGCGTTGCTGCACATCTGCAGGACTCAAGACGGTAGGTAACAGGTAAGGTTTCTTCTCTTAACAGCAGCTTCTCTTATCAGGACGTGAGAGGGGAATTGTGACTTTAAAACTCACTTCACAGCGTTGCTGCACATCTGCAGGACTCAGACGGTAGGTAACAGGTAAGGTCTCTTCTCTTAACAGCAGCTTCTCCTACCAGGACGTGAGAGGGGAATTGTGACTTTAAAACTCACTTCACAGCGTTGCTGCACATCTGCAGGACTCAGACGGTAGGTAACAGGTAAGGTTTCTTCCCTTAACAGCAGATTCTCTTATCAGGATGTGAGAGGGAAATTATGACTTTAAAACTCACTTCACAGCGTTGCTGCACATCTGCAGGACTCAGACGGTAAGTAACAGGTAATGTTTCTTCGCCCAACAGCAGATTCTCTCATCAGGACATAAAAGGGAAATTGTGACTTTAAAACTCACTTCACAGCGTTGCTGCACATCTGCAGAACTCAGACGGTAGGTAACAGGTAAGGTTTCTTCTCTTAACAACAGCTTCTCTTATCAGGACGTGAGAGGGGAATTGTGACTTTAAAACTCACTTCACAGCGTTGCTGCACATCTGCAGGACTCAGACGGTAGGTAACAGGTAAGGTTTCTTCTCTTAACAGCAGCTTCTCTTATCAGGACGTGAGAGGGGAATTGTGACTTTAAAACTCACTTCACAGCGTTGCTGCACATCAGCGATGTTGTACATCTTCAGAGCTTGGTCAGTAAGTATAACGATTCAGACTTTTCCACAGCCATGCGGTTCTTCACGAGACTTGTACAGTTCAGTTGTATCGTTCTGGAATTTGGATGGGGACAAGTAGATCATTTCACAAGAATGAAAGCAGGCGTTGGGAGACTCTTCTCAGCATAGCACACAGCACTCGTGTTCACTCGCTTCATCCATGCATTTCAACGGGAATATTCAACTCTCAATTCCTCTCCAATCTTTCTTCCTTCCTCTTCCAGCGCAGATCCAAGCAGCAGTTCAATCCAGTAGTATTCCACAAGCAGTTCTAAACGACAGACTCCAATGGCAGTTCTTCACTTACACAAATTTCCAGGATCACAGCATCAAATGTAAGCGCTCAAACAGGAGATCTTCTACCCCAAAACACAACGACAGAGACCCAGCCAAACAACTGATCAACTGAACACCGATTGACTTTTACCAGTTCCAACCTCGACCTCAACTCAACTCTGAATGGCTCTTTTATCCTCCTCTTGTGAAGCAAACAGCCTGTGCAAACGCCGCTCCTCTCTCTCTCACACCTGCCGTGCATCGGCGGTAATTAGTTTGGACAATATCTCCGCTACACCCGGAACCGGAGTGAGGCGTTACACCAAAATAATTCCCCCCGGGGAACATGGAAAGAAAACAAAGGTTCCGCTTTTCCCAGCATTTTGTCACCCGTGACATTTACATAGCACCGAATCTGCTCTTAAGAGTCCTAAATGATATATATCTCATCACTGATTCTGGTAAACCATTGGCTATGGTCCTCTTAGATCTAAGTGCTGCTTTTGACTTAGTAGACCATAACATCCTTCTGTCTCGTCTGGAGTCTGTCTCGTCTGCATTCTTACCTCTCAAATAGATGTTTTACTGTTCAGTTAGGACAATATTCATCCTCTTACAAACCGCTTGGATGTGGTGTCCCTCAGGGATCAATCCTTGGGCCTGTGTTATTTTCTTTATATTTTCTCCCTCTGGCTGCTATTTTTAAAAAGCATGGTGTTTCTTTTCATTTTTATGCTGATGATACCCAACTTTATCTTCCCTTGCAACGCAATAACAAATCTTCTCTTCAGCCGCTGTTAGACTGCCTGAATGATCTTAAGTCATGGCTGTCAAGTAATTTTTTACACTTAAATGAAAACAAATCTGAGTTTATTTTGTTTTGTCCCAAGGAAAACTGTGTTTTTGACTTTGATCTTGGCCTTCTCACCCCGTACAACTCTAAGTGTGTCAGGAATCTGGGCTTCCTATTTGACTCGAGTTTAAAATTTGATAAACAGATTTCTGCTGTTGTTAAGTCATGCTTTTATCAACTCCGCCTTCTCAGTAAAGTAAAGTCCATTTTATCAAGAAGTAACTTAGAAATAGCAATTCATGCGTTCGTTACTTCTAGGCTGGGCTACTGTAATTCTTTGTATCATGGCATTTCTCAGGCATCCATCTCCCGTCTGCAGTTGGTTCAAAACGCAGCTGCTAGATTGCTTGAAGGGAAGCGTAAGTTCGATCATATAACTCCTATCTTAATGTCCCTACACTGGCTTCTGTTTAAGTATAGGATTGAGTTTAAAATGTTATTATTTGTCTACAAAGCTTTTAACAATCTGGCACCACAATACTTAACTGATCTCTTGGTTCCGTATACCCCTTCTAGAAACCTGAGATCCAGTGATCATGGCCTTTTGACAGTCCCTAAAGTAAAATTTAAAAAATGTGGTGATCACGCCTTTGCCGCCGCTGGTCCGAAGCTGTGGAACAGCCTTCCTCTGTCTATTAGGCATGCCCCATCTATCTGCACTTTTAAAACTCAGCTTAAGACTTATTTTTTCTCTTTGGCTTTTAACACTATATAGCTACCTTCCGCTTTTTATTTTATTTTTTGATTACTTACTTTTGTTTGTATTTATAAATGCATGCTTAAACGTGTGTCTTTTATTCTTTGTAAAGCACTTTGGTCAACCTCAGTTGTATCTTAAATGTGCTCTATAAATAAAGGATTGATTGATTGATTGATTGAGTGGTTCCTGTAACATTACGTTTCATTGTATTGCGGATACTGGCAAGCAAAGTCATAATTATGCATAAAAATTGAGCATATTAAGTAGGGATGTCCCGATCCGATCACGTGATCGGAAATCGGGCCCGATCACGTGTTTTCAGACTCGATCGGAATCGGACGTTACCTCCCGATCAGGACTCGGATATATATGTATATATATTCTCATTATTTTTTAACACATCTATAGTTATGCGGTGGCACAGAGTTACGCCGGTTTCACACTGCACGCGTTAGCAGAGTGTAAGCAGCGCAGGAGCAGTTCATATGGTGAGCAGGGCAGGGGCAGGACACGCGCGTTTTGCTTTCACACTGGCAGCTTTTGTCACGCGCGGCTGAACCGCGGGTTGTGTAGGGCAGGCTACAGACAGAGTAGGCTACTCTATAATGGATAAGTTGGCATTGCTTTTTTCGTTTTCAAATACATTTAAGAATAAAGACTTGTCAAGAAGCTTATTTTATTAATAATTTCATATAACTTTTTGTTCATCTTTGTTTTTATTGTCATGGCAACAAGTTTGTTTTTGGACATTTGTTTTCTTTTTAAATTGCTGTTGGTCATTTGATTGACTGTTTAAAACACAATAGATATCATCAATGCACTTTTTGGATTAAACTGCGGTGTATTTTGGCCACAGTAACAGTAAACACGGGTCTAAATATTATAATATTCATATATCTAGCAACAGTTCAACTGCAATGTGAAGTTTATGCAACAATAACTAACTAATAATTAAGAATTTCTTACCTTACATCTTTCTTGTCTTCAGATCACGTTCTTCTTCTTCTGAAGTAAATCCAATGTAAGCTCACGGCGCGTCTTTCAAACTCGACGAAAAGCAGAGACTTGTGAAGTTTTTTCGTGCTTTGTTTTTGAGGTAATGAGCGCGTTCGCGTTCCATGTGGAGATTTGCATGTTAATCTCCTTTGCGCGCGTGGGCGTGGTCAAATTAACTGTAATGAGCAGGCGTTTGAGATACTGGACATCTTGTTGGTTTTATACAAATTACTTAAACAGAGAATATTTGTTTTCAGTTTGAATCCGATCATTTAAAAGTACACACTTAAAGCTGCCGTCGGCAAGTCTGGCAGATTGAGTGGAGTTAGCCAAAATTTTGAATGTTTACAACTCTCATGCCCCTCCCCACTACCAACGAGCACCCGCCCATCGTCAGTGCGTGTGTACCTGATTTTCTGTGAACGCGTCCATCTCTTCAGCATCGATCAACACCATGGACTCGGAGGTAGGCTGGCCTGGCTAATCTATCCATAGATAGCAATAACCGAGGAATTGGAAGCTTGTTAGTAGATTTTCTCTCCGCCATCACGCTTCATACAATCTTCAGGCGAACTTCAAGCATGTCGTGTGCATGTGATATTGTAATGCGCGCGTCTGCGCGAGGGAGGGGGGATCTGTGGCGTGTGCACGAACTGTGATTGACAGTCAGATCGCACACCCCCCTGCGCTGATTGGACCCGATGAGACGGGAGCGGTGGATTTTTGCAAAACAAATAACACGCTCCAGGTGGAGTTAGAAGCTCGGGTTTTTTTCTAAAACCACCTTATTTATGTTGTTCTGTCGGATTATAGTGTCAATTTCACTGAATTTGATCAAAAAAATGTTGCCGACGGCAGCTTTAAATGTTTATAAAGGTATATGGCTCATAAATGTGTGACAAGTATTCGCTGAGTTTTGTTTCAGTTTATAGACGTGCTCAAGAAAAAAAAGTTCACCGCGACGGAGAGGCAGAAAGCACACCCTGTTTATTTTCTTTATTTTACAAAAGCACAATGTTTTAATTTGATTGTAAGTGGACACATACAAAAGTAGAAATATCACAGATTCTTTTTTCATATTTCTTTTTTCTGTATGACCATAAATGACAGAGTAATTTAAGTTTATTGTGCTACTATGTGAAGAAAATCCAGCAAAACGTGCCGGCGCGTTTGCCGACCCCAGAGGGTTAACTGGTTTGCAGTGACATTAATTTCTTAATTTATGCCAGGAGTGCAAAATAATTAATCTGTAACGATCGTTATTTTGAATAGAAATCATCACTCACACAACATTCATTCTCGTCTTCTCCGTTTATTTGTGCTCAAATACATATAATAAACAGCATCCGCCAGGGTTATTAGTCCAATAGTGTGCATATTTGTAGAAATAATGATTAATAATCACATGTTAGTAAATTATTTTCGTCATACAGAATAAAAAATCTATTCATTTTCCACTGAATTATGCGATCTGAAGTGCTCAAACAGCTAACGGAGCTAGATGTGTATCTCCTCTTCCTGATTTGCGTCAGATTTGACCTCGAAGCACTATCATTCGCTGTACAGCTGTCAATCATCTCACGTGTTTCAACGTGACCTCTTCTGCATGACGCATTCTGTGTACACTTCCTGATTCTGGACATCCGTGATAACAAAGCGAAAGTGACATCTCTTCACCTGAAACAAGAAGCTAATAAATGCACGATTGAAGTATTTGTGTTTTGTGTGTGATTTTCGTGCGATTTGGGGTTTTCATATGAATAAAGAATGTTTACAGAATGCATATGCTAGGTAAGGATAGCCCATAGCTTCATCTAAAATGCTAAATATAATATATTTCAAAATCTTTTTATGACTTGAAACCATTTTAAACCGCGACCGGAATATGATACAAATACTCGATGGTGTTTTAAAGTGAGCTTTAAATAAAAGTGTAATATTAATAAATTAAATTGTGTCATGTAGCTTGAGGCTACCTGTTGTGCTAATGCACCTGCTGCAGGAGCTTTCTATTCCATACAATCATTTTTAAAAAATAATTCGCATTTAAAAGTTCCAAGAATAGTTTTTTGTTGTTTGTTTTCTAACAAGACTTAAGTTAATGGGTGGATTATTCATATATAGGGGGTTACATTAGGTGTAGATGGCCAAGCATTATGCCAGAATAAAGGCTATAATGGCTGAATTCAAACAAAAGAATAAGTATAAAAGAATAATGAAGATTAAGTCTCATACTGGCAGAGGTGTGAAAGGTTGGTCGATTTAAATTAATAGAACATGAATGGGGCCAGTTCTCCTCGCCAGACATTAGTCAGAGACTGTAAATGGGTGTTTACAGGGCAATAAAATATTTGATGAGAATCTTGTTTGCCTTCTGTGAAACTTCTCCAAATCCTCCCCTGACATGGTCTCACAATAGGCTAACAAGTGGACCGAGAAGCTGAAAAAATGGGTCTCAGTTGGCTTCCAAACAAACTCTGGTGCGGTTCGAATGAAATATGAACATAACATGGACCAGAGACATGTAAACGAACCAAAAAACAGGAAGATGTGACCCTAAAAAGGACAGAATGGTCAAGCATAACAGGTTTGACGATATAAATGCCAATCTGAACACTAAGCGGACCCGGACCAAACGAACCAAGCGAACAGAACTACAGGCATGAACACACCCTAAATATTTTACAGTTCCAGATATTTTAGCATCCCTACTACATCAATCCAACAGTTCTGTACTCACCACCAATTTTTGCCATGCCACTGAAAATCAAACAGGAACATGTTCTCAGCTTCAGTGTAGTGTTCAGTTCGGTCAGGGCTCACCTCTGAAGAAAGAGGATGAAGAAAAATAATGCTGTGTCATGGTGAAGAAGCTGAAGTCGGGATCATTCGCCAGCTACTGAAACGGTATGTAACCGAATGAATGAGATGATTGACATTAGTGAGCACCTATCAGCAGGTAACCCACCCTATTTAAGAGCTGGTTGGCTGTAGCCGGGAATGCGTCATGTTCGACTCCGCCTCCGTCCGTTGTTTGCAGTGACTGTAGGTATGTGCGTTAGCTATAGCAATGGTTGTTTTTATCGTTGTGTGTATGGCACTGACTATTCGTGTTATGTTTAGCCTGTCTCTTCTCTCCGCCTGGTCCTTGGCATTGTCTTGATCGGGACATTTGTGCGCTGCTTTACTATCAGGTATGTGCGAATGGGTTGTGTAGGGCGAACTATTTGTTTTGGTTTGGGATCGTCTGATGTTTGGAGCTGTGCGCAGTGTCCCTGTACTCCAGCTGAACAGCTGATCGCACGAAATTAGAGCGTCTGTGTGACGAAAGGGAAACGCACCGTGCGTTTGCATCATCCTCTTTCGGTAAGTTTAACATGCATGTAACTAAGTTATGAGTTTAACATTTAGCATTGAGGCATAACATTTTTAGTAGTGCTGTTCTTTGTATTTATTCAGATTCACTTCTCGTCCGTGGCGTCGCTTTCTATACTGTCGCTACAGTCTGGTTGTTTCTCTGCGGCTGTACGGCGAAAACATCGTATCTTCCCAGTATACGGAGGGAATTGTTGCTGTCTGGTTTGCCTGTTCTTTTCTGATAGTTTAACTCTGTCAAATTGAGTTAAATTGTTTTCATTTATTTAAAGGGTACATAACATGCACAGTTTCACCTAATCTCATGTTAATCTTGAGTACCTATAGAGTAGTAGTGCATCCTTAATATCTCAAAAAAGTGTTTCGTTTTATTATATTTATAAAAGAAAAATACAGCTTTCCGATTCTCTCCGGAAAAAGCCGAGGTCCTGGAGGCGGAGCTAGAGTCAAGCGGTAGTGCTTGATTTCCAGCAAAAGACAGAAATCTGATCCAGTTGTACTTACATGAATGGGGTCTTTTATCACTGGGACCGCTCCACGTTTTAATAGCAAACGATTTGCAAATCCAGCATCGACCTGAGCCTTGTTAATAAAACATTTGTCACTGAAATGGCCAGAACACACAACCGCACTTCCTACACTCCGTTGCTGCCCCGGAAAAACAAACTGCATCCACTGTTCCTGTAACACTGGGTTCTTTGGAAAACTGAACACGGTAAGCTTTCCCTCACATCCAAATACACACTTTTTTGGAGACATTCTTGAACAAATCCTATGCAGTGCTGCCGATGATTTCCTGTTGAAGCGCGTTGATGTGCGCGGTCTCGCTCTCCTCTAGTCGACGTGCTCGCGGGCGAGCTTTTGCGAGAGAAATGCTCATATAAGGAGTTCCACTCTGATCTACGTCATTAGATCCACGATCTAAAAAAACCCAGCCGAAACTTGTACCAACCCGGAAGTAAGATTTTCAGCATAGAAATTCTCCGTTATTCGTCCAAAATATTTTTTTAAAACTTTGCCCATGTTTAGCATGAGAATCCATCTCTTTAACACTGTAAACAACTCTGAATACATGAAACACCATTGTACCCCCCCTTTAAAGACTGTGTATTGCAACTTGCACCGGATGCCATCAAACTGTGGCTGCTTGTATTTTTATGAGTATCTGTTTCATGATTACACCATGACAAAATGTGAGTTGAATGTATGTTTTTTAAAAGTCTGTTTATAAATTTTGATTTACTTTCAGGCGCTGGGGTCCCACTGTTGTAGGATCTTCTATGGTGGTGGTGCTCCTCTGAACCTTTGCCGTGTGACACTTTTGAAGTGTTGTGGTGTGATCTGAAGTGCACAGTGGTGTGTGTGTGAGTGTGATTTTGGTTGCTCAGCTTAGTGATCTCTCCTATGGTGGACCTCAGCCCTGTAAGTTGTGTGTGTTTTGTGTCTTTGTAAATTGTGTATCAGCCAAGTAAATGTTTGAGTGTGGTTGTGATTTTGTTTATTTTTAAACTGTCGGCCTAATGGCTTTTTGAGTCTGTACAATCATTGCTCATTATTGTGATTTATCATCTTGCTCTAAATTTTGTGTTAATAAATATTTTGTACGTTTTCATACCCACGTTTCTGCCTACTTCATTAAAGAGAGTCGAACCTGAGTGACCTAAGAATTATTTGAGTTTAATCTATATTTCCCGGGGCGAAATTCCCCGGGTGGCGTAGTCGCAAATTTTTCCTGTAATACCGCTCTTATGCCACAGGTACATAATGCGAAAGTTTATGATTGAATCAGAAAAAAAATGCACAAGCGTGGTTTCTCGAGAGAGAGAGAAATCGCAGCTCATAAGCAAACTTAAGAAGC
Source organism: Squalius cephalus (assembly GCF_949319135.1). Classification (NCBI taxonomy): domain Eukaryota; kingdom Metazoa; phylum Chordata; class Actinopteri; order Cypriniformes; family Leuciscidae; genus Squalius; species Squalius cephalus. The sequence goes on from NC_137125.1 coordinate 22,519,653, forward strand.
TGCTGAGACATTACAAGTCACATCGATGTCAAGTGTCTTTGTGGGATTTTTACGGGTTGTGTGTGAACGCACTCTCTGATTCCGGAAAATCACTGGCAGTGTGAATGAACCAAAATCAAACGAACCCTGGTCAAATCCCGGGTCACTTTATCCATGTATTTTCCGGAATGTCTGTGTGAAAGGGGCTTTTGTGTATTTCATATGTCATGTCAGTTGTGATGTTAAATAAAGCCCAAGAGTATTCCAGAATTTATTCCAGGGGCATACACACTTCAGGTACACAAATCACTTAAAAGTAATTTTTTTGGAACAAGTGAGATTTTAAGCCTGTGCACCATTTTATAGCATGCTGAATGCCATTCAGCATTATAGTCAAACAAATGAGGACATACAAAATGTCCAAAATTTTTGAGGTGGTCCTCAGTTTACTGGTGTGTATCCTGTTGAATGTACCCAAAAGGGACATAAGCAAGTACGCAGACACACACACACACACACACACACACACACACACACACACACACACACACACACAACAGTTCTGGCTGACGTGCCCCCTAAACTCACAACAGACACTTCCCTCCCACTACTTTCAACTCACATCACGTCACGCCGGCACCACCCGCCCCTCAAACAAAAAACACACTCGCGGGGTTTTCAAACTTAGCTAGCTGACTGACACTGCGGTTTCATGACAACTCTCCCTGGGTCAGCGGCAGCGCCAACACAGATTTGAATGTTGCAATATGATTTTGTCAAAGGTTTAATAGACAGACGAAATGGAAGAAAATCGAGATCACAGTCTTTTATAGATGCGCCGTGCAGCTCTGTAACGACACATTTCATCCTCTGTTGGAATGAAAGTGGCTAACTTCTGTCAACCTTATCTATAAGCAAGGGCAAAAATAAATCAATTTAATTTGAATTAATAGCGGCAATATTCTGTAATAAAAAAATTAAAATAAAAAAAAATCGCGATACAGGTGAATCGATTTTTTTCTCCCAGCCTTAATGAATATGCATGTTTCATGTTGCTATTTGAAATTATTGAAATGTTAAAGTGGGTTATTTTTTATGTCCATATATCCACTGAATGTTTTTATGTTACTGAATGCTTTTGTTCCAAGTGACTTTTGACAATAAACAGACTCATTGATAGCCTAAGATTATTGTATTATTTTCCGTAGCATAAGCTTGTAGTTTCATAGTAGAATAGTCTGACTGAAGTCAATAGCCCCGTTTACATGTAGCATTGTATTCCGATTATAACCAGTTTAAAAGTCCAATCAGAATGAAAATGCTCCATGTCAACACCTCAATCGGAATAAAAATGCTCAAACCGATTGAAATTTCAGTCGGATTGAAGCGGGTGGAATAAACCTTTTCGTGACGATCAAACGAAAGATTACACCATGTAAACGAGCTGATCCGATTACTTTGAGTGTACGTCTTTCTGCGCATGCCTGGTTTTGCGCCAGATAATTCTGTCAGCTAACATTACGCCTTCTGTTTGTGATCCAATGTGGATTCTGACCACCGTATAAGGTAGGAATATTTATACCCGATGCAAAAAACTATGCGCGCTAACCATTACCATAGTAAACATGGTAAATATGAACGCTTGAAGAAATCAGACAAATCATAAGTTATCTTAATCCTGTTTTTATTTTATCTCTTTATACTGGACTATCCTCTTTTAAATATAACTCTATCCTCCTGGGAGAGAGTGCTAAAGCTCCTCAGGTCAAATTTCTGGTGGCATATTTGTAGAAATTATCATTCTTTCTAAATGTGATGTAAATGTCTACCAAATAAACAGAAACAGACGCGACTGAATAATTGTGTGTCCTTTTTCTTTTGTGAACGTTCACAAACGTCATAAACGGTAAACCACTTTATTTCTGTGTGACTAATGTGCAATTTTGACACAAATTAATTCATTATGATCAATGTATCGCTTTTTATTGTAAACCTGTGGTAAAACATCTATTCTTGGGTTTTAAATATTCAATTAAACAACAAAAATGCCAGCAAACGGTCGCTCTTGTTTTGCGATCACGCTGTTTCCAGTGATTTCTTTCTGATTAGTTTTCTGATAAAACTTCCATTTTATTGGTGAAATGATGGGTTAGTGTGACGTTGTTCCAGAGAGGCGTGTTACGGGCGTGTTTTAGTGAAGCGCTGTGGAGTTTCTGGCCCGACAGTGGAAACGCCGCAGATTTTGGGCACGGTGCGAACGTTACTGGTCCGAGGCTATTAGCCTGGCAAGGCCCGTTTAAAGCCGGCTCGCACTGGCCCGACATTGGAAACGCGGTTAATGCCTAACGTGACGATTAAGTGATGCACCTTCTTGACAGGATTGAAAACGAGGGAAATAATGAGCTTCCAGATCCGGCAGACAAGCTGTGTGCGCATGTCACAAAATGATTTCGATTGGAAGCGTCAGCACATGTAAACACCTGATCGGTTTAGATAACATCCCATGTAAACAGTCAACCGGAATCCGTCAATCAGAACGATCTCAATCAGAATAGCTAAAAAGTGTGCATGTAAACGGGGCCAGTGTAGCCTACTTATGCATTCATTTGATTGAATAGGATTTCTAAAATCGGATAGGCTAAGTCGAAAAATGGGTAATTTTAAAGCTTGTTAATGTCACATGCTTGTCCTGTCTTGTGCTGCACATGGGTGTTTTTGTTATTTTGGGCCATGTGCTCATGTCATTGTCTGGTCCCTCCCCCTTGTTATCTGATTATTGTTTGAGTTCTCCCACCTGTTCCCCCTTGATTAGTTTCCCTTTATTAGTTCCCTCTTGTTTGCGGTCTGTGTCGATCGTTGTCTACGTTTCCCCTGTGTTATGTTCCTGATTTCTGCCTGCCTTGTTTTCCCCCACGGGGAGTTTTGTTCGTAGTTTTATTTTGTTTATTATTTAATAAAATCCTTACCTGCACTTGGATCCTCACTTCACTTTTTGACAAACCGTGACAGTTAATGATTTCGATGTGTTTAAACGAGAAACAAGCCATAAAAAATGTGGGCGTTTTTTATTCATTCTCGCAGTTTTTGACAAGGTTTTGGGCTGGAAAACCTTGCTGGCACCTGGCAACCCTGGTTGTTCTACTTCTCGTAGTTCTTCTTCTTCTTATTTCCAAGCATTTAAGGAAGACGAGGCTTGAAATATCAGAATAAGTATCACCAGGTGTGTCTCTCTGAATTTGCTGAAAGCAAAAGGAGACGTACAGCTAACAGCAATTGGTTTTAACCTCATAGCAATGAACATCTTTTAAAATTGTCAATTTAGCCAATTAGAAGCGTCATAAAAAAAGGGTGGGTCATAATGTGAATTCCGGCCCTTTTAAGGAACCTGATCATATGGAGTCGGCTCTTTCAACTCCCAAACAGCTCTTTATTTAGTATCACTCCAGGCTTTTTTAAATTGAGACAACTTAAGTAATGTTTGGCCTGTGATTGATAAGTATGCACATTTCACTTGAATTATACAAAATATTAAACCTTACATTTTACAAGTTTGGTAAAAATGATAATAGTAATTATGTAAAACCACCAAACACTATAGGCTATAGCCTATTACACGTGTAATGAACATTTTATTATTGAAATAGCCAAAATAAAACCATTCCCAGATAGCACACGTACGTCTGGCCGACATCGGCCCAACATCGAACGTCGGCCCCCCTCCCTATAACATCGCAGAGGCATCGGCCAGGCATAGGCAGATCTCCTGTCAGTCAGTGCTATATTTCCCAGCTCCGTTACGTCGGCTTTAGGTTGGCCCACGATACAGGAGGCCGATGTCGCGTTTACGTTTGCGTGGGTCCATCTCTTTGCATTAAAATAACAAAATGTGTTTTATAATTAACCATTTTGATAAATGATGTGATAAAAATATGAGAAATGGCTGGTCTTTTTAGATATGAAGCCTAGTACAGCGGTATGCTGCACAATTTAAACCTCTGCGTCTCAGACATGCTCAGCACTATATTTCATTTTTAAAGGGATGGTGTCGGCTCTGCTGTGCTGCACGCACTGAATTAAAGTGATATTAAAAAAATAAAATTAAACCTTTAAACTATGTATTTTTTATTCTACTGAAATAAGGAATAGTTTTGCTTTGCTCAGTTATGCTAAACTATTTTATCTGCATATTGCACTCTGTTGTTTTCTAAGCCTATAATTGAGATCATACATTTACATACACTTTGCATAATATGCAAAATTGTTAAGAGAAATCCTATAAATCATCATCAATCATAAAGACCTTTGGTAACACCTTCTATCAAGCCTGTATAATGTATTATGGAATTCTTAATGCATTATAATACACGCATAATGCCTTATAAACAATCCTATAATATGTTGTATCATCTGATAAATAATTATAAAAAGTTACAATACATTATAGGCTAATACCTTTTTGTGGTTGTAACTTTTAAAGTTTTACCTAATCTAATTCCTTGAAGAAGAAAAAAAAGAAAAGGAAAAAAAACACATAGGTATATTTAATAGGTAGCTTGATATTTAGCCTATAGCCTACACAAAGAAACTAGAAATCAGAAGATCGATCCCATTTTAACATTTCCCCTTTTAGTGATTTTGCACCTATACTGGTTTTTAGGGTATTTTTGTTCTTGTCCTGAAAATAAGCAAAGTAGGCTACATTTGAACAGAGGATACAACATGAACATGATATCATCTGATTATGTAATCCGTATGAAAGATGCATTTCTTTCTAAAGGCGCATCCACTTTACAGCGGAGATGGAGATATGTTTGCAGCCGACACTGATTTAGAAAACACTAGTTTATTAATAAACAATTAAAATGCCTTGTTATTTTTTAAGACATATTTATTATCATTAGCCTGATTTTGTGGCAAGATTATGCATGTACTTGAGTGCAGAATAGGCTATTTATCCATGCACCCAGTATTTAACCAGAAATTTATATAAATGTGCATTAGTAGACGAGAAAAATCTTTAGTCTATGGAAACTCTAATCAATACATTTACTACAGTTTACATTATTTAATTAGTAATAAGTATCCAGTTCTTTACATTAAATTTGTTGAGTTAAAAATTTGTTAAAAATAATAAAATAATAAAACAAAGATTAAAGGAACACTCCACCGTTTTTTGAAATAGGGCTTATTCACCTTCTTTCCTACATTTAGATTTTTGGCTCAGTGCATGCATTGTTTTAGTTTGACAGGGTCGGCACTAGCTTAGCTTAGCACAATGAATGGAATCCTTTGTTGCCAGCTAGCATGTCCTGAGTAAAAGTGATCAAAAAAATAAAACACCTAATTACTTCTTGTGGCCTGCGTATTCACAAGTACAAATAGCGATGCAGATTAACACTAGGCGATTTCCTAGGCAGATATTGACTTGGGACTATATTAGGGGGAAGCACAGGCGAAGCACTGCTACTTGGGCGCAGAGATGTCACGCAACACATGAAATCCCACGACTTTCGTCAACATACTGGCGTGCAAAGCGCCAAAAAATGGAAGAAGAACATACCGGCGTGACCTGCACTGAGTGTCTTCACTTTTGGATTGTTTATTTTGGGAAGTTACAGCTACAGTTACAGCAAACATAGTAATTACCTATGGGCTGAAATATGTGCCATCAGAAACTGAATTTCAATCATTTATATTTGAATTTGAATTGCTAAACTTGAATATTTGCATTGAAAAACTGAATTTGAATAACATAATTTAAAATTGTATTGTTTAATTTGAATCATTGCATTGAAAAATTGAATCTGAATTGTCTCATTTGAAATTGAATTTATTCGTTTGGAACTGAAGTCCAATAAAATTTGATCCTCACTGAAAATTAAACTCTCTATACAGTATATCTTCACATTCACTTCTCACAATTCAGATTCAGTTCTCAAATTCAATTTCAAGTTACTGAGACAGACATCCGGGTAGTTGGAGGATAAAGGAAGAGCAATCGAGCGCAGATCGATAGATAGCGTTCATTGGCGCACAGGACTCCTCTTGGGCCAATCAGCACCTACGTTTTGGAGCATAGTACGTACCCACCATGAAACAAGGAAGAAGTGCTTGCCTTGCCGACTGGCGTGACCACCATGGATTCGACTGGGACAAATACGGTAATGACAATACATTTTTTTATGATCTAACGATCTTTTGTTTAACTGTTGTTAATGTTATAGCTATTTTGTAGAAACGTTTCGTTTAGTCCGCGGGCATACACAAATCATATTTACAATTGCATTAGACGACTAGCTAGCACCATTGTTCTATATCTATGACTAGCACATTAGCATTGTTTCAGCTATTATTTTAGCAACACAGCAAGGAGCGCTGGAGCTAGTCTACAAATAGCAGTGCGTACAATAACGACCCTTTTTTTTTACTGCCAGTGAATAGCACCGAGTGAAAGTCAATGATTTCTTTATATCTAGTGACAGTGATCATGTCGTTAGCTCAGATAAGTACCGGTAAGTCAGAAGATCTAGAAATAGAAGGCATCGTGCTAGCTAACTTGCCAGTCCCACCTGTGACTTAAAACAACCCAGCTGTTCTTTTGGAGATTCATTTTTGACCAACTTATGCTGTGATCTGCACAAAGTTTAGCAAGGTGAAACTTAACATTACAGTGATTATGGGCACGATCCAACCAGTTACAAATGAGTTTTTACTGTTACCATGTTATAGGAAACATATCTGGCAATATTGTAACATTCATAACTAGTTGGCTTGTAGTCACATAACAAATACAACTGGTTTGCTACTATTCCTTAATTTTGGTGGTTCCTCATCCATCGCCTCCATCACATTTGATATCAACTTGACATGAAATCCATAGCAATCAGTGATAAATGAATCTGTTTATAATAAAGGAATTACATTTCTTTGCAATGAAAAGTTCCTACTACTTTCAAACTTTACTTCTTCTAGATTATTATGTTACCAGCGACCCCTCTGTAGCTCACATCTCCTATTTGGAATATTATTAGTACCACAATAAATAATATTAATAGTAACCCTATTATTAATGTATGACATAATGTCATCTAATACATAGTATGACAGTGATTCTCAGTGATATCAGAAAAGAATAGCTCCAGCTGATGAAATGGGTTGCATTGCTAGATGGTGTATGTTAACAATTCATTACATTGCTTTTGCAGAACATTGTCATTCAGGAGTGCTTAGCCAGACTGAGGGAAAGACTGCAGTGTGCCCTCAACAACAACCCTCCTGATCTTGATTATTTGGAATACATAGTGACCCAAGAGAGGGCCTTCATAAATGCAATGGAGAATGTAGCTCTGCCTAATGATATCTGTGAAGCCCTCCATCAACTGAGCAGTTTGTTAGACCTGCGGAATAAACCTCCCCCCTCAATATCTGTGGTGAGGAGTATAGGTCCCCATGGACGTTTTAGACTACAGGTCACAGAGGACCACCTCCAAAGTCTTCTTCATCTAGGTCTACCTGCCACATGTGTAGCAGACATTCTTGGAGTCTCAAGAAGAACCATATACAGGAGGATGCGGAGTACGTCAGTCAGGAGCCTGTATTCCACCATGACTGATGATGCTCTGGATAATCAAGTCAAGTCAAGTCAACTTTATTTATATAGCGCTTTTCACAATGCAGATTGCATCAAAGCAGCTTCACAGTATTAAATAAAATAGTACATCAGTGTTTGTTTCTAGTGTAAAACGTCCACGTTTGGTAATGCTGATCAATAGTATTGTTGATTGATTGATTAAATTAAGTATCCCCAACTGAGCAAGCCAAAGGCAACAGTGGCAAGGAACCGAAAAACTCCATCAGGTGACCTAATGGAGAAAAAAAAACCTTGGAAGAACCCAGGCTCAGTCGGGGGCCAGTTCTCCTCTGGCGTTTATGAACTAGAGACCGGATTTAACTGTAAGATTAAAAATATTATATAAATGCCTGGCTGAAGAGATGCGTCTTTAATCTAGTTTTAAACTGGGAGAGCGAGTCTGAGCAACGAACAGTATCAGGAAGGCTATTCCAGAGTTTTGGAGCTAAATGTGAAAATGATCTCCCTCCTTTGGATGATCTGGATATCCTAGGTATGACCAAAAGCCTCGAATTTAGTAATCTTAAAGAGCGCGATGGATTATAGGGCGATAGAAGATCCGTTAAATAAACTGGAGCTAAGCCGTTTAGGGCTTTATAAGTCAGTAGCATTACCTTGTAATTAATACGGAACTTTATAGGTAACCAATGTAGTGATGATAGAATTGGTGTTATATGGTCAAATTTTCTTGATCTAGTAAGAACTCTAGCGGCGGCATTTTGGACTAACTGTAGCTTGTTTATTGAGGATGCAGGACAACCAGCTAATAAAGCATTACAGTAATCTAGTCTCGAGGTCATGAACGCATGAACTAACTTTTCTGCATCAGAAACAGATAGCATATTACGTAGCTTAGCAATGTTTCTAAGGTGGAAAAAGGCTTTTTTTTTAACATATGAAATATGATTTTCAAAAGACAGGTTGCAGTCAAGTATAACACCCAGGTCTTTTACTGTAGAGGATAAAGTAAAAGGACATCCTACTATGTTAAAGTTGTATTGTGAGAGGTTTTGCGGGCGGTTTTTTGAACCAATAAGTATTACCTCTGTCTTGTCAGGATTTAATAAAAGAAAATTGCGCGTCATCCAATCTTTTATATCTTTAACACACTCTGTCAATTTGGATAATTTAGCGTTTTCATCCGGCCGTGATGAAATATATATTTGAGTGTCATCAGCATAACAATGGAAACTAATTCCATGTTTCCTTATAATATTTCCAAGTGGCAGCATATATATTGAGAATAATAGAGGGCCTAACACAGATCCTTGCGGCACTCCATAGTTTACTGGAGTTATGATCGATTTTTCTCCATTTAAATAGACAAAATGGTATCGGTCAGATAGGTATGATCTGAACCAGCTTAATGCTTGTCCTTGAACACCAGTATAATTTTGTAGTCGATCTAAGAGTATTGTGTGATCTATAGTATAGAACGCAGCACTAAGATCAAGTAAAACTAGTATTGAGATACAGCCTTGGTCAGAAGCTAAGAGTAAATCATTTGTGATTTTAACGAGCGCAGTTTCAGTGCTATGGTGCGGCCTGAAACCAGACTGAAACTTTTCATAGATGTCATTTTCTTGTAAGAAAGAGCCTAGTTGGGCAGACACCACTTTTTCTAGTATTTTAGACATAAAAGGAAGATTTGAAATTGGTCTATAATTTGCTAGGTTATTTGGGTCTAATTGTGGTTTCTTAATGAGTGGTTTTATAACTGCCAGTTTAAATGTTCTTGGAACATGACCTAAAGTTAAAGACGAGTTAATAATATTGAGGAGAGGCTCTTCCACTATAGGTAACACTTCTTTCAGTAGTTTAGTTGGTATGGGATCTAATAAACATGTTGTTGTTTTAGAGGAAGTGATAAGTTTATTTAACTCTATTTGTTCTACAGTTGTAAAGCACTGTAATTGTTCTTGCGGGGTGATAATCGAGGCTGAGTTATAAGGCGCGATTGATGATTGAACGTTTACAATTGTGATTCTGATGTTTTCTATTTTCTCAGTGAAAAAATTCATGAAATCATTACTACTAAACTGTAACGGAATATTTTGTTCAGGTGACGCTTGTTTATTTGTTAGTCTAGCCACGGTGTTAAATAAAAACCTAGGATTGTTTTGGTTATTTTCTATTAGATTGCGGAGGTGCTCAGCCTGGCTACTTTTAGGGCCTTTTTATAACGTGACGTACTGTCTTTCCAAGCGATTCTAAAAACCTCTAGATTAGTTTGTTTCCATTTACGCTCTAAATTACGGGTTTATCTCTTTAGAACACGCGTAGTATTGTTGTACCATGGTGCTTTAATTTTCTCTCTGACCTTTTTTAGTCTAATAGGTGCAACAATATCCAGTGTTCCAGAGAGAATGGTGCTCATACTGCTGGTTAGTTCCTCTAGTTCATCTGTTTGTTTGGGTTCACTGAGCATCTGAGACAGATCCGATAAGCAATTTGAAAAATTATCTATGGTGGATGGAAGGATTGTTCTGCCTAATCGATAACGCGGCGCAGCATGATATATTACAGGAGTACGTAATATGTGTAATGATAACCAGCAGGAGTGCCCTTGAAAGCCTCTAGAGGGCACTCCACACCAGACTATCATGTTTCACTCACAAACTACATTTCCCATAACTCACTGCCCGGACTCATCACTTATCACTGATCACATTCACCTGTACCTCATTCACTGATTGCATTCACCTGTGTCTCATCCTGTTAGTCTGTCTATTTATACCATGTTCATTCATTCATTCACCGCGAAGTCTTGTTGTACTGTTAGTCTGCATTTCCGAGCATTTTCCCTGGTTTCATGTTTCTTGGTTTTCTGGATATCTTGCCTTGTTCCCTGGATTACTCTCTTGCCTCTGGTCCCTGCCTGTTTTGTTTGTTTGTTTGTTTATTTGTTTGTTTGGACTGCTTACCTGTGTTTCGACCATTGCCTGTTTTTGGATTACGATTCTGGATAACCCTTAAAATAAAGCTGCATTTGGATCTCTCCCTTCGTGTCTCCGAGCAGTTCGTAACAATATGCAAGTTACCATGTAATGGTCAGTGACATCATCACTTTGTGGAATGATATCTATATCGGTTGGATCGGTTCCATGTGATATAATTAAATCGAGTGTATGATTAAAATGATGAGTTGGTCCGGTAACGTTTTGCTTAACCCCAAAGGAGTTTAATAAATCTATAAACGCAGCCCCTAACGCATCATTTTGATTATCTACGTGTATGTTAAAATCTCCAACAATTAATGCTTTATCGACATTGACCAATAGGTCTGAGAGAAAATCTGCAAATTCTTTTAGAAAATCAGCGTAAGGCCCTGGCGGTCTGTATACGGTAGCCAAGGCTAAAGATAATAGGGATGTTTTTTTAGCATCTAAGAGCGTAACATTTAGTACAAGTACTTCAAATGAAATAAACTTATAACCCGTTTTCTGAGTAACACTAAGAAAATCTCTATAGATTGTTGCAACACCGCCGCCACGACCAATCAGACGGGGCTCATGTTTATAGGAGTATCCTGATGGAGTAGACTCATTTAGACCGAAATAATCATTTGGTTTAAGCCAGGTTTCAGTAAGACAAAGTACATCGATGCTATTATCTGTGACTATTTCATTTACAATAACTGCCTTAGGTGTGAGTGATCTAATGTTTAAAAGACCTAGCTTTAGAAATTGTTTTTGTTTACTAATAGCAACATTTTCTGTTTTAATAACAATTAGATTTTTCCTAGATCCTGCAGTAGATTTATGATTTGAACGCACTAAACGAGGAATAGACACAATTTCTATGCAATGTTCTATACTAGTATTTATATCAGTTAATTTGGTGCAGCAGAGACTATGATTTGGGCTTTTGGTTACTAGTCAAAAGGTATTTAACATTTTGGAGATGTTATCCGACAGAAGATCCGCTCCGAATCTGCTTTGGTGTAAGCCATCAGCACGGAAAAGCCTAGGACGCTCCCAAAACAGATTCCAATTATTTACAAAGAGCAGTTTCTGCTCATTGCACCATGACGTTAACCATTCATTTAGCGCAAATAATCTACTAAACTTTTCATGTCCTAGACGGTACGTGGGAAGCGGTCCTGACACAATGATCGTTATATCAGGCGATGTGCTGCGTACCGTATCGATCAGATTCCTGAAGTCTTTCTTCAGAACTTCCGTCTGGCGCAGCCTGATGTCGTTCACTCCCGCGTGCAAGACCACAGTTCCGATGCGCTCGTTATCGTTCAGAATCTCGGGAACGTGAGCAGCGATTTCAGAAACACGAGCACCAGGAAAGCAGTGACTGTGCACCTTACTTTTACCTAATGTAGCGTGGACGTGCCGAACGATGGAATCGCCGATGATCACAGCATCGCGTTCTGTTTCGCGAAGAGGGGAGAAGCGGTTTTGTGTGGATAACTCGAAAACCGGGAGGGTCGGAGAGGGTCTTGGTCTAGACCTGACTCGCGTCTTCCGCTGCGGAAATATCCAGGCTTCGTGGTGGCGTGTTGGAGCCGGAGTGAACGAGACCATGGCTGATCGCGACCTCGGCGCTCGGGACCGATGCTGAGTAACGCACGGAGTAGACGAGGTCGGAATCAGCGGGTTAGTAACGTTAATCTCTGATTTGTGTGCATCGGCGCGTGATGTTTCAAGAGCTAACCGCCGGTCTATCAGTTCGGCTTGTCTCACTAAAAGGTCGTGGATCTGTTTCTCAACAGCTTCCAGCTCAGACTGCACCGCGTGCAGCTCAAATGTGTCTTCACCTGCACCAAAAGGTAGACTACTTACATCTGATATATTCGCCATTTTAACAGATGGACAGTAAGTTAGCAACTACGCTACCAGTGATGCTAACAATATTAATACTAATTTATGACTGAAGTCTTAGATATAATCCGTCTTTTTAGTGGTACGGGTGTAGAGTAGACGCATGATAGGCGAAAAATGTTTGTAAGTGAGTGTTGAGAAGACGCGTTCAGCCGTGATCCACGGACGTAACCTATAAGAGTATCCAGCGTTGGATCACTAACAGGCTTGAGACGCGTCTGCTCAACAGTCCGCGTTGTAACTATGAGGTTTGAGCAGTAGTGCTTCTCAGTGAGGAAAAGTAGAAAATGTTTGTTATAAGTAAGTTTAAAGAGTAAAATCAAGAATTATAAATCAAATCGATGGAGCTCCAAAGACAACAACGTGTTCAGACGCGACGCATGCGCATTCGACGTAATCTCACTTCGGATAATGAAGTGAGAGCCATCAAATCTAGACTACCTCATGCTGGATACCAGATTATCAAGGGGTGTCTTGAAGCAGAGGGCCACCATGTACAATGGACCAGACTCAAGGCCTCTATGCATAGAGTTGATACAGAGGGCATCTTGTCAAGAATGACAAGTATGGGCTGTGTTGTTCGGCGAAAATACTGTGTTCAAGGCTCACATTTTCTGCAGCACATAGACACCAATCATAAACTCATTAGGTGTGTTTATTACATTTGAATATAGCAGGACTTAAAATAGTTATCATTGGCATTATTTTTTTGTGGGTAATTATCCTCTGCTTCTTTCTTTATAATTAAACCATGTCCTTTTTTTCACCAGATATAACATGGTGATATTCGGTGGCATCGATGGCTACTTGAGGAAGGTAAGTTTCCTACTGTAACAAAGTACATACTCATGAAAATATTGCAGGTATAATCCATAATTTTTTTCGTAGGGTGTCCATGTTATAACAACCATCCCATAACTATTATTAGTATTACTCGTGTCCGTTTTCTATGGGATTAATATTCCGCCATGATTCAAAACTGAAAATAAATTTCTGAAAACTCAAAATCTTACAAAAAAAAGTTTTGCAAGATCGAAAAATAAGATTTGCAAGCTTGCAAAATGTAAAAAATAAAAATATCTCTGCAAACATTGTTGTTTTTGAGATTTCCTTCTTCAGAACTGCAACATTTTTTTTACGATGTTGCGCAAACAATTTTTCAGAGTTTCAAATTTGTCAGTGTTCTCCCACTGTATTAGTTTGTTTTCCAGGTTTGAAACCTTGTAAATGGTGATCTGAAAACTGGTGTGCGAATGTGTGAAAAAAAGTTTTGAAACTTATTACATTACATTAGCACTCCTATTGCAGACTATTTTTTCAGAGCTGAGTTTACAACACCCACTTTGCGGAGATACGCCCACACAGTTGCGAGCTTGCGACTCACGTGATTTGTGGCAGTGTTGGCATGCAGCTCTGCTCTGAAACTCTGAAACTCAGACTGAGCGAAAATGAAGCTTCGCAACCTCGCAACTTAAAAAAAAAGTCTGGAGGGAGGGCCTTCTGCTCTTGGCCAATGCTTTGCTGTCTGCTGACGTACAGTCCAATCACAAGTCGTATTTACTGGAAATGTGGGATTGACCGACTGCTCCGCCAATGACGAAAGAGCTAGAGCTGCAAGAACCGCGTCCATGGCTGGGAGAGAAGTGAAAAACTTTGTTAACAGTACCATGTTGTAACCATTAACTTTAGCTAACTAAAAAGCTAGCTAATACCTGTGAACTTATTAGCATGCTTGTGATCATCTCTGTAGTCACTAGCTAACTGAGGCTGTGTTCGAAACTTTAAAGTAAAGTTATGGTGAATTGTCCCGAGCAGATTCATCACTCCTCCTGACCATGCCTAACGTTAACCCTCAACATGCCATAGTGAAATGTTCATTTTCATTCATTTGGGTTTCGTGGGGTGAAATAATAGCCTACATTTGCTGCCGATGTAATTCCAAGTTAGCTTTTGCTAACCGTGAAAACTTATTTGGTAAGAAACGGTCGCATTGCATGTAGTAATCTAATGTTATACATGAGACCAATATAATGATTCCGCTCCACAGAGCCTGGTAAACCTGCTCTGAGTTCGACTTCTTTACACCATCAGCCAGATGATGGCCAGTTGAAGTTGCTGTGACTGTTGTTCATGACTAATGTTAACGTTACCACATGGCCAACTCAAGCATGTTCAAAGAGAATATCTTCGTGAGGTAACGTTAATAGGCCTATTCAATTCCATTTTCAATTCAATTTGTTTTATTGACATTGTTTTATTGACAACTACATTGTCAAAGCAACCAGACAAGAGACAATTCCCACGAATATTCCTATGTCATTCAGTATCGCCGTTAGTGAAAGAGCTAAAACAAATCATGAAAAATACTTACTTCACATACAGCAGAGCAACAAGTAGGTGATTGCTAATATAATTTTTCATTGCATTGATATTTCACTGACGAATCACAACAGCATATTTTCTGTCCACCGACAGTTCCGCCATGCTTTTCTTGCTGTCTCCCTTGGTCATCATCACTTCTCCCCGAGAGGTGCCCCGGTGTTTGGACACTACATCTAAATGGTTCACTAGTCCTATAGTGGTTAGTAAGTGATTCCGAACACAGCCAACATAGGTTGGATGGGATAGTAGAGTAAAGACAATGCATCGGCCATAGCAACACAGTGTAGATGCATATCATTGTTATGATTTGTAATATTCCGTCTTCCGTTATCCAGATCCAATGTTCTAAAATTTCCAATTCTTGCAGGAGGAATATACTGCAATAGCTAATATATACTGCAGGTAGGTGCCGCCACACTATATTGCAATTCTTCATATACATATTACTCTTTTTGTGACTGATTACTATGCTGACTTTGGTCTTGCAGTGTATAACATTACAATACACTTGCTTCATATACCAGAACACAGAACATGTAAAAAAAAAAAACAAAGATAGAAAACTAGATAACTGGTACAGACACATGCTGGTTTCATTGAACAACAATCTTTTAATTGCTGTCACAAAATAGCTTTTGATTTTTTGTTTTTATATATATTTTTTGTCCCATGGCACATATGGTTATGTTTATTGCCCTCTAGCATCAATGGCTGTACAGACTAGGTTTTCTAAAATCCATCATGATTGTGCTGCAATAGTATAATTCTCTCTTCACTTGTTGTTTTCACTAATTGTGTTTTTTCACTGACATGCACAAAGAAGAATATAAACCTGATAAGATAAAACACTACATGAAATGCTGTTGTTACTGAAAAATCTTTAAATACTTTGACTCAAACTTTCACTTCAGTGGGTAATGATATATTTGAAGGATACATTGATTTTCTAAATGCAGTGTACAACTTGTGTTTGCAGTGTTTTTCCTTTTTGTTTCAGGCCATTTCCGGGTTATTTTCGTTGTGAAATGATTCGCTCCAAGAAACGCCCTGCTGCTCTATCCAAAATATCTCCAGCGATAGCCATAAAATATGTCAGGCTTCAGTTTTTGGTGCTGTCTAGTCTGACTGATCGCACACCAAAGCCATCTGAAGAAATCAAACTCCTCGAGGCAGGCTTGGGGAAAAGAACCATGACTGTGGCTGATAACTCTTGCCATGAGGAGGTAATCTAGATTTGATGTGTTTTTGTTGCGTCACAAGTGTTTAACTCTTCTATTCTAACATCAATTTTCAATTTGCTAATCACTATTTCAGTTAAATGGTTATTGCTTCATTATAACCTTTTTAAGACGCTCTTAATTGTGGATCACTAGATCTACAAGTGTTTTCATGACGCTCTTAAGCTACAATGGTTTCTATAAATGGTGTGCAAATCTTAAGACGTTTGTAAGAGGGAACAACTAGGCTATTAAAGTAATTTTGAAGTTATGAAAAAACAAAACAAAGAACTTAACAGTGAACACACTAGGCTACAATCACACAATCATTGAGCTCTAAAAAAGTAAGCCATCCCATGATTCTAAGTTAGGCTAGTTGGGAAAGGATATTGTCAATAATTAATGTAAGCCGAAGCTAAAAATTGTGTTCAGTGCCCATATAAAGCATGCATGTAGGCTGTAATGAATGAGCTGGTTTAGCCAGAGTAGAATGTTTTATGTGTGACTTTGTAAAACCGTCTTAATGTAGGCTAATTGTCGTTTGTGTTGATTCGGCGTGTGCAGTCTGGACTATCGTTTGTTTAATCGAAGCAGTCCAAAGCAGACTATTTGAAGTTACAGTTTATTATAGAATTTTTACGTTGTTTAGAATGGACATCGCATAAGCCATCCTTGAGGGTGGCGTGTTTTTACAAAATCTGCGGAATAATTTCATGCAACCGCATCCAGGTGCAGTCCTTATATTGTTGAGGTCAGATATAATAATTACCTGATCTACACAGCAATTGCTTGACTGTATAGACAATCGTACACTGTTTCAATGTTGCCAACGCTTTTTCTCTCCAATCCTCCTAGGCTACTGCGCTAAAGGGACGCTGTGTGAGGGGGGAGGTGTGGCAAAAGCCAATGTGTGCTCCTTTTATAATTTGAACTATATGTTTTGCATGCTCTGTCCAATTAACATCAAACTTGGCACTGCACAGACTCGTGTCTGTAGCCAAACGCCTGCCAAGTTTGAAATCAATTGGACAGAGTTTTAGAGATTTACAGCCTACTGGAATAACACGCACGCACTTACGACAGACGCTCTCTCTCGCACGCACACACACACACACACACACACACACTGTTTCATAAAACATTACAAACAAAGGCTAGCCTATAGGCACAAATAAGACGAGGATCACCTTAACTATAGTAGCAGGCAACACATTTTTTATCATGATCTCTGCCTATTAACGACTAGAGTTATCCAAAATTTTGAACAGGTAATACACTAATTGTATCCTGTAAATTGTGCAATGCCTTTGCAGACGTAGAGAGTCAGGCCTAGCCTGAGTCAGGCTGAAAACGGTGCTGACCCACAGAATCCTGGGTGCAAGGGATGGGCTAAACTGTCCATGACCCCAGGTATGGGGGTGCACAGCAGGAAACCTCTGCACACGGAGCATTTGTGCGCACGTAGCTCGGGCTATCTGAGCGCACGGACTGTCAACATTGCACACCGCCACATTTTACCGTACATCCTGAAATTGTAATTGGGGTCTTTTATTTAGGCTGCGCAAAGCCCCGGCCATAAGTCCGAACTGCTAACCAGTAGGCCACAGCTGCCCCTCCAAATAAAATTAATGAAATTCAGTGAACAGCAAAAAAGTACGAGATTTCCACAAATTTGGTTTACTAATTTTCAATAAGCCTAATCTGTTCGCCAAAGACCATCATTTCTGTTCCCAGATTGATAAAATATCATTCTGTTACTTACAGTAGGCCTATCAATAAAACTGCCGCTTGCAACACCTCTGTAATACAATCCACTTATCGGCAAAGCTACAGCGAACTTAAGCTGCCACCTTGTGGCGAAAACTTGTAGGACTAAAACATTTCATGCAGCTGCGTGAACCACGGAAAGCGAATAAAGTGGCCACTTGAAAATGGGACACCCTGTAAAGTTCCACAAAAACGAATGCATCATTTCACCACGCTACATTCAATTTACATTCATCTGTAGCCTATTTCAAAACATTGATTTATATACAATATATACGAAAAGCCTAATCCAATTAAAACATATTATTCTATGCGTGTCTAATCCTAACAGTTTACTACAACAACTTCTGTCAACGCATGAAAAACTTCTAATTAGCATATCCGTTACGTAACAACCTGCACACGTCTCTAAGATAGGAAAATTCCACTTTCCACTCATAGACCGACCACCGTCCAAGGACACTTATTCTGCACGACCGCGACAGCATATTGAAATCATTAAACCAAAGGTAAGTCTAACATAACCTACAACTAAAAATACCTTTATTCCCATAACATATAATAAACATCAACGACCAATTAGTTAGAGTAGCCTAGACTAAATAACTTAATGTAGTCTAATTCTCACAATAGCCTAGGCTACGTTAAATGTAGCCTAAACCTGTAAATTCCACGCACACAGTTTAACATACACAACAAAACAAAAACAACACACTTCTTCTCCGTATTATCTATTATAAAATCAAAATTTACTTCACACTATAGCCTACTTTTTTCAGACATGGAGTCCACAACCAACGCCACAATTCAAACCCTCATGGACAAGCTGACACTGCTTGCTGTAAGTAACCTATCATTATTTTCGCCTAACCTCACAATAACAATTTACATTTTCCATAACTTACTACTACTATCTATTCATTAACATATTTATTTTTATTTTCACAGTACCAATGCCAAGACCCTACTACCTGTACAAACAAAATCATGGTAGCACAACAGCTACATAGCGCAATAGAAAGGACCAAGAACACATTCACGACAATAACAACAGAAATAGCCACACAACAAAAAACTATAACATTCCTGCGACAACACAATACTACCCTCACCAAAAACAATCAACACCTTAAAGAAGAACTGGAAACAATGAAAGCCACACAGGCGTTCTATTTAAACGGTAAGATTCTATTAAAATACACTCATGTTTCAATTAAGCTATAGTGGCCGTAGGTTACACTGATTCTGCAACGGCTAAGGACAGTTGTTAATCTTATTGCGTAACCAAGTAGCCTTGGATTGACTTATTTTTCTAATGATGTATAATTTACTTTTATGAAATTACTCGACTGGAATGCGGCAACAATTGAGTTTAAATGAAATAGGCTAAGCCTAGAAGTTTACCATGCTTCAGCCTCCGGGGCCCATGCTGTAAATAGAATTCCGGCCATAATTTGAGAATTTACGGTAGCCTAATCCGCCATGTGCAAAACAGTCTTTAACATAAACCTATTCAAACAAAACGTTAACGTTAAATCGCAATAATAAGTGACTCATTATAATGGCAATGTTTGTGTAAAATATATATATTAATGATTTACTGTTCATTCACTGTTACAAAACAACGTTATCAAAATGCATACTATCCTGATTACATGAAATAACTGCTCATTACAAATAAAAATCTACTGCCTTTATGTGAATTTAACATACAGCTGCAAATACTTATGAGCACTGTTATTAAAAAGATAAATTATTTAGTTATGATACATTACTCTTTTACAAACAAAAATTGCTGTCCTTAAACATTGGATAATTCCTCATTGTTTACTTAAGGCATTAAGATCAATTCCCAAAAAATTATTTTATATTCCACTATTTACTCACTTCACCAAAAGTGCCAATAATTCTGGATAGTACTGTATATCTACAAGCTCTCTAAACAATAATTAGATTAGATTAGATTAGATTTAACTTTATTGTCATTTAGCAAAGTACAGGTACAGAGCCAATGAAATGCAGTTGACATCCAACCAGAAGTGCAAAGAAGCATTAAGTTCCAAGTGCAGGTAGAGTATGGCTGTGTAGACAATAGAGATAAATAATGTACAGTGTATAGTTGGATAATACAGGTTTTCCAAATGACATATGTCTACAGAGATAAGTAGACAGTAGCTGTGTCCCAAAGTGAAGGCTGCATCCTTCAAAGGCCGTATTTGAAGGCCGGATCGCCGTATTTGAAGGCCGATTGCGTCACCGCGGCGCGACGAAGGACGTCCCAATTCAAAGGCTGCATCCTTGGAAGGTCGCATTTGAAGGCCGATTGCGTCACCGCGGCGCGATGAAGGCTGTCCCAATTCAGTTCTCCATCCTTCGAAGGCCGGTTGCGTCATCGCGCCGCGACGAAGGCTTCCCTGATTCAAAAGCGACGCCAAATGCACCCTTCGTTTCCCCGTGAAAAGAAGGATACATAAATGGACACTTAGCGGCCTATTCTACCCCATAAGTCATTGCGCGCCGTTGACGACAGCATTTATTTATTTATTTTTTAAAGGCGGCCGAGACTAGAGATCGGTGGTGGACAGCAAATTCACATTTAAATGTAAGTATTATGTTTTCATTTACTTAAATAGCTAGCGAAACCAGAGTTAAAGTTTCTTATAAACTTCTTCTTAACTCCTTCGTCACCATTGCGTGGCTACATTTATCAGGTAGTTTTAGGCAAAACTTGTGGTAATAACGTTATTAGTTTAACGACCTATTTGTAATATTTGCACTTGTGTATTATAAGAAATATCACTCACCCAATAAAGCCCAAAACAATAAGAAAAGCAGTAGATAAGGCAATGGGGTTTCACTTTTATGTGTTTTTGTAGTGCTGTCATGCAAGCTATGTGGTTTTAACCAAATTTAGTATACAGAAATATGATTTCTTAAGTATTTTGTATGCATGTCTTGATGTGTCATATTTTGCAGTGTTAACAATGCACTTAAGATTGCTCCTCTGTGTTAAGTACCCTTTTCTGCTTTTTTAGAACAATTCAGGAAAAAATGGGTCTATATATATGGATCTATGTATATATATATATATATATATATATATATATAAAGAAAAGTAATACACACATCTTTGCTGAAATGTATTGTCCTGTTGTTGTTAACAAGCCATGGTTCATTTGCTCTGCCTTTAGGATTGCAAGTGTCCTGGGACAGGAGAGGGTGTGAGTGGGAAACCCACTGCTGACACTTGGCCCTAGTTTGTCCTCATGGATGAGATGTTGGGACAGAGGCATTGCACCAACCCCCTCATCCTCATTGCCTCAATCCCTAAGGACACACCAGGACCGAGTTCAGTAATGGGTACCCACGGTGAGGAGGAGCACCACCACCAGCACCAGCACGAAGGCGGCGAGACAGGACGAGTTTTTGGACTTGATCAGAGAAGAAATGCAACTACAGAGGGAGGCAGAGGCGAGGAGTGCACAGGAAAGAAGGGAGAGGATGGACAGGCTGTTTTCTCTTCTTGAGAGAATGTTTGAAAAATATATATATTTTCTACATAATTCTTGTTTAACTTTTTTCACTTTTATTTTTTAAAAGAAAAATTATGTACTTTTATTTTTATGCAACTTTAATTGTGTAAATAAAAGAGAATTAATTGTTCTGGACATTGTTTATTTTTGTAATGACAGTCATAATTTCTGCATGAAACAAATTCTATAAATGAAAAATGAAAATAATTTGTTCTATAGGCTACATTAAAGTACTTTTTCCAACTATTTACAAAATACGTTAAACATATCAAAATCAACATAAACATTTAATTTTACAATACATAAAATAAGAAAAAAAAAAAGATTTAGACTTTTGAGCTGAGCTGCTGGACTGAGATGGGCTGCCCCTGGTAAGGCCTCCTGCTGGTGGGACATCATCTGGGATGGTCTCCAGAGTGTTTAAGTGCATATTTCCACTATCCACTAAGTTGTCTACCAACAGGTTTGCAGGGCTGATTCAATCGACGGCTTTCTGAAAAAAGTGCTTTTAATAACTACTGCATTTATATTAGGCTACTACTGCATTACTGCGTAGGCTATGTTGCATTTTACTTCTGTATATTTTCAATATACAGTAATATCTGGTTGTTACATTATTTTGTGTAGTTTAATGTAATCATATTGTGATGTGAGGGAAAAAAGTACTTCAGTAGGTTACTTCAAATTTGTAAGTGAATACTTAACGAAATATGCAGTTCCGAAAATTAAAGTAACAAAATGTAGGCTTATTGTCACAATATTAACAAATTGTTGCTAACTACAGTTGCGTCCTATATCAAAGGGCGCATCTGAAGCGCTCGGACCGGTCTAGCCTACGGAGGATTGTTCTTGTCGCCTGGCAACCGTGACAGCTGCAGATGACGAGCGCGAGAAATACTGGACTTTTTTATATTTAATTGGGTTTTGTATTCAAACAGGGCTAAACCGAAAATACATGACCTGGCAGCGCCGGGGCTAAAAAATCCTCTCCATGTCCTCCAGTAAAATATAAAACATAAAAATGACAATAGCCAATTCTGGCTCCATAGCTGTTTACTCAGTTATCAAAATGAATGATCAGGATAGCAGCTGTCCTCTCGCACCGTTGCTTGGCGCCAGGAGCGGTGATCGAGAACAACCTGGTTGCACAATTAGGAAATCCTAGGAAGGCTACATGGTGCGTCCTTCAGAGGACGCATAGGCTGCATCCTTGAAGTCTGCGTCCTTCGAAGGATGCAGCCTTCAACATTGGGACACAGCTAATATGTTGAGTAAAATATACATTCTATATAACTAATATATATATACAAGTAATATATATGTACAGTTTATTGCCCTTGTTTATGGGCAGGTATGGAATATAAAATAAAAAATAAATATATGTATAAATATCTATCTATATATCTATCTGTATAAATATACTGTGTAGTATGGGGTGTTAGCAGTGCAACTGATTTGACCAGGCTACTTTATTGTAGGCTTATAATAACAACTGTGGTTATAGGCTAGTAATAGTTTACTATTGTTGGTTTACAACTTAGGCCTACTGTTTTCCAGTTAATTTGTTATGTGCATAATATGACAAAAAAGAAAGTGAACCTGCTCAAATGTTCAACATCCAGTATGTACTGAAAGGTGCATAATTTCAGGCGCTTGCCATCCAGTGGCAACTGGAGAGATGGGTAAATTTACCAACTTCATAAACTTTTGTTTATACTCACAGATTTTTACTTTTTTGTATTATTCTTTAACATTGACATAGTCCTCCAATCAGATGACGTTGGCAGAAGTGGCCCCCAGCTCATTTGAGTTTGAAACCCCTGCTCTAACCAACCCTATTTTAAACACACATTAATTAAAAACAACTACCAAAAAAAATTCATGACACCTATAACAAACACTAAGGTAACTATGTCATTTAACAATCTCACTATTTTTCATCAACAGCTGAAGACTTCCCAGAAGAAGCCCCAACTGCACCTGATTCAAGTTCAAGTTCAACACAAGAACAACACACAAAAGAACAACCATCAAAAACAAACAAGAAAGTCAAGATCGATCAAAACAAAACTACAACAACCACCACAACCAACCCAACACAAAACCAACCTCATGGAAACATTTGCTAAACACATTATTTACTTTTTTTATTTTAATTCATTTGTTATTTAAACAAATTGTTCAATGACACGTCATATTCAGAATTGTATCATTTTCATAATTTACTTTGTAATTATTTTACAACATTTCCATTTTTAAACATTGTTTCTTTCAAAAATGTTCATTCTTTAATATGTTACACATAATAAATACTTGTTTTCTACTTTGAAATAACTACATCTACTACTTGAATCATAGGCATTCACACACACACACACACACACACACACACACACACACTCTGTTTCATACAGCATTACAAACATAGGCTAGCCTATAGGCACAAATAAGACGAGGATGGACGCGCGGTGGCTTAACAGGTACTTCACTGAGGTCACCAGCAAGACATACAGGTATACATACATACATCATTACAACTAATGATATAATTATCCAACTTATGTTCCCATTCTTTATTGTATTTAGGATACTTGTGATGAATCAGATTTTAGCATGCAAAACAGCATAAAAAGTCTCGGAACCTAAAAGCCTCGTAAGTGCATGTGTCCATCATTATCACAGAATCATGAAATAACTGGCCTGGCGGAATTTAAGGGTGTGTATTCTTACTCCCCAATATTTTAAGGAAGAACATTTATTTATTTCACGATACATTATTCATTCACAAAGAAACTTGGTGTCCTTAAAGGTTGGACTTATTTGTTATTCCTCTTTTTAGTCAACTTTAGCATGGGTGTGTAAAATTATGCACACAACTGTAAATGGCATTAAAGGCAGTTTTAAATAATTGTGAAAAAACACAAACACCAAATAACATTTACTTCATGAACAATATATGAAATACATGAAAATGCTGATAAAAAAGCAAGTCAGTTATAATGTTTCTTTGTAAACCTATACTCAGTGGCGTGGCGTGGGGAAGATTTCTGAGGAAGCCAATTAAGACACAACCTCTAAGCTGTGTGTTTTAAGGGGTGGGGGCAGAAAATCATACGTTACCATTTATATGTTGCTATTTGGATGAACTATTAGAGCGCCCAGCATCATCTTACCGGGACTTACGCTTGTTACAATCCAACACTTTGAGCACGTAGATACCTAAAATATGTTGCACATACAGCTCAACTAACGCGATTGTTATAAAGGTGTTTGGACAACAAAACACATCCTCTTGCACATATTTGATAATCGGAATATCAGATATATCCTGCTATAGCTAATAAATTTGTGAAATTTTGAATAAAAAAAGGAAATAAAAGCTGATCATTCAGCGCTATTGTGCCTGCGGTGTGACAAGCAATGAAAGACGCGTCTCCATGGGAACCATAAAGTGATACTACGATCAATAACGGTCGCCTTGAAAAACTTACGTGTGAAAAGGTTGTTTGTAAGGCTTACATTTAAATGTGTCTTTGTTTTGTTTTGAGTGTATGGTCAATAAATAAAGGAATTAAAAAGATGGGCACAAATCTTCCGCTATTTCATTCATTCATTCATTGACGATGACAACGTGATGTGATTGGCCTGATGCCAACAAGTTCATGGCTTCCCTTGACACTGTCCTGACCAATCACAGGGGAGCAGTGTCGTGACAATAGCGTCACCTGATTGGTTAATCATTCTTTTTTTTTTCTATCAAGGGATGCCAACTCAGCCTGGCCTCCTCACAGACACAGGGTGCAGTACCATGTTTTCAACGCTCATTCACCATGTCACTTTTATAGGGGCGCTGTTTTACACATCATAAAACACTCAGTAATGAATGAAGAGAGACGATGAGGAGATGACAGAAGGATTACGTAAACTGAAAACAAAAGTGTTTATTAAATGACGATTATATTCTGAAAAAGTGAGGAAGCCTGGCTTCCCTTGGCCTCCGCAAGAAAACGCCACTGCCTATACTACAGTGACATTATTGAAAGGTGCACGAGGTATCATTGTTATAAATGTTGAATGTCTATTATTGATCTGTAATTAACTACATTTGCTTACTAACTAATATATTTTAACATATAAACATGTCAAATTCAACAGAAACACATTTCCAATGTGGTACTTACATATAATGTCAGTTGTCCTCAGGGTTAGGGTGTGTTGTGAAATTACTAATTTCCCATGTACGGCATTCAGAAGAAACCGCAAAACCATATAGCCGTTAACAGAAATCTCAAAAGCCATAAGATATTTGACTTTGCAATAAGATTTATGTCATCAAATGATAACAATGGATAACAACCATGCAAAGTATCAACATGAGAAATACAAAGTCCTGCTATAAAAGAGCCTTTAAACAGCCTTTAACTGTACATACTCCAAAACCTACATAATTCAAACCCTGACAAGATAATTTTCTTAGACACTTCAGTTAACTATAGTCATTAAAAGGTCAACTCACTCACATATTGGACTCACTCAGAAGGTTGCGTTATGGTTATGTAACCATATACCATAACGCAAACGCAACCTTCTGAGTGAGTCCAATATGTGAGTGAGTTGACCTTTTAATGACTATAGTTAACTGAAGTGTCTAAGAAAATTATCTTGTCAGGGTTTGAATTATGTAGGTTTTGGAGTATGTACAGTTATAACTGTGTGAATGTGTGTGTGCCTGCATATGTATATGTTCCAGTTAATAACTGTGTGAATGTTATAACATGTTGCAACATTACAAGAGGGGGTTGTATGTCCATGAATGTGTGTGTTTATCTCAGCAGGAAAGACATTTCAACATCAACTCTTATCACCCAATCTTCACTCAACACCACCATATACAGGCCGATGGGTGCACAATCATTAACCCTTTCACATGCACACCATGATAAAGTGATGAAAAAATTTTTTTTGTTGTTTTATCTTGCTCTAGTAGGCCGTGGCCTACTGGCTAGCACTTCAAATTTGTAACCAAAGGGTTGCCGGTTCGAACCCCGACCAGTAAAAAGCGACTGAAGTGCCCTTGAGCAAGGCACCTAACCCCTCACTGCTCCCCGAGCGCCGCTGTTGTTGCAGGCAGCTCACTGCGCCGAGATTAGTGTGTGCTTCACCTCACTGTGTGCTGAGTGTGTTTCACTAATTCACGGATTGGGATAAATGCAGAGACCAAATTTCCCTCACGGGATCAAAATAGTATATATACTTATACATACTAAGTATGAAAAATCTGTGATTTTTTTTCCAAAGGACCCTCCCATTCAATTTCTACAAACCTCTACCAAACGGTTGAGGTGCCTGTTGATGGTAAAAGTCAGTTATCTGACTTTGGCATGGGTTTGTTGTGTTTTACTGAAATAAAAAACATTTTTTCCCCAAAAAAGTGGTTTTATCTTGTAGCCCTGGTCCCAGAGTTTTAAAAAAACAATGTTAACAAAATCTACTGTACCTAGTAGAACACTTAAGTAAATGTCCCATTGAAATTAATGGGATTTTATGGATTTAGGTGAAGAAAGTGTACACATAATACATTTTGGTCTGTACCATGAAGAGAAAACTGATTCAACTATATAAACTATATATTTTCTGAAAGCGTAGACTCTCAGGATGTGATCTAACATGACATGAAACATGTCCCACCCACCTCATTAGTATACTGCCCAAGCATAACACATTGGGTATTGGTAAATAGGGTATATGGCTGATACCTAAAAAAAGTAGTAGTATGTGCATGTCTGTCTGTGTGTGTGTGTATGTGTGTGTGTTTGTGTATGTGTGTGTGTGTGTGTGTCTGTGCGTGTGGATTTGTATGGGTGTGTATGGGTGTGTGTCTGTGCGTGTGGATGTCAGTGTGTGTGTGCATGCTTGCATTTGTTTGTATTCCTGCATGTGTGTGTGTGTGACAGTATCATCCTAAACCAGCAACCCTTTGCTCAACACCACCATCTACAGGCCGATGAGTGTACAGTCACTAAATGTGCACATAAATGAATTTATTTTATACCCCCCCCCCCCCATGGATGAAATTCTACGAAACTTAGCATACCCCCAGAGGATGTCAAGTTAATCATACACATGAAATATGGTGCAGTTCTGAACATCTCAACTGAAGATAGGGGCGATTGCATATTGCATTTTCATTTTTTATGGGAAGGGGTGCAAATCACAAATGAGTGATTATGGGCTAGGTTGATGTGGGCCCTTAAGACCAACATACCATAAAAATTTCTTCATCCTCGGTGCCACGGTTCAGGTAGTTATTTAGGAAAAACTGCATTTTTTGGGTTTCGGGGGGCCCAGCGCGGGGGGGGAGTGGCCCCCGGGGACCAAACGAAATTTTTTCGTAAAAGTCTAGTGGGGCTACATGCCCACCAAATTTCATGTTCCCCGGTGTTTCGGTGTCCCTGGTATCGTTGACCAAAAATTCAGGAAGTAGATGATGGAAAAAAAACCAAAAAAAAACCTTTGACACTCCATATATGACCGCTTCGCTAGCTATGCTAGCGGCGGTCATAATAATGAAAATAAAACAAGTAGACCAGTATATATCAGGAATTGTTCTATTGCCGTTTACTGTCACTGACTCATAATACTGCATGTCTAAAGTAACTTATTGCTTACTTAAACGTACAATATGTAATTTTTTTCGCCGCTAGGGGTCGCTAACCTCTTACAATAACAAAGGCGTAGTTTGATGACGCAACATTTGCTAAGATATTATGGATCTTGTCGTCAACGTCAAGCCGACCGATCTAATAATGTTTATGAATGAGTAAATACATCAATGTTTTTATCATGACTGTGATATGAAGCAGGTCGGTATTGCTAAGAGACAGCTATCAGCTCCACACGCGATGCGAGTCCTGCGGATATAAAAGGAATATGGACATTTCATTCCACCGAACTACACGCAAATGCAGAATTACTACTCACAGGTCAGTTTATTAGTCAAATTAAACTTGTGAGGTAACGCAGCGCTGTTTCACTTGGTCTAACATTACACTATCACACTAAACTGCATTTGAATGTGTTGAAATTTATGTTATTCTATGTGTTAGTTTGTCTGTATGATAGTAAGCTAGATCAACATTAGAATAACATACAGATCATATTCTAACATTTTATCATTGTTGAACTATATAACATTGATAAGTTTTATGTAAATGTGCTCACCTGTTTAATAAAGTACATGTAGGAGCGGTCGAAGTCTCGGACGTGGAGCTCTCGGCATCTCAAAAACACCGCGCTGATATTGATTCTCGTTTTAGTTCTCCTTTTTTATCCAAAGTCTGCTTGCCATGGTTCATAATGTTTGAACGAAACAACAACAGCGTGCAGATAGACATTACGAACTATACAGTTTTCCACGTCTGTCGTCTTGGTTACTATCAGAGAGCTCTGGTTACTATGGCAGTACGAGCGGAAACCAGGGAGAACGCGGATATGACGCCATTGACGGCGACAAAACGGAAATAAAGAAACGGTATGTGTCTTTGAATTAAATTACAAATTTCTCCTGGTTTGAAAGTTGTTGGAAACAGTCGGGTTAATGTAAGTACACAACTAAAAAATATATATAACATAGATATAGTGATTTTTTTTCTATTTTTAAAGCAAAAAAATTACATATTGTACCTTTAATAGCTTAATTTTTGTTAAGGTTGGAAAGTCTCATCAAATGCAATTCTCTATGAAAATAATTATTCTATTCTCTCTTTTTCAGCTTCATTTACCATCTGTTTGTTGGTAAGTGACCAATAGCAGTCATCCTGCATCTGTGATTTGCCATGTACATTCTCTGATTAGTATATATATATATATATATATATATATATATATACACTGCTCAAAAAAATTAAAGGAACACTTTGAAAACACATCAGATCTCAATGGGGAAAAATATCATGCTGGATATCTATACTAATATGGACTGGGTAATGTGTTATGAACGAAAGGATGCCACATCTATTGATGGAAATGAAAATGATCAACCTACAGAGGATTGAATTCAAAGACACCCCGGAAATCTATGTGAAAAAATGATGCAGCAGGCTTGTCAATTTTGCTGAAATTTCATTGCAGCAACTCAAAATGGTACTCAGTAGTTTGTATGGCCCCCACGTGCTTGTATGCATGCCTGACAACGTCGGGGCATGCTCCTAATGAGACGACGGATGGTGTCCTGGGGTATTTCCTCCCAGATCTGGACCAGCGCATCACTGAGCTCCTGGACAGTCTGAGGTGCAACCAGGTGATGTCAGATGGACCGAAACACAATGTCCCAGAGGTGTTCTATTGGATGTAGGTCAGGTGAGCGTGGTGGCCCTTCAATGGTATCATTCCTTCATCCTCCAGGAACTGCCTGCATGCTCTCGCCACATGAGGCCGGGCATTGTTGTGCACCAGGAGGAACCCAGGACCCACTGCACCAGCATAGGGTCTGACAATGGATCCAAGGATTTCATCCCGATACCTAATGGCAGTCAGGGTGCCATTGTCTAGCCTGCAGAGGTCTGTGCGTCCCTCCATGGATATGCCTCCCCAGACCATCACTGACCCACCACCAAACCGGTCATGCTGAACGATGTTACAGGCAGCATAACATTCTCCACGGCTTCTCCAGACCCTTTCCTGTCTGTCACGTGCTCAGGGTGAACCTGCTCTCATTTGTGAAAACCACAGGGCACCAGTGGCGGACCTGCCAATTCTGGTGTTCAATGGGAAATGCCAATCGAACTCCCTGGTGCTGGGCAGTGAGCACAGGGCCCACTCGAGGACGTCGGGCCCTCAGACCACCCTCATGAAGTCTGTTTCTGATTGTTTGGTCAGAGACATTCACACCAGTGGCCTGCTGGAGGTCATTTTGTAGGGCTCTGGCAGTGCTCATCATGTTCATCCTCGCACAAAGGAGCAGATACCGGTCCTGCTGATGGGTTAAGGACCTTCTACGGCCCTGTCCAGCTCTCCTAGAGTAGCTGTCTGTCTTCCTGGAATCTCCTCCATGCTCTTGAGACTGTGCTGGGAGACACAGCAAACCTTCTGGCAATGGCATGTATTGATGAGCCATCCTGAAGGAGCTGGACTGCCTGCGCAACCTCTGTAGGGTCCAGGTATCGCCTCATGCTACCAGTAGTGACACTGACCCTAGCCAAATGCAAAACTGGTGAAAAACAGTCCAAAAAGATGAGTAGGGAAAAAATGTCAGTGGCCTCCACCTGTAAAACCATTCCTGTTTTGGGGGTTGTCTCACTTTTGCCCATCTAGTGCACCTGCTGTTAATTTCATTAACACTAAAGCAGCTGAAACTGATTACCAACCCCCTCTGTTACTTAACTGACCAGATCAATATCCCAGGAGTTTAACTGACTTGATGCTATTCTCTGATTAAAAAGTGTTCCCTTTATTTTTTTGAGCAGTGTATATATATATATATATATATATATATATATATATATATATATATATATATATATATATTGGTGCACAAATTACATCAAAGTTCCCTCAAGATTTTCCTATGGGGGTTTATAATGGGGGTTTTCAATTTATGAGTAAAATAAAATATGTGGTAAACGTGAGTGCAGTTTACATTGTCGAACCAAATGTCAAAGTATACCAAGTTTACCACAGGTTTTATTTTACTCATAAAACTGAAAAAAAAAAAAAAATAATAATAAAAAGTAGAAAACCCCATAGAAAAATCTAGAGGAAACCAGTGGTGAATTAGACTTCTGGGTTCTGATGTAACCCCTGCTTTAATAATTGATGAACAACCAGCACATTTTAACCTAGGTGTAAAGTCCAGGGGCACGTTCAAGTTCAAAACGGTACGCAACGTTTTGCTACGGTTTCCGGGTTGAACGTCATGTTTCCTGGAAACGGCGTGCACCGATGTGCAACGGGGTTTGGGATACGGTTGGGTGTTTCTCAATATGCGTTCTTCAGCGATCTTGCGTCCTTGTGTTCTCGTTTTACGTCATCATTAACCGTCGAAGTTCAGACCCAATTCTCAAGAACGCAAGTACAGAGGACGCATGAAAGAACCCGGATGTGTTCTTGATACCGAGGATGCATCGAATGCAGACTTGAGCTAGTACTCGCCTGGTGTCCCAGAAGTCATTGCGGCCGGTTCCGAGTTCGTTCTTCCAAGGAAGCTTGGCAAGACCGGTCTCCACGAGAACACAAGTCCGTTCTCTGCGTTCTTGGAATTGAGAAACAGCCGTTTTCTCTTGTTTGATGGGTGTGTCAGAACTGCAGTCCAATCAGCAGCAACATGTATATAAAGCACGCGGTATTAAAGTGAACTCGCACAATGGGTTCAAGGAAAGTAATTTACAAATGTGTTCGATGCAGCTCGGTATACGCAACAACTGAGGATATTAGAAGACATGTTTGTGTAAGTTTTATTGTAAAAATATAGGATATCAACATAATGATGTAGTTGTTTATATTTTTAGCTTCATTGCAAGTGTATGACATTTGGTATAGAAATAAACAATGGTAATTAAGTTATTTTCCTAAAAATGAGAAAGAAAATACAGGGTATTAAAACAGTATGAACTACAAATAAAGTCAGTGTGTGAGGCTAAATAGATGTGTTTTACTCTGAATTAGGTAAGATGTGTGCTTCCATTTCAGTTTCCACAAATCCCTTCACTCGATTGGGATGTACTCTTTTGTTCTGGGTGGCAAGTGCAGTAACTGTAACATCAGGCATATTTTGTAGTATTAAACACATATTTATACCGACTTCATCAGGCTCCGAAAATAGGAAAAAAAAGGACTGCAGTTCTGACACACCCACCAAACAAGAGAAAGAGTATCTCAAACCCCGTTGCACACCAGTGCACGCCGTTTCCAGGAAACATGACGTTCAACCCGGAAACCGTAGCAAAACGTTGCACACCGTTTTGAACTTGAACGTGCCCCATGTGTCATGTTTCCATGTCTGTCATGTGATTCCCTGTTTGTCATGTGATCCTGCCATGTGTCTTGTCATTGGTTAATTGTCTGATCATTGTTCACAGGTGTCCCTTGCCTTGTCATTAGTCTGTGTA
This sequence comes from Squalius cephalus, assembly GCF_949319135.1. NCBI lineage: Eukaryota > Metazoa > Chordata > Actinopteri > Cypriniformes > Leuciscidae > Squalius > Squalius cephalus. Next base: position 22,552,101 of record NC_137125.1, read on the forward strand.
TTTAAGCCCTCACGTTTGCCATGTGTTTAGTCATAGCCTGGTTAAAACCAGACCCTTCTCAGTTGAAACTGAGTGTAGGGTCTGGAGAAGCTATGTAGACAAATCATTTCCAAAAGGGCGTCACCAACCGACGTAGCTCAAATTCCTCTGGGCGCAATTGGATAGTCTTAAAACCAATCAGATCGATGAAGGAGATGACGTATGCTTCGAGTGTTGTTCTTTGCTCCGGTTTTAACGAAAACGGTAAGTTTAAATCGCTCAAAACAGACGCGATAACTGATTCGTTTATATACTGTCTATGATTCGAACGAGTGATGTTCCACGGCGGCATCCATCTTTGTAATGAAATCTCCTTCAGCGTCGCTGCGCTGTCGTCATCATGTAAATCCCCCCCCCAAACGTTTCTGATTGGTGCCGCGATTTCGGCGGCACAGAAATGAGTTTGAACGGGCTCTTCTCCAGACTATCCTGGAGAGAGAATTAAAATTCGCCGGAAGTAGTCTGGGTTTTCCCAGGCTAGTTTAGTCAAGTATTGTTCCCTGTAACCAGTGTTCAACATGTTCATGTTCAACATGTTCATGTTCATAATAAACTGCACTTGGGTTCTCATTTACACTTGCCTCCAGTGGATAGCTTTACAGAATACTTGACCTCCATCAATGAACCCAGCAGTTGCCCTCCTAAATTTATGCCAGGGGAATCGTCCCCAGGAAACGTATGTGGAGGAATTTTGTGGACTATGCTCCCAGGTAAAATTTAATGATGTGGCGCTTAAAGACATTTTTATTTTGGGCTGAACGATCTGGTGCGGTCCCAATTGCCAGGGAAAAAAAAAAACATTTTTCCCTGCCCCAGTATATTGACTATGCCCTTTTAAGCAGCTCAACTCTTACTGTGGGTTTAACGGATGAGGAACACCGCAAACCCACAGTATCCTCTCAGCCTGAACCACTTCACGACATGTCTGCCAAGTCTGAGCCACTTCACGTCATGCCTGCCAAGCCTGAGCCTCTTCACGTCATGTCTGCCAAGCCTGAGTCTCTTCACGTCATGCTTGCCAAGTCTGAGTCCGTTCACACAACGTCAGCCACCGAGCCAGTGTCTGCGGACAAGATGGCCGCCACCAAGCCAGCGTCTCTGGACACGATGGCCGCCGCCGAGCCAGTAGGCGTTTCTCAATCTCAAGGAAGGATCCTTGGCAGCCAGAATTTCGAGGATGCTACGTCATCGACATCCGTCGAAGGACTGTTCCAATGTCGAGGATCCTCGGAATTTCAACCAAGGGCTGAGTCCTTCGTTCAGAAAATATCCCATATACAGGAAAGGATGCATATGTGTATCCTTCGCACTCTCAAATCACCCACAATCCTATGCGCGCAGCTTTGCTATCTAGTTAAAAAAAAAAAAAATGACGGACGTTAACGGAGTCGGAGCGATAACGGGGCAATATGCTTTCAAATGTAAGTATATTTACGTTACCATACATTTGTTATAACCGTAGAACATATAAGTAAAGTTTAATGTTTAAATGCCAGTACAAATTACTACCGTATTGATATTACAAATTATACAAATATATACAAATTACGTTATTGATGGCTAACTGAACCGGACCGAAATTTAACAATTGTTAGCTTGGTTGCCATCACCGGCATTTCTTTTATAAATAACTAGTTAAGTTGTACAAAGTAATTTAACATTAATATTATACCATTCACAGCGTTATTCATAGCTTTCTTTTTTAACAGGGACCAAGGAACAAACGGAGGTGTTCGTACGTCTCCGTGTAGAAAACAAGCAGCTGTTTACCAATATCGGTGAGAAGCAAATTATTTAATGTTCAGAAGTGATAGCTGTGTAATCTTCTTTTTATTTCTCCCCCCGTCATTCACATAGGCTTATTTTGGAGAAGATGGGGCTCGGAGGGAGGGTTTCCCACGCCCAGGCAAAAAAAAAAGGGGGAGAATTTAAAAACCAAGCACAAGGTGGGAGACAAGTATGGAAATAATTGTTTATGCACATTTTAATGTAACTTGTGACTTTTGAAGTAAGCCTTGAATGTAAACCTGACAGACTTGGGCCTGCTTCTAGTAAGTATAGATGCAGTGTAGTGTACAATAGTTCTAATACACTACCGTTCAAAAGTTTGGGGTCAGTGAGAATTTAATTTTTATTTTTTGGAGGAAAGAAATCAATACTTTTATTTATCAAAGAATATTTAATTTGATCGAAAGTGACAGTAAAGACATTTATAATGTTACAAAAGATTATATTTCAAACAAATTCTGTTCTTTTGAACTTCCTATTCATCAAAGAATCCTGAAAAAAAAAAAAAACTGTACAAATGACAGACCAACCACTGTTTTCAACATTGATAATAAATGTTTCTTGAGCATCAAATCCTCATATTATACTGATTTGTGAAAGATCATGTGACACTGAAGACTGGTGATGCTGAAAATTCAGCTTTGATCACAGGAATAAATTACTTTACTATATATTCACATAGAAAACAGCTGATTTACACTGGAATAATATTTAATACTATAACTGATTTTTGTTGTATTTTTAATTTTATTTATTTAACTTATTTAAGCGCATCCATGGTTAGCAGAAGAGAATTCTTTTAAAAGCATTTAAAATCATACTGACCCCAAACTTTTGAACAGTACTGTACATCAACACAACTTTTTGATCTTCACTGTTTAGGAATGTAAGTGTCCTGCCACAGGTCAAGGGACAGAGGATGGCAAGGCGACGGCAGCAAATTGGCCCTGGTTTGCCCTCATGGACGAGGCATTGGGGCAGTCTGCAGCAGTCTCGCCCCCTTGCCTTATTGCCTCGATCCAAGAGGAAAAACCAGGGCCAAGCACTGCACGAGGTAGATGAAGGGAGAGACGAGGAGAAGGGAGCGAGAGGATCCAATCCTACAGCTACTAAAGGAGGATATTAAATACCAGAGGGAGGCAGATGAGAGGAGGGAAGCAGAGGCCAGAGAGAGGTCCAACCGCTTTTTTTTTTTTTGCTGTTGGAGAGGTTGGCGGATTAAATTGTCAATTAAATTGAACTGGTTTTGTCTTTGTCCCTTAATTATTTAATATCAACTGTATATCCATTTTTTAAAAACCTTGTTCTTTAGACTGCAATAGAAAAAAAAAAAAACTTGGTAACAAATAACTAGCATGTGAAGCCTAAAACACTGTATTGAACAATATCTTCACGCTTATTTACAACGTTTTGTGATTAGGTATTCCAAGCTCTACAAAAAGCATTAATTTCATCTTTGTTACATAAAAAAATGTATTTAAACATTTCTATATTGACAACTATATACATGAAGCAGCAAATTCATTTAAACAACATTCTCATATCTACAACTATATACAACAACTTAAACATTTACAACTATATACAACAACTTAAACATTTACAACTATATAGAGCTGGTAAGTCCCGCCCATCCTTAAAACCCCAAGTTGGACCTCTAGGTTGAAAAATCGTCAATGCAAGTGAATGGGAGTATATGGTATGATTCTTCGGCTAGCAGTTGTGGAAAAGACATAACGAGAAAGACTACATGTCGCCTATGTGACGTCACCCCATAAAGTTGACTTACCCGTGGTTTTCGCCAACCTCAACGATTTTGTCCTCTCCCTGAAAGAAGGCGGTGAAGTGCACCAAAGACACAGCCATGTTTAGCAGGATCCGTGAGCTAGTGTCCGTGTGTGAGTGGTGGTGACGTTTCAAACGCGTCGAAAGCAGCGAAGAGTTGTAGTCCACAAAGTGCTCTCACACAAAGTCTAACCGTATCAAACTTCTACCAGCTAAATTGTAGCATTCTTTACACGAAAAATTATAGAAAAAATTCACAGACAACATATGTTCACATTCATGGCACAATTCAAACGGGACCAGAAAATAATTATTTTCTCCCATTCACTTGCATTGACGATTTTTCAACCTAGAGGTCCAGTGGGGTTAGCGGAAGGGGCGGGACTTACCAGCTCTATACAAGACCAAGAAGAACATCAACAAGCGGCCATCAGCCACACTGCCTACAGCACCGCCGGTGCTGCTGTTGTTGCTTCAAGGCTGCAGACAGAAGAAGAAAGTTTAGGTTAGTCCAGTGGTAATCCAATCTGTCATGTAAGATGATAATTGATTCTACAACAGTTGCAGTATATTTAATATTGTATCAAGAAGGTAAATCAAATATACTTAATGTACTTTTATGGTCAGTTAAGACCATAATACAGTACATCACTGGTACAGTACATTAAGTATATTTCATTTACCTTCTTGACTGTATGGGTGTTTACCAATGGTGTTGTTAAATGACTTTTCATATGTTGGTTACAGCATTACAGTAGTTTAAGGATAATTGCCAGCTAGTAACTTTGATGTATGTCATTTATCTTTAATAATCATAGAAACAAACTGTTGTCTTTTATGTACTTGGATGTAAGCGCAGCAGGTCATAGTCCACACTTAATTATTCACCTGGCAAAAATAGTCATGGTCAAGAGGTGCCTTGTGGAGTGCAGACACCTCGTTGGTCATTGCAGCCCACCAAGCAGCTCCACTCCGGCTCTCAACACCATCAAGCTCCACAGGTGGCTGGTTGTCCTCCTCCTCCACAACGTCTTCCAGCACATCCCCGACACCAACACAAATGTTGTGCAAAATTACACATGCCGTCACCACCTGTGCACAAGGCAAAGCAAAAGGATAAGACTGTTGAGATATGAAAAAACATGAACACAGAAGATAGTGTGACTTTAGCAGTTCAATTCAATTTAAATTTATTTGTATAGCGCTTTTCACAATACATATTGTTTCAAAGCAGCTTTACAGAAAGTGCATTTCAGAAATGTACATAGAAAAATACAGTTAGTTAATCATGTATTAATTTAGGGCATAACATATAGCCAGCGTTGAGTCATCTCTTCACAGGTGTTGGGGCATCTGAAGTTTCCATGAGAGGCTGGACACAAACTGGAGCTGACGAACTCTATTTACCTCTATAACAACAGAAAAGCAGATGGGAAATAATTAGTATAGCTGCTGTTCATAATATTAATGCATTCGATCTGATTCAACTGTAGTATAAAAGGTAAGTATTATGTGAATGCTTGGCTAAAAAGATGCATCTTTAATCTAGTTTTAAACTGGGACAGCGAGTCTGAGCCTCGAACAATATCAGGAAGGCCATTCCAGAGTTTAGGAGCTAAATGTGAAAACTCCCTCCCTCCTTTAGGTTGTAAGCATTGTTAAGCATTAACTGTTATTTTGAGTAGGATACTATGATTTGATTAAGAAATTCACTACAGAAGTATTGCAATGATTTATTGCCTTAGGGACAAACAGTGTATGTACTTCAAGTGCTTCTAAAAAGATGCACCTGAAGCGGGTTTTCAATGATTGTGCGACCTCTGGAATGATGGTAGTTGAACCTTTGCTCTGCCATGCCTCTCACTGGCCTCTTATATGTAAGGAATAATTGACGACAGGCCGTTGAATTATTAGAAAAATAATGCACACCCGAGGTGGTAATGCGGTCACGACGCGAAGCGGAGTGGCCGTTCACCTCGGGTGTGCATTATTTTTCTAATAATTCAACGGCCTGAAGTCAATTATTCCGCTTATACTACAGTTACCACACCTCGAAACATTGTTCAGATTATGTATTTCAAGACGTTTGTAAAGTTTTTGTCATTAAAACGCTCTAGTATGTAGGTCTAATTTCTTACGCATCTAAACCAATGCCTCCGTTGCTAATTCCAAAACGTCATTTTAGAGTTAGTAACGGAGGTTTGAGCCACTGATAGCAGAATAATGCTGGGACACACGACCAGCTGACACATTCTCTGACTGTTTTCATCGACTGCAGCAGATTTTAAACACCGACTCTGAACACAGACTGAACGCACTGAACACGCGTTTGGTCATGATCAGTCATAAGTATCAAATTACATTCATAACCGGCCTTAAAGTGTGTCCCCGGCTTTATGCAGTTATTAATGCAGTTATTATAGAGAGATGTTGCAATAATGAGACAGAAAAGCATGTGCGTCAATATTATTATTTATTTATTAATTCAATTCGTTATAATTAATTTGTTCATTCTTTTTTCTATTATTGACAGATGACAGTAGACTAGCCAAATAAATGAAACACAAAGCCCCTTTAACAAGTAGACCTATCAATAATTATTTATTTGTTATATATAAAAATCCGTGCTGCAGGACTATCCATTTATTTAGCCTATTTTCAGTTTAATTTTCTATTGATTATAGATAGCCTAGGACTATATACTTTATTTATTAAAATTAAACTGCATGTTTCCATTGATTGTGAAGCTAGACATTGAAAATTCCAGATCAAGCGCATGGGGCTGCATGTTATTTCTTGTTATGAATTGTATCCTATTTTCCGTTATTACCGTTAACTACGCGAAGTGATATGGAACTGTAATGCGGTCAAGACCCGCCTGGAACTACTTTAGCTGTGCGTTTCCCTGAAAATAATGCACACCTTAGAACGTTCTTCAACCAATCAGATTCAAGCATTCAACAGCCCTGTAGTATAAGGTGTGATAAGAGCCAGGGGTTCCTGTAGACATGGGTAGCCACCGTCAGCTAGGAGAAAATACCCAGGCGGAGGTTAAGTCCCCCTAGATTAGATGGGGCTGTTCTTGATGATGCGTGCATCATGCACACTTCCTGGGTAACCCACAACGATGTCAATAAAGTGACCCTGATGGTCACAGACTGCCTGGAGCACCACTGAAGGGAAGAGCTTTCTGTTGTTGTAATCGTGACCATCAGGGCCGCTGGGACATTTTATTCTTATGTGGCAGCCATCTACTGCCCCTGCTGCCTTGCCAAATGCTTGGTGATTAGCCAAGCGAGCAAAACCATCCCCAACCACTTGGAGCTTCTCCTGTGTGCGGGGGAAGTGCACAAATTGGGGGAGCACAGCCACCACCTCATCCACCATCCTGTGGACAACTCTGTGCACTGTGGGAAGAGGCATGCTAAAGACCCTGGAGACAACTCTGTAGGCTGAACCTGTTGCCAGCCAGAACAGGAACACGAGTGTCTCCAGGGTCGGGCCCCATCTGTGCTGCCTGTCAGTCTTCAGGGCCACCATCAGCTGCTGCATGGCCTCTCTGCCCAGCCTGAAGTCTGGCCGAGTGTCCTCTCCTCCATAGTACCGCTGCAGTACTGGCACTGTGGCAAGTAACTTTGGCCGTGGGCCAATATTTTTTTGCTACACGGAGTAGGCCTATGGATACAAATTAAATACTCTTAAATAGGCCTATATTCGTGGAATATGATGGGTCCGTGTATCATTCGTTCAATCGGGTTTTTTTTTCAAATTATAACCAAAAATAAAAAAATTAAAAATGACTTGTTTTTCCATTATTTATTTCCTGAACTAAAATGAAAAAACGAATAACGACGGGTTTTCTGATTTTCTGATTGTGTGCTCAGATCAAAAATAGAAAAAAAATTAACTACTGGATTAGACAAATTTTAATTTTGATTTTTAATTTAACACCTTAGGCATATATCAATGAAATAATTTTAAACAGATTAAGTACTATTGTGGTAACAGATTACAGCCATTTTAATAAAGGTGTGATTCGCTTACAGTCCGACTTTTGAACTTTATTCCTTTTTTATTATTATTATTTATTCGGGACACACACATACACACCTAAGGTTTAAGGAGGTCTGCGTGGGATCTCGTTTCCAGAATCTCACATTCAAATGTCTCTAACGGAAAGAGAGAGATTAAGTAGCCTATAACAATTATAAATGCTATACAAAAATTGTATTCGTGTCAATATAAATATTATTTTAGCATTGTACTGTCAGCAGAGAAAAAAATGTCACAGAAAAAATTAATGAAATATAAATAACATAAATTAAATAGGACAAAGCCTATCACTCAAATTTCTAAGCAACATAAACGAAAACCATATTGCCCTACTGACAAATGAAGTAGGCTCTTTTCTGCTGAACTATTTCAAACATCCTTGCAAAAAAAGAATGTTGTTGACTGACAATGGTTTCGGTACCAAACAGCTCCTCAGAGCTAGGTGTACAGGTGGTCAGAATGAAGTGCGGATACGCTGTCAAAAGATGTCGGGAGTGGGCTATCGTCAGTCAGACCGCCCGCTCCGTCCAAAGTATAGGTACACCAGAGTTCCGACCGCTACCGTCTTTATACTTTAAAATTTAATCCGGTGAAATCGCCGTGCGGCTACGGCTTTTCTCAAGTAGTGGAAGAGTTTTGTGCAGCATTTAGGATTTCCAAAATAATCTGGCGGGCCAGAAAATATTGCTGGTGGGCCAGTTTTGGCCCGCGGGCCGCCTGTTGCCGACCCCTGCTGTACAACATGAAGAAGAGGAAGGTTTAAGTATAATTTCAGTTTTGCCATTTATTTAATGTTTGTTAAACTATTAAACATATCGGCTCAACTGATTTGCAGAAGGGGGATTTAAAGCTGTTCCCTTTTACTGGTGATTGACCTTGTAATTTTTACATCATACAGCCTTTTTTTGTTGATCACATATTTTACCATTGCATGTGTTTTAACAGCTAGAATGTTACCAGTCAATAAGCTTAACACTCCTATTATGTTGTGGGTCAATTTGACAATTTGTCAATTTATTTTTTCAAAATAAAAAGTGTCAATGGAAAAGATGCCAGCTCTGCTCATCTCCACAAGACAGTAAAACCAGTACCACTTGTGTTGAATGCAATAAATACATATGCAGAAAGCACACACATACATTATGTTCAAAATGTGGAGAGAAAGACTGAAGGGATCATTTTGCTCAATAGGGTAAAAAAAAACCTAAGGGACCGTTCAGTATTTATGGAGAGGACCACCGGAGGAAAATAGGGGAGGGTCATGTCTTTTTACTCTTTGTTGAGGGGAGGGTCATCCAACTTTTTTTAGTCTAGGGGGAGGGTCACCCAACTTTTATATTCATGAAAACAGCAACATTTCAAAGTGGCTTGTTTGCTGCATATCTTTTACATGTAGCTCCATGTTGCTCTCGCGGTATCAGCCCCCCATCTATATCAGATGTGTCTGACCCAACAAAAATCCAGTTTGGCGCTGTTTGACAGTGCGCGCGCACTTCAGTACGCTGAGAAAAAGTGCATCATGTCAGAACAGAACGCCAATGAAATGTTTACCCCGCAAAGCTTTAAAGCACGAGCAAATAATGAACTTTTGTGATTGCGAATAAGTGCACAGTGTCCTGTGAGTGTAACTCTACCGCTGCATGAACATGTGTGATGTGTGATGTGAATGTACGTCGAGTTTTACAGTATTGGGACTGAGGCGCCAGAACTGCAGCTGATAGAATGTGTGCTGTAGCGCGATACTACCATATTTTGTTTCCACAATAATGTTAGAGAGTAAATATACTGAAATTTCCACCATAACAGTGGAGTGTGATGTGTAAGATGTAGGGCTACCACATCTTTAAATTACTAGTGTTATTTAAGTTAACATAATAAAATACGTAGACCTACACCAAAAAACTAGTTGAGGATAAATTCGTTAAAATTGGACAATTCCAGCGTTATGGACGTGACATTTGCAGTCAAAACTTGAAATATAAATTCTCAGAAAATGCATTTAATACCAATATATTGAAATGTCTGTTAATATATCCATACTCCCTTAAGGTAAGACATTAGAAAAATAACAGTCTACACATGCGTTTTATATTTAATATGAGGGAAATACACAATATTTTTTAGTAATTCTATGAATTACACTGCGCAAACCAAAAGATGTATACCCACCGGATGAAGAAGGGTCGGCCTCCACAGAACATAAAATATTCGTTTTATTTTATTTTTCGTGTTCGCATTTATGTGAAAAAAAAAAACAAAAAAAAAAAACAATGTTAAGGGCGTGACATGACTTCTCCAGTTCTCCATTACAGACCTGACCGCTCTGAAAGCGACTTAAAAAAAATCACAGAGACCTCAAACAGAAAGCACAAAGCCTGTCTTTAAAGTGAATTTCGTTTTGTATTAATTGTATCTTAATTTTAATCAATGTTTCATCAACCAATTGCCTGGATTTAAAGTAAATATAGTAGAAAATAGATAATCATGACACGGAGGCGCCGGCGAGTGAACTGGACTCTCATCTCATAAATGAATCGAATCTCAGCGTAAGGTAGGCTACTTGCCTCACAGACCTGAGAAATGTATAGAAAGCTTGAAATGTCTACTTTTAAACAGAACAATTCAAAACGTAAGAAAACAGACTGCTCTCTTATGTAATCCGTATGAAATGTGCATTTCTCTCTGGCGCGTTCTGCGAAGATCACGACGTATCGTCAACTGCATCTTTGCAGTCGACACAGAAAACACTTGTTTATTAATAAACAATTAAAATGTCCTTGCTATATTTGCCATATTCATAATCATTACTTTTGCCGGTTCTTTGTGATAGCTTTTAGTTGCTTTATTGGCAGCACCACCTGTATGTTGAACGAGTCACACCGCATCAGCACCGAAAACATGATTTTTTTCTAATCTAAAATCAAAAATCGTGATACGAACCGAATCGTAGGTTTGGTCTATCGTTACAGCCCTAGTAAGATGAGAAAGCAAGAGTTTATGGTTGTAAAAAAAAAAACAATGGCTATCTGAACATCTTTGCCAAGCGCAAACCAGTACAGAAGAAGGCTAATCAATAAATTATCGGGGAGGGTCATGCCTTTTTTCTAGGGCTGTCAAAGTTAGCGCGTTAATAACGCGTTAACGCAAAATCATATTAACGGCACTAATTTTTTTAACGCGCGATTAACGCAGCGCGTATTTTCTGTTTGACCCGTGGCCCAACCCCAGTTGGAGAAATGGAGATACAGTGTTGCCAACTTAGCGACATTGCAGACCCCTTTAGCGATTTTTTCCCTTCAACAAAGCGTTATTTAGAACGCTTATTTAGTTTAGTTTCTGAGTAAAAAACTAAAACTTATTTAGTTTCTGAGAATCGCCGGTAGGCTGCTCTTCCAGCACGTGCGCGCACCTCTCGCTCTCTCTCGCTCGCTCGCTCGCTCTCTCTCTCTCTGCGTCTCGCGCAGAGGAGCAGCGCTTTATTCAGTTAAGCACAGATATTATGTTGCTTCTCTAATTTTACAAGTATAGCCGAAATCAGAGCACAGATATAGTCTTTATCTTATGTGAATTTGATTTCACCAGACGACGGCTCGATTATCAGAATTTTTGTGCAGAATAACTTAACATTTTGGAAGGGAGAGCTGGTTATGTTTATTGGGTCGCGTTTCAGTCACCATTTCAAATTCATTCCGTTGTTTGACAACAGAAACAGTAAAATATACCAATGAAAACAGTTTTATTGAGAATTAGCTTCATCAAAATTGGCACAGAGAGAGACAAACTATGTAATAGGCTAATAAATAACAAATGTACATTTAGCATTTTCAGAAGAGCTGCCCTGTCATGCAAAAATCTAAACATGTTTGTGTTAGTAAATTGCTCAGTGCAAAGAAAGAGAAGTAATGGTAACCTGGCATTTTTTTTGTTCTTTCTACGTGTCTAATAGACATGAACGAGTTCTTTGAAAAACATCTATGACCTTTGAAACATGTCTCGTCTTTATGCTCTATATTGACTATGTTTTCAATAATAAACATAGGCTACATTTGCATAAAGCATCTATATGTATCCATGCCCACGTTGATTAGAGTATTACAAACTTGAAAAGTATTAATTTAAGGTAAATTTAGAACAAATAAAAAAATGTGCGATTAAATGCGATTAATCGCGAGTTAACTCATGACAATATGCGATTAATCGCGATTAAAAAATTTAATCGATTGACAGCCCTACTTTTTTCACAATCATTTTGGAGGGTCATAGAAAAATTTATTGCTGGCAAAGGGAGGGTCATGTATTTTTTTACTACAGATCTCAAAACTCCTCCGGTGGCCCCTTAAATAAAAAACGAACAGTCCCTAATTGGGGAAATTAAAAAAATCTTGTTTGTGAGATAGGACAAGTCTTTAACAAAGAGCTTTTAAATTATATATATTTTTAAATGTAACCAGGTCAAAAAGTTACCAAACTAATCACTGTACTGATTAATCAGCGCTCTGGGTTAGGGGAATTACATGATAGCATTTTTCTCTCACTTATTGACGTAACAATACTCTAGCCCAGGGGTGGGGAACGTCCGGCCCCCGGGCCGTAACCGGCCCGCAAAACAGTTTGATGCGGCCCGCGAGTCAATTCCTCACAAAAAAAAACAAAACAAACAAAAAAAAAACCTTCAGAAACAAAAATCTCAGCAATTACTTTCCCTGTGATAGAAAACACAAAATAGTCAAAGTGGCAAGCAGCACGAGTCCACGAGCCGTGAGAGCAAGGCGAGGCCAGTAGCGCGAGAGTTAATGAGTCACCTGCGCGCCGCATCGGTTTCAAGTTTCTCACTGATCAGCTTCGGGGCGCATAAAAGGATCGGAACGAAGACAGCGGAGGACCAGGCATGGACTGTGTGTGCGTGTGTTGCGTGTGCGTGTGTGTGTTGCGTGTGCGTGTGTCTGGTAGTCGTCCACGAGGGGCTGCTGCTTTTACTTTCGTTTTGTCATTTGCGTATTAAAGTGGAATGAGTGGCCGACAGCAAGTAGAATGTGTGGCCGACTAAAAAAATTATTTTAACTGCAACCCAATTTGTCTAGATCTGTATTATTTCCTTTGTATAATGAGCAGTCGTGTGATTTAGTCTGCTTGATTAACATTATTCCAATGTATTCCTATTTAACTCTGATATGTAGCCTATGTGAGGAATAATTGACGACAGGCCGTTGAATTATTAGAAAAATAATGCACACCCGAGGTGGTAATGCGGTCACGACGCGAAGATCTGAAAGATCTGTTTGATCTGAAACAACCTTGACGAGCCATTAAAAAAATTTTGTTGTTTTTTTATTATTATAATTTTCTAATATGTGAAGCTTGTAACCTACAGGCTCCTCACTGTGCATAATGTTATTTTGGTCCTGCAAAATGAATATTAATAAAAGAAATCAAGCCACAATGTCTCACTTTTTTAGAGATTTTTATTCAAAAATATTAATTAAGGCGCTACGTGTCGGTGCACTGACCACGAGGCCATTGGCGCCGACTGCAAAGATATTTTTTAGCTAGGACATACAAATGAGGAAAGATTACTGCTATCTCTTTCCAGTTTCATTTAAATTCCAGTTAAATTTAAATGTAAGCCTAAATAGCCTATAGGCTAACTAATCAAATCGCATATCACCAAAAATCCGCTATCTCAAAATCAAACTCCTCTCACAAAAACCCACGAGGTCAATATGCGTTGATTTCACTTTTATACAGATGTGCGACTGTGTGGTCTGTTCCCGACCGTGTCAATCAAACGCTGATTCGGCGGACCACACCTGATGAAACACTTAGTGAAACACTTCGAGGCTTCGTTTGGCCAAAGTCACGTGACATGGGTGTTTTGAATCACGCTTCGGATCAGTGTTTCGAAACATCTGCGCTTCGGGATCTCGCAAAGCTTCGGAACGACTGTTTCGCGTCAGCCATCCTTATGCTGCGTTCACACCAAACGCGAAAATGCGTCTGGCGCGAGTGATTTCAATGTTAAGTCAATGGTAAGACGCGTTTACGCGCGTCTGGAGGTCTTGCGGCGCGAATGAGGCGTTTAGCGCGGCGCGGTAGACGCGAATTCGCCTCATTCGCGCGTCTAGTTCGCGCGAATGACGCGAATTGAGCGTCTGGCGCGTTTCGCGCGTCAAGCGCGAATTGTGCTTTTTGTGCATCACGCGTTTGACGCGAATTCGCGTCTGCCGCCCGAGTTGAAAAATCTGAACTTCTGCGTCAATTCGCGCCGCGTTAACCAATCAGGAGCCTGCCTGCTTGCTACTGTCACGTGGTGGTGAACTGACAGTTTAATGTTATTTTATGTTTGGCCTCAATAAATTATTTAGTAATATGACTAAAATGCACAACAAAGCAAATCTTTCACATAAAAACTCGATTTCAATATGAGAGATAGCCTACTCATTTGTATTGAATGCTATTTATTCCATATCTATTCTAGATTAGCCTATATGAAGCTTTATTAATCTAATGTAAAGACACCAAACACAATTAAGTGTATAAAAACTTTTCAAAAAAATCACAGGACAGGTTTCACTTTTGGAGTCTGGCTCCATTTATTATCAAAACAAAAATAAATGACAGATTAGGTGCGGGAGAGGGTGAACCTCGCGCCGGACTGTACAGCGCGGGCTCGTCATGCAGAGACCACTCGAGGCCGAGGCTTTATACGGCCTACGCTGTCCTCGTCAGCGTCGGTCCACCAAACCTACCTCCTGAAGCAAATTGTGAAACTCCTGAAACCCTCCGGAGGTTTTGGTGGACCCGAGTACAGCGACGATGTCCCCTACGCAGCTGTTTCTGCTCTCCAGAGCATATAAGAGCGGTGACTCTCTCGATTAATGCTAATGCTAATGCTCGATAAACATCTAAAAAAGATGGCCGCCAACAGCTTTCGAAACTTTCGCCCCCGGACTTCGCCTTTGACGCGCGTGACGCGCGTAAATTTTTTGATTTTACGCGCGTCAATTTCGCTCTTGACGCGCGAATGCACACAAAGTGGTCACGCGTATAACTAGACGCGGCAGGCGCGAATTTTGACGCATTTTCGCGTTTGGTGTGAACGCAGCATTAGTTGCAGCATGCAGTCATTTTATATACATTGTCCTGATGCAGTGAGTATGATCTCTTTGGGGGATTCTTTTGATTTAAAAAAAAAGTGCTTAAATCTCACTGTTGTGAATGTGTGTGCAGGTTGGGGGGCGTGCCTAACGGCGTGCTTCCAGCTCAGAGCCGTGTAAGTGCATCTGTAATCAGCAGGATACACGGACCCAAACTACGCTGCTGTTTTTGTCTCCCTTATAAATTTGTTTTGTTTATTTATTTTTATGGAATCTGTAACTTAAGTGGGTTCTCTCTGGGACATCTGAAAGGGGGTAATTTGGCCCACCTCCATTTGGGGTGTAGTGTTAAACACAATTGAGTGTGGATTTGTTTCATTGCCTTTGTAGTGTGGGACACTAGCATGTGGGTGTAGTGAGTGATTACTTACAAGGTGGGTCAGAGATTCTTCTCCTGTTAATGTCTTCGATTAACCCCCAGTCTTTTTTTTTTTTTCTTTATTTATTTTCTTTTAATTTAATTTATTTTAAATGCCTTCCTTTTTGTACTAACATGTAGGTAATTAAGAGGTAAATGTTTGGAAGGTATTTATTAGTGAATGTGGTTTTTTTTCAATGTGAGAAGATTTTGTAATAAATTGTTGTTTTTTTAATGGTCAGAACCGTCTCTGTCCTCTTTGCCAAAGAAACGAACCTGTGTTGTCTGAGTATATCCTTGGGCGAAAGTCCCAAGGTGGCGTAGTTGGCTACATTGAAAATCTTATCAGTTTATTTAATTTGAACTTCCTTGCTGTCTAGCTTTGCTCTCGCGTCCCCCACTCTGCCACACACTGTTAAAAAATACTTGTAAAATTTACAGTAAAATACTGGCAACAGGGTCGCCAGCCAGTTACTGTATTTTTTACAGTAATGTTTCTGTAATTTAATTTACAGAATTTTACTGTATTCTTTGATTACAGTAAATAACTGTATTTTTACATTATTGTATTTTTTTACAGTAAGCTACATGAATCTCTGTATGTGCTATATCTAGAGGAAGAATGTAAAATGCAGTATATACAATATATTTTCCTGATTTCTGAATTTTAATGACTGGCAGCTGGCAGTAAATTATTTATCAACTGCATATTATGCCATAAGCTTTAAACAATTGTTTTTTAAATACATAAAGTGTTGTATAATGCACAACTTAATTCCCATATTACTTCACAAAACAAACAAAAATAATTCAACATCCTTATCTTGAAAAACAGGTCAGAATTTCAGAAAACTTCTAAATCTGCATGAAAAAAGTAATAAAACAGTGTATTTTGTATTATTTTGATTTCATTTTTATTTACAAAATTGTATTTTTTTTCTATAAGGACATGAAATTAAAAAAAATTGGCCATCATGGCCCTTTACACAAAGAAGAAATACACGAACGACATACATTTAAAACCACAAGTTGACCGACATGATCATAATAAAATGGTTCTGAAAAACACAAAGACACATTTCCACCACTTCATTACCAGACAAACATGTCCAAACAACAAGGGCCCAAGTGAGTCCAACAAACTTCTGATCAAAAATGGAGAACAATTCAGCTCCAGAATGCTGTTCCATCACAGGATGCAAAGAGTGGCTAGAAGTATTGAAAAGAACAAAGAGGACAACATATTAGATATATTACAAAACATAATGATACAGTCAGAGACAGATAGAGGGATGACAGATACAGCTAGAGACAGATAGAAAATATTAAAAGTTTAACAATTAAGGAAAAGAAATAGATCTGTGTGTGTGTGTGTGTGTGTGTGTGTGTGTGTGTGTGTGTGTGTGTGTGTGTGTGTGTGTGTGTGTGTGTGTGTGTGTGTGTGTGTACTACTTACATTTCAGAAATTCCACTGATAGTCCATCACTTTGCTCGGAAGAGTGGCAACATGTGGGTTCACAGCAACCTGTTTCTCACCATTTGCCCTGTCATATTAGATGGCAATTTTCCTCTCGACTTCTTTGTTCCTCTCTCTGGATTAATACATACAAAGTGCCTAAAGGGTCAGGAAACAGACAATATGTAATTAAGATTGGTTTTAAGTTTTTGAGGCTTGTAATCATGTTTTTGAAATTGGACCATATATTAGAGCATGTCCACAAATTAAAACGCCTGATTTAACTCATTAGCTTGCTAGTGCTAAAGAGGGAGACATCTAAATCTTATTCACCCTAAAACGTATCTCTTCTCGAGTTGAGAAACATTGTGTCAAAGGCCTCAACAGATAATATATCTATAAAAGGCAAGTTCTGATACTGAATACATGTGTAAAATGCAGGCTAGGTTGTTACCGTTGAATGAACTCCAAGGTACAGACTGCCTCCTTCTGACTGAATATGTAATATGCTGTGAACAGTATGGCAAGGCCAGACAGGAAGCTGGGCTGAATGCCCTCCTCACATACAACTTGGCCTTCCAGTGTCCACTTGTCAAAGTGTCTCCTAAAACAATACCACACGTGATAGTAGTTATTTTTAACTAAACCATTTTTATTTTTCAGCTTTTAACATTTAACTATATTTTAGTATTCAGAGTGCAGGAACTCTGTTAACTTTATTTAAAAGAAAAAGACATTACATACAAACAAACAATACGTTTCTCGTGAGCTCGTGAAAGTCTGTATATTTTTATTTTTGCTAAGGTGACAATTTTAACATGCTATATAAAAATATCTATGGGGTATTTTGAGCTAAAACTTCACATACACACCCTGGGGACATCAAAGACTTATTTTACATCTTGTGAAAAGGGCATTATAACACCCCTATAATTTGTAACCATAAGGCCGTGTGTCCACCTAAGCGTTTTTAGCCAGCTGAAAACGCTAGGCACTCTACTAAAAACTTGAGAGCGTTTTGGCAGCGCACAAGCGCAGTATTTTTTTCAGTTGAGACAATTTGCTTATTATGATACGGAATATCTGCGAAAGTGTCACTAGTATCTTATTTCACACATATTTTGTTTCTGTGTTGATTCTATATTAAAATATCGATACAATGTAACATATTTTCTCTGGCTCTTGTTTTAAATGATTTTGTTCCGTTATTGCTTGTTGTTGTCATCTGTTGACGTTGTACAAGCAGAATGTGGCGGTTGGGAAAAAAGTGACAGTGATGAGCGCTGCGTTTTACCCAAAGTTGAAAATTCTTCAACTCTCGGCGATATACAATTCTTCTCTCACGCTCAGTGCTTCAGCGTGAAAAAACACTCAGCGCCTCGCTACGCTTGTCACGGTTCATAAATCCTTTGTCTCTTTCTTGTCTCGTGTTCTGTTGTTGTGTGTGTGTGTGTGTGTGTGTATTAATTGTGTGGGCGTGCCGGCTCATTAGCGCTCATCAGCAATCAAGCTCATCACTCCCGTCACCAGCTGCAGCTCATCTCATCACCTATATATGCTCACCACTTTCTCATCTCCTTTGTCAGATCGTTGTTTGTGGTGTCCCGGTAGTGTTCCAGTCTGCGTCTTGAGTCCTGTGCCTTCCTTGTTCCTGTTCGTGTTCCTGTGGATTTATTCTGGATTATTCTCATCACTGGATTATTCTCCGCACTGCTGCACTTCCACTCACCAGGTTCATCTGGCCATCGGGGTCCCTGCGTCGCTAGCCTGTCTGTTCTGGACTTTGACTTTCCTTATAACATATATACAATAAAGAGCTTTTTACTTGCATCTTGCTTCCTCTTCTCATTCGTTACAACGCTCATGCCATTATAAAAACGCGGCGCTCCCATTGAAAACAATTTTAAAAAACACGCCAGCCGCGTGAAAAAAACACTTTGGTGGACACACGGCCTAAGCGTAAAAGATTACTATGGAGTGTGGGTGTCACCCGGTATCGTCAAAACAAAATTTCACAGGATCCTCATTTTTTGTGATATCAACCTGTGATTTGGAAAACGACTTTTTGGAAAACACATTTATTCTGACGTGTTATTTCACTGACAGAAGTTCAGCTGTAGTATTGATGTAATTGATACGTACTGCACAGAGACACGAAGAGTGAAGATCCAAGCGCAGCTTTATGCTTTATTTGACAGCAGTCTAGAATCAGTCAGTACAGCAGGCAAAGGGTCAAAACATATATAAACCATCCGAATACAAACACAAAGCAGGTACCGCAGGAAAACAGGGAACTGCAGGAAACTGAATGTCCAGAAATGCAGTAACTAGGGTTGCCACCCGTCCCGGTTTTCCAGGGATTGTTCTCTTTTTTGAGCGACAGTCCCGGAAAATTAATATTCTTTCCCGGGACACGAATTGTCCCTATTTTTGGTTAAAATGTACTTTTAAAGTAGAATTTCCTGGTTTCAAACCGTTTCCTTCTACTGTTACTGCAGAGCTGCCACGCGCAATTAACCCTCTCACGCACAGAAAAATCGCAAAGCAAAAGAGGACACGGAGACCGACAGACTAGACAGAGCAGGTTACTTACGATATAAAAAAAATCTCAGCTCTCAGATTCTGTCAATTTTATTATGAAATTCAAACAATAAACACCGTTTTGGCGTTTGTAAATGTGACGTGAAAGATCCCTAGCGGCACGTGAACTGATCACCTCTAGCTAATAGTAAATAAACACGAATGAACAATGTTAAAATAAAACGTACAACTTACCGAAATGTATATTCATCATACATAATATCGATCAATCAGTGTTTTTCAACCGCGGAAAGGGTCAATAAAACAGCTGGAGAACAATTGTCACATAACCCCAGCTAACACAGTTACGTTGTGAAGACGTAACCGGACCGGACCATAAATAAATAAAAACATATCGTTCATAAAGAGTAAAGATATGTAAAAGGAACAATATAGATGTCTAGCATTTTTCCTATTATTTCACCCACCAAAATATACATAAAGAGTTTTTTGTTCATGAAAATGAGCATGATGACTGCGTCCCAGCTGTGGAAACCGCTCTTTCAGACAGTGTTGAGGAGGCAGAAGGAGATGATGGAGAGCTGTGGGAGAAGAGGAAGAGTTTCTTTCTTACCCCACCAGCGGAGGGCAGGGTCTTTTGAGACAAGGAGAGGAGGATGGTCTCTGTTGTCTAACTTACGTATTCCTCCTCCTCCTCCTCTTCCTTATCCCGAGCTGCACTGTCACCTCATCGTCCTTCTTAAGGTAGCTAAAAACAGAGGAGTACTTTATTAATGTTGCTAATCTACGGCTTTTAATGCAGTTTTTCGAAAATACAGTAAAAACAGTAATATTGTGAATATCATTCAAATGTAAAATAGCTGTTTTCTATTTTAATGTATTTTAAAATCTAATTTATACCTGTAATCAAAGCTAAATTTTCAGCATCATTACTCCAGTCTTCAGTGTCACATGATCCTTCAGAAATCATTAATATGATGCTCAAGAAACATTTATGATTATTATCAGTGTTGAAAACAGTTGTGCTGCTTAAGATTTTTTGTGTAAACCATGATGCCCTTTTCAGGATTCTTTGATCAATATAAAGTTCAAAGAAAAGTTTGAAAGTTAAATCTTATAACATTATAAAAGTCTTTACTGTCACTTTTGATCAATTTAATCCATTCTTGCTATTAATGTCTTCCAAAATCTTACTGACCCCTAACATTTGAATTGTAGTGTACACAAAAACATGAAACAGCATAACTGTTTTCAACATATTAGATAATAATCAGAAAAATGTATTGAGCATCAAATCATATTAGAGTGATTTCTGATGTATCATGTCACTGAAGACTGGAGTAATGATGCTGAAAATTCAGTGACGTCATCGATTAACAGCACATACATTTATGTTAAATATCAGTTTAAATAAATTAGTCAACTTCCAATCACCCATTGAACTGCCAGCAAAGCCTTTACAAAACTATCATAACCTCTTATCTACACAAAGATGTGATTATAAGCCCAAACTTTTGTAAACAAGAGCTAGCACGTTAGCAGTGCCTCTTCTGAAAACGGTTGAGATGCTAACGGACTTTTTTGAAGACACTAAACCATTTCTATAAAGTAAATATTCAACAGATGTGTGTCAATACCACGTAAGAAAAGTGTCAGGAACAGTTTTGTATATTATGTGTGTGATTTTAGAGACTAAACTCACCTGAAAGCAATCGAAAACAACAGCAAGAGAGGGAGCTTTGCTGCTTATCAGGCATGTCGCTGCGCCGTTTCCATGGCAACTCTGCGCCGCTCCAGGGTTTGAAACGGTTTGAAAGCTAACCCGCACGCTCATAAAACACGTCAGTCACGCAGCATTTACATAAATAAACATCTAGAATTAACATTAACAGAAGTAACATTACATAAATACAAATCTCATGAATTTAAAACTCATTTTGAAGTTCTTCAAGTTTGAAGTTCAGTTTGAAGATTTTTTTTTTATTGTTGTTTTTACGAACACCCAACCTCCTTAATAATAATAATAATAATAGCAATAATAACAATTATATACAACGTTATGACAACGTTGTGAGGACGTCATGGTAAAGTTCCATTTTTTAGAATCTTGGCTAACGTTCCAGAAACGTGGTGGGCACGTCCTCAAAAGACGTCGCTGGTTTATCCCATGGAGAACGTTGTAGAGACGTGGTCCACTGGTCTCCAGATAACTTTCCAGATAATTTCAATTATATAAATAAATGCATTACAAATATTATCCTAGTGATACTATGCCATTTGGATATTATATGGAACATTTATTTAATTCATCAAAGATTGTATTAAGTTATCTGGTGACCAGACCACGTCTCTACAACGTTCTCCATGGGATAAACTAGCGACGTCTTTTGAGGACGTGCGTGCCCACCACGTTTCTGGAACGTTAGCCAAGATTCTAAAAAATGGAACTTTACCACGACGTCCTCACAACGTTGTCATAAAGTAATGTCACGCTGACCAAATGACGACTAACTGACGTCGTCACAACGTACTGTGTTAGCTGGGACATTACCTCAGGAAAGCCATTTGATGACCATAATAGGCTATAGCACGTTAGTTAGCTAGAAAAAAAGAGCTATAGAGAGTATTTTGCTAAACATAGGCTACTATATTACATATTTATTATATTTACTTATCATTAAATAAAGTTGTTATTATAATAAAAAAACGCATTATATTTAATTTGTTAAATAAAGTTATTTTTAACCTTAAATAATTTTACCAGCTGATAAGGCTCTCATGTTTACAGCATTAGGTGAGATTTTTTTCTTGAGAAAAATTAATGCCTATCTTCTAATATTTATCCAAATCAGTCAATTAAATCAAATCACAAGAATTGAACTGAACTGAAATCCTGAAATTTGTTTCAAGCAATAATAAGTTAAATATAAAGGAAAAACAGCGCTGGAA
The DNA here is from genome assembly GCF_949319135.1 of Squalius cephalus. Lineage (NCBI taxonomy): Eukaryota > Metazoa > Chordata > Actinopteri > Cypriniformes > Leuciscidae > Squalius > Squalius cephalus. The sequence continues at coordinate 22,574,224 of NC_137125.1, forward strand.
AATCATGCAAAAACAACAGCTGACTTATCGCGAGAGGAAAAAATGAAGTTTTAGTTGCATAACATCGGTTAATGGAAACGCCGTCATTCCACAATAGTTTTTTGTTTACATTTAGAAAAAGAAAAAAAAAATCACTAAAATCTTGCGCAAATCTGTAATGAAAACACGCCTATTGAGTGATGATGAAACAGGGCTGAGAATTATGGGTAGTGTAGTCCATGATGGAGAGCCCACTGGTGGACAAACAGCACTTCAGCTGATGACTGGGACAGTAATGAAGAGAACATAAGAGACTATAACAGAAGTCAGCAACCTATGGCACAATCGCTGGGACGTGACGTGAGTAAAAGTGAGAGAGGTGTATATATTTCATTCAGATAAAGTTCCTCGTACCTGCATACAGATCTACATCTTGAGGTAATCATTCCTCATAGTAACACCACTTTTTTTATTAAGTTAGGAGTTATAAATATTAAAGTGTGAGAATTAAACTACGCAAGTCAATGAAAGTGCGCAGCTCTGATAAACCATTAGCGTGACCACTCGTAGCTCAACTCGTCAAGTTACTGACTGACAGCTTGTTCTGCTGTACATAATTAATGCTATAAATCTCAGAGATAATCAACCAGATATATAGAGTCATTATTAAACATCCCACACACATCAAAATGACTGTGATGCATAAACATGCGAGAGTGTGTTATAACAGCTCCTGGTACACTGATATAACAGCGCTATTACAGTAGTTTCTGTGCTACGCATCGCGGAGAGAAGTTGAGCATCTCGTCAGAGACGTGAAAACTGAAAAGCAAATGAAACTGAAAGTTCAGCGTCACACATGCTGAAGCTCAACACACAGTCGTCTTCATTAAAAGTAGTGACACTAATTTATCTTTCCAGTGCTGATGCTGCATATATGATCTTGAAATTGTCTGATGATAAATAAAATCAAGTGCATATCTTACTTTCTTTAATGTGAACTCAGTGATGTGAAGTTCAGTGTAAATTGAAGTTTTAACGGATAGCAATCCAATCAGAGTGATTAACTCAGAAACTTAAAAATGGCCACTTCATGACAACAAAGTTGCCAACCACTTCTCTATAACATCTCACTGTTACTGATTTATCATGCAGCTCAAAGCATTATGGGTAGAATCTCTCTACAGTCTGTTCTCATTCATCAACACAGTTTCACTGATGATCCTAAATAAACACTAAACCCAGGATAGAGCAGTTGAGTGAATGTGGTCTGGACTGTGTGGATGAGGCTCATTGTGTCAGAGACGCTGTAGAAGGACAGAGTTCCTGCACTGTGATCCACATACACTCCTATTCTCCTGTGATCCACACACACTCCTGTTCTCCTGCTGATGGACTTTACAGAGAGTTTAGTCACTATATTATTGTGTCTGAATGAGTAACTGGAGGAAGAGCAGTACAAACTCCAGGACTGATCATTATATCCAAACAAACACTCATAATCGTCTCCCTTCCTGCTGATGCTCTTATATGACACTGATATAGACACACCACCAAACATACTATCACTCCACTCAATCTCCCAGTAACAGCGTCCACACACACTCTCTCTACACAACACCTGAAACACATCAAATCTGTCTGGATGATCAGGATACGGCTGAAGCTCTGTGTCAGTGTAAGTAATCACTCTGTTCCTCTCAGACAGACGGAGGAGTTTATTCACTGTGTTCAGATCCAGAGTGAACTGATGGGAATCTGATGGAGAGAAAACACATCAGAATCAGGAATTATGAATCTGTCTGATCTTTTATTATAGCTGATCTCTTCATGTTCAATATATCAGCAGTGTCTCAGTAGTCAAGTCACCTTTATATATTTAGTGCTTTGATCAATACAGATTGTTTCAAAGCAGCTTTACAGTGATAACAGGAAAATAATGCAACAAAGTTTGTTTCAGCTGTACAGCAGATCTAGAGGAAAATAATATCATTGTCCAGCTTAAGTAAGTTCAGTGTTGATTCATTTCTGTTGTAAAAAAGTTATTAATTTAGTTCATTTATCTATACAGCCGCTCTGGAGAAAGCAGTGATGTCATCTTTCAGCTCAGTTCAGTTCTCATATTATGGTGTCAATGCAGGAAGAGCAATAATATAGTTTACTAGTTTACCAGATATCCTGTGCAAATCATCATTTACATCAGTGTATCATTTACTGTATATTAAGTAAGGAATAATTGACTACAGTTACCACACCTCGAAACATTGTTCAGATTATGTATTTCAAGACGTTTGTAAAGTTTTTGTCATTAAAACGCTCTTGTATGTAGGACTAATTTCTTACGCATCTAGTCCAATGCCTCCGTTGCTAATTCCAAAACGTCATTTTAGAGTTAGTAACGGAGGTTTGAGCCACTGATAGCAGACTAATGCTGGGACACACGACTAGCTGACACATTCTCTGACTGTATTCATCGACTGCAGCAGATTTTAAACACCGACTCTGAACACAGACTGAACGCGCTGAACACGCGTTTGGGCATAATCAGTCATACGTATCAAATTACATTCATAACCGGCCTTAAAGTGTGTCCCCAGTTATTAATGCAGTTATTAGAGAGAGAGATGTTGCAATAATGAGACAGAAAAGCATTTGCGTCAATATTATTATTTATTTATTAATTTAATTTGTTTTAATTAATTCGTTCATTCTTCTTTTTTTTCATTGACAGATGACAGTAGACTATAGCCAAATAAATGAAACACAAAGCCATTTTAACAAGTAGGCCTATCAATAATTATTTATTTGTTATTATCTGCAATAAAAATCCGGACTATCCATTTATTTAGCCTATATTCAGTTGAATTTTCTATTGATTATAATATAGATAGGACTATATACTTTATTTATTAAAATTAAACTGCATGTTTCCATTGATTGTGAAGCTAGACATTGAAAATTGCAGATCAAGCGCATGGGGCTGCATGTTTTTTTCTTGTTATGAATTGTATCCTATTTTCCGTTATTACAGTTACCGTTAACTACGCGAAGTGATATGGAACTGTAATGCGGTCAAGACCTGCCTGGAACTACTTTAGCCGTGCGTTTCCCTGAAAATAATGCACACCTTAGAACGTTTGTCAACCAATCAGATTCAAGCATTCAACGGCCCTGTAGTATAAATATATATAAGGTCCTCGAGTCGAATGTGTTCGAATATTTCACCAGCATCAGCCTTTTCACAGTTTGTATCACTCCGCTTGTCTGTGTTTGCACTTGCATCATTAAGCCAATAGGTGGCGACAAGTGACTGTCTTTATGAGTGAACAATTGAAATTGAATTGAACTGATTTAATAGTGCCAAAAATATTGATTAACTCAAGAAAGAAACAAGTTGCTGAAACCAATCTTTAATGCTAAAAAGTTTACATCTATGCAAACTAATCCTTGAAAGATTTCTCATTTAAGGCCATTCCTGTTTGGAATATGTGATTGTGTATTGTCAACAATAAGCAGAAACATTTTGCATTTCCATTTTCTAGTGTGGATCATTCATTTCAACATTTATCCTCATTCTCATGTTTAAGAAACTGTTATCTTGACAAATAATTTATGCTACTGCCCACTGACATGCTTTTAAAGCTATTGTTATCAAAAAATGTTGGCCTTCAAACACCTTAAAATGCACATATGTAGGTCCGAGAAATCAAAATTTTCTCGGGGGAGCATGCCCCCGAACCCCCCTAACCACCTCACATTTGAATGTGTGTGTCTGTGTGGTAATATGGGCTGGTGTGGCTAGTGCCAGGACTGATTTTTTTAACCAGTCTGCCCCCTGCATATAGGCCTAAAATATACATTATTCTCTGTATCGAATCATGTTATCTTGTTACCCACCCCAGCCCCTGATGTTTTTAAAACCTAGAAACGCCCCTGCTCATTACAATGGCCCTTAAAGAATGTTAAAAAATTGTAAATGGCCCTTGATAGGAAAAAGGTTCCCCACCCCTGCTCTAGCCCTTTAGGAAACGTGACTGTGTGACGTTCTGGAAGTGTCGCGAGAGTCGCCTGTGAACAGCGCGTTTTCACAACGTGTTTGAAATGCTGCTCATGCAGTGGAGAGTCGAAGCCATTAAAGTCTGTGTTACTATCAAAATAAAAAGAAATATGCACATAGTGTTTTGTTCATGGCTGTGTATTGTGCTGAGTGACCATAACTTCTGTTGAGACGCATACCTACGTGGAGAAATCCGATCGACAATAGATCTCGAAGCGTAAGTGATTAACCATCATCACCAATGCCAGTTTATCATTGAGATTATTTTGTTGTGCATGATGTGATCAGGGGCCTGTTTCAATAAGGAGGTTCAACCAACTCTGAGTTAAAGCTTGAACTCTGAGTTGACTTACCCTGAGATGGGAAACTCTGAGTTTTCGGTTACAGAACAGCTGAAATGAGTTAGTTGACTGACTCTGAGTTAAGCGCGTGCACCACAACTATAAAAAGCCATTATCAATGGAGCACAGATATTATGAGTCACCATGGCAACAGCGCCAGACAAAAAGAGGTCTGCATGTTTCTCACCTTTACATTTTAATAAGTTATACAGTGTTGGGTGTAATTAATTACCAAGTAATCTAAATACTGCAATTTAATTAAAGGGATTACTCTTAATTCTTCTGTAATTTAAAGTGAAATCTGATGTAATTGCATTAGACTATAGAACAATTCTGTATATTTAACATACATTTTTAAAAGTATATTTTTTATGTAACCTTCTCCCTCTACACACTTTCAATTCAAGAATAATTCATGCAATTGTATATTGTTTATTTGAAAGCATTAAAAGTGCAGCTTCTTGTCTCTCCTTGTATTGTTCAAGTGGTTGAGGTTGATATGGGATTTAGTAATAAGTAGACCAATAAATCCTATAGATAGTCATTATTACATTAATCTAATTACACTGCTGAAGATGTCATTTGTAGTTAGTAATACAAGTAACTTACCCAACTGTTATAATATCATAGGTGAAAGAACAGTATGTTATTCAACCTAATTTTAATTTTCATAGGTACAATCCTACAGGCATTAAAAGAACATGGCAGCAGCTGAAAATGAAATATAAAAAATAATTCAATTAGGTAAGGCTTGAGCATATCATGGGTGTAGGCTACCTGACTTTACATTTGACATATTAAATAACTAAATAGCATCCAGTGTCTAGCAGTGCAGCAGCATTTTTGGCTGAGGGAATTCCTGGAGGGACTTCAGAGCCAGTCACTCCTGAAGATCCAAGGGCCTTCATAAAATGTAGAGGTTTACATATGTGTTCTTTTTTATATAGGCTATTTTTGATATTTCCATTTATTTTACTTTGAGTTGGGTTTTTTGTTGGTCCCAACATATTCTGATGGTAATATCTGTCTTTTGGAGCCTCCTGTCCCAACAGAACCCCAGGCAGTTGTAAGTCGCCTACTCAATACACCAGAAATTATGTCAAATAGTGTTATAAAGTGTACTCAACCAAATGCTCATCTTCACAGGACGATGGGGATAAAGAGTTTCTGCTGCCACAGAGAGGTAATGTTAATATTATGTGTCTACACATCACACAATCTACACATTCAGATTTTTTCCACATATTTATGTGGAGTAGCCTATAGAATATAAGTTTATATCCACTTATATGCACTTCTGGTGCACAGATGAACACAGTTCAGTGATTTTCAGTAAATGCCACAGTTTAATTCTGTAGAATTTGTTTAGAACTACATTATGTAACTCTAATCTACTACTGTATTTTCATTTGCCAGTTAAGGAGTTATAAAGACTTCATCTTATTAAAAAACATAAATTAAAAAAAAGCAGTAAAAATAGCAATATTTTATTTATTATTTTTATTAATAAAAATGTACTGAAAGAATGAATGAGGTGTTTAAACACCACTTCCTCTTTAAAAAAGGGGAGGAGACCGAAATAAACTCTGGGTTTACCGAAGAAAACCTGCTCCCGACCAGGTTAGGTTCACAGAGTAAGTTACCATGGTAACTGACTCTGAGTATAAGTTACTTCTCTTTCAGAAACGGGCTTGACTTACTCTGCTTTCTCAGGTTTAACATACCTCCCGTTCTGAAACAGAAAACTCAGTTTCCCTCATTTCAGGGTTAACATACTCAGAGTTTTCACTTAACCTCCTTTCTGAAACAGGCCCCTGAACATTAAGTGATTGGTGGTCATTTTGTTTTGATTAAAGAGGGGAGAGGATTGCTCTGTCTGTAGGCCTTCTAACGTTATGTGTTTTCGGGCCGAATGTGAAGCAACAGAGTGAGTGTTATTAACTATTTAATTCTAAAAAAATGTTTATTACTCATAATAGCTCATAAAAGTGTGTTTTATTGTAACCAGTAGATTTTTACAGTTGTTCTGGTGTCATGTGTTCCAAATGTTAAGAAATAGTGTTGTTTAATTGTGTCTATTATGCTGCATTCACACCAAACGCGAATATGCGTCTGGCGGGTGTGATTTCAATGTTAAGTCAATGGTAAGACGCGTTTACCCGCGTCTGGAGGTCTTGCGGCGCGAATTAGGCGTTTAGCGCGGCAGACGCGAATTCGCCTCAAGCCGCTTGTCCACCAGCGTCTCGATTTCTGACGCGACGCCAAAGCCCATTCATTTCCTATGGAACTACGTCAGCAGCAAAAACGGCCCCGCAAAGCATGATGGGTCACGTCGCGTCGATTTGGTCAACAGCGGCGCTGCAAAAAAGTATCTCGGTGGATACTTTATGCAAATGAGAGCGTCAAAACGCGGGGCAGCAGCCAATGGAAACTCGGCGGCGAGAATTTGTGTATGGCCGTTGCTATGGTTTCATATTTAAAGTACATTTTTCCCAGCGCGAAAATGGAGGAAAAATTGATTATTGCTGTCTCAAACTTTCCAGTAATATATGATTCCAGCCTGGACATATATAGAAATGTCCAGGTAAAAAATTATGCCTGGAGGGATGTTGTCCAGATCGTCGGAAGCGATGGTAAGTGCAGATCAGGCGCAGAGCTGTGGGCGGGCCTGGACGGGCCTGGGCCCGCCCACATTGACAGCTGGCCCGCCCAATCAGAAAAAAATAAAAATAAAATACTACTCTGTATTGTTAAACATGGATACTACTTTATGTGGTGTATTTCATCTATAACATGTTATGTTAAAAACAATTAAATGATAAGCCTGATAACTATTTAAAATTTAAGTGTGTTGGTGACGTGTTTTCATTGCTCAATGCAACATCAACGTAGCACGCTCTATTGTAATCTGGCGCGAACCATCTATGACGCGAACAACCAACGGTTTTAACGGTCGCTAGAAGTGTACGGTATCTTGACTTTTCTTAGAATGGCCAAACAAGTTACTCTCACTCATTTTTAAAAAAAACCTTGTATTGAGATTAATAATTATTTGGAGGACCAATCTGTGGATCGTAATGGAACAACCGCTGGCTCTGAGAATGGAGCGGAGATTAACTCCGAACCGACGACCTCCACTAACCGGCAAGCAGATCTGCCTATGGCTAATCGACGATCACTGCTACACTTAATTGCACCGCCACTGCCGTCGGATCTGTCAGCTCTGGGGGAACCTGCTACCCAACCTCATCTACAGGCATTCCCGAGTACCATAATTGATGGGAAATATCGAAGCTTCAACGCCAAGTGGTATGAAAGGTTCAACTGGATTGAATATATATGCCTGTCGGCATTTTCCTGAAAAGCACACTGAGGGGACTTTTACTAAAGAGGGTTTCAAAAATTGGAAACGTATCGGCCAGGTCTGTGAGAAGCATCAGTCTAGCAAGCTACATGCTTCTGCACTTGTAAAATTACTCTCCTACAAACAAAGTCATGCGCAACAAGGCAGCGGTACTGTATTAAATCAGATGCACGGAGATTCCATTTCGTTCATTGAACGTAATCGACAGCACGTCAAAGTTGTGCTGGATGTTGTCATGCAGTGTGCCAAAATGGAGATACCCCTGAGAGGGCACTGGGAAACTCAGGAATCGTTAAACAAGGGTAATTTTTTGGAGCTATTCGAGTTTATATCGAAGTACGACCCAGAAATAAAAAAAAAACTTGAACTGCCACAAAATGCTACACTCATGTCCCACCACATTCAGGACGAGCTGCTTGAGGCTGCCGCTTCACTTCTACTCAGGAAGATAACAACGGAGATGCAAGAACAGCCTAGGCCCACATATTTTGCCATACTTGCAGATGAGTTTAAAGATGTTTCGAAACGCGAGCTAGTTGCTGTCTGTGTTCGATTTATCCATAGTGGGACAATCAAAGAACGAGCGCTGGGCTTTGTCAAAACAGCTGACCTGTCTGCTCAAGGAATATCGCAGAGGATCCTTGAAATTCTAGAACCACTTGGTTTGGACCCTTCTCTCTGTGTCGGGTTCTGTTTTGATGGGGCATCGGTCATGTCTGGGCACAGAGGAGGCGTTCAATCTATCCTGAAAGAGACATTTCCCAAAGCTGTGTATGTACACTGTAATTCCCACAGACTGAATTTTGTGCTTTGTGCTGCTGCGGAATCATCTGGACACGTCAGTACTTTTTTCACTGTCATCAATCAGATACACAACTTCTTCACTGGGGCCCAGAGGCACGCTCGGTTTGTGGAACTTCAGAAGGAATTAAAGCTGCAAGCAGCATTTATCGGGGTTCAAGCTATTAAGGCCTTTAAGGGTTTTTAAGCACAAAAGCATCAAAAGTTATCAGGTTTTATTTAGCAAGCATGTAACCACTGACATAATAGATGGAAAAGACCATTTACAGCCAATACAGGCAATGTACCATAGGAAATATATGGTTTTAAAGCTTTTTAACAGTTATAGCGCCACCTATAGTCCGATCTCCATAAAATTTGGCATGCTTGTTAATGATGTTATGTCACATATGCTCACCAATTTTTGTGAGGTTCTGAGTTTTCATTTAGGATTTATAGGCTTTTTAGTGTATTTTGCTACGCCCATTTTATAAATGACCCTATTACAGCCATCCAAATGCAAAAGTTCAACTTTTTTTTGATAGTTTTTGATCTAGAGAGTCCAGAGAATTGTCCTAGACTGGTCTGGTTCCAATCGTGCGAAAAACCTAGGACTAGTTCGCAAAAGTAGGTTTTTAACATGTTTGCGAATATTTAATGAACGGTTTGATTGACAGCAATGGTCCTTGAGGCAAAGTTGTTCAGGATGAGGAGATCTATCAAATGATATGCATATTGTGTGGATATTTGTAACACCACGTGATTACAGAGCTGTAAAACTCGTTAGCGCCAACTAGTGGCCGATTTCTTTCAAAATTGTTACAGACCTCTATGGCCTTGAGTCGAACATGCCCATCGAGTTTCGTTCCGATCGGCCTCCGTTAACCTTGTCTAATAGGTGCTCAAACTTCATTGGCCGATGGCGGCCATGTTTTTCGAGATACGCCAATGTCCTCATACACATACATGGCACCTTGGACCAAGACACTGCATGCCAATTTTCAAGTCAATCGGACTAATGGTCAGGTGGTTATAGCCTGTTTTATGTTTTTTTCATGTTATAGCGCCACCATGTGGCCAATTGCCGCGGTTTTTTTACTGTGACCTCAGATTGACCTCTTACACATGTGTACCAAGTTTGGTGAAGATACCTCATTTATTTCTGGAGTTATAGCCATTTTAGTAAAATAGGCCCCTCCCACAACGTACGTTTTGGCGCCCCTTACCGTCCGTGAGTCGAAATTTCAACTTTTTTTCGATAGTTTTTGATAAACAGACTCTAGAGAACATTTCTGCACTGGTTTGGTTCCGATCGGGCGAAAAACCTAGGACTAGTTCGCAAAAGTATGTTTTTGACAAAATTCAAAATGGCGGAAAATCTATCATGGCGGAAATGAAATCGGAGATATACGTTTTGTTCGTCAGGCGTCCAGCTTTCCAATGATATAAAACACTTGAGTCTACGTCATACGGTCTAGTAGTTATGAGCAGTTTCGCGCTTTTGGTTGCTATAGCGCCACCTATGGGCCAATCGGGGTCATACTTTGATAGGTTCTCCCCAAATTGAGGACTACCATTTGGCCAAGTTTCAAGGTTCCAGCTCTTACGGTTTGGTCTGCACGATGCGTTTTAGGGGAAAATAATAATAATAATAATAATAATAATAATAATTAAAGCTGCAAGCAGCATTTATCGGGGTTCAAGCATTTAAGGCCTTTAAGGCATTTAAGCATTCAAGACATTAAGATTTATTTAGAAAGCTTTTAACCACTGAAATAATAGATTGAAAAGTCCATTTACAGCCAATACAGGCAATTTACCATTGCTTTTTAACAGTTATAGCGCCAACTATCATCCGATCTACATACAATTTTGCATGCTTATTTAGAATGTTATGGCACATATGCTCACCAATTTTCGTGATGTTCTGAGTTTTTGTTTAGGATTTATAGGCTTTTGTTTGCATTTTGCCACGCCCATTTTCTTTATGACCCAATTATACCCATGCGAAAAATGCAAAAGTTCAACTTTTTTTGATAATTATTGATCTAAAGAGTCCAGAGAATTGTCCTAGACTCGTTTGGTTCCGATCGGGCAAAAAACCAGGGACTAGTTCGCAAAAGTAGGTTTTTAACATATTCGTGAATAATTAATAAACTGTTTGATTGACAGCAATGGTTCTAGAGGCAAAGTTGTTCAGCATGAGCAGGTCTATCAAATGATATGCATTTTGTGATGATAAGTGTAACACCACGTGATTACAGAGCCATAAAACTCGTTAGCGCCAACTAGTGGCCGATTTCTTTCAAAATTCTTACAGACCTCTAGGGCCATGAGTCGAACATGCCCACCGAGTTTTGTTCCGATCGGCCTCCGTTAACCTTGTCTAATAGGTGCTCAAACTTCATTGGCCGATGGCGGCCATGTTTTTTGAGATACACCAAGGTCCTCATAGATGTACATGACAGCTTGGACCAAGACACTGCATACCAATTTTCAAGTCAATCGGACTAACGGTCAGGTGGTTACAGCCTGATTTATGTTTTTTTCATGTTATAGCGCCACCATGTGGCCAATCGCCGAAATCTTTTTACTATGACCTCAGATTGACCTCTTACACAGGTGTACCGAGTTTGGTGAATATACCTCATTTACTTCTGGAGTTATAGCCATTTTAGTAAAATAGGCTCCGCCTTCTTCAAACATTTTGGCGCCCCTTAGCGACCGTCAATCGAAATTTCAACTTTTTTTCGATAATTATTGATATTCTGACTCCAGAGAACATTTCTGCACTGGTTTGGTTCCGATCGGACACAAAACCAGGGACTAGTTCGCAAAAGTAGGTTTTGGACATAATTCAAAATGGCGGAAAATTTGCATACCGGAAATGAGATCCTTGAGGCCTTTTTTGTTCGGCTTGACCCAAGGATTCCAATGATATAAGACTCTTGAGTCTGTGACAAACGGTTAATGAGATTTAAGCAAAAATATGATTTTTTTTTTGTTTTTTGCACTGTAGCGCCACCTATGGGCCAATCGGGGTCATATTTTGATAACCTCTCCTCGATTTTTGTACTACCATCTGGCAAAGTTTCAAGTCTCTAGCACTTACGGTTTGGGCTGCACGATGCGTTTTACGGCAGAAGAAAAATAATAATAATAATTAAAGCTGCAAGCAGCATTTATCGGGGTTCAAGCAGTTAAGGCCTTTAAGGCATTTAAGCACAAAAGCATCAAAAGTTATTAAGATTTATTTAGCAAGCATGTAACCACTGACATAATAGATTGGAAAAGACCATTTACAGCCAATACAGGCAATTTACCATGGGATATATATGGTTTTAAAGCTTTTTAACAGTTATAGCGCCACCTATGGTCTGATCTCCATAAAATTGTTTATTGTGACCTCAAATTGAACCCATACACATGTGTACTGAGTTTGGTGAAGATATCTCATTTACTTCTTGAGTTATAGCCATTTTAGTAAAATAGGCTCCTCCCACAACAATTTAGCATATTCTAGTATTATTTACTATGATTCTAGCATGATTTGCCATATTCTAGCATAATTTACCATGATATACTACATTCTAGTATGATTTACCATTGTTTACTGTGATTCAAGCATGGATTACCATAGTTTATCATGATTTATCATAGTTTACCATGATTTATCATAGTTTACCATGATTTACCCTGTTCTAGCATAGTTTACCATGATTTACCATGTTCTAGCATGATTTACCATGATATACCACATTCTAACATGATTTACCATAGTTTATTATGATTTATCATGGCTTACCATGATTTACCCTGTTCTAGCATAGTTTACCATGATTTACCATGTTCTAGCATGATGTACCATGATATACCATGTTCTAGAATGATGTACCAGTTCTAGAATGATGTACCAGGATTGTAGTATGATTTACCTTGATACACCACATTCTAGTATTATTTATTATGATTTACCATGTTTTTAGTGTGATTTACCATGATTTACCACATTGCTAGCAATTATGTGAAGTATCAGTAAAAATGAAGTGATAAACTCTGACAAAATATGATTGTGCTACAATAGTAATTGTTATATAAGTGATTTTTTAGTGTTTTATTGTTATATAAGTGATTTTTAGTGTCTAATGAATGCAAAAGCATATGTGAGTAGACTTCATTAATAAGTAGAATGGCCAGCAGAGGGCAGTAGAAGACCACTTATTGGCTCACTTTCACTTTAAACTTCTTGATTTTCACCATTTTTCTGCACTAAAGCAAACCAGTTTTTTCCATTTTAACTCCATAATGCATGTTTACACACACACACACACACACACACACACACACACACACACACACACACACACACACACACACACACACACACACACACACACACACAAACACACACACACACACACACACACACACACACACACACACACACACAAGACAAATGTTGTTGTTGTTTTTTCAATGCTATTGGGATATGTCATTATGAAAATATATTTGAATGGTCTATAAACATTTCACAAAGTCTTTGTAAGCTATTAATCAGATCATTCAGAATTTATTCAGAAACCTAAGACTACACACACACATTCTGTTGTAGATACAGACATTTGAAGTATATGATGTGATCAAACTGTTTACTGCAAATCTCCTTCAGGATTCACTTTCCTCAATGTGACAATTGTTAGTAGTAATACTTCAATAGATGAATTTGACTACATGTGATTGTAAATGTTAAAAGAGTTATTCAATAACGTCTAAATATGAATTCTACAACAATATGACAAAATGACTATTTTAAACAGCAGGGGGCAGTAGAATACCACTTATTGGCTTAATATGCCATTATATTCATATCATTTTCACCTTTTTAACTGTTATAGAGGCAAATTTTGACTGATCTGTCTGAAAAGGTTCATTTTTGTTTAGAGTGATATTTCACATGTTATGACTTGTTTTGAAGAAGCTCTGAGCATTCATTGAAGAGATATAGGCTTTCGGGGAGACTTGGTCAAGGCCACATTTTGAAGTGACCCTATTATAGCCATACAAATGAAGTAGTTCAACTTTTTCTGATAATTACTGATCTAGAGAGTCCAGAGAATTGTACTGCACTAGTTTTGAACATTATTATATGAAAATTATATGATTATAGATGGAAAAGACCATTTACAGCCAATACAGGCAATTTACCATAGGAAATATATGGTTTTAAAGTTTTTTAACAGTTATAGCGCCACCTATGGTCCGATCTCCATAACATTTCGCATGGTTATTAATGATGTTAGGTCACATACGCTCATCCAATTTTTGTGAAGTTCTGAGTTTTTTTATATATGATTTATAGGCTCTTTATTGTATTTTGCCACACCCATTTTATAAATGACCCTATTACAGCCACCCAAATGCAAAATTTCAACTTTTTTTCGATAATTATTGATCTAGAGAGTCCAGAGAATTGCCCTAGACTGGTCTGGTTCCGATCGGGCAAAAAACCTAGGACTAGTTCGCAAAAGTAGGTTTTTAACATATTCGCGAATAATTAATGAATGGTTTGATTGACATTAGTGGTTCTTGAGGCAAAGTTGTTGAGCATGAGCAGATCTATCTAATGATATGCATTTTGTGACAATAAGTGTAACACCACGTGATTAAAGAGCCTTAAAACTCGTTTGCGCCAACTAGTGGCCGATTTCTTTCAAAATTCTTACAGACCTCTAGGGGCTTGAGCCGAACATGCCCACCGAGTTTCGTTCCGATCGGACTTCGTTAATAGGTGCTCAAACCTCATTTGCCAATGGCGGCCATGTTTTTCGAGATACGCCAATATCCTTTTAGACATACATGGCCCCTTGGGCCAAGACACTGCATACCAAATTTCAAGTCATTCGGAAAAACGGTCAGGTGTCTATACGTTTTTTTTATTTTATAGCGCCACCATGAGGCCAATCGACGCAATTTTTTTACTGTGACCTCAAATTGACCTCCTACATATGTTTACCAAGTTTGGTGAAGATATCTCATTTCGTTCACGAGTTATAACAATTTTAGTAAAACTGACTCCGCCTCCTTCGAACATTTTGGCACCCCGTAGCGACCATGAATCGAAATTTCAACTTTTTTTCGATAATTATTTATATTCAGACTCCAGAGAACATTTCTGCACTGGTTTGGTTCCGATCGGACAAAAAACCACAGACTAGTTCGCAAAAGTAGGTTTTTGACAAAATTCAAAATGGCGGAAAAATTTGCCAACCGGAAATGAAATCGGAGATATACGTTTTGTCCGCCTTGATCCAAGGATTATAGTGATATAAGACACTTAAGTCTACGACAAACCGTCTAGGAGTTATTAGCGATTTTATACTTTTGCTTACTATAGCGCCACCTATTGGCCAATCGGGGTCATAATTTGATAACCTCTCCTCGATTTTTGTACTACCTTCTGGCAAAGTCTCAAGTCTCCAGCACTTACGGTTTGGGCTGCACGATGCGTTTTACGGCAGAATAATAATAATAAAAATCAGGACAATTACAATAGGGTTTCAGCACTTCGTGCTTGAACCCCTAATTAAAGCTGCAAGCAGCATTTATCGGGGTTCAAGCATTTAAGGCCTTTAAGGCATTTAAGCATTCAAGACATTAAGATTTATTTAGAAAGCTTTTAACCACTGAAATAATAGATTGAAAAGTCCATTTACAGCCAATACAGGCAATTTACCATTGCTTTTTAACAGTTATAGCGCCAACTATCATCCGATCTACATACAATTTTGCATGCTTATGTAGAATGTTATGGCACATATGCTCACCAATTTTCGTGATGTTCTGAGTTTTTGTTTAGGATTTATAGGCTTTTGTTTGCATTTTGCCACGCCCATTTTCTTTATGACCCAATTATACCCATGCGAAAAATGCAAAAGTTCAACTTTTTTTGATAATTATTGATCTAAAGAGTCCAGAGAATTGTCCTAGACTCGTTTGGTTCCGATCGGGCAAAAAACCAGGGACTAGTTCGCAAAAGTAGGTTTTTAACATATTCGTGAATAATTAATAAACTGTTTGATTGACAGCAATGGTTCTAGAGGCAAAGTTGTTCAGCATGAGCAGGTCTATCAAATGATATGCATTTTGTGATGATAAGTGTAACACCACGTGATTACAGAGCCATAAAACTCGTTAGCGCCAACTAGTGGCCGATTTCTTTCAAAATTCTTACAGACCTCTAGGGCCATGAGTCGAACATGCCCACCGAGTTTTGTTCCGATCGGCCTCCGTTAACCTTGTCTAATAGGTGCTCAAACTTCATTGGCCGATGGCGGCCATGTTTTTTGAGATACACCAATGTCCTCATAGATATACATGACAGCTTGGACCAAGACACTGCATACCAATTTTCAAGTCAATCGGACTAACGGTCAGGTAGTTACAGCCTGATTTATGTTTTTTTCATGTTATAGCGCCACCATGTGGCCAATCGCCGCAATCTTTTTACTATGACCTCAGATTGACCTCTTACACAGGTGTACCGAGTTTGGTGAATATACCTCATTTACTTCTGGAGTTATAGCCATTTTAGTAAAATAGGCTCCGCCTTCTTCAAACATTTTGGCGCCCCTTAGCGACCGTCAATCGAAATTTCAACTTTTTTTCGATAATTATTGATATTCTGACTCCAGAGAACATTTCTGCACTGGTTTGGTTCCGATCGGACACAAAACCAGGGACTAGTTCGCAAAAGTAGGTTTTGGACATAATTCAAAATGGCGGAAAATTTGCATACCGGAAATGAAATCCTTGAGGCCTTTTTTGTTCGGCTTGACCCAAGGATTCCAATGATATAAGACACTTGAGTCTGTGACAAACGGTTAATGAGATTTAAGCAAAAATATGATTTTTTTTTGTTTTTTTGCACTGTAGCGCCACCTATGGGCCAATCGGGGTCATATTTTGATAACCTCTCCTCGATTTTTGTACTACCATCTGGCAAAGTTTCAAGTCTCTAGCACTTACGGTTTGGGCTGCACGATGCGTTTTACGGCAGAAGAAAAATAATAATAATAAAAATCAGTACAATTACAATAGGGTTTCAGCACTTCGTGCTTGAACCCCTAAAAATCAGTACAATTACAATAGGGTTTCAGCACTTCGTGCTTGAACCCCTAAAAATCAGTACAATTACAATAGGGTTTCAGCACTTCGTGCTTGAACCCCTAAATACACCCAGAACGCCCATGCAAGGAACTGGAAAGGTCATGTGACACCAGGTGGAGCTCTAAATCAGGATCTGTTCATAAAGTTTTAGAAATGCTAGACGTGTTACTTGAGACTCTTGATGAGTATTCTGAGACAAGCGGACAGACAAAACTAGATGCAGATAACCTATTACAACAGATGCAAACAAAAAAGTTCATTTTCATGCTTGTTGTGTTTTGCAAGTTGTTTCAGTGCAGCGATTTTGCCACAAAGGGGCTGCAAAGTCCAGCAATCTGCGTGACAGACTGCATCTCCTTAATTGAAACATTGAAAGCCACCCTTGCCACTTTTCGAGATAATTCAGATGGTGACTTTGACAAAGTTCTCAGATTGACGGAGGAGTTGATGGATAAATATGAGATAGCATGCTGGGATCTGATAATGTCTCGTGAGCGAAAGCTGCCTGCAAAGTTTAGTCAGTCTATTGTCACCACAACATTGGGAAAAACATCCGCTATCAAGAATAATGGTGATCTGAGAGCACTCTGGAACTGTATTCTGGATAACGAGATGGCTGAATTGAACAGCCGATTTAAAGACGACACCTACGGAATAATGCGAGCTTCAGCTGCCCTCATCCCAGGATCCACCACTTTTGGCACACAAGAACTGATCAAATCTCCTTGCAGCTTGTATGGGATAACAGTCTGTGATGCGGAATTTGCCTTTTTTACCCAATTCATCAAGGGCAAAGCTGACAAAGACAAAATGCCCTCACTAATTGAATTGTTGGATGCCTGCGCTGCTGATATTTTCCCCGGAATGAACCGTCTGTTAAGGGCCATCATCACACTACCCATGACGTCCTGCAGTGTTGAAACACTTTTCTCCGCTACTCACAGGATCAACACTCGCTTGAGAGCATCAATGGTGACTGAACGCTTGAACAATTTGACCCTGTTATCTTTCGAAAGAGAACTGACAGAAACACTGGATTATGACGAGATCATAAGCATCTTTAATTCAAAACCCAGGCGACTCCGCCTTGTGTAGCCGGGTAAGGTATAGGCCATGGTTTTCTTTACATGTAGGCCGTGGCTTGATAGCAGGATGAGACTATTGAGTAGGCTACTTTGAGCCTCTGAGCTCAAATAATGTTGCTTTTTTAGAAAGCTAAACGTGTTTGTGGGGGTTGACCTCGGCCTCTTGTTCAGGGCCTAAATATTCGTTCAGTTAACATGTCATTACTTTAAATGTTCACTGAATAGAGTGGTATGTTGTGTTTTTTTTTATTGTTTTTTTTTTATTTTGTTAGAGCTACTTGCTCTCTAATTAATCTTCCCTATGCACTATCACAATGTTGCCTTTTTGTGAATGATATGTTCCTGGCTGGCTGGCTCGGTAGCCATAGCCTATGTTATATAGGCTTATGTATTTAGCTCAGTTTTGACAGTAGATTAAATTTAAATTACAAAATAAGTAGGCTAATAAACTATTTTTTACCATTATAAAGCAGTTTGAATGTTTGCGTTACAGTATGGTTCAAATGTATTCCCGAGCAGCTTTCAACTATGATCACTTTGATAACTTTTCTTGCAAGCACCCTGAACTAGACAAGTGGAAAACGTATTTTGAATAACATCACGTTATAACCTTAATTTTTTTTCGTTTTGAATTATTTCATTTAAAGACATTTCAAGCTTTGTGTATTTGATGTATTTCTCATGTCTGTGTGATTAATTGTTCATGGCGCCTCCATGATTAATTAATAAGGATAAATGATAAATTCCGGCAATTGGTTGATGAAAACTTGATTAAAATTAAGATACAATTTATACAAAATGAAATTCACTTTAAAGAAAGTCTTTCTACAAAACAAACCTATGAAGTGGTCATAATCATGTCTGACCATGTCATATTGCGCCTCTTATAATGCTGTTCAGTGTTCACTTTTCATAACCAAAATAGATTAAATAAATAAAAAATATATATTATAATATTGAACATAAATATGAACCTAAATACGTTTTCTTTAATGGCTACAGTACCTAGTAACGTCAGAGGACTCAAGGCTGCATTTCCCGAAACCTTCTTATTTAGGCTACACTTTTTTTTTTATTGAAATGCTGGAAAGTATTTACAAGAACAATATTTCATCGCAGCTTCACCACAACAAACAAAAAATGGGAACGAGAAGAAAGCACGTAAAAAATTGAAATGGTTATTGTGGCAGCAATATGTGATACAATTTTAAAATATGTAGGCTAGGCTATCTTAATACATGCAATTTCAACTATTTCTGAAGTGATTATTTTATAAAGAACACCGCTTTCTCACATAACGCAGTGAAGCAGCCCGTGCATGATAGAATAATTGATTCTGGAGCCGTCGAATCGATATCAACAGATTCAGCACCATCGCCACGGACAGCACCTGGTAGAGTCGCACTCGCACGCAAGTAGGTATATCTTAAACAGCTTCCTAAGGTATTGTTCGGGGAACACGCCTAGAAATGGAATACCTTTATAAGTTATACCTTAAGAGTCTTCGTAGCGCGCTAAGAGACAACGTTATCGAGAAACGCAGCCCAAGACTCTGCTGCTCTAGTATAATTTCAGGGCTGCGTTTCTCGATAACGGTTGTTTCTTAGCGCGCTACAAAGACTCTTAAGGTATAACTTAACTAAAGGTATACCATTACTAGGCGTGTTCCCCGAACCATACCTTAGGAAGCTGTTTAAGATATACCTACTTACGTGCGACTCTACCCGGTGCTGTCCGTGGTGATAGTGCTGAATTAGTTGATATCGACGGCTCCAGAATCAATTATTCTCTTTATAAAAATAATATATAATATTCTTTATAAAATAATCACTTCAGAAATAGTTGAAATTGCATGTATTAGGATGTTTTTATAGACTTGTTATCGTTTCTTATTCAAAAGTGGTGTACACGTGACGTGCACATATACGATAAGATACAGTGTAACATAAGAACGACGTAGCGTTAAGAAGGTTTCGGGAAACCCAGCCCTGCTAGATTCGGGACAACTGCTTTGATTTCGGAACACCCATAGATTCAGGCCCACCTCGACTTAATCCAGGCCCACCCATCTGTCACGTTCTGCATCCGCCACTGGTGCAGATTAAATATTTGAATGTTTTAAGCATGATTGAATATGAGGAGGCAAGTTTTCAATGAGGACTCCAATGCAATGTGCATTGCCCTTTGTGTTTCTTGTTCATTTTACCATTTACCAATCCTTGTACAAAATAAAAGCAATCAACCAAACATTTAAGTTGTTTTTTAATAACACAACAATTGCATAATATTTCCATACATAAAGGGGCGGTTTCCCGAACAGAGATTAAGCCTAATCCTAGACTAAAATTGCCCTTTAAACCAGATTAACAGAAATCTGCTTTCTTGGTCAAGAAGTATCTTCTGCTCACCAAGGCTGCATTTATTTGATAAAAAAAAAAAACAGTAATATTGTGAAATATTATTCCAATGTAAATCTGTTTTCTATGTGAATATAAAGTTGACAGAACTTTATAGTGAAGTGTAATTTATTCCTGTGATCAAAGCTGAATTTTCAGCATCATTACTCCAGTCTTCAGTGTCACATGATCCTTCAGAAATCACTCTAATATGATGATTGATGATCAAGAAACATTTATGATTATTATCAATGTTGAAAACAGTTGTGTACACTTTTTTTTTTTTTTTTTTAATTCTTTGATGAATAGAAAGTTCAAAAGAACAGCATTTATCTGAAATCTAAAGCGTCTGTAACATTAAACACTACCCTTCAAAAGTTTGGGGTCAGTAAGAATTTAAATTTTATTTTTGGGGGAAAGAAATAAAATAAATCAATGCTTTATTCATCAAGGATGAGTTAAACTGATCAAAAGTTACAGTAAAGACATTTATAATGTTAGAAAATAATAAATTTTAAATAAATGCTGTTCTTTTAAATTTTCTATTCATTTTTTTTTTTATAATTTTGAAAAGTTTAACTATTCTAGATTAAGGCCTACTCCTGGTTTAATTTAAACCCTGTCCGGGAAACTGACCCTACATGTTCTTACTGAATGATCAAAGATTATCCAGCATACTGATTCAGTCTAGGATTTAAGAGAAATATTTGTGTCCAAGCTTCTACGTATAGGCCTACTGCTGGTTGATCAGTAGTGATGCATAACAAATAATGTTTTTATCAACCTAAATCCCTATGTTAATTATTACCTGCTACACTGGAAAATGTTTACATAGCGCATTGTTTTCAGTTACCTTCATTAGCCTACACTGTCACACTTGTGAATTATGGTAACCTAAATTTAATTTTACCTTCATTACAGAGCAAACCTGTAGGGACAGGTTGAAGTCACTGCGGGACACGTTTGTGAGGTTAAGGAAGCGAGAGAAGGAGGAGAAGCGGAGTGGGGCTGGAGTGGTAAACCGGAAGCCATGGAAATTTATGGCTATAATGTCATTCCTGGCCCCTACTATGGATGCGAGGCTGGGCCTGTCAAATACACCACGGCTTGTCCGCACCCCCGCACCTGCCACACTGCCCCCTCCAGCTGCCACACCGCCCCCTCCAGCTGCCACACCGCCCCCTCCAGCTGCCACACCGCCCCCTCCAGCTGCCACACCGCCCCCTCCAGCTGCCACACCGCCCCCACCTCCTGCCACACCGCCCCCTCCTCCTGCCACACCGCCCCCTCCTCCTGCCACACCGCCCCCTCCTCCTGCCACACCGCCCCCTCCTCCTGCCACACCGCCCCCTCCACCTGCCACACCGCCCCCTCCACCTACCATACCTCTACCTCCACCTGCTGTCGACGTCTTGGAAACAGCAGCGGCGCCATCACCATCCTACCAGGCGCCACTGAGGAAGCGCCACAAGAAGGCGCTTTCTGGTTTTGAGCGCGAGCTCCTGGACACACTTGCTGAGGTGTCTCAGGAGCCCCTAGCACCTCAGCCTCAGCCACGTCTTTTGTCCATTAACAATGAGGATGAGTCGTTTTTTATGGGCATACTCCCTCAATTCAGCTGACTGACGGAGTCAGCAAAGGCCGATATAAAATTTAACATCCATAAATTAATTTATGTGGCTGGCAAGAGGCAGGAGAGAGAGGGTGGAAATGTTACCAGCAATTGATTTGTGTTTTTTTGACTTTTGTTTTTGTTCACTGTTTGAGAGGATTGTTTAGATTATTGTTTGGCCTTGTGTTCAATGCTTTGTTTGTTTTGTTGTTGTTCAATCAATAAATTAATTAATTAGCATGTTTATAATTTATCTTTATCTTGTTGAAGAATGAATAAGAGAGTGTTTAACCACAGTGTTACCCTTTTAAGCCTAATGCAATAATAATAATCAATAATAATTATAATATAATTATAATGCAATAATTATAATAATAATCAGCACATTTAGAGAGTGCTGAGAGCACTCTCTAAATGTTTATTGACACAAACATTTAGAGAGTGCTTCATGGGGTAAAATAAAATGAGGATGAAAATGAGAGTTGAAATGCTTTTGCAACTTTGGAATTTTGCCTCTAATGAGCTAGTGAGGTGGCTCTTAAAAGAGCCGTTTTTGGTTTTAAAAAAAAACGTTTTTGCGGTGGGTTGCACCGATGTCATCAAGGACGGACCTGCCAGGGGACTGCTCCTTCCTCAAAGAAGTAGGAGGTAAAAACAGTCTCAGGGCCTCCCGTGTGGCATTGCGTGCCCCCAATCTTCGGATTTCCCTCAGACAGTCGCCACCAGGATCACCAGCATCACCAGCACAGGAGGTCCGCTGCCCTTGTTGCAGTGTTCTCACACGCAGGTAGTTGTGGAGAATACACGTTGCTCTGACACACAGCTCTGCAGTGGTGGGGCTAACGCCCATCATCCGCCAGTACATCCTCCACTGAGAAGCTAGTATGCCAAAGCTGTTCTCCACTACTAACCTGGCACGGCTGAGACGGTAGTTAAATACTCTCTGTGGTCCAGGAGCATGCAGACCAGGGTAGGGGCGCATCAGGTCTCGGCGCAGGGGGAAAGCCTCATCACCAACAAACACGAAGGGCATCGTTCCTCGGTGCTCCGATCCCTGGATGACCGCATCTGCTGGGAGGTCCAAGGTACCGTCGCGAAGGCGCTCACCAAAAGCCGAGTTATGCAAGGATCCTCCATCGCTCGTCCTGCCGTACCCACCAACATCAGCTACCCTGAAAAGGTAGTTGGAGTCAACTACCGCCAACAACACAATCGAGAAGGTACCTTTATAGTTAAAAAATAATGACCCAGATTTGCTGGGGGCCTGGATGACAATGTGTTTCCCATCGATTGCTCCAAGGCAATTGGGGAAGTTCCAACAGGAACTGAAGCCTTGTGCAATGGCCTTCCACTCCTGCATGTCCGGCATGGGCATGTATTCCTCCACCAGGACATTCCAAATGGCACCTGCAACCTCCTTCACAATCCTTGATACAGTGCAGTGACCCACCCTATACCAATAATCAACATATTGCATTTAATTAAAATTGTGTGTGTGTATATATATATATATATATATATATATATATATATATATATATATATATATATACATACAGGGTTGGGGAATAACGGAATACATGTAAGGGCGTTATGTAATCAGGATACAAAAATCCAATAAATAATCCGTTACAGTTACGTCAAAAAATTTTGTAATCAGATTATAGTTACATTTTGAAAAAAGGGGGAATACTTTCAGGCTTCATTTGAAACTAAATAAATAAGTATTTTGTACGGTGGCCGAGAGAGCTCAACGCGCTGCAACTGAAGAAAACACATGCAAATAGAAAAACAACTGCAAATTAAGAAAACATCTTCATCAGTTTCACAACACGTGTGCTCCAAATACTCATAACACAACCAAATGCGGAAACGCGCTGCAAAAGTTCACAACACAAACAAATACAGAAACGCGCTGCAAATAGGACAGAACACAACGGAAATGTTTCCAGGAAACCCAATAAGTGACGGACCGGCTGGGACGTGCTTACAGCTGTCTACTTTTATTATTATTAAATTTTTTGCAAAACATACAGAGATGACACGTTTATGACATACAACTTTGTATACAATATACAAAATGTATTTACAATATGTTCAATGTCATAAGAATACTAAAAAGAACAATGAGCTGAAGACTAAAATAAATAAATAAATCAAAAAAGAGAGAAAAAGAACATGAGGGAAATACATTAATCTATACATCAGTTACATTGTACACATTTTGTCATGTTAAAATAAGTTTCATAAGAAATGTTAGAATGCAGCTAGGGTCCAAATATGAGACGGCAAGTTTTAAAGTTGAGACACTAACACACAGATATAACGCATATTTTAAAAACTTTGTTGTATAAAATGTATATTTATTTGCAACAGTTATGTTAACAGCAATAATACTATATTTCTGGTAAGAACAGCTATTCAGCTGATGGACACGCGCTGCGTTGTCATGGGAACATCCCAGGTGAAAATAATGAGGAAATTACGTTGTCTTTCGTTGCTCCCTTCATCAACATAATGGCACACAAGTGCCCCGCTCCCTCCAAAGTGCCCAATTCAAGGGCTCTGCCGTCTGCCCTTTTAAGAGAGTAGGGCATAGGTAAAGCTCACTAGCAATAAGCACGTCCCAGCCGTCCGTCCGTCACTTATTGGGTTCCCTGGAAACATTTCCGTTGTGTTCTGTCCTATTTGCAGCGCGTTTCTGTATTTGTTTGTGTTGTGAACTTTTGCAGCGCGTTTCTGTATTTGTTTGTGTTGTGAACTTTTGTAGCGCGTTTCTGTATTTGGTTGTGTTGTGAGTATTTGGAGCACACATGTGTTGTGAAACTGATGAAGATGTTTTCTTAATTTGCAGGTGTTTTTCTATTTGCATGTGTTTTCTTCAGTTGCAGCGCGTTGAGCTCTCTCGGCCACCGTAATTTTGGCATAATAACACTATATTAAGCGCTGCTTGATTATACAGTAGTTCCTGGTTCTGTTGCCAGTAACGGTACGTTCACACGGGGCGTCAGCGTCAACGCTTGACGGAAGGCGTGGCTGAAGTTTGGCATGGTCATAGCAGCGTCAGCCAATGAAATTAGACAGGAACTCAACAACAAGCTTCATTGTCATTCAATGGTCATAAAGGACCGGGTGATTGCCCACCGCAATAATTAGTTTCTCCTCCATTTTAAAATTTATCCTCAGTTTGCTGCTCTTGAACAGGATGAACGTGATTGGCTGTCGCCTGGCTACTGTATTTGCATAGAGCGATCTGATTGGCTGACGCTTCCGTCGGCGGCGCTTCACTGGCGTTGCTCGCGGCAGAAGTTGAAAAATTCTCAACTTCTGCCGCGAGCAACGCCAGTGAAGCGCCGCCGACGGATCCACAATTCTTTTCGGCAACGCTTGACGTCACCCATTCAAAGTCAATGGGAAGCGTTGACGCTGATGCCCCGTGTGAACGAGGCGTAATGACTCACATGTGCCACGCGCTGGTGCATGCGCAAATAACAGCTGTCTACAATCTCCTCAGACGCAGATTGAATCACTGCTGCTAGTAGAAACGACGCTGCCTGCGGGTAAAATCGCTTTTAATTCATGGAAATTCCGCTGCTATTTTGTAGAAATTAGGAGAGTAGCTTTTTTAGTACCCAAAATGTCCTTTCTTAATCTTTTCTCACGTAACGGGATGTTCGCTGTCTAGGTAACGTAGGGGAACTCCCACTGCCAACGCCCCAAGTTCAGTCAGGCAAATTAAGATAGATCACGGCTTTAGTCAACATGTAGGCCTATTTTAAAATAAACTATTTTACACAACTAAAAGTGTTTTTATTTTTTAGTTAAAAATTAGTTAAAAATAAAACAAAATAATCTGTAATACCATACATTAGCCACTAGATGTCTGTATAGCCCTTTACATAAATATATATATTCAGGCCTGTGTGTATATTTTGCAAATATTGTACACTGGACCAAATTCTTAATAAATATTTTTTTATTTTTTTTAATAATATTTCTTCTTGCTTGACTTTATTTATATACGTGACCTTGAAGTAATCCAAAAGTAATCAGTTACATTACTTTCATATTATAGTACTTGGATTACGTTACTGAATACTTTTTTTAGGAAGTAATTTGTAACTGTAACGGAATACAATTTTAAAGTAACCCTCCCAAGCCTGTATATATATACACAGTCATGGCCAAAATTGATGGCAGCCCTGATAAATATGATAAAAAATGAATGTAAAAAATAAATCTGCATTGTTTATCCTTTTGATCTTTCCTTCAAAAAATTCACAAAAATCTAACCTTTCATTGAAGTAAAAGAACTGAAAGTGGGGGGTAAATCACATTATGAAATAAATGTTTTTCTCCAAAACACGCTGGCCATAATTGTTGGCACCCTGTTATTAAACACTTTTTGCAACCTCCTTTTGCCAAGATAACAGCTCTGAGTTTTCTCCTATAATGCCTGATGAGTTTGGAGAACACCTGACAAGAGATCAGAGACCATTCCTCCATACAGAATCTCTCCAGATCCTTCAGATTCACAAGTTCATGTTGGTGCTTCTCCTCTTCAGTTCAGCCCACTCATTTTCTATAGGGTTCAGTTTAGGGGACTGGGACGGTCATGGCAGAAGCTTCATTTTGTGCTCAGTTACCCATTTTTGTGTTGATTTTGATGTTTGTTTTGGACCGTTGTCCTGATGGAAGATCCAACCACGGCCCATTATAAGATTTCTAGCAGAGGCTGTCAGGTTTTGATTTTTTATCTGTTTGTATTTGCTAGAATCCATAATACCATGTATCTGAACAAGATGTCCAGGACCTCCAGCAAATAAATAGGCCCACAACATATAAGATTCAGCAGTATATTTAACCATAGGCATGGGGTACTCTTCATCCCTGTTTGCACCAAACACATCTGCTGGGTTCGCTGCCAAAAAGCCCTTTTTTTGTTTCATCTGACCACAGAATCCGGTCCCTTTTGAAGATCCAGTCGTGTCTGACAACTGAATATGCTAGAGTTTACTTTTGGAGGAGTGAGGATGATTTTTATTGAAACCCTCCCAAACAACATGTGGGGATGTTTGATAATTTTTTTTAGGCTTTCTGACCCCCAAGACTCAACTAATCTCTGCAATTCTCCATCTGTGATCCTTGGAGAGTCTATGGCAGGGGTGGGCAAACTACGGCCCGCGGGCCACATGCGGCCCGTTAGGCTGTTTAATCCGGCCCCGCCGAGTATTTAAAAAATTGTCTTAAGATCGCATTAATTTTGCCTTTTTTCTTGCAATACTTTGCGTTATATATATATATATTGCGTTGCATATATTTGACAATCGGAATATCATATATTGCATGCCATAGCTAACAAATGTAAAAAAGGAAAAATGACATAAAAGCAGATCATTCATTCAGCGCTGTTGTGGCTGCGGTGTGTCACGTAACAAGCGCGTCACCATGGAAACCAAACAGACAGCAACTTAAGCGCATAGACTTCAAGCACGTTAATGTTTTTTCCTTTTTTGGTAACTCAATGAGAAAAAAAAAAGTTTGGTAACCGCTTGCACACCTTAGTTTTTCCTTTGATTTGTCTGCTATTTAGTTTCTTTGCTCCTCTGGATTTGTGGATGTATCCTGCCCGATTTCGTTTCCCGACCATTATCCACCGGCTTTCGACTACGCTACCCTGTCTGCCATGTAGCCTACAGAACCCGTTTTTTTTATTTTTTATTAAATGTTCTGATCTGCCTTTGCCTTTTATGTTTTTTATTTTATTATTCTTAAAATAAATTTGTATATTCGTTTATTTCCACAAATGTATGACTTTTGGAAGTGCAAATTGCCATTCAGTTTTAATAAAGCTGAATTAACGTAAACCTGTAATTTTTACTCTTCTAAGTGTACACTTGCAGATGTTTTGTTTCTAATTTACTGTTAGGCCATTAAATAATAATAAGGATAAACAATATTTAAAAAGTATAGGATATAATTATCTAACATCTTTAAAAATTAACATCAAAACATGCTAAATGGGGGATATCTAGCATAAAAAAAATGTATTGTCAGAATGTCGTCTCTCAGTTGTTGAATTTCGCACAGACATTGACACAACGTTGTCTGTTTGCTCAGCCCGATCTTATGAAAGTGTGAATACCACGAATTGTATTTGTAGTGCATAATGTTTTCGCGTGCATATGATATGCACTTTATGACGTGTAATAGGCACGCACTCCACACCCCTAATCCTAACCAAGGGGTTTACAGTGTGTAGCATGCACGCAAAAAACAAAAACAAAAACAAAAAAAAACCTTTTTGGCATATAAATGGCACGAGAAATAAAATTTGTGGTATAGATACGCACTTTCATGAGATCGTACTTCATAATCTGCTACTGGGCCGGCCCTCTGTCAAATTTTTAAAACCCAGTGTGGCCCTTGAGCCAAAAAGTTTGCCCACCCCTGGTCTATGGCCACTCAAACTTTCCTCCTCACTGTGCATTAATACAATATAGACACACGTCCACTTCCTGGCAGATTCGTAACATCTTTAGTTGATTATGACTTCTTAATTATTGTCCTGATGGTCAAAATGGGGATGTTCAATTCTTTAGCTATTTTCTTACAGCCAATTTCTATTTTGTGAAGCTCAACAATCTTTTGCTGCACATCAGAACTATATTCTGTGGTTTTACTCATTGTGATGGATGATTAAGGGAATTTGGCCTTTGTGTTTCCTCATATTTAAACTCCTGTGAAACAAGAAGTCATAGCTGGACAATTTCATGTTCCTAGTCAGTAGTCACCCTGGTGTGCTAAAAAAGGTAAATATTAATGGGAATATACTTCAGAGATATTTTTCTCATAAAAAATTCTAGGGGTGCCAACAATTATGGCCAGCGTGTTTTGGAGAAAAAACCCCCAATTTCAATTATTTTACTTCAATGAAAGGTTAGATTTTTGGCAATTTTTTGAAGGAAAGATCAAAAGGATAAACAATGCAGATTTATTTTTTACAGCCATTTTTTATCATATTTATCAGGGGTGCCATCAATTTTGACCATGACTATATATATATATATATATATATAATGTATGTATGTATGTGTGTGAGTGTGTGTATATATATATATATATATATATATATATATATATATGTGTGTGTGAGTGTGTGTGTGTGTGTGTGTATATATATATATATATAAATAATGGAGGTAAAACTCTTTTAAGATAGTCATGCTCTTTATAGGTTTGTGGGTGGCTCTTAAAGGGTACATAACATGCACAGTTTCACCTAATCTCATGTTAATCTTGAGTACCTATAGAGTAGTAGTGCATCCTTAATATCTCCAAAAAAAAAAGTGTTTAGTTTTATTATATTTATAAAAG
The DNA here is from genome assembly GCF_949319135.1 of Squalius cephalus. Lineage (NCBI taxonomy): Eukaryota > Metazoa > Chordata > Actinopteri > Cypriniformes > Leuciscidae > Squalius > Squalius cephalus. The sequence goes on from NC_137125.1 coordinate 22,603,381, forward strand.
TAAAATACAGATTTCCGATTCTCTCCGGAAAAAGCCGACGTCCTGGAGGCGGAGCTATAGAGTCAAGCGGTAGTGCTTGATTTACAGCAAAAGACAGAAATCTGATCCAGTTGTACTTACATGAATGGGGTCTTTTATCACTGGGACCGCTCCACGTTTTAATAGCAAACGATTTGCAAATCCAGCGCCGACCTGGGCCTTGTTAATAAAACATTCGTCACTGAAATGACCAGAACACACAACCGCACTTGGTACACTCCGTTCCACTGTTCCTGTAACACTGGGTTCTTTGGAAAGCTGAACACGGTCAGCTTTCCCTCACATCCAAAAACACACTTTTTTGGAGACATTCTTGAACAAATCTTATGCAGCGCTGGCTGCCGATGATTTCCTGTTGAAGCGCGTTGATGTGCGCGGTCTCGCTCTCCTCTGGTCGACGTGTGCGCGGGCGAGCTTTTCCGAGAGAAATGCTCATATAAGGAGTTCCACTCTCGTCTACGTCATTAGATCCACGATCGGAAAAAAAAACAGCCGAAACTTGTACCAACCCGGAAGTAAGATTTTCAGCACAGAAATTCTCCGTTATTCGTCCAAAATATTTTTTTTAAACTTTGCCCATGTTTAGCATGAGAATCCATCTCTTTAACACTGTAAACAACTCTGAATACATGAAACACCATTGTACCCCCCCTTTAAAAGAACCGTTGTGGGGAAGTCGTGAGGAGGACTTCAAACACTACTCTGTCGGCTGCCATGCTACTGCTCCCTCCGCCGAGAAGTGTTCCATGAAGACATCCCTCACTCGGACTGCCTCTCTGGAGGAGTTGTTTGCTGCAACCCGACCCAGACCTGGCAGTGGCTCCTCTCCAGCTTGTCCCATGACCCTCACAGCAGGTGCCTCTCTCCCCTCCGAACACCTCATGAAGTTGTGGAGAACACACGTCGCCTTCACACACTTCTCCGCAACTTCAGGGTGGACCTCGATGAGCCGCCGGTACATCCTCCACTGTGAGGAGAGGATGCCAAAGGCGTTCTCCACCACCAGCCTGGCTCTGGAGAGACGGTAATTGAATTCCTCTCTGGAGGAAGCGTGCGTCCAGGGAAGGGCCGCATGAGGTTCCTCCGCAGCGGGAACGCCTCATCAGCCACGAAGACATGGGGCTGGGGTCCTCTGTCTTCAGCACCAGATAGAGGCTGGTCAGGAGGCAGATGAAGTGTGCCAGCCTGGAGAGCCTGTCCAAAGGCGGAGTTCGCCAGGCTCCCACCGTCACTGGTCCTGCCGTACCCCCCAACATCGATCACCCGGAAGCGATACTTCGCATCCACAACTGCAAGCAGAACGATGGAGAACGTTCCCTTGTAGTCATGGCTGGACTGGCCATTGGGCATACCGGGCATTTTCCCGGTGGGCCGACGTGCTTTTTGGACCAATACATCTCATACTCATACATACTTTTTATTATTATTATTTTTAATTTTTTAACGGCCCATAAAATTTGTACATCGGCGGCCCATTCGTTTTGTTTTGTTTTGTTTTGTTTTGCTTAATTGGCGGCGCTGGGTTTGTGCCGGTGTAATAATGCATTGGTCAAAAAAACTCAGTGTTAGTTTTTTTTTTCTGACAGACCAGCCCATGAAACACGTAGATCAGCGGCCCATTGGCTCTTTTCTTGATTGACACTGGGCTGGCCCAATCACAACTTTAAACGAGTGAGCGAGCGTGCAGCAGTCTCAGTGTGTATCTGTCAAAATAGTCAGCGAGATGGAGAAGAAACGCAAGGAATGTGCAGAGAAATAGCGTGAAAAAATAGAAACAGGCCCTTAAAGCAGACACTGTAAACTGTGTCAAAATATATGTTTTCTGACCTTCATCAGCTCCAGCGGCAGATGATGATAGTGAGGAGGATCAGGAGAGAGATGAGAAAGTGTAGAGCCTGTGGTAAGCAGAACTACTTTCAAAACACTTAGGCCATGTTATGAGTGTAGGAACCCATAACCCAGTTACAGATTATTTCCACATTGCATAGATGACGATACCGCAATTTACTATAAGTTTAATGAGAGGCGTTTGTAAACCATGTTTTCCACCAAAATAAAAGCTTGATGCAGTTTGCGTCAAAATAAAAGATCATGTGCTTATCTCTTTCAAGTATAGAAATTGGTACAACACTAATTATGAAAGTTTCCTTTATTTTTTAGTGCATTTGTTTTACAAAATATGGCTATTACTGTCATTGGATTAATATTATAACTATTATTATGTAGTAGGTGTAATGTAAATAGACACTGTAACTAAAAGAGGTTTGAATTTTTCTTTAATTTGCTGAATATGGGTTGGAGCTTTTAATTTTGAACTCTCAAAGTGCACCAGATTGATGAATTTAACATTAAAATGCACAAAATTTTCTCACGGGGGGCATGCCCCCGAACCCCCCTAGAAGGACAGAGGTCCCACCACCACAGTTTTAACAAAAATCCTGTAAGAAACACTTGTATTGCTATGCCAATGCAGCTTATAGCTTGTTTCAGGATTCATCACTGTGGAGTATAGTTCAACTGTATTAAAAAATGTCAAATTTTTACTTATTTCATCTGTTAACTCTCACTCGTTCCTATACTCACTCATTACATGGCATTAGTGGTTTTAATGAATAGGAGTTGGTATGCATATAATTAAGGGCGTGCAAAGATGGGTGGTGTTTATGATCATATAGTGGGCCGGTCTGGGCCAAAATGCCCGGGCCGATTTTTTGTCCCAGTCCAGCCCTGCTTGTAGTTGTGGAACTGGGATCCTGAGTTTGGGGGTGCCTTCAGCACCACATGCTTCCCATCCACCGCTCCAATGCACAGAGGGAAGTTCCACCGCTCCTGAAATCCCTCTGAGATGGACCTCCAGTCTTCGGTGGTGGGCAGTCCCAGATGGCAGTCACTACCTGGGCGACGATCTGGCACACAGTGGAGACACCAACCCGGTAGCTGGACGCTATCGTCCTGAATGAGTCCCCTGTGGCAAGAAACCTAGAAAACATTTTTATAAATATTATTACAAGTACACTTGTAGTTACATATTCAACTATACAATCAACAGGTATACTATTAAATGGTTTATGGTATATTAAAATGCCAATAATCAAGCACTACATATTGCTTACAGATAGAGATATTTCATTTCTAGGTTAATCTCTAGGTTATGGCAGTTAACTCAGTATCACTAGAAAGATCACTGTGTTTATACAGAGAAACATGACAGTATCACGTCTGCCAAGAGAATAATTTCTAGGTTAATGTCTAGGTTATAGCAGTTAACTCAGTATCACTAGAAAGATCACTGTATTTATACAGAGAAACATGACAGTATCACGTCTGCCAAGAGAATAATTTCTAGGTTAATGTCTAGGTTATAGCAGTTAGCTCAGTATCACTAGAAAGATTACTGTGTTTATACAGAGAAACATGACAGTATCACGTCTGCCAAAAGAGAATAATTTCTAGGTTAATGTCTAGGTTATAGCAGTTAACTCAGTATCACTAGAAAGAGCGCCAACAGTGGTATCTGTACCACAGTTTAAAAAAACATTGATAGCATATGTTAGCATATTGAATATACTGTATTTAAAATATCATATACATTTACTAACCGAAGACAGATGGACAGGCGCTCCGCAGCCGGGATAGAGCGCCTGTAGTTGGTGTCCTGGATGGTGATCCTCGCTCCGATGCGGGACAGCAGGTCATCGAACTGGGCGCGGGACAGGCGGAAGTACCGCTGAAAGCGGCCGTCATCTAGGCGCAGCTCCTGGAGCAAATGATGAAACTCGCCGAACTGGGTTCGCCTCCGAAGGGTCTGGTGGACCCAAATACGGCGACGATGATCCCTACGCCGCTGTTCTGCTCTCCAGAGCAAATACAGAGCGGTGACTCTCTTGATAAATGACCGATCAACAACAGACATCTTGTAAAAAGATGGCCGCCAACGGGGTTCAAAACTTTTGAAACTTTCGCCTCTGACGCGCCTAAATTTCGCTTCAAACTTTTGTTTTTACGCGCGTCGATTTCGCTCTTGACGCGCGAATGAACACAAAGTGGTCACGCGTATAACTAGACGCGGCAGGCGCGAATTTAGACACATATTCGCGTTTGGTGTGAACGCAGCATTACTGTCTACAGAGGGGAATGGAGTTCATCATTCGCTGTGAAAGTGTTATGCTATAGAGGGTGGTGATGAACAGTAAGTTTAAATCATTCGATTTTTTAAGTGTACAAGTGTTAATTCACTGTGATTGAGATTGAGTGAATATTAGCCGGTGTAATGTTTGGAATGTATCAATGTTACTGAAATGTGACTTCTAATTTTATTTTGATGCATGTTTCATGTAACAAAAGCAGCCTTATTTGATCTGTGTTGACAAATCTTGTAATAATCTGTGTATTTGTTTTCCAGTATAGAGTCCACTATCGTTGTCTATGTTAGTTAGATTTCTTTAATTGACTTGTTAATGTCGTGACTGAGAACAGAAAGACAAGAGAGACTCTGTTTGAAAAAAGCATCTTTATTGATGTCAACCACTGTAACAAGCTTTCCTGTTTAAAACCTTAAAGATTTGCATAGTTAAATTTCTTGATAACAGACCGCTGTGAAGTATGGCACACCGTTGCCATGAAAAACAGAGCATTGCTATGGGTTCACGTTCTTTTCACTCAGGCAATATAATCGTTTTTAAATCAATAAACTCCTTTTTAAATCAATAATTTGTGTCATATTATTGATTTATTTGGTAGGTAGCCATGTAATAAGCGGGATAATGTATAGCGAGGCGGTTGTTACAGCGAATACAACCCCTTCAGGCAACCCCTTCGCTTTGCGTTAGAGTTCGCGGGTTTGTATTCAATATAACAACCGCCACGCTATACATTATCCCTTACTTAATGTATTTCTTTTTTTCTATGAGGGCTGACAAGACAAAATAAGGTTTTGGCTACTTTATGCCATAGTAAAATGCATGTGCCTATTTTTTGATCAGTTGACCAGCTATCTGCCCAATCAGGTATCTAGGTGACACAGTTTATAGTTTTTAAGAGTATGCAGGGTAGCCGCGGGGTCTTAAAAGTCTTAAAAAGGTCTTAAATGTCATGTTCCTAAATTAAGGCCTTAAAAAGTCTTAAATTCCGTTGTCCAAGTCTTAATTTTTTAAACGAAGGTCTTAAATTTCATTATACTAGCCTATTTATTCAGTCAACCAGACTGCAACGCAAGGTGAAATGGGGGGAAAAACAACAACAACGTGAAAATTCAACAGGGTTTACTTTAGCGTAACGTCAGAGAACTCTAATTTCTAGTATGCGCAAACAATAGTTTGGGTTTTCGCGCCGGCGGCAATGGATCAACATTCTAATCAATCAGTCGAGAGGAGAGACATCATGGGGAAGTGTCGTTCGGTAGAGAGCTCATAAAGAGCCGCCGGCGCGTAAGCGGAACGAAACTGAGCTACTCGTTATTGTGTGGTTGAAGGACCCTTTATCAGTTTGGACCAGTGCAGCGCGAGCCGATCGTGATCATGCGACACTGTTACTACACAGCGCTAAGAGATCCAGTAAAGAAAGCATTTGAATTCGCCACTTAAGTAATAACATTGCTGCAAGATCTAGTGAGAAACATTCACATTTCTCCGTTATTAACGGATCAAACAGCGCGTGGAAGCCAGGAAGAAACATTGTGCCATGAATGAACTATCCAGTGTCCACAGATCAGCAACATTTACCATGGATTTACTGTAGTAACACTAACTGTAACCATGGAAGTTTGGCAGGAATAGTAGGCTATAATGCTTTCAAGTAACATTACGTTGGTTTTATTTTGACATTATGAATACAATTGCTGCCCTCAAATGTTAATCTGAACTAAAAATAGACCTTTGTTTATAACTACTACAATATTAGGTTACATTTCATTTTTTCCAAGGAGCTGTTTTGTTTTATATGCTCCTAAGAAGAGTCTATTATAGCTCCATCATTGGTCAAAGTAAAAAAAAAAAAAATCATACTTTATTATGTTAGTTTTATTTAAAAAAAAAAAAAAAATCTCTGCCATTTCTTTCTTTTTGCTGTATCGAAAACGTACCAAACCGTGACACAAGTGTATCGTATTGAACCGAACCGTGAATTTTGTGAACCGTCACACCCCTACTATCTATATCTCTCTTACCTATCTGTCTACCCCTCTGAAGCAATGGTTGAAGCAATTTGAATGCTGAGAAACTTTACTAAGACGATTTGAAAAGTTAGTTTATCTGTCTATTGTTAAGAATGTTTGATATTTACCAAAAACATCACTTTGCAGTGTATTTTTGAATGAGTTTTTTTTATAATAAATGTATTTTTAATTAAAACATTTGTTAGTAATAGTCATTATTGGGATTTGATCTGGTGTTTTACGACTGCATAATGGGTGCGATGTAGGTCTTAATTTTAATTAAATTGGTCTTAAAAAGGTCTTAAAGTCTTAAATTTGGGGTGATCAAACCTGGGGAAACCCTGGTATGGTATCTCTCATTGCATGGCACAGCGCAAAGACCTACCCCACACTGACTGCACCTGTACTTTGTCTGCCGGCGGCCCTTAGAGCGTGCACGATCAGAACAAACGACACAATCTGGCCGATCATCTGCAACGCGGAGCCAGTGGCGCTCAGTGAGCCTCTGTGGCATCCCCCAGTAAATTATATGGTATATAGTTCACTACACTGATGCTCAGAATCGCATTGAAGATGCGATTGTACCATTTCCTTGAACGGTGTGGAAAGAAGTAGGTTTTCTTCCTCTGATCAGAGGTGTCTACTCCTCCCATGAAGGTGTTGTACCTGTCAACGCACACAGGTCTGTTTATCTCACGAAAACGTGTGTCGCTTAGCTTTGGATACGTTTCCGAACACATGAGTTCCCATGAAGAGACGAGAGCATAGTGAGACGCTTTGTGTCATGCCATGCACAAGCTAACAGTTTGCCATGTCTCATGAACACTGGGTCATCTCCTTTGCTCAAAGGCAACTCGGTTTGTCTCAGACACCTCGGCATACCACGCCTTTTGCAGTTCACTGTCCCACACATACCAGTGTCATTATGTGCCAGCTCGTTTGCTATAGCTGGTGATATGTAGTAACTATCCATGTACACCTCATGCCCTTTCCCTGTGTATTGGGCCATCAGCTCACGAACAATTAGATGTTGTGGCACCTAAATCAGCATCAGCATTTTGGCCAGTGTACATGGACCACTGCAAAACACAACCTGAGCTGGCCTTACTCAAAACATACACCTTGTAGCCATACTTGTCAGGTTTTTTAGGGTTGTATTGTTTCAAGGTGGACTTTCCCTTGAATGCTATGGTCATTTCATCCAGAGAAAGCTCCTTGAGTGGACCATAACGGCTGAGAAAAGCAGGATTATCAGGTCAATTACTGGACGCACCTTGAACAGCCTGTCATGACCTAGCTGACCCCTCCCCACATACTCACTATTGTTTGTGAAATGGAGGAAAGACAGAATGATCTCAAATTTGTTCCTAGACATTACTTTGCCAAACCCAGGTGTGTAAGTTGGCCAAAATTCTGCCCAGTAATCCTCAATTTCTGCCTTCTCTACCAGCCCCATACACAAATGCATTGCTAGGAAGGCCTTCATCTCTGAGACAGAGACATCATACCAATTATGAAATCTGGAATTGGGTTTCAGCTGTTGGGAGTTTAGAAACTGATGTGCATATCTGTTGGTTTCATTTGTAATGAGGTTCCAGAAGTCATCAGTCAGAAAAAGGGACAGAAAGTCTAAGGGTGCAGCACTGGTAAAATCTTTCTCTCCTAGATAACCAACAGGCTCATCAAAGCGTTTGATCCAGTCCTGATACACTTCTTCATTTCTCAAAAAAACCCAGTCACCATTGTCATCGCTATTTCATCCCTATTTAGAGCCAGATCACCCCTGCTGCCTCTACCACATCTCCCGGCTCTCTCACGCACAGCACGGCCACGTCTACCTCAGCCACTCCCACCTCGAGCTGCTCTGACTGGATCCAAAGAGCTATCGTTACTTCCAGCCCTATTTCTTCCACCCCTGCTGCCTTTACCTCTAGCAACAGCTATCCTATGTACACTAAGACCACATCCACCCCTGCCACCCCCATCCCCGTTGGGCAAATGGTCAAAATGATCTGTTTGTGCTTCGTGAACACTCGCGCCTTGCGCGGCGGCAAAGTTGTACTGGGAGAGGCGCGGGCGGCACCATTGCGCGGCAAAGATGTACCGGGAGAAGCGCGGGCGGCACCATTGCGCGGCAAAGATGTACCAGGAGAAGCGCGATCATTAGACGGCCGATCGTCATTTCCAAAAGGCAAATATTCCCATTCAGAGTCAGAAGCGGCGAATAAGCATCCTCACGGTACAAGTTTTAATTAGTCATTTGACGATTTTCTCTCACAAATTAGGGATGCTCCGATACCAGTTTTTTAAGAACCGATCCGATACCAAAAATTCTGAGTATCGACCGATACCAATACCGATCCGATACCAGTGCAGTTTTTTTTAAATCAAGTAGAATTTCTGTAACTCTGTGTTGAACTGATAATCACTATTTTGTGTTAAACACAATCTACTTAATACAGACTAGACAACTTAGTTATAAAGAAAAACAAATAAAAAAATGTATGATCATAATCTATGACAAACATGCTATTATAAACTAGATTAGTGGATAATTCATCAGTAAAATTTATTCTAGAAAAATCACAAGTGTAGTAATAAATCTGGTAAAACTTTAGACATTGCAATTTGTATTGTTGTAAAATAGATTCATGAAAAACAAAATCAAGAAACAAGAAATTTTTTTTATAGCGCAGCTGAAGCAGCAACATATGAAAGATAGGGCAGAACAAGAAAGTCTATTAATAATCTTTCATTGCGCAAAAGTATTATAATACGAAAGGCTCCAATACAGTGCAGCACAAAGCGCTTATGCACAACCCGTGTGCAGAATGATGCGCTCGAAGCAACACGAGTCACAGCGCGCAGCGCGTCGAGTCCACATTAAACACAGTTCAAAGCACTGAGGAAATAGATATTGATGCGTAGTGTATTATACAGTATCTATCTTTGCAATAGTTTATTCAGCCTTTTCTTTTAACAGTTTTAAATTTCAGTTACTGTGCGCGTGAAGAACAGTCATAGTGCTCTACTCCATTGAGATCCAACAGACACCCGGTAGAAAGTAACATGATTAAGGTACAGCAATACAGACCAGCAAGATAAAGTCATTTTATGCGAAACCATATAACTTTATCTACAGATCAAGTACAATAATATTAACATTGAATCATCTTGTTGAGAGTTTCATCGCGTAGACTGACGTAACCGAACGCGCTGTTTGAATGCTGGAGAATGATTGACAGCTGCAGCGGAGGAAAGAGTTTACGTGAACTTGAATTTAACGACTTAAATATTCATTTCTACCTCATATTAGACTATTAAATGGCTTCTGAACACTTATAATATAGTGCACGAAAACTTTATAGTGCTTTATAATACATTTGTGCCTTTTGTGGGGCTTAACAATGACAGAATAGTAATACGCACAATATCGGATTTGGATCGGCTTCGTCTGATCGATACCCGATCCGGCCAAAATGGCAGTATCGGAGCCGATACCGATACTGAATATCGGATCGGCGCATCCCTATCACAAATCTCACAATTTACTCAGACGCTCTGAACTGAACTGCTTCCGCATCAATGACACTATCGCTCATTTGCTCTGCTGTTTCCTCCAACACTTTGAATAGGAACATGACGTAATTTTGGTCTTGAATCGAAGTATTACATGTCTGCCATCTAGTGGTATGGAATACAAATGAGATATTACACCATATTAGGATCTACAGCCTGTTTTATTAACCCTCTGGGGTCGGCAAACGCGCCGGCGCGTTTTGCTGGATTTTCTTCACATAGTAGGACAATAAACTTAAATTACTCCATCATTTATGGTCATACAGAAAAAAGAAATCTGAAAAAATAATCTGTGATATTTCTACTTTTGTATGTGTCCACTTATCAAATCAAAACATTGTGCTTTTGTAAAATAAAGAAAATAAACAGGGTGTGCTTTCTGCCTCTCCGTCGCGGTGAACTTTTTTTTCTTGAGCACATCTATAAACTGAAACAAAACTCAGCGAATACTTGTCACACACTTGTCACACATTTCATAAATGCAAACATTTAAGTGTGTACTTTTAAATGATCGGATTCAAACTGAAAATAAATATTCTCTAAGTAATTTGTATAAAACCAACAAGATGTCCAGTATCTCAAACGCTTGCTCATTATTTTTAATTTGACCACGCCCACGCGCGCTAAAGAGATTCACATGCAAATCTCCACATGGAACGCGAACGCGCTCGTTACCTCAAAAACAAAGCACGAAAAAACTTAAGTCTCTGCTTTTTGTCGAGTTTGGAAGACGCGCCATGAGCTTACATTGGATTTACCTCAGTTCACTAGTTCACACTTACAAATAAGTTAGATAGAATAAATGCGTATTTGGCGTGCTGTCCGAGGAGAGGGCTCCGGGCTCGGTATTCGGCCCGAACCCAGAGTACTCCCCCCGTATTCCTGGCTGTAAAGATTAAGCCAAGAGTGAGGAGTCGGGGTGGTGGAGGGATGCTGAAAAACTGTCAAGGAATATTAGGTGAGTTGACAGTGTGGATATATATATACTTCTTGTCATGCTGATTAGGGTAGACATAATTGTTTGATGACGAGTAGATTGGATTGCTTATTTGAACGTGCTCCTCCCGAACTTTGTTTATAAAACATCATAAGAAGAACGCGATTTGAAGACAAAAAAGATGTAAGGTAAGAAATTCTTAATTATTAGTTAGTTATTGTTGCATAAACTTCACATTGCAGTTGAACTGTTGCTAGATATATGGTGAATATTATAATATTTAGACCCGTGTTTACTGTTACTGTGTTTATGGTTACCATATTATACATATCTACGTTTGAGCAGATATCCACAATGTTTCATATTTTGGAGCATGCTGTGCGTTTGAATGTATCATATTTTGGTGCGCGATCGCGTTTGAAAAGCAAAACGTACCAAACATTAGGCTTTATGTTTTTACTATTATCTCATTTCATATCATAACAAATGGAAACATTTGAAGTAACATATGATAATAAATATATTTTTCTCTAGCGTAGTTGTTACTGAAATCTTTTGGAAGATTTATAGGCTGCTATAGGTTATTGTTATTATTATTTTATGCAGCACTGCCCATAGCCTATGCCTACAAGGCACAACAAACCTGGTGTTCATTATATTATATATTGTTGGAAACATTTGTGTGTGTGTGTGTGTATTCTGTGAATTTTAAAAAGCATTTTTAACCAGAAAAATCTAAAATTTATTCCCAAAATCGTGCAGGCCTATATTTTCTCTTGATATCAGTATGTGCACTTTTTTTCTTTTTTTTCTTTCAGGGACCAGATGCCACTGAGTCCTGCTGACTTCAACATTCACATGAGTCTCTGTATATGAACATGGTAAAGTGAAAATCAAACACCTTGGAAATGAAAGGTATGTACAATGTTTTTAGGAATGGCACAAAGGTCTCTGTCTTTAGATCATTGTTTTTAATAATGTGTTTTTTTGTCATTTGTTGTGTATCTTTGGATTATGTTGTAAATAAATCCAAACAATCTAAAAGCCATTCTTTTTTTAAATCTCCTCATTCTTTGTGCAAGGTTGCTCAGAATGACGGGGCCTGATAGCTCCTAATCGGGCTATTAGGGAGGGTCTTTGTCTTTCTCAGGTGTGAAAACCATACATATTAATGATGTGATCACGCCTCCTCGCATAAAGCTTTCTTACACAAAACACGTCTTACAAATTTTAAATCAATATATTGTCTTATCTGAATGAGCAGTCAGGATGATTTTCACATAGTTTTGAAGCAAATATTCTAGGCTACGTGATACAATTTCCAAAAGTCTTGTGAAGAAATAATCAGTATGGGTTTCATGGCCTTATTTCAGTGACAATTTTTTTTTGTATTTTCACAAACCACGCATAAATGTCATTATCTCAAAACTGCAAACTTTTACATACATGCTGCTGACATATTATTGTAGCAGAGTTTGTGCTAAATACAGTGTAATCAGACTTGTCAAAATGTCACAAGTAACAGAAATAAGCATGAATGTCAGAGCATGTCAGAACACCTCCAGGACCAGAAAACCCCTCAGACCCCAGAGGGTTAAGTATAACGTCTTGTCGCAATTTTGCGGGTTAAAAGAGGGTTAAACAGTGCGTCAATTTGACCCATAACATAATGGATGTAATTATTTTTAAATTAATGATAGGAGCATTAACGTTACTTACCATACCACGTCTTGGACGGCAGAGGTGGCGACAAATTAACATTCTCCTCCTGCGAGCCGAAGTGATAAAATAAAATAAAATTCTGTATCAAAATTTATAAGGAAAGACCAGTACTTTGTTTAGACTTGGTTTGTAGGGAATTACAAACCTGTGCACATATATTCAAACTCACATAACTATAGAATCAATTCTTAATGCTCATGTGAATGCCATCAGCGTTATCACAGGTTCGCATTTAAAGTCTGTGTAGAGAGAATGGTGTCGTCTTGGCAGCCCCTAATTTAATAACAAATGATCATTGCGACGGAAGCGAATTAATCAAAACTAACCTTAGCTGGAGAATAACTTTATTAAAGGGTCACTGGGGCCCTTGATAGGACCATGGAGGCCGCACCGCCATGGTCCCCTGAACTGTCTGGTCCACCCTGGCCACGCCATGCCACAACCCATGTCCTGTCCCCCTGCACGGGCCTGACCCTCCATCCCTCCCCCCAAGACCACCTCCGCTCCACCACCCTCCTGGAATTTTTTTTGGGGGGGTGGGTTTGTTGGGCGTCGGGAGCCGCCCTTACAGGGGGGGATCTGACATGGTTTTGTTTTTGGGTTTGTTCATGTCATGTTTCCATGTCTGTCATGTGATTCCCTGTTTGTCATGTGATCCTGCCATGTGTCTTGTCATTGGTTAATTGTCTGATCATTGTTCACAGCTGTCCCTTGTCTTGTCATTAGTCTGCGTATTTAAGCCCTCATGTTTGCCATGTGTTTGGTCAAGTATTGTTCCCTGTAACCACTGTTTGTGAGATCTGTTCTGTGTCTGTTCTGATCTGTGACTTTGTTTTGTCAAGTTTGTTCTGCTGGTTTAACACAATATCAGTCAATGGAGGCCAACTATCAGAAGCTTCTTGGCATTATTTGATAATGTTTTTGAATCTTCTGAAAGTTCATTGACTGATGTTGTATTAAACCAACAGTACAAACCTGACCAAAATCACCTTTTGTGTTCAGGAAAACAAAACAAAAAACAAAGGGATCAAACAACATGAAGGTGAGTAAATAATGACTCAATTATTTGCTTGGGTTCACAAACCCTTTAGTCACTATTTTAACAGTGGGTAGTTAATGCAAAACTTAAGGTAGTTTGTGTAAACCGTCTCAAGTTCAGAGTTTTCAACCCTAATTATACACACCTGAATCAATTTAAACCAATTAATAACAAATTACAGACAGGTGTGTTGGAACTGAACCCTCCATGACCTGCCTTGAAAATCCCTGCATGAGCTCTGAATGCATTTAGAAGTCATTTAATAAATTCCAATAAAACTGTTGTTTTAAAGTGTGTTTTTTTTTACATTACACCACTCATTCACTAATGATTCATCACTTCATAAATATTTAATTTATTAATTTTATCAAACTAAAAGTATGACTAAATTTATAGAAGTCTATAATGCACTGTGACTGCCTAGAAATAGTTTGTTTTCCATAACATTGTACAAAAGTCTTTGGCCACCATTTGTTGTTGTCGTTGCACAGTACTGTATATATATATATATATATATATATATATATATATATATATATATATATATATATACATTTTATTCACATTAACCCAAATGTGTAAATGACCATAAGATGTTTTTTTTTCCACATAATTTATTTCTTAGCAAGGATTTCAAGGACAGATAAAAATCGTTCTCTCCTTTCCTCCTTCTCAATTGCCTCCCGGTGCCATCTCTCCTCTCTTTCTCTTACTTCTCTTTCTTGTCTTTCTTCTCTCTCTTCTCTCTTGTTCTCGTCGTTCCTCCTTCTTCTCCGTTTCCCTCCAAAGCCTCTCCTCCCTCTCAGCAGCTTTCCGCTCTCTCTCCTCTTCTCTCTCCTCCATAGGCCTATTTCACAAAAATGGCCGCCGAGACCGGAAGTAGGGTAAACTCTTTTCCGGTGAAAGCACTAGCAGTAGCAGTCGGAGGACAAATGCGGAGACTAAAAGCGGGCAGTCCAGTTGCGTACCTTTTTATGTTTGCACTCATAGAAGAAACAACCCTATTTATAATTTCACAGCTTTCCTTGTGACGAAATGTTGAAAAAGCTTTGATTGAAAAAGTGGATTTGGGCACTTTTTTTGTGTATTAAGCACTTCACGGAGGATGAAGTCCGTGTAACTTACGAGTCTACGAGAGTCCGGTCGTAGATATCTTACACCGCAGGCCGTGCTTTGCAGGTTTTCATGGAACAACTGGGGAGAAGTTGAATCACGCCAGACACTGACGGCAAAAATACGTGTCTGTGGTGTGGAGGAGGAAGCAGATGTTGCAAATGGAGTGTTGATGCCGGTTCGGGAGTGATGCCCTGACTAAACATGTTTATATTGCTCTTGATTGTTATCTGATTTGCACGTCATGCACTTTTATTTATTATTATTAACTGTTGGCAAATTAAAATTGTTTGTAGAAGTTGTTTTCTGTAACTTTCTTTCAAATGAGTGAACACGGAGCAGTTTTTCCGTGAGCGGGACTGGAAAACCTGGAGTGGATCGGGAGCGGAGTGATAGCAGAACGCTTAGAGTGGAGAGAGGAACATGCTTTTGCTCCACTCCAGGGTTTGATCACATCCCCCTAAGCAGGGTGAATAGCCTACACCAGCCATTCCCAAACTGTGGTCCGCAACTATGCTCACAAGGTCTTGGAAACGACCTGAGGTGACTGAACGCACCATTTTTCGTAATGAACAATATTTTGCAGATCAGCGATATAAGGTCTTTAAAGTCAACCAAAGAGTCAAATGTGAAGTAAATTGTGTCATAATGAAATCTAACTACTATAAGACACCCTGCACGATGAGGCAGAGTGTCCATAAACGAAGTAAGTAGCAAGCTAGCTTAAGCAGAAGAAAC
Source organism: Squalius cephalus (assembly GCF_949319135.1). Taxonomy (NCBI): domain Eukaryota; kingdom Metazoa; phylum Chordata; class Actinopteri; order Cypriniformes; family Leuciscidae; genus Squalius; species Squalius cephalus. Next base: position 22,618,699 of record NC_137125.1, read on the forward strand.
TGCACTTTGGCGCGCACTTTGACGTGCGCTAGAAACAGCTTTTGAACACTTGAATGAACAGCGCTGCTAGCAGCTAAATGCTTTTAACCCATACATTTTGCTTTATACCCATAAACAGTTTTATACCCATTTTATTAAGTTTATATACATAGGTATAATGTAAGCCACCCAAGACAAATGTAAACATTTTGATATCAAAGAACTTAATGCACAGGTGAATGAATGAACCATTTATTCATCATTTTTTTAAATCAAACAAAACAGAAAACTAAAAAACTTTTGTGTTTTAGAAAATGCCAAAACAAAACAAAGGTTATAAAAAATGGTCCGAAGAGGACATGAAGGCAGCTCTGGAGGAGCTGGAAGCTACGGCATCCCCCACAACACTCTTCAGGACCATCGACGAGGCCGCTACGCCTACCAGCCCCACCCCAGCCGTGCCCTCCTCCCGGAGGAAGAGGCATCTTTAGTTGCTTATATTATATGGATGGGCAGGCACGGCTTCCCCGTGACACGGGCCGTAGCGACGCTGATGGCCACTGGCATTGTGAAGGCCTCAGGATGCCAGACAATGGTGAACTTCGAACATGGTCTGAGCCGTATGTGTTGGTGCCGTTTCCGGGAACGCCATCCGGAGCTGTCGGCCAGGACCCCCGACCCCCTGGACCGGCAGAGGGTCTTCGGTGTGACGGTGCCTCGGGTGGAGGCACTCTTCAACATATTGGAGCCCATGTTTGCCGGGAAGAGCTGGCATGATCGTCCTCATCTGGTGTTTAACTGTGATGAAACAGGCTTTGGGGATAAACAAAAAAGCAGGAAGGAGAAGGTATACGCACAGAGGGGACAAAAACATGTATATCGCCAAACCGTGGTTACAAGGGAGCATATCAGCGTCCACTGCTGTGCTAGCGCGGCAGGTGTGAGCATCCCCCCCATGATTATATATGCCCAATGCCTGCCCAGTAACAGTTATGCGCTAGATGGCCCCCCCAACGTCCTGTACGCCATCAGTGAGAAGGGCTACATGGATGGGCCCCTGTTCGTGAGGTGGATTGAACATTTCCTGAGGCATGCTCCGGCAGAGCGTCCACTCCTCTTAACTTGCGACCAACACGAGACCCATATGTCCAAGGATGTGGTGGACCTCTGTCGGGGCAATGGTGTGGAGGTGGTGTGCCTGCCAAGCCACACCACCCATGCCCTTCAGCCCCTCGATGTGTCCCTCTTTGGGCCACTGAAAGAGGCCTTCACCAAGCTGGCTACAAATATGGGTCTGGTTAGGGGAGACCTTGTCCTGGGGAAAAAGCATTTTTCTTCAATCTTAAAATTTGCTTACCCAAAGGCGGCCACCGTGGAGAACATAAAGAAGGGGTTCCGGTTGCCCCTGAACAGGCACGCACTGGAGGACAGTGATCAGGTAGCTACAAACAAAACAACCAAAAATAGACACTGCATAAATACAATAGAAACAATGCAAACAATAATTTACTAATATCTTTATATTAGATATAATGTAAAGATATTAAATATCTTTTAATATTTGGCAGGTAAATAATAATATTTAATATAGAAATACATATTTAATATTTTAATCATTTAATATTACAGATAATATATCTTTATATTATATAAATAGGCCCAGATATACTAATATCTTTATCTCCACTAATTTACATTTCAGATGATGATAATCCCTCCAGTGGCAGTCCAGCCAGCCCCTCTTGGCACCACCATCTCCACGGCCCAGGTCCACCCAGCCCCTCCTAGCACCACCATCGCCCCGGCCCAGATCCACCCAGCCCCTCCCGACATCATATCAGTGCCAGTTGTTGCTGGCTGTGTAGAGTGCCCCACCTGCCATCGCCCGCCAAATCCGTTGGTCGCGGCTGGAATTATCCCGGCGGGGCTCGCCCACATCCTGGTCCCGCCACGATTTGACCAGTCGGCCCGGAGGAGGCGGCGGCAGCAGGTTCCTGCTGGAGCACGCTGCATTACCAGTGATGAGTTCGCATCTCACCAAGCTGAGAAGGAGAGGGAAGAGAGGGAGAAGCAGGAGGCGAAGAGAAGGAGGATGGAGGAAGTCAAGGAAAGGAGAGCATTGATGGAGGAAGAGAAGAAGAGGAAGCAGAGAGAGAAGGAGCAGAGAGAGAGGGAGAAGGCGCAGAGAGAGAGGGAGAAGGCGGAGAGAGAAAGGGAGAGAGAGAGGGGGAAGGAGCAGAGAGAGAGAGAGAAGCAGAGGGAGAGGGAACAAGAGAGAGAAAGACTACGGAGAGAGAGGGAGCAGGAGCGGCTCCAAAATGACATCTGTGCCTCTTGCAAGCAGCCAAGCCCCCCAGGATCTGGAACAGAAATACTGGAGTGGGTGCAATGTGAAAATTGCACCCTCTGGTACCACACTGAGTGTGTCACTCATGTGGTACCAGAGGAGGCATGGCTGTGCAGGGAGTGTGCCACGAGTCGGGATTTGTAAATGTGTTTATAAATAGTTTTGTATATAGTTTTGTTATATAGCATATATCAATTACATGTTTTATTTTATATATATATATACTGCATTCTTTGTTTATGTGTTTTAATAAATATGTTCATGTTCCTAAAACATTTTTCAAAATCAAAAGTGCTTCAGTGTTTTCTTGTAGCACACAGTTTCCTAAAACCTAAAGCCATGTTTGAAACAGTGACCGTTATTGACGGGTTATTGACGGGTTTACCTCAGAAAAATATATATAGAAGCTACTGAAACTAAATGATGATCTAATGAAGGACTTTTGGTGGAGGATACAAGCTTTCATAATACACACAACCTATCAAATAATAAACAGCAGAAGCTAAGTTTATCAAATAAAACATTAGCAGCTACCTACGCACCGTTGAAAACACGTGCACGTTTATAGTGAAACTAAATACACATTCAAATCGTTTTTTTCGGCCTGACAACAGATAATATACATAGCATATGAAGTAACAAACAGCAAAAGTTAAGGTAATTCACATAAATTTATATAGAAACGATACCTTCACGTCGTCGAAATCATGACGCCCCGTTGTACAGTTTCATGTTACGCTCCCAACATGACTGTACGGAATCTTGTGACACGAAACATAGTTCCCCACACAGCGCCGCCTCAAGCAAATCGCCATTTACGAGCATTTCATAGGCCAAAAATAAACCAATCAAAGCTAAGAAACGAAGATAAGACCCTCCCCCAGTAAATGACACATCAAAAGTTCATTGGTCTAATCCGTTAAGGGTCGCTCTGACGTTTTTACGTGCCCGGAAGCGAGATTTAGTGTACGGATTGTGATGCGGAACTGCTATAGATTTCATACTCCATTGCTATGGAAATAAGCCTGTTGTTCAAATGAACCTGATTATGCCCTCGGGCGCTTGAGTAAATAAATAAATTAAATATGTGGCAGCAGTTGTGTGCAGTAAACTTTCTTTTAACAAGCCTGTTGTACTGATGTGATGACCAATGATAGTTTTAGAGCTAGTAAGCCTATTTAGAGGTGCAGATTAATTCAGGTAGGACTCTGTGTAGACATATTTTATTATGTGTATTATGAGGTGGTCCGCGAAAATTCTTGATTACAAATAGTGGTCCACACACACAAAAAGTTTGAAAACCCCTGGCCTACACCTCGTCCTTCCCATTCAAACTAAAATTAAGACATTTATTACACTATTTGAGAAATGTAAGAATATTTACAGCATTAAAATTATGAAAAGTGAATTTAAGACATAAGGACAGGGGGAACCCTGATATTGACGGAAATCCGTCGTATATACTCTTGTAGCGACTGAGAACTTTAATCCCTGTATATATTATGAAGTGTATTACTGAATATAAAATTACATACATTATGATATATTAGTAAATATACGTTTTTAAATATATTATTTTTTTATGTATTATTCAATACATTGTAATATTAACACAATATATTATTCTGTATATTTTCAAATGTACTGTTAAACCATTTAATATATTGATCATTCATATATAGGGAAATATATTTTCTTTTCATAAGGGGACCCGACAGTAAAATGTGATTTTGTAACATCATGATGTTTTAAAACATGAAATATCACTCACTTCATTCATGTTTTTAGTCTAACCATTTTTTTATTATTTGCCTTAATTTCATTATTAGACCTACTACCAACGTTAGGTCAAATTCACTGTAAAGATGTACAATTCTTTCATTCATGGTGGTAACATGAAAAATGAGCCATAATAGTCACTAGTGGAAGATTGCTGCAATCTCCGGGACAAACTAACACTTAATAACATGAAATTTTAACAAAAGCCACTAGATTTCAAACATAGCCCACAATCAGACATAATTTCAATTTATTTATTTGTTTTGTTTAGCTATAGTAAGTGTGAGCTTAGTCATCAAGTGTCATGCCATTTAAATGAATGGAACTTTTTTTTATGTAAGTAAACGTCAAGAATAATTTGTAACCTTTGTCCAATTTCGGTCTTGTCACAGCTCCCTGAAAACTATCAACAAAACGGACAACATCTGCTATTCTTACTTTTGTCAGATATATTAATGACAGAGAAAACAAGCTGTTCACAGTCCATTTTGAGAATGAATAGCGATCGTAGCGGGCGGCGGCGCGACCGGAAGTATCGCTACCCTACTTCCGGTCTCGGTCGCCATTTTGTGAAATAGGCCTATCTCCCGAAATAATGCCATCACGTCATTAGGCCTTTTCCGGGCTCTTGAGGGCTCTGGGCTCACTGAGGACGAAGATGCCACAGCAACATCCTGCCCACATGAGGCAACGAGGGCAGGAGGAGTGATGGAGGGTCTGCCCCCAATTGCCTCATCCATGGCAGTGTACCACTTCCAGGATGCTGCTGTGGTCTCTCCATCCTCAGTGCCCCTTCCTGTCTGCGGACATTTCAGATCCTGCAAAAATGCACAAGCATGATACAAAAGCATTCATTTTAACATCACAATATTTAAATTCAGTATTAGAAGTGACAAAATGATCTTACTTTGTATTTCTGTTTAAGGTTTTCCCTTTTTTTTTTTTTTACAAATGCCGCTGTCGCCTTTCCATGTAGGTCCTGCTACACCACAAAGGATCTGCAGCAAATGCAGAGAAATCAAGATTTAAAATAGTGCTGCAATATCTCTGTTTGAAAATACAATAACTGAAATATACTACAAATTAACAATTAAATAGATTTTTAATCATTTCTGTATACTCACTCAAAGCCTTTGATGGCAGCATTACGCTTTCCGGTGAAGAGTGCTTCATGAGCCACTCTCCACCGGATAAGTTTGCGTGTGTGTTCATCTGTCCCTGTAACATCCAGACAAGATTCACATTACCTCTGTGATTTATGAGTACAATACTACATTTACATGTTGAGGTTGTTGCTGATAAGTAACCTAGCTTTTTATCCATCATAAACGTTCCACAATTGTTCAACAGTAGGCTACTAATGGACAAATGAAATAGATTACTTATGTTTAGTTACTTAATCTAAATGTATTAAACATTCGTCTAATGAAAAAAAAAATTCTCCTAAACAATAGTACACATACATCACTCAGATGTCTATTTCATATCTATTAGATGTAGTAGTAATCTGCAATTCTTATAGAATATTTTCTTGCCAGATATTTAATAGACATTTAGTAATTTAGATGTATACAGTTTAAAATGTATGCAAATCCACTTTGGAGACGTATGTGTCCTTACTAGAGCTCCTCTGTTAGCTAATATAGCTATAGATAATAAAATGTAATTTACAGCAAAATCACAAATGAACCATATTATATAGCGTCTTTACACCTTCAACAATTCAACAGTTTACTGTACAGTAATCAACACATGCGATTTGGTTTGTAGGCTAATACTCACATTTGAAAGACCTCTCCATTTGTTCAGCCATGTTTGAGTATGACGTATCTTTTTCTTCTTCTTTTATGACGTTTCCTCTCGCGTGGCCTCTTGGGATAGAAAAGTATCCATGGTTGAGCACTCAAAAATCTGGGCGGAAGTAGTAAGCCATCCGGGAACTTCTCGCCTACTCTTTTATGAATACTGATATGTTTCGAACGTACTGCTTCCTTCACATACTGTTTTTGCCTACTATATAGTAGGAAAGTAGGCATATTCGAACGCACTATAAGTATACGTACGTCCGAATCTCGCGATAATTAGTACGTCACCCAGGTAATTCTCGCCTACTCTTTTATGAACACCGAGGACTCGTACATACTTTTTCGCTCGCCTACTCTTTTTACCATACTATATAGTAGGGAAGTATGCGGTTTCGAACGCAGCCACAGTTTATCTTCCCGGTCGGCCATGACAGTAAACCGGAACCGGCCTGGGGTGGGTTTCCCGAAAGCATCGTTGGCCAACTATGGTCGCAAGTTCCGTCGTTACCAATAGAGTTCAATGGACATTGCGATGAACTTGCGACCATAGTTGGCCAACGATGCTTTCGGGAAACGCACCCCTGGTGTCACACCGGAAGCGCTCCCCAAGGGAATCGTGCGCTGATTCTTTTTAGTTCCACCTTCGTCACCCGGTGACACATACTCTTTCACTACATTATTGGTGGAACTTGCTGTTAGATATTCTTACTTTAGAGCTCTCTGTGGCATGGTCTCACGGTGCTAAGGAAAAGACCATAAGTTCTTGGTCGGAAGCTCTTCAAGTTACTAAGGCTGCGTTTACACTGCAGGGCTTAATGCTCAATTCCGATTTTTTTAAAAAATGTGATTTTTTTGCAAGGCCGTTCACATTTTCAATTAAATGCGACCTTTTGTGATCTCCTGTGTGAACGTGAAATGACCCAGAAGTGACCCGCATGCGCAGAAGAGTACTCAACGGTCAACGACGTCACTTGTTGTTTGCGGAAGTAGCTAAACTTCAACTAACTGTGATTCACTCACACACACACACACACACAACACACGAGCGCGTGCAGCGACCGTTACACAAGAGCCAGACAGCAGCCGCTGACCTATCTAATATCAGCACAAATAAGTTAACATAACGTTAGTCTACTCTTATTCACATTGGATAAATCATGATGGTGGCCGTGGGCTTTTTTTTTTTTTTTTTTATTAACGGGCTCGTCGAGGTCGACCCATTCGGCAGATTTACCTCAGCTCGACGAATATGCAGTCCGTTTTCAAACCGACGACTACTTCAACGCAGAATTATGACGTTTGTCGCATATCAATGACGTGCGGGTCGGATACATGCGACCTGGCCGTTCAGACTGAAGTCGCATTTCAAAAGATCGGATACGTATCGGATTTGGACCACATACCCAAGTGGCCTGGGTCGCATTTGAAAAGATCGGATCTGTGTCGTTCAGACTGTCATGAAAAGATCAGATACAGGTCGCATAGGGGCAAAAAAATCGGAATTGGGTCGTTTCAGCCTGCAGTGTGAACGTAGCCTAAATCTCTTGCCGGGAGGGGGAGGGAGACATGGTAGGTCACTCAGTAGGGAGGGTAGGGGGGGATTCGATAAATGTAGAATTATGTTAGTTTTGTTTGTATTGTTTGTGTATGTACTTGTGTGGGCGGGTGTGTGTACGTAGTTTTTGGGTTGAGCGAGTGAGGGAATGAGGGTGTGTATAATGTATTTTTTGTCCATGTATATGCCCTGTTTATTCTATTTTCTGTTTGTTAGTATGAAACTAAATTAAAAAAAATTGCTCACAAAAAAAGAAAGAAAATACTTTATTGGGTCGAAAACACGAGCTTAACTTTATAATGTTATTTTTTGGCATATTGTAAATTAAATAAATATATCAACACTTACTGAAGTGATTAAGATAAGCGGGAGAAATGGAATTGACCAACTTGCAGCTATAACATACACAGTTATACAGAAGCACATTTTGTCAACAAATATCATTTATAATCTATCGTAAATTAATACACACAAAACAACACTTACAGAAGTGACTACACTGTCGAAAAAATGAGCGCTGCATGATCGAACTGCGCATGCTCATCATCCTGTGTGGTCTATCCTGTTAACAAACTAAAAGTTGTTAGTTCTCCCTACTTTAAAATATTAAATGATATTGGAATTAAATTTTTTATCTCAACTTTTTTTGTTAAATAGTTGAATAAACTTTAAAAACAGAGTTTGTCATACAAACGTAAGTTGGATTTTATTTAAGGTGACTTTTAGGTGGTGATATTTAATACATTACCAATAAACAGGGTTGCCAGATTGGGCGGTTTTGCAATCTATTTTGCGGGCAAAAATGGGTTTCGGCGGGTGGATAAAAGTTGGGCTGGTTTCGGATCAGTTCGGCGGGTTTTTGTTCCCGAAACACCGGCACTTCAGATCCTTATTCCTGCGACCCAATGTTCAGCAGGCAGCAGTCTCACTCACTCACACACGCACACACACACACACACACACACACACACACACACACACACTACAACTCTGGCTGATGTGCCCCCTAACCTCACAACACTCCCTCCCACTACCTTAAAGTGACGCACGCACGTCAACACAGATTTGAATGTTGCGATATGATTTTGTCAAAGGTTTAATAGACAGACGAAATGGAAGAAGAACGCGTGAGTGTTTGAATCGAGATCACAGACTTTAAAGAATGGTGCAGCTCTGTAACGACACATTTCATCCTGTTGAAACGAAAGTGGCTATAACTTCGTTCAACCTCATCTATAAGCAAGGGCAAAAAAAAAAAAAAAAAAAGCAATTTAATTTGAATTAATATCTGTAATAAAAAAAATCGATTTAAAAATCACTAAAAAAAATATTTTTTTCTCCAAGCCCTAATATGCATGTTTTATGTTGCCATTTGAAATAACTGAAATGTTAAAGTGGGTTATTTTTTATGTCCATATATCCACTGTTTTTATGTTACTGAATGCTTTTTTTCCAAGTGACTTTTATTGACAATAAAGAGACTCATCGATAAGTTGATCGCATTATTTTCCGTAACATAAGCTTATAGTTTAGTAGAATAGTCTGATTGAGGTCAGTAGCCTACTTTTGCGTTCATTTGATTGAATATTGTTTCTAAAATTGGATAGGCTAAGTCGAAAAATGGGTCATTTTAAAGCTTGTTAATGATTTTAATGTGTTTAAACGAGAAACAAGCCACACAAAAAATTGGGCGGTTTTTGACGAGGTTTTGGGCTGGAAAACCTCGCTGGCACCTGGCAACCCTGCCAATAAATATTTAATCAAATCATAGTAGAAAATAGCTACTTTCAGAAAAACAGTATTTTACTTTTGACGAAGTACTTGAATTAGTGGTCACGATACTGGAATTTCTAACTTCAATATGATACCTTGAAAAATATAAATATTCAGTATCATTTTCAATATCATGGGGAAAACAACCACATACTGTATACTGCCATATAGACAATTTAATATAATTTAATATCCATCCATTTTGTCAAGGCAATCATTATTTTAACACACAGCACGTGTAAAACATATATACAGTAAAAAAAACCTTTTCCATTTTTTTATCCCAAATATGTTTCACTGTAAAATACTAAGTGCGGATTGTATCTGGATGTGAGCAAACTATTGAAAACTATTGCAAATACACCCTCCTACTGGACCTTGAAACGAAAATCTAGAGAAAGAGTTAACCAACAATTGGAGTCAATTCAGTCTGGTTTTGCTTTAGGCTGTAGGGCTGAAAATGTACCAGTTGACAATTATGAATATCCAGTTAACAATGAGGAGGACTTTATGGACTGTGAATCATCTTTCCTTGATGAGTTAGATTCTTTATAGTCTGATAAAAGTAGCTCTGTTGAAGAAGAGGAAGCTCATATGGAAAGTAGATTGGCATCCTGGGCATCACATGAAATATAACACATGAAAGAAAATAACACATAGTGCATTGAGTAATTTATTGAAATTTCTAAAGTACCATCATCCATCATTGCCAGCTGATGCTAGAACACTACTTAGGACTTCATGGTCAGAGTTAGTGGTTGTCCAAGAAAAGGCTGGTTGGACATACCATTACTTTGGAATCCTGAAGTAAATTAAGACCACTTTGGAGGCAAATAAGTCCAGATTGACTAGTGGTGTATGGATGGGTTGCCAGTTTTTAAAAGTTCTTCCACCCAGTTCTGGCCCATTCTTGGAGTCATCAGGAACCTCCCCCAGCATCAGCCATTTGTGATCGGGCTTTTCTGTGGTACCAGAAAGCCATTACTCATTGAGTATCTGGAAGATTTTGTTGGTGAAGACTTGGAGAAAGGATTTACATTTCAAGGAATTACCATGAGGCTCCAAATGTGCTCAATGGTCTGTGATGCACCAGCCAGAGCTTTTCTGAAGAATGTTAAAGGACACACAGGCTACTCAGGGTGTGAGAAATGTATGCAGGAGGGGGAATATGTGAACAATAACAATGAAGTCTCCGGAATGACAGAGACTTCAAAGAAATGGCTGATGAAGGGCATCATCTCGGATATTCACCTCTGGTTGCCACATCTTTGGGCATGTTCAGTGGGTTTCCATTAGACTACATGCATCTTGTTTGCCTGGGTGTCATGAGGCGACTCTTGCACCTGTGGATCAGGGACGTGCGGTCAGGGTAGGCATGGTAGGCAGTGCCTCACCAAAGGAATTGTTGACATTAAATATATTATTTCCAAGAACTTTATTAATTCACCACATTATTAATTGCATTTATTTTATTCCAAATATTAATTTTTGTAACAAAAATTTTCAGGAATACACATATAATATACTCATTTTGCCATTGTTTGCTCCTAAAACCATTGTTTCATGCAGGAAATTCAAGGCCATGGCCATTGAGGCAGAGGTTAGCAGTGCCTCTTTGGTCCATAGAACGTAGTTTACGTAGGTTTGCGCATGCGCAGTCAGTTCTCAAGCTGTCTTGAATTATCAACATTGAGGCAGAGACCGAGCTTGCGTCATGTCACGTGATCCACTCGCTCTCACTCAATCCGCGCTTCCCGATCTAGCGGCGCCTAGCGTTGGCTGTCAACAGGCCCGGGGTGGGTAATCGGGAGAATTCCCGGTGGGCGGCTTCACTTGTGGGCCGGGCGAGGATTTTTTTTTTTTTTTCACATTTGTCACGTTAGTTACATTAGGCTACACACGTTCGGACGTTCCGCATTCTGACACCACAGCGCGCATCCTCTGCATAGGTTGTACCATGTGAGGGAGTTCTCCCCTCCCCTCCCCTCCTATAGAGTTGGTTGGGTCCATAGCCCGTCTTTTCCAAAACGTTTTCTCAGGTAGGCTACCGCGGCACCGCCGGCGCCTACCGATAGCTGGGCCGGCCCTACCGTAACGGTAGCTACGCGTCAGGGAGGAAGAGGCCAGGAGGTATGGAAGCTTGTTTCCGCCACAGAATAAAACATTTTAAAAGATAATTGCGACTTTTTATCTCACAATTGCGAGTTTACATCTCGCAATTCTGTCATTATTTCTCAGAATTGCGTGAAATAAAGTCGCAATTGCGTGTTATAAAGTCAGAATTGCGAGATATAAAGTCAGAATTGCGTGAAATAAAGTCGCAATTGCATGTTATAAAGTCAGAATTGCAAGATATAAAGTCAGAATTGTGTGAAATAAAGTCACAATTGCTTCTTATAAAGTCTAAGTGAATTATTATTCAACCTTTACATTATTTGTTGAACCATGGCATTAATGGGCTACATGCACAGGCGAAGAAACAACCTTCCGGTTTGTCCAGAAGTTGGCATATTCATTTCCAGTCGTTCTATTTACATCCTAGCAACCAAAGCGAGCCGTTGGCGTTGTTCGTGGTTGTTAGATGTACGTGGTACATTTAAACTGATGAAAACTGTGGCCGGCTCAAAGAATCACTGCTGTGTGCCAAGTTGCTCGGCTTCAAGTAGACACAACAGTGTATTAAGTTTTCATCGGTTTCCTCAGGAGGCTATCCTATGTGCTAAGTGGCTGCACAGAATACGGAGGGCAGAATTTACAGTCACTCAAAACACAAAGGTATGCAGTCGTCACTTTGAAGAACATTTAATCCGGACGACTGCTAAGGGTAGATGGGTTTTATCACGTAATGCAGTGCCATCGTTATTCCACTGGAACGACTACTCTGTGAAAAGACGTGCCGGGGTTTGGGAACGGCGTACTAAACCCTCGAGTCCAGAGCCTGAGCTGGAGGACATCGAGGATGAGGCCATCCCAGATGAGGAAGCCGTCCCGATGGAGAACGAAGCCCGACCCACCGTTTGTGTTGACAGGAAAGAGTACGAGAGGATGAAGGCAGAAATTGAGGCCTTGAGAGAACAAGTCCAAACTCTCCATCTAAACAGTTCTTTTGGACTTCAGCGATTTGCCTCGTCACCTGAGGACATTAGATTTTACACCAGGTAAGATGTACAATCCCACTTTCTGTTTTCAGTGTTGGACAGTTAATGTAATCCAGTACCTACTTTCTTGGGGAGGCTAATTATGTGAATTACTACGTAATTGTTATTGTTTGCTCTGGCCAATCGGTAGTGGATCCTCCTAGTCTGTCATTGCAATGGCCACTATTATATTTGGGCTATTGACCCCTCTGTTAGGGTGACCACCCGTCCCGCGTAGCGCGTGCGCGCACAGCGTTTGAAGCCCAATTCACGCGTCACGCAAATTGAGACCGTGTCACGCATAATCTATGCTTGCTCAAAAAAAAGTTGGTCGCTCTATATACTCGAGCCCCAAGCAGACAAACGAACATTACTTGACATTTCAGCACGCTATTGTTGCCACACAAACCCCTCAGTTGAACTGCTGACTAGGTTGTTGTCAACTTTTTCGTTGTTGTCATGACAGCGCACGCACGCGTAAACCAGACACACTTGGAAGGAAGGAACTTTCAGATGCGCGCTTTCCAATTCGAAAAATTCGAGAAAGAGACTGTCTGAGAGCCAACGCCATCATCAATTAAAAAGAGAAGGTGTGAGTACAAGAAACAAGAATGGGGAAATGAATATTTGTGGCTGAAAGGTGTTGAGGGGGATACCGAGAGGGCTTTTTGTGACCTTTGCAAAACGTCCTTCTCAATCGGACATGGAGGGGAATACGAGGTCAATCGTATTTTTTTTAAATACTTTTTTTTAACTGTTCCTGTGGTGTTGAGCAACTACAATTCCTGTTAATCCTATAAATTTATATTATAATTTATTAATTTATTAAAATTTATTTTAAAATAAATAAAATTAAATAGTAAATCTTAAGTGGAAGTACATCTGTCAATTCATTGAATGTTCAAAATATTATGAGTCTTTATTTAGAAAAAAAATACACATTGGTTGGCCTATTCATGAGCATACATCAACAATTACACGTTTAGGAGAATAGGGCATTATTAATACTATGCAAGGTGGTATGTGCTAGAAATGGGTAAACCACTATCAGTGAGTCTGCCAGTGGGGCACCGCCGCGCCAGACAGTGTCCCACATTGTCCCTCAGAAACATACCCCTTGTCCCCCCTTGGGCTTATTAGCAGGTGGTCACCCTACCCTCTGTGCACAATATTAATGTTATCATAACCAAACTCAACACAGCATCAGTCGAAACATTTTGCATTTACCTTGAAAAATAGAAAACAATGAAGTAATATTTAAAAAAAAACATTGAACAGAATGAGAGGCTAGGCTGTGTAATTTCAACAGCAGTGAATATTAGCCTAAGTGATTTACTTTCACTGATGTACAGTATTTGTGTACTTTGTCTGCCATTGTCCGTTTCTATGTGTTACTACAATTTTCTCAGTTTTCCCTTTCTGATGAGGATACTATATTTCAGATTCCCATCTTACAAGCACCTGATGGCGTTTTGGAGCCTGATAGAGAGTGCAACATCCAAAATGATCAGGGTGACCAGCAGAGCCAAGAGAGCATCTTCCACCAGCACAGTCACTGAAAGCCCGGTCACCAGACCAACTGTAAGTGTGCCCTTCTCATGGTTTTATACACATGGTTATCTGTGAGGGATTTAATTTTTATGTGGGTGAATGTATGTATTTGTGTGTACTAGGGGTGGAACGGTACACAGAAGTATCGGTTTGGTTCATACCTCGATTCAGACATCACGGTCCGGTACGAGTTCGGTACAATGGAGGGAAAAGCAAAACAAAAATGTAGAAGGCAATTTTTTTTTATTTTGCATGTCTCAGGCTGTACCACCAAAAGAAAATCAATGTCTTAAGCCTTGTATTTTTTAAATAAGTTTTATTAATAAAGTAAAGGCATAAAACCAGTTTATTTGTAGTGCATTGACAATAGTTTTATATAGTTAATTAGTTTATTAATTAAATTAATAAAAAGACAAAGACCTTAATATATGTTTGGTAATTGTTCCTGAATGAATTTAAAATTAATTTGTTATATTTCAGATCCATATATTTGTTTTCCTTAATTTTAATTAACACTAACTTTATTCTCATCTGAATTATAAACAGGGTTCCCGCGGGGTCTTAAAAAGTCTTAAATTCTGAACTTTAAATTTAAGGCCTTAAAACGTCTTAAAAACAGCCAGATTTTCATCCGCGGTCTAAAATTTAATTTAGTCAGGTCTTAAAAAAGATTTTATCCTCCGGAAACGCTGGCCGCAGAAAGTTATTACAAAGTAGCAAAAAAGTATCGAAGTCGCTCGCCAAGAGGCAGTTCACATATCGCGTCTTTTTCGCGCTCAAGTTCATTCAAATGTAGGCGCGGTAAGCACGCTTATAATTGACGTGACGCGCTTGTTTTTTTCCAGGCGCAGCGACATGAAAAAAGACATGAAGTATGCGTGTGCACCCAAACACTACGGGTGTTTTTCTCTAATCCATAAATAAATCTTGTAACAGAGCTACAGCAAGCGTTTTTCAGCGGTGGAAATCCATTAGCCACTAAAACTTTTTTGTCATTGTGGAGAGCGCAGTGCATGGTTGCATAGCAACGACAGACGGGAACGTCGGACCGAATTTTACTATTAATAATAAAAGATAAGCTGAAGTGTATTGTAAATGTCACTACATCATTTTTTATAAAAAGAATGAGTCAAAAAAAGATAAATTAAAGTCTGAAATATGTGAGGTTTATCTTTTTATAAAAACCTTTTTTGTCAACTTTATTTGAACTTGTACATGTTAGAATATAACATGTTGCAAGACACTTTTAAAATCTGGCTATCATTTTTAATCGTATTATTTTAATGTTTATGTTAGTGCGTATTGATGCTAATTTTATTTGTTATTTGCTGTTTTTCGACATAAAACTTGGTGAATTGATTTCATTGTGTAGTATTTTGGAACAGGATTCTGTGATAACAGTGATAATTTTTGGCACTATAATAATTAAATGAAATGTTCATGTCATTTCATCTCTAGTTATGATCAACTATGATCAACTAAAATCAACTAATTATGTGTTTTTTACAGTAGGCCTATAATATGCAAAGTACAATTTTCTATAAAAAAAATTATATCTGATTCTGTTCTTTTCTCTGACACGCGTTGTTGGGTCTGGAAGGTTACTAATGTGATTGCTTTATCTGTAAATTAAATTAATGCTTTTTCAATTACTGAATTCATTGAAATAAAATGAATTCTTTGATTTGAATATTTTTTTGGCAATGCGTCGTGTAGATCTTAAATTTCAATCTTTATGGTCTTAAAATGTCTTAAAAAGGTCTTAAATTTGACTAACTGAAACCTGCAAGAACCCTGTATAAATGATTGATTTCTGTATAAAATAATACTACCATTAAAAGACCATCTTTTTTAGTCAATGTAGAATGTGTAACTTAACAATAAACAGATTAGTCCTCTGTTTGAGGACAAGAAATGAAAACCAATGCAATATGATCAATGTCCAAAAGATGGCACCGACAGACTGTTTTTAAATGGGGTCGGATACATTTTTTTTGCTTTTAAACAGTGTGTGCGTGATTTTGGTTGGGTAACAGATGTAGGTTTGTTTGTACAATTTTAAAGTGAGTTTACAGTTTGACAAAAGCACAATGTTGTGTTTTATTGCATTACATTAATTAATTTGCACGCGAATTTTATTTATTTTTTGTACCGTGTATTCTCTGTGTATATTCATGCACTGAACCGTGACGCCCGTACCGTTTCGGTTCAATAAGAATACATGTACCGCTCCACCCCTAGTGTGTACGTAATATAAGCTACTGAATGTCTAAAATGTCCTTCAGGATGAATAAAGTATCTATCTATATATTTCTCCCCAACCCTTAGAAACTGCTGGCAATAGATGAGCTCTTCTTGTTCCTGACATACCTGTCCACTGGCTGCACACAGAGGGAACTGGCTCATCGCTTCAAAATACATAGGACAACAGTAAGTCGCATCATCGTCACCTGGGCCAACTTCCTCTACACTCTGCTGGGCTCAGTCTGTTTTTGGATGTCTCCTGCAGCTGTTAAGGACAATCTTCCACCAGAGTTCAATGCATACAGTGACACACAAGTCATCCTTGACTGCACTGAACTACGGTGCCAGACACCATCTTCCTGGTTCTACAAAGTGAAGTGTTTTCACACTATAAATCACATTGCACTTTTAAAGCCATGGTTGGTATGTCCCCTCATGGAGCTCTGACATTCATCTCGCCCCTCTTCGAGGGCTCCATGAGCGACAAGGAATTATTCCGTCAGTCTGGGATCAAAAACCTCCTTACCCCTGACACAGCAATTATGGTGGACAAAGGGTTCTTGGTGGACGTCCTGGCCCCTGGGACTGTTTACCGCCCAGCCTTTGTCATCCAGAGGGCCCAAATGGCAGAGGCAGATGTGCTGGAAACACAGTCAATTGCTCGCTTGAGGGTACATGTAGAGAGGCTAATCAGAAGAGTGAAGGAAAACAAACTGTTTGAAACCACAATCCCGCTTGCCATATCAGGGAGTATTAATCAAATTTTTACAGTCGCCTGTCTACTCTCTAATTTCCAAAATGGCCCTCTGGTCAAGACCTGGGCAAATGAGGTTTGAAATGTTGACCTTGTGTTGAATGATGTGTGCGTGTGTGTGCATGTGCATTCTTAAAATAAATATGTTATTTATTTATATAAATGTTATTTATTACACTAGGTATATGGACTCCACTTTTATGTGCTGTTTGTCTAAACCAACATTGTAAAAAGTAAATCAGCCAAGTTTGCATGTTTGTTAAGTTTGCATTTATTAATTTGATCAGTTACATGCATTTTCGCATATAAACATTGAAATAAAATTGGTCAACTTTGTCTCTGATGACCTTGAACACTTCTACGTCTCTGTATATTCTATCAATCAATGTGTCTTCCTCCGCCGACACAACAAAATCACACCACGTCATGCCACTTACCAACAGCTGCCCCTGAATTTGGTAGTAGTATGCATGTGATGTCTTCAGCTCCATTTTGCCTAAGGTCATTTTAACATAGGGACAGTCAACGTAGTTTTTAACATTTGGGCACTTAATTTCTAGAAGACCAAAAGGAGAGGGTTCTGTCGGGTCAAAAACTAGTCCATCCGGAGATGCTCCCAGCCAAGGCGTGTCTGGGTGGATTATAAATCCACACGGATAGTGGTTCACCCTCTTTATTTGAGTGTACTCCCATATGGCATCAGCCTCCAACTCCAGTCCTCTTCTCATGGCCTTTGTCTGATATGTTCCCTTCAGGATCCTATCAGCCAGACTGTCCTCACATTTGTTGCTGACAAAGCAGATCTCCCTGAAACAGGAGGCAGTGAGTCTTGGTCTCCGCAACTGGTGCCATTCCTCGCAGGAGCTTTGGCTTCTTGTGGCACTTTCCAGTTTATTTGCCACGTCCCAAGTCACCTGTAGGCTCTGTAAGTGCCTGCGCTCTGCCTCAGTGGTGTTAGACATGTAGATTGAGGGCTGTAAGTGGTAACCTTGCAAGGGTAGGGATGGACGAGGTGGGGCAACGTGGAAGGATAGATCTCTATGTGCTGCTGCTGGCTGTTGGTAGGCAATCGGGCTTCCGGCTTGCACCATCCCAAGGGCAGAGTTGACCAATGGAACCTCACAGCTGATGTTCATGCTACACACCATTGGCGACTCCGCTCTGGAGAAGTCGGCATATGTCTCAGTCACCTTGGGATGGAGTAGTGTATAGTTTAGCTATACAACTCAACATCAACTAAGCACAATTTTAGTTCTATGCACACAGTATCTGGCACATTTTGTACAGCTCCACACAACATTACAAATGGTAAGACTGGTTAAATAAGAGGGTAAACTCACTTGAAGGACGGAAAGATCAGGTAGATCCCCACTGAGGCCTTTGTAAAGCGTGCTCCTGCGAAGTGAAGTGTAAAACATGTATAAGTGGAAATGCTCGATGGCTTATAGACCTGAAATCAAAATACCCATGTATTGTTACAATATTGCTTTTACCTTATACCTTCTGTTGTTGCTTTAGGACGGCTCTTCGGTTTAGCAGACAGCACAGCCATTTTGTCCACTGGGCCTGGTTTTATACCCTGTAGTGTTTGCAGGACATACTTTAAAGGGATATTCCATTTTAAAATGAAAATTCTGTCATCATATACTCACACTCATGTTGTTTCAAACCTGTATGAATTTCTTTGTTCTGCTGAACAGAAAGTAATATATTTAGAAGAATATCAGTAACCAGACAGTTTCTGGTCTCATTGACTTCCATAGTAGGAAAAAACTATACTATGGAAGTCAATGAGACCAGAAACTGTCTGGTTACTGATATTCTTCTAAATATCGTACTTTCTGTTCAGCAGAACAAAGAAATTCATAAAGGATTGAAACAACATAAGGGTGAGTATATGATGACAGAATTTTCATTTTAAAGTGGAGTATCCCTTTAAGCACATCTCCAGTAAAACAACATAACAACTACAAAACAGTAATTAGTTATATGTTTTTGGTTGACTTACCAAAGTCCTAGGTTTGTGCCACTGCTGTTCTCCATCAGTACAGCTTAGCACAGGGGGGACTACAGGCACCTTCAGCTGTGAGTAGTGGGCTGTCTGGTACAAAAGAGCAACACAGTGGTTGCACAGCGCAGCTCCAGCAATGCAAGCACATTTATGGTGAATCAGCTGCACAGGCTTGCTGTCTTTAAGCACCACCTGCAATGTCAGAATGTCATAGTAAGTCACAATTTATCATAGCCTGGTCAGTCATTCTTTTAGGATACTCATTGCTTACAGATTCTTTTAAGATACAGTCTTGCATTGTGACTCATTTCTTTAGACCAGCAGACCTCTCCTGATGTTGAATCCTCTGTCTAACATTTTGAAGTTAGGAGATAAGACAATATTCTAAGCTATGTGTTGGATTAATGTGCTGAATATTATGCCATATCATTTTCCACTTGTATTTCAGTAGTAGTACCTTTCACTCCAGACTGTTGCTTAATTGAAGGATCAAAACAATGAGCAAGAAAACCTTCACCCAGTGGGGACCAGCTAGGTAAACTTACCTTTTAACCTGCTTGCTCTTACATTAGTCACTATAAAACTAAAACTATAAAACAAAAACGCTGGGTCATTTGCCTGATAAGCAAACTCTTATCTTATCTCATCTCATCTTCTTACATTATCTTATCTTATCTTATCTTATCTTATCCATAACTAACATCACCATACACTCAAGCTGTGAGGTTTCTCTTTTTTCGTCAGCGACCTGTAGCACATTGCCCTTGACGACCACCTCTCCTGAATCCTGATCTTTTGTGATGATGCCTGATATGAACTTGGGTTGCTACATTAACTGAATGAATGAACATATATGCCACATTGATAGGTCACAGCCTACCCATGACAAGATTTCACCGCACGTTACTGCTGTGGATCAAGGGTCCACTGGCTTGCAGGCTCTCAGGTTTACAGGTGAAGATTCTCTCTGAGAAGCTCTTGAAGATCAGAAAAAGTGTGCCAGTGCAGTTTGCACGAAGGCCCAGATCTTTGAATGAAGTAGACCGATGGAAAGCCTCTGAATTCCGCCAGTTCCTGCTTTATACTGGTCCTGTGCTCCTTAAAGATTTCCTACATACTGCAGTATACCAGCACTTCTTACTTTTTTTTTGTTGGAGTGTTCATACTGTCAAACAAGGCGCTGCTTGAGACGTACACTGATTATGCAAATGATGCGCTTGTGTTGTTTGTTCAGCACTTAGGAAAGCTGTATGGTGACATGTACTTTTCCTACAATGTGCACAACCTTGTACACCTTGCACAAGATGTCAAGGTGCATGGGAACCTGGATTCCTTCACTGCTTTCAAATTTGAAATTTTCATGCAAAAACTAAAGAGGCTTGTCAGGAAACCAGAATCTCCCTGCTGCCAGGTTGTGAAGAGGCCAGAGAGAGAGTCTGTACAAATGGATAGAGTAGAAAGTTTAGGTGTAAGGAGAGAACACACATCTGGACCTCTACCACCACTGTTTCACTGTGCACAACAGTACACCCAATATAATGCAGAACTTTTCGCCTTAAAAACTTGACCAAGCCAAAAGCCACATCTACATTCAGGGAAAGGTAGCAAAGATCAGGAATATAATTGTTGAGAAAGAGGAGGTATACCTGGTCTACTCCACATTTTACCATCAAGAGTCCTTCTTTGAGTACCCTACATCTTCCTCTACATTTGGCATACATTTAGTAGATGGCCTCTTGGACATGACACAGCACTGCAGTATTGGACTGGTAGAAGGGAAGGTTTTCCTTATACCTCATGGAAGACAATTTGTTGCTGTACCTTTAATACATATGAACTGATAATTTAAACCCATCCAAACACACACCAAAACTATCCCACCTCCTGTCCATCTACCATCTCTCAGACTCTTGCTTGACTCTTTCCACAATCTTATGAAATTGTATATGTACTGTGTATTATGTCTGTCTGTCTTTCAGTCCCTTTCGCCCCCTTGCTGCTGTCTCCTCTGCCACCAAAGCTTCTTCCTCTGATCTGCCCCAATCTCCTTACATGAACATTAAGTAGTAACTGTAAAATGTTTTGTTTTTTTGCTCACTAGCCACATTCACGTTATATGTTGGACCTACAACCAACGTATAATTAAAGGTAATATTTAGGAGGATATATTGAGAGAAATCCAATATAATATACATAACTATGTTTTCAGTGGTGTGTAAAGACTTTACAAAACGAACCGTTATGCTGAAGTGTTTCGAACCTGAATCTCTGACTAAATTTAAAAAGTCCAATGTCAAACCAATTTTATATCAGTATCATGTCACTAGCTTTAAATATGCAACTTCGCTGCCCAATTACTGCATAAAAGTGACCAGCTGGATATAAACTAATAGATGTAACAATCGTGACATTAAACATTTGGGTCAGGTTTTCGTGCATTTTTGTCATATTGATTTTACTGCTTGAGGCCTAATGTTAGCATCCTCTCAGCCTTGACAAACATACTGCTGTTTTTTCTCTGCTAATGCAGCATCTAGTCAACACATTAATTACTTTACAATGATATGGCAACATGTACCGTAGTGCTCTGTATTCATACCGTTTCGCTGTCTGTGTTTTAAATGTGCATCTGAAGGGTCAGCACTCTCTGTGCAGCACTCAGACTCACGTGGCAAAATAAACAACACAAGGCGCTGTCTAGAGGCCGAAACATAGAATCGGGCTATTAATTAATTGTATATATTGCGCATTTGGAGCTTTTATATAGCTGGACTAACTTAAAGGGTTAGTTCGCCCATTTAAGACATGAAGTTGTATGCAATCCTTACCAGCACTATAGTGCATACACACTGACCCACTCTGTGCTCACCTCCCTGGTCAGAGTTCTGGCCGCTGGAAGTTTTTCAAGAAAGTAGTCCCGGTTAGTTAACGGGGCCTCAAAACAACGTCAACAGTGCGCACGTTCCGATCAGCTGTTGATAGCGCGACTCGCTGACAACATGTCTGACTACGAAACTTCTGATGATGAAACCAATTTTAGCACAATGTCAGACGGAACAGATGATGATTAAAGTAATTTTAGCACAACGCCAAAGGGATACCTTTATGAACCGGAGTATACCGATGCCGAACTTCAGCAGATGGAGATAGAACGGGAATAGAGAGAGCGAGAGGACAGAGATGAAGTTGTCCAAGTTGATGCTGGGCCCACAGCTGTAGCAAGAGCCAGGATGAACGACAAATGGTGGTGCACTTGTTCAAATTGTCAAGTTATGCCAACAGAAGCTATTGCTGCCATGGGAACTCATGCCACAGATGCAAAACCCATCGATTGACGAGGAGGCCAACTGCATTACAGGTCTGTCTGCATTACATCCAAATAGTTTTCTCAGCAAATTGTACCTATATCCCTATACTGTTTTTATATTAGACCTCTTTTCACGTGATTTCCACTGGAGTCTAAACATTGTTTACTGTACAGTTTAGACATGGGATCATAAAGTTAGTAGAGCTTACCCGTGGTACTGGTAGGCTACAGCAAAACTCTTTAAAATCTGTTGTTTTTTTTTTCTCCTTGGTTGGGGATGTAATCGTCTTCGCTGAAGTGAGCACTGCACACACGAAAATCCTTGATTCTGGATATTTTAGCTCCCGCAGAGTAGCCGATGGCAACCAGCCAAAGCTGTCTCATATTAGCTATATCCGAAACAGGAAAACGATGGAATCTGAACGGTGATCCCGGCACATTCTTGTGGTCACAACCTGGGAATTTACAAGTTTGCACCATTGTTAATTTTCTACTTTTTACGTCGTTGTCATTCGATTGTGTAAACACTATGGAACAGCTGATCGAAACGTGCGCACTGTTGACGTTGACAGCAGCGCGGATTGATAGAAATGGAAAGAAAATAGTGCCGATTAAAAACTGAGGTATGAATTTTGTCTGGCGTGTTTTTTGTGATGTAAATTAATCAAGCTTTGAAACGCATATAATTTTTTCACGTAAAAACGCAAAGTTTTGAGGCCCCGGAAACTAAACGGGACTACTTTCTTGAAAAACTTCCAGCGGCCAGAACTCTGACCAGGGAGGTGAGCACAGAGTGGGTCAGTGTGTATGCACTATAGTGCTGGTAAGGATTGCATACAACTTCATGTCTTAAATGGGCGAACTAACCCTTTAACAGATCAATTATCGGACTCAAGCCCAATTACAATTTCAAGAAAGAGCTTTAAAATATGGACTTGAATTATTATCTTGAATTATCAACGAAACAATTTTACCTGCATTGGGTGGATGGGCGGGTGCCAACTTTAAACCCTGATATAAACTGGTTGTGAGAGATTTTTCTGGTGTAAGACATTATGCATCACACAAGAGCATGACCTGCACCAGGTGGTATTTTTATCTTTACCCAACTGATTATTAATTAATTAAGTACACTTTTTTATTTTGTTAATTATTTTGTATTAGGTGAATATGTACCTAATAGTACTATTTGAGAAGGAAAGCAAAACTGGCCCGGTGGCAAAGGAGTGGTTTTCAGATGGCCTTGCTTGGTGGGCCCCGTATAGTGACAAGTTCCAGATTTTGAGAAGTGTTCAAAAAAAAGTTGCCCCCAATCCATCAAAGGGCTGGAAACAATTTGCTGCACGCGTGCTCTACAAATCAGGTCGTTTTCTATGTAGAAGTATGCAATTGAGTACTACCACCATCTGGTGTTGCTTTGTTATTTATTTGTTCTGATATTGTCTTTTTTTAATGTTTTTATTTCATAACAGGGATTTCAAAACCCCGACCAGTGTCCTCCCAGAGCAACCATAGCCCTGTTCCAGCCTGGCAACAGAATATGCATTCTTCTCAACGTAAGATATATGACATAGTGTAGATATGGAGTATGTAAGAAAATCTCTAACTCAAGCATTTCTGATTATATTTGCGAGACATGTGTTACTAACATCAATAAATGATTTCTTATTCAAGGGCATGACATCAAATTGGAGGCAAGAATTGGAGGCCAGACTAGAGACAGACTGTCATCAAAGGCTAGCTTACACTGAATGTAAGCATCTTTCAGAAATAATGGCCAGTAGGCCTTTGAATTTAACCTAACATGTGCAGAGTTACTAGATTATTTAGGATCCTTTCACTAATCACAAACATGAGGTAATGATTTTATATTATTATTTCCAAGTAACAACGGTTAGTTGGAGGCCAGACGAAGTGGAGGAACGGCATCCAACTCCATTGCCCGATGAAGGGCTGGGCTTTCCTGAACGTAAGCTATTTAATCCTAATTACCTCATTGGGGTCCACTGAATGTTTCCTGACCTACATGTGACATATCTATCTTTCCCTAGAACCAAGATATTGCCTTCCTACCCATCAACGCATGCCAACTAACTGCACTGGTACGTTTGAACACATCTTTCTCTTGATGTCGGTAAACTGCTCTTTTTAGGATAAGTTTAATAATGGAATTGTTGCTGTAAACAGCAGTTGAAAGGATTGTCCTAGAACAGTTAGGGGAACTTTACCTCAAGCTGGACCATTTGACAACAATTGTCCAGTCCCCAACTCAAAACAGGGATTTACAACAAGAAAGCCATGATGACTATCTAAAAGTTCTTCCAATTTCCACATTGGAAGAACTAAACAGTTTTAATGAAAGGCTTCGGCAAGATGCCGATTTTAAGAAACACACGGTATGTCTTCTAATACTTTGAAGTGTATACAGTGGGCAACATCAAAATGGGGAGTTGATTAGTTGAGTCAGTTGTTTGTTGGCCTGCACAAATCCAAGCAGGAGGGTTGAACTAACAAGACATGTGACAGAAAATAGGATTTTGATTGCCTGTAGTAACATTTGCTTGTATTTTATTACAGATCGCAAAGCTGTCCATAACCGGGGGAAACAGTGTGAAAAAAACAGTGTGGCGGGTCTGCAGGAAAGTATTTACCCCAGAACTTGCCACTCAACTAAACTGGTGTGGGAGAGGACAGAAGACTGGCATAAAGTCACGACCAGTGCGCGAAATTCTGAAACAAAGTTTGTTTCAGAAGAAAATAGCATCACACTCCAGCTTAAAGGAGAACTCCGGTCAATTTTGATTGCCGAGTTCACGCGCGTGATCATATGTATTAAACCTATGCGTGTGAACTCTGCAATCGACTACTTTGGACTTCAACCGAAAAACAGGATGTAAACAAAGGTATTTGCGCTGGCTTAAATAACATCATTTTTATACATTTCTTTCACATCTACTGCAGTCAGACTCACTCGTGTTCACTCTGAAGGAATCACTCACATTTTCTGTGCACTTGTAATGACACATCAAGGATGTTAAGAGGCTAAAAGCAGGTTTAGTACTTGCCCCATTGAAGTCAACAGGGTGCAAATTTTAAAAATAGAATAACTCGGTGTAGGCAACACCGATTTTTGTCGTTGTTCTCTGTATTGACAGCACTCCAAATGTACAAAAAAATGAGCTCAATGTTCAAATTGACCGGAGTTCTCCTTTAACCCTCTCGGGACGGATTGGGCGGTACCGCCCAAAATGGCATACTTTTACAAATGTGTAATTATCTTAAAAACTATTAATGATAGAGAGATGCTGTCTTTTTTGCCGTCTTCCTCAGATTCCGCTGAAAACAATGGCATATGGTATACACACTTCCCTGTTGCGTAATACCAATGCGTATAAGGCCAATGAAATCGATGTTGTTAGGAATATTCCACACGCAAAGACCAATGGAAAAATTGCCGCTGGGAGGAATATTTTTCTTACCCAATCAGAGGAAGGTTACCATGACATATTCTAGCTAATCAGAGGACTCTGTAGCCTTGCAAGGGGTGGGACTATAGTAAGTGATATGACGCAAACAGCGTCGAGTGGAGAAGGAGACAGAGAGCGAACGGAGTGGAGTATTAGACACAGATTTATATGAGATAGAGACAGAATGATTATAATATTTATATATATTAGCAATATTTAATATTTATAGCATATTAGCAATTATAGCATTATTATTTTATTGTTTTAGCACTTGTATGATGGCAAGCAGAAAAAGATTTACCTCAGAACAAGCTCTGGAACAATTACTGGAAGTGACGAGGAGAAATCCGAAGCTGACAGCTTTTTGAAAAAAAACCCCACTGTATATAAAGTTCATTATTTCATTGTTCTTTACACTTTTGATTGAACAATTACAAATATCTGTCTAGCAAAATGACTAAAATAAAATTTTCGTTTTTGAAATTCTCTAGTTTATTGTACATTTTTTACTCATACCTCCTTTACAAACACATTATATGCATTCTTATGTTAGCTTAGGGTCTTCTGAATCCATAGATACCAAACACATGGTGTTCCATCTCCATTACAAGGTTTATAAGCCCAAATGTAAAAATAGAGAAAACAGACCAAAAAGGGCTTAGTCCCCAGAGGGTTAAATAAGTTCAGTGATGGTTCATTTTTGTTGTAAAAAAGTTATTAATTTAGTTCATTTATATTTATAGCCGCTCTAGAGAAAACCGTGATGTGTAATGGGACACAAAAGAATCCTCGAATCCACATGCCCAATGGAAGAGGACGTGTGCCCCTAAGATGAGCATATCATTGGTATAAAAGTAGCTGCACTCCCCTGCTAGAATCTCCAAACAATGTCAAAAATACTGTACAAGGACCTGTGTAAAAAAGTATACTTTATAAAAACAGTAAAATATTTATAAATAATATCAGACTTGAAAATAGCAGTGTTTAGAGGTTCTGTTTGCACTTCAACCTCCTCTACAAAAAAATTTATGACTACAGTATTTATTCACAAACACTAATTACAATTACAAAGAATCAAAAGGGAGATTAGAGGTTATTAGGAAAAAATGGTTTGTGGGAGTTGTTTTATAATAGAAATAGTTGAAGGGATGGTGAAGGTGTTATTTTTAGAATTGAAGGTAAAAGGTTGATAAATGTATTGTGTATGTTCTACGAGGTGTTATATTGGTAGTAAATTACACGCACCCCCACACATTATTGTAGATGATACATTTATTGGTGACATAGGTAGTGGGTACAATTGGTACTTCCCTGATAGTGTTTTTTCCCCTTAATATTAATATTTCCCCTTATATTTTCTCTTGTAGTGACAGTTCTAAGGAATGGTGCCCTGGCACACATAACTGAGGCTGAGGTGGAAACAGCCATTCAAAACTGGCTCAGGCTGAGTCAAGATAGAAGGGCAGCAGAGGCAGAGACCACAGCTGTGAAGGTGGGCTGATCGATGAAACTACAGCTCAGGCAGTGCAATTTAAATATCTAGGAGGTAGTTTCAAAATCTAAAAATCTTGTTACTTTGCAGTCTTACTGTAAATACCCTTAAGCCACACTGATGCTGCTCAGTTCATCACATTTTCATGCATGTTCCCTACATGCACCTTGACATTTTATTGATAAAGACGGCCTACTGTACACATCAAAATACAATTAAATAAAAAAAAATTAAACAAGGGAATATTTTGTATTCAGCCTTTAGTAATTTACCTCATCTTTAACCAGATCATTCAGGGCTCAGTAGATATCAGAAGACTTTTTAATTTGACTTCTGCCTCCCAAGAAAAAAAAAGGAACAATATAATTTTACAAACATGTGGCATTATAGATGAAGTAAAAATAACTGCACAATAGTAAGAGTTTGATGGCATTATAAGTAGCATGCAATCATGGGAATTTTAAACAAACACCATTTAGCTCAGACGGCTGTACTACGATGCAACTGGCACACCCAGTGCTGGATTTCCCGATAACGTATATTCTCTTAACGCACTACAAAGACTCTAAAGGTAACTTAACTAAAGGTATACCATTTCTAGGCGTGTTCCCTGAACTATACCATAAGAGGTTGCTTAAATTATACCTTCTTACGTACGACGTGAACAGGTGCTGTATTGGTTGATATGGCTAGATAGAGATTCGATAATTCACTCATGCAGGGGCTGCAAAAATAAACTGACCCAGTCTTTAAACTGGTAAACACAAATGGTGACTCTTCACGGATGACCGGGACATACTGCATAGATGCAGACATCAAAAGACTAAAGCCCATAATCTGGCTAAAGGAAAACAGTTAAAACGTATTTGTTGATGTAGGCTATTTGTTTTTTAAAGCAAAGTCTTATCTGCTTTTCCCTATGTTTTTTTACTCTGTTACAGGCTGCCAGGAAGAGAAGAGAGACTGAGTTTCTATTGTTCCTGTTCCTTTTTAATCCCTTTTCTCCTGAAATATTTTTTTTGTTCTATATTAAAGCGTCTTAACTTTGAATCGTGTCTGTTCATTATACACATTATGTTACACACACAAAATGAAGAGGATAATTTTTCGATGTCAGTATAGCATACTTTTTTTCATATTGTTTTTCATGTTGGATAGTCAAGTAGCTCCAGGGCTGTATACCACCATATAGGCTACATTGAGGGGGACAAGTCTTATTCGTTAATAACAATAATAAATCAACAATTAGAAATGGCCAAATTGTCTTCCCAATATTGGAAATTCTTGCTTTTTAGGATGATAAAAAAAGGCTTTAAAGTTACATTTTAGGCTGGTCTACCTTAGTGGTCTAACAGCGACAATCCAAATAGATACCCAATCAAATCAAAGTAGGCGGGGTTTACTGTTCACAGAAGCAGGGAGGGCACGTATTCCATCAGTTCAGTTTAATGTTGAAAGAATGTGAGGTGGGATGGAAGTTGCAAATCATATTAGTCAACTGTTTTATGATAGAAATGTTAAACCGTTAGAACAACATTTATTTCCACCCAACTTTTTTCTATCGAATATGGCCATTTTGAGGGATGAAAGTTGCATGTGTTAAGTATCGAAGCTATTTTATTAATGAAAGTCGCGGGGCAGCGTTGACTAGTTTCTGTTGCAGCGTGATCTCCGCTCTCTGAGTGCAAATAGAAAGCCCATACAGAGCGGCTGGGACTTACAGCTTTTGCATCGTTCAAACATTGGCCGGAGATCATTTGCGATCAGATGCCGACATCGCGGCAACATATTGCCGATTAGCAAACGCTCTCTGAGCGACATCGTGCCGATGGAACTTTGTACTCTGTGAACTCTGACTGGAACGGAGTCAGCTGCTGTTGACATCCAGCCTGTGGACTCGAAGAACGGAGTTATTACCAAGCCCTCGCCATCTGGCGCCGTAGCCACCCGGGCTATACTCACCTTTCTGTTGTCTGCGTTGGAGGAAGGGAACCAGAGTCCACACACAGTCACTCAACCTCAGAGGAGGAAGCTTGTACCGTTTTTAGAGACATTCATTTTAAACAAATAAATAAACGTGTTAACTTTCGAATTCTTGTTGTCCGCCTTTTCTCTGGTACGGGGTAGCTCCTCAAGGTGGTGTGGTAGTTCGGGGGTGTCGGCTGGCAGGCAGTGCCTCCACACCTCCGGCTTGGGCGTGACAGAATGACTTATTAACGAATTAACGGCGGAAAGGGAAGTGGAGGCAAGGTATATTTAACCAAGTGGAAAGAGGACACGTCACCTGGGTATGTTATTTTGACATGTGAGTGAAGTTAGTGGTTACCGTGTGGAGTGGGCGATGTCCTGTGTTGTCTGAACTGGTTACCGTGTGGAGTGGACGATGACCTGTGTTGTCTGAACTGAGGCTTCCTGCACATACTGTCTGATGCGACTTGGAGTCTGGTGATTCCATAGCGATGCACCCCAAAGACCGGCTGTTGTTAGTGAGCGGTTCACTCAACGAACCCAACAAGGTACTAACTTCCCTCCGGGAGCGCGTTGCGATTCCGGCCGCCAAAATTGGTCAGTGTGTTCGACGCACAATCTCACACTACACTCATTCACACGCTATCAGACACACACACGCATTTCATTCACATCCGCACATTTGTTTACTGCTTATGCTTTTTGATCGAAGTTGAATGCATTATCATTGATCTTTGATATATTTGCATTTTGTTTGGTTTTTCACCCGCGATATGCGTATTCAATGTTTTTTTTGCTCTTTCTCTTTTTATGTATATGAAAAGTTTGGCATGAAATCTGCCAGTGTGGATGCCCAGTTAGAGTGTGACCAGTATTATCCAGATTTCGCGAGTATCGTTATGTGATTGTGTGAACATTGATATTGAACTGTTACGTTGAGAACTATACTTGTTTTTTCTTTTTCTAAGTCAGTAACCTTTTTTTTCTTTTTTGAATGATTTGATGAACATTAAATAATAAATTCCAGTTAAATTGAATCCTATTTTGAAATATTTGTTTTTTTGTGTAATCAGTGGTTATTCTTCATGGCCAGAAGAATGGTCTTTCTTTAGAGTTTATAAGAATGCTCCCTGTGAGTTGATAAGAAGATCGTATGGTCAGTGGACGAACAGATTATTCGATGTGAAATTAATTTTCTAGGTTATTCTGAAATTTGATTTGAATTGATTATAATTCGTTAATTTTAATTCGTAGATTAATTATCTATATACAGAGATACAAATATACGGCTATATAATCCCTTTTTGGGCTAATTCAAATGTGTAGGTATAATAACTGATCATGACCAGTAGGCTGTGATTAATTATTAAATAGATATTCCCCTCATTTGAGCTGATTTTCTACAATGCAATCAACAACATTGCTATACTATATAGCACCATACACTCAATGCCCAAATTTTAAATAGTCAGTTGTTGATGGAATTCCTACGTATTTAAAGTTTACTTTCAATTTGAAAATACTATACCCAGTAATATTCTTCTTTTTAAAATTGTGATGAAATAACATAACACATGACATGATTAACCTAGATTTAGATAAAATAATTAAAAACACCTTTCATTTAATATCTCACATACTTTGAAATCTAATAGTGTGACCTCAAAACTCAATCAGTTACTTCAGTATTCATATTGACTCTGACCCACTGAAATCAGGCTGTAAAGTCAATAGAAGTGTTCAAGGGGCCATCTAACTATTGCACGTGCATTAACACAAAGCATCACTGACTGACAAACAAAACCAATCTTCTTTATTTTAGATCAGTGGTTTGACCACTTAACTCTATTCCAGCCAACAACAACAAAAAAAACATATTATGGTAATATAATTACACATGTATACCATGACAGTCTTGTCTTTTGCAAAATACAAAACAAAACAAAACTAAATGCTTACCTTCACGTACATACACAAAAGATGCCTGGGCAACCTCCAACTGTTGAAGAGCATTTCCCAGTTGACTCTTTGTTGCCTGGAGCGCTTTTTTTGCTAGAGCAAGTTTTTGTTTCGGCACAACGCCTCAAGCGCACCTGACATACCAGCAGCTCCATAGCCCTTTTATTTATTCGCAAACACTGTGAATAAACCTCCAGGTGAGTCATAGCATTGTCCAAACAGGCATACTGCAAATACAAACAACCATCAAAACATAAAAAAAAAACATAAATGAACACTTTAGAAATATGACTATTAAAATAAATACCAATATAACACCTCCAGTGATATTACCGACACAAATACCTAAATAGCCTAAATCAGTGATATTTTAAAATAAATGTCAATTAAACACATTAAAGTCATTAACCCCTTACCTGACAGGGATCACTGGTGATCCCAGATTATTTTAGTTCAAAATATGTTTGAGCTTATATATCTCAATATTAATAACAGTCTGGTTAATTTTGAGTCTTGAACTATAAACTCTCAAGGGTTGGCTTTCTAAATGTATGTGTGTTATGTTTCTATTCAGAATTACTTATGAGCAGTAACCTTTTTATTTTGGGCATTTCATGTATGCAGCACTTGCCAAAATTGGGGGTGATGAGCAAGGGGTTAAAAAAAAATTCAAACATATTGCCAGTTTGAGGTACATCTGTATTTAAGTGGCATGTGCCAGTGAAGGTTTTGTGATACCAGTGCTGTAGGGCACGGACTCTTTAAAATTGTTGAGTTAGAGTTACACTTGTGCGTTTATGTAATTTTTTTCTTGCGTTCCTATTAAATGTTAAGAAACAGAGCTTCCCTTGACTGTCGTTCTTCAAATATTACATTATAGCCTCTGAACGGTTCTCATTACAAAACCATTCCATTCTGTGTTGATCCGAGCCAACTATGGTTACATTTTTTCAATGTGTAATGAAATACAAACGCGTCAGTCGTTGTTATTGTGAAGAACGATCAGCTAATGCTATTAATTTATCTTTCCTTTGTTCACACAAAAAAAACACTATTATTAACAGTTACACAGAAACTGGTAACCAGGCAACAGAGGTGAACAATTGAGAAGCGACATCACTTTAAGAGATCTACCAAGTCAACCGGATGTGATGTATTCTAATCAAAACTATGAGAGCAAAGCTAGAATTACCAATATTTTAACACTTAAACGTCATTCTGTATTCTCATTAAACATTTCTTTGATTAACTCTATAAAATATACTATGTTTTTATTTTAGATGTATAGAGAGTCATTTGTTGAGTGTGGATTCATCCATGAATTACATTAATTAAAATCATTAATTTTACCGTAGGCTACGTTGCTTCACAACCAATTTCAAAGTTCCATGCGACTGACACTAGGGGTTGAAATTCTCAATCGTATGCAAAATCAAATGTCGTGTGTACTGGAAAGGTGGGAAGAGCCATAGATATTATATAGAAACTAGATATCCTATTGGCTGCTGGGCACTGAGAAATGCGGCCGCCATCTTAAACCGGTCGTATTCCTAGTTACGTTGCGTGGCAGCAGTTAAGATGCAGGACACTTTACAATATACCTGCTTAAAATGGCAGACCATCTCTAAAAGGGCTCGGGGGACTTACTTTTTACTTTTCACAAGTAAAATTTTAAAATTAAATAATAGAAAAGTTAAATCTATTAAAAAAAAAAAAAAAAAATACTTCCACACAAAGACGCGTGATTCCACATGAAGCCTACCGCTCTGCGCTTTGAGAGGGATGTGGGACACGAGGAGGAAAGAGACCATCGATCTATTTTCTGATACCTTCGTGTATTCTACTTGTTGTAAAAGGTATGAAGAGCTAATTTAATCTTCCACAAGGGCAAGACATTTAAGCTATGTTTGAAATTGCGCTGCCAGTGAGAGCGAAACTAAAAATCACCCGCGCGTGTAAAACACGCTTTACAAATAAACTTGACGCGCCTTACATGTCTAATAACAAGCAAAAACTGTGTTGAAATGAATCTGACGTGCAAGTAATAATGTAGGCTATCTGTCCTACAACGTTTTTCTACTTTACCACAGTAAAGAATGTGAATATAATAGGCCTAATTAAAAGCAAACCAAGAAAGAAACGTTTATAATCCCCTTTGAAAATCGAGACGTGAGTGAAGATTTTGGGGAAAAAACAAGAGATTACATGCAGGGATGAGTCACGATTTTTGAATATTCGATTAGTTTATTTAATTATAGAATTATAGAATATCGAATAGGTTGTGTAATTATTCTCTAAAATACAATCTCCATGTTTTTGGTGCTAATGCGGTGATGACGCGTTCATATAATTAGGCTACGTTCTGTAGATCCTGTTGTCCTGAATGTTCAAGGACAAAGTTTTTGCACTACCCTCCTAAGTTGCACTTAAGTAAATGTGTAGAAGATGTTCACAGATTTAATGTGAGATTTGAAGTGAGTTGAGCAGTCTTATTTTCCTCAATAAAAATTTTCCTCCCTTTGAATAATATGGGGGACATGAATTGCAATATATCACAGAATCGAATCGCAATACTTGCTGTATTGCAATATATTAAGAATCGCAGTAATATTGAATCATGGCCCAAATATTGCAATACTATCGAATCGTCACATTTTTGCCAATTCCCACTTCTTCATTACATTAATTAATTTGCACAGAGTTTTATTTATTTTTATACCGGTATAAAAAACTACCTCTGCCCTCGTTTTGTTTTTGAAGACACAACATTAGGTTTTTCAATCAAACTGATAATCAAAATGTCCCAGTTTTTTCCCCATTTTTGGACATTATGTTCCCAGTTTTGATCTCGGACGTCTGGTCACTTTATATCATATATCACAATATTCTATTACTGTTAAACCCACTATGAATATAAAAAAACGACAAACCCAAGTGTCTTTTTCATAGCTACATGAATGACCTTTACAGGAAAAAAATAACACGTGAAAATCAGTTTATTATTCAGCGAGGTATGATTAATTAAATATGCTTGACAGCTCATTGCACCTGCCATACAGATCACACTGAATGGAGCGGGTGACCGGTTTAAGATAGCGGCCCCACAGCTCCAGTAGGCAGTAGCGGTCAATAGGGTGTCTATCTATATAAGTCTATAGGAAGAGCCTTTCGGCTAGCCTGGGAAAACCCAGACGAACTTCCAGCAAATTAAGATTTGCTCTGCAAGTCCGTCTGGCCAAGAGCCCATTCAAGCCCATTTCCAATCTTTCCAAATCGTGGCACCAATCACAAACGTTGAGGTGGGCTTTACACGATGACGATCGCTCTGACTGGTTTTAGGTCTATCCAATTGTGCCCAGAGGCATTTGAGCGATGTCCGTTGGTGACGCCTCTTTGGAAATAGGCTATGAATTAACCTTTCCCAGACCCACTCTCAGTCACAACTGAGAAGGGTCTAGTGTCAACCAGGCTACCATTCGGCCCGACGGTGGAAGAAACTGCTATTATGTTGTTTGGCATGTAAAGTCACACACTGTCCTTTCTTGTAAAGACGCTAAAAAAATCTATTAAGGATCACAACGAATACACATTACAGTCGCATTGTCAAAACACCATTAAAATGCTGGTACAGATGCGAAAAACGCAGAAAATCAAACCTGGTCCGAATTTTTTTTTTATGACAGACGAAAGTTTCGGAGGCAGCGTGCAAGCGTGATTGACATAACTTGACGTCGTTTTTATTTTTTAACGTGCGAAAATTTCTGATGCGAATTTCGGACACAGCAAGGCCTATGCAAGGGCAACCTTGATTTTTACATGATGCTGCACGGACGCTTTTAAATTAGGTATTAGTTACTTAAGCTGGCCAGCACAAGATTCTCATCTGACATTCACATAGGCACATTAGACATTACTTTTTAAACTGGCTTCAACAACCAACAAAACAAATTAAAGCCAAATTAAATAATACTTTAAAGTTAAAAAGCCTTTAACCTGTTAAGCTGCAACCCCACTTTTGAAAAATCCCCAGAAATGACATACCCAAACTGAAACAGATACAGTTTATGATCCCTTTGCACTAAAAGCACAAGTATGATCTCATTTGAAAGCTGACACCTGGCAGTTTATTGTAAATGTAGAATTAATTATTTTCATAATGAAAAATATAGTTAATAGCTTCAAAATGTTGTAAAGTTATTAGAAATTTATTTTTATGAAACATTTTAATGAAAATAAAATTGAAGTTGGCACTGTAGCAATCTAGAAATGCACTGCAGCTAAAGCCACATGTCTGACCATGTTATATGTACAATATGAAGATAAGTCTAAAACTCTGTATTTAGTTCAATGTTTTTCAAGATCATGTCATGACTTTATTTTGATTAGACTCTAACATTCAACTGATGTTTATTTTCATCTTCTTAAGTCATCTATTCAGTCTTTTGTCTCTATTGTTTTGTGGTGCAAACGAGCCCCATTCAGTCTCAGTCTCCCCATGCACACATTCACACCTCTCCAGCCTGGTTATGGCTCTAAATATGCATTTCTTTTGTCTGCATTATAGTTACTAACGACTGGCTATTCACAGGCTATTCATAGGGTTTCAATCCCTAAATTCTTTTATCAAAGTTCTCACTGTATCTAACTGTATAAAATGCCCTTCTGGAATAAAGAAACAT
The DNA here is from genome assembly GCF_949319135.1 of Squalius cephalus. Lineage (NCBI taxonomy): Eukaryota > Metazoa > Chordata > Actinopteri > Cypriniformes > Leuciscidae > Squalius > Squalius cephalus. The sequence continues at coordinate 22,654,506 of NC_137125.1, forward strand.
TTCAGCAAGCATTCCTATTTAGAAACAAAATCATAAAAGATAACTTCTAGGTTGCAGGTGCACCTAGGCTAGCTAGCATGTTAGCTTAGCACACCATCAATACACGACAATTTATGAGATTAAAACCATGTTTGTGCTCAAAACTTACTATATAACGCAAGACGAGTGTTTTAAATAATCTTCTGTGATCTAATTTGGCTTCAGATAAAAAAATCAGACAGAAAATATACTATTGTATGGTGTTCTGCACAATGATAGTCTATATAGATTAGCATTACATTATAAATATAATCTATTATTATGAAAATACCTGGCATGGCTTGAAAAACACAGGTAACTCAAATATCATTGCAATCATGTTTATTATCTTCAAAACATCTTTATCTGCATGTTACAGTGCGATCTCTGTAGCTTTGTGTGTATCAGTGACGTCCTGGAATGTCACATGATCATGGCTCTTCTTCATGTTCCATATATGGACTATTTTTGTGCATATAGCGCCCTCAGGCTATTGGTATGACTATGAATTGAAAACACAGCACATTTCAGTAAGAAGCGCTCATAATGATTACATCGACGCATTTGGGTATAAATTCAATAAATATTATTCCTGTCTATAGAAATCTGATGTAAACCTATGAGAATATATCAATATTTCTCCAAATCTGCACATTTTTGAGCTAAAACCCTGAGGGACGTTGTTTTGTGAATCGCTGTCATGACGACAGCACGGGAGTTTTTTATGAATGGGAGCGGCTGACGCGCATAATTCATATTAAAGGTATCGACTCATTTTTTTCATTTCATAACTCCTGACACAAATTAAGAAATAACTGTCGCTATAAGTTTTTTAGAATACAATAGTGGTCAAATACTGAAACTTGAGTCTTATATCTTTTTAATGATGTATAGTTTGTCAAGGTATAACATTAAATCTGATAGTAACTTTGAACTATATATATATAAAAAAACACTTCAGTGCGCCCGCGCACTGGCAACGGTTAACAGGTTAATTAGGCTATCATTATAAATAGGCGTACCACACAGACTTTACAAAAGTCACAAAAGTCAGAAAAGTTTTACTTTTGTAAAACTGAATGTTTTTATGTTCTCTTTTTTTTTAAATCAACCACTGACTTTTTAATGTTACCACATTATTACATTAATTCATAAATTACATTAACCACATTTATTACTTACTGTGGACAGTTGAAAATCCTGTCGTACCGCCTCCACATCTTCATCATTAATACTGGCAAATTTACTTGGGGGAAAAATCAGCCAATAACACAGTATACAGTTAATCAACTATAAATAATATTCACATATATACTTAACACATGTACAAAAATTATACTTATTTTAGCGAGAAATAAAAACAAGACCAACACAGCTTACCTCGTCAACGCAACCTCCGATCTGACACTAGCCGCGTTTCCACTACCCTTCAAATTGCGCAAATTGAAATTGCGAATTGAAAATACGCCCAATGGAAACACGTCAATTTCGCAAAAAACTCCCATTTATTGCAAAAAAGTTTTTACGCTCGCATGAGGTGGTTTTTCAGGCAATTTGAAAAAGAAATATTTAGCAAAACTGCGATGGAAACAGTTTTTGCGCATGTATAGGTCACCTGACGTAGCCTGACGCGGTATGATTGGACAGAATACGAGACAGAGTTCTTTATTAAATTCATATAAGACAAAAGAATTACAGGAATAATGGATTCTAAACCTCAAATAAATGCCACAATCAAGACCTCGAAGCAGATATGAGGGAGAAACACCCAGAAACACCTCATATAAGTGCCGCTCACAAGTATAATAAGGGTCGTTCCTTACTATTAATGCTTGGAAAACACACATACTTCTCCTTTAATTAATAATAATGGCCAGTGGAGTGGCTGGGATATAGTACATAAACCTACCAACATCCATTGCCATGGTTTTTGGAATGATTTTACTTATTGCGAGAGGAAAAAATGAAGTTTTAGTCGCATCACATCGGTCAATGGAAACGCCGTCATTTCGCAATAGTTTTTTGTCAACATTTAGAAAAAATCGCAAAAGTTTTGCGCAAATCTGTAATGGAAATGTCCCTACTGTCACTGAAAAAAAAAAACATCCCGCGTAATCCCCGCATGACACGGGTTTAAATTTGAAATTTATAAAATTACTTCCTGTATGTGTCAGCTCAATTCTATTGAAGTAACACACATTTTTAAAATAAATATTTAATAAATTACAAATGACGCAATTGTGTCACAAACAAATGGGACAGTCAAAAATATGACTTTAACTATGCACACAATATATCCTCCCATGTGCAAACAACACTCACCTGTACTCTTACACAAATCGCTCCCTTTATGCATATTTATCTGAAAACGTTTTAGTGTGTAAACTATTATGTCCTGACACTAACGCAATATTTATTTTAAACAGCGTAAAATCATTGGCGTTATGCTAGCATTACAAATTACATAATACATATAAAATATTTTCTTAACTAAAAATACATGCAGTTAACAAAATCATTGTAGCAGTGTAACGCAAAGCACATGATCAGACGGCGTGTTGATTAAATTACTGAGATTAGCCCGTGATTAGATTCCCCCCCCCCCCCGTGAGTCTGGGACCTAATCAACATACTGGAATACTCATTTACAGACACCTCCATTGTCTCAAGATTCTGCCGCGTAAGACGTGCAGACCAAATGGCGCTCGCAAATGACTTAAATCATTGACGGCCTATCTGAAATGAACAGACTTACTGCTAAATCAACAGAAACCCTTTTGTTTATGGCCGGACGAACATCCGCTGACCAGTAGAGCGATCTCCAAAAAAAACCCTTTGGACATCTCGCACACTGATTTACACCTCAGAACAACAAGACTTTATCCGAACAGATGTCCCAGACCATGTTAAGTGCATCATTGTGAAAAACGCACACGCATAACCTCTCACCCCTCCCTCCAAGAGCAAAAGTTCAGCAGCGCGGTGAACTCTCAGTGACACACACACACAGAAACACACACAGATCCTACACGTGTGACTCAGAATCATCTTGTGAAATGTTTAAAATGTATTCTCTTGATGTATGCATGATCCCTTGTCCCAAATATTATGCCTATATAGTTTTATTGATTTGTAATCCATTTGATGTGACTATAATCGCGAAAAATCATGTATCCGCGGGTGACTATGTCATAGAGATACCATTCATGGTATCATTGTGCTCCATAAATCCCAACGGTGTGGAATCTTTAACCCAAAATCTCCGAAGACGCATTATTTTATTAAATCCAGTGTTATTAACGATAGGAACAAGTTTAGCTTCTCCATAACTGTTAGGAAGGGGCGTGAGCCTCCGCAAAACGTCAGGAGGTAGTCACAATCGCCCTTCCAGGCGATTGGGTCATGCACCTAAAAGAGGCTGGGCTTAACCCCTTCAAAATGCCGCGCTTCTCTGATCTCAGTGCACATCGCCAGAGAGAGAGAAACGACACGCCTTCTTCCATCCTTGGAAGCTTCGTTCGCGTTTATTTTCATTTTTCTTCCAAGTTTTATTTTCTTAAAACTACTTTTACTTCAGTTGATAGTCTCCTTCAACCAACCAACGAAATCAACTTAAAGCTAAAGTCATCTTGCTAAGTTTTCGCTCGTTTCCAGTCGCCATAGCAACTAGACGCTGTGACCTCTGTTTCGGTGACCACGTGACCAGACGCTTCGTCTACTCCGACTCGACGCACGGACACACAAAGGCCGAGCTCCACCCAGAGTAACGTAGACCTTAAATTTACAATCTGAAGTGCTGTTTAAAGTGTCTAACATTACTGTGTCTATTGGGGTTTCGTGTGAATGACTGAACTGTTGTACCTATCTCTAATTTCTTTTCACTCACACTTACACACTCCTTTACGCACCCATCTACACATACACGCGCACACATCCACGTGTTCTTAGACAGAAACACATGACCACGTGCTGCTAAAGGCGTGCTTCTACACACACACACACACACACACACCTCTCCTTACCACGCTCTCTGCGTACACACACAAAACCCATTCTTAAAATTCTCTCTCTCTCTCTCTTATATTCTCCCTTTTCCTTCCCCTACTCTTTTCCTTCTCTTTTACGTTTATTTTTGCTATATTCCTCATTGCGATCGTATATTGTTTTTGTTTATGTATATTTACTCCTGTGTGATTTAAACTAGTATATGTAACCAGTAGTTCGTTTGAATAAACTTTGTTAAATCATTTGAATTGAGATTGCCTGTTTGTTTCAATACTGAGTCCCTGAGCAGTGCAGATCTTTACCTCTTAACGCTCTACGATAAATTTGACTATTGAAAGAAATCTCAAATGGTCTAAAAACACTAAGATACTTATTTTCTTGTGGCCACAGAGAATAAATTGTCTATCAGTGTTAAAGACGTGAGATTTCCGTTCAGATATTGTACATTTTGTGTGCTGGACATACAGTTCGTACAATAAATGAACATTCTTTAACTTATATCTAAAATTTCCCCAAATTGAACATATTATACCCGTCTATATCAGCGAGTACTACAAGTAATTGTGTAACCTCTGATATAAGCCGAGGTTTTGACCAATTCCCTATTTGGTAATTCTTTAATTCATGTAAGCAACATATGCATATTCACATTAAGGCTAATTTGAGCTAATTAATTCCCTAACATAAGTCATTGTTGTTACAGCAGTTACACATACGAATAAAAACACATTATAGCTAACAGAACATTAAACTGAATAACTGTAGGTAGATATCAGCATACATTACAAATAAATTTATTCAAATGTCAGAATGAACACTTAGACATTTGTAATTTGGGTTCTGTTCTGTATCCTCTGTTTGCCGTTATATTTGCCACTAGAATGAATGACCAATGATCTTAAGTTTTTAACAAGCCTGAGAAACATTTAAACCATAGACTGTAAAAAAAGATGGACGACGACCCTTTGCTCTCTTCCATTGACGAGAACTGAAGCCACCAGTGTCCCGATATGGCGCTGACATCTTGGGACTTGAGTCTGCGCAGTAGCGATCTCGGGACCAGACCTGCGCAGTAGTGAGCAGGAAGTAAAACCGCAAAATCAACGCTCCGCCCTCACTCTCGCAGAATGCACTCTCCCTGAGTGCACTTTTTTAAAAAATGTCCATTGGTGCTTCAGTGACTACTTCGCTCAGAGAACCTGTCAATCATGACGTTACACCACCGTTTTTATAGCATCACGTAACTAACTAAAAACCAACTTGTTTTAAAAACAGACACTTGAACTTACATCAGCGTGATAAAAACGACAGCAAATGAAAGAAACCACCTTTGGAAAAAAGATATTTGAAGTGTAATTTAATTGTTTAGTTGGTCTCACGTCCTTGTGCGGCACGCTTGATTTAAACAAATGACCTTTTATTATGAAAACAAGCAAGAACCATTGAATAATAGAGAACTCCTATATAGAAGTACGGTGGCTACACTTTTGATGACGTCATGCAGTTCTCTAAAAATCTATAAAACAGTGTTAAACCAATTTACTGTCTTCCAGCCAACAAAACCTCACAAATTACATTAACATACATAGTAATATGATTACACCAAACCAGTCATATCTTTGACAAAACATAATCACTTACTGCTCTTCCCTGAAAAGCTTGTGTAGCTTTAACACGCATTGCTATATATTTCATGTATAAACAACAGAAAAAACTATGCAATGTTTACATTGTGCAATTTATATTTGATTACCCAATTTTTGTAGCTGAAAACTATTGTTAAGCCTACCTGAAAAACCCATAGCACTGTTTATTACATTTTTATCTATTGTATTTCAATTGTAATATTGTTTGAACTTTATTTATTTGTTATGTAATGATTGACTATACACTTGTCCTTGATGTTTGAACTTTAAGTTAAGCAAACAAATAACTGCATAATGATGATAATATAATTTGTTTCTTGGATTTCAATATAAAACCCTACTAAATTATTTCAATGTATGAGTGCTCTCAGAACATTTCCAGCATATTTGAACAATACCATGATAAAAATGAATAAACATGAAAATATTCCTCACTATAATTGTGGTGTGGAATTTTAAATAAAATACCATAAAACAAAACTGTTATTCAATTATTTTTATTAAAACTATTTTATTTTCATTATTTACTCATGGCGACAAAAATGCCACAGAAACTTTAATCTTTATAAACAAAAACAACCGCTGTTTGCCCCAAAAACTCAAATGTAAACCATCCCTCCCATAGAGATCCCTGGTGATTTTTCCCTTAGACAGAAAAACTGAATGCGTGCGCAAGAACACCACATTGTCCATCTCCCCAAAATGCCTTTCCAGGAGAACATTGCACTCCTTCACCCCAGCCTTGGTGTACAGGTCATCCACAGGCCGTGGCAACACTGCACACACAGCAGAGTACAGATCCTGTACATCATGCCCATTCTGAATTCGCCGAATCAGCGCCAGCATCTGGTCCACAATTGTCTGAGGCCTAGCACCACTGGCAACATCATTGGTACCTATCATTAACAAGACCAACATTGGCCCCTTCATGCCGTCAAAATTGCGTGCATGCTGGGCCAAACTGCGGCTCAGGTTTGTACCAGGATGCACAAACGCCTGGATATTTTTAATGTGCTCCTCAACTCCATGGCCCATCGAGTCACTCAGCAGATACACCTTCAAACCTAGAAAAAAAGACAACTGTTACATGTACACAAAAAGTATCACAAAACAAAAGCAATAAATACTGATAATAACCAAAATCACAAACACATATGCAATCTAAATCTAAAGTTATATTACATAGCTGACTATGGTTAAGACATTAAAAAATAATACAAATATAGCCTGTATTACTATATTACTGTATATTATCTATATTAGGCTACATAATCAGCAATCAATTGACATTTGACTGTTCACACTGAACATAAATACCATGTTAAAAAATATATTAATGTTTCTGAGTGAAAAATGTCCTACGAAAAAAAAAAGAAAGAAATAAAAAAAGAAATTTCTAAATGACTGTACAATTTAGTCTATCCAAAATATTATTATTCTTTAAATTATAAAAACCGATTTAAAAAATATTGAACATAACTAAACTATGATATATTAATTTGACAGACATAACATCATTTCAGATTAACATAACTCCAGAAACAACCATTTGAATAACAATAAATCAGATTTTTCTGATGCCTCTGCGTATTCTTATTACACAAAGCAATTACAGCAATGCATACGAACGACTTTTTTTTGTATGACCTTGAAGAGCATTTGCAATAACATTTGAATTACTTCCGTACATTTCGTACGAAAAAAAAAATTCCTTACAGTGATTATAATAATAAATACCTTTCTTAACCACAAAGGTTTTCCTGCCAATCTTTGACAACACTTCAACACACTGACCACCTAAAAAATTTATATATATACATAAATTTAAAAAAAATAAAAAATAAAACCACAGCACTAACGCGAAAATATAATTATAGCATTCAACAACAGTCCACCAAAGAAAGTCAATCACAGTAAATATGGACCACAGATGAAACAAGAATGTCAATCACGGTGCATGCACCACACATGCAATAAAAAATAAACAAATGCTGATGCACAAAATTCAAACTGGGTTGCAATTTGCTATTGCAAATGCACTTTAAGGGCCCTTTCACACCTACCTTGTTTGGTCCGGACTTTCGGACGTTTTTTCAGTTTGGTCCGAATCAAAATTACAGGTGTGAAACCTCCCCCGGACCACCGTCCGGACCAAACAGACGAAATTTGGTCTGACGAAAAGAGGTGGTCTCGGTCCGGATCAAACTGTTCAAAGGTTTGGTTCGTTTCTAGTGTGAAAGCATTTTCTGTATGGTTCGGACTTTCAGACTATTTACAGGAAGTCCCGGTGGTTCCCGCGTGGCCTAAACAACTGAAGAAGAATATTTATGTGCAGATCTGTCAGTCCTGCCCACAGCGTTTCTTCCAGCTGATTCGCGCGCGCGCACACACACACACACACACACACACACACACACATTTGTCCAGCGTCCTGTCGGCGATGATAAAATGTTCGCACAACGAGGACGTTCATTTGGCGAATTTGAACTAATTGAAGTGCTGCAGGGAGTAATGCCATAATAATAACAGTATAGTGGCAACGATATGCGTCTGTTCATTCATTCTTGTCAAAGTTTCCCGCCGAATTGACAACACGCTGACGTCAGACGCACGTCCGTTTACAACCCAATCAATGTCAATATGCAGCCATGTAGATGATGACGACAGGACGCAAGTACGTCATGAAAAGTTCTTTAGTGCGCTCGCATAATTGCAATGTGAAACCAAACCAAAACTAACCAAATGTATACAAAGTATCAAAACATGAACTCTGGTTCGGACCTTGGTGCGGACTTTCAGGTGTGAAAGGGCCCTAAGGTTATACAAAAAATCGTTACACCATAAAACTCTCTGTGCCTTTTTTTAAATTCCCGCCCCCACCTGCGCTTGCGTAGCTAGGGACAAATCTCGTTTCACAACGCATGCAAGCTTCACAACATAACAACACTACGAATCTACAGTAATCAAAGCTCAGTTGGCGCTGGCTCGGCAGTGCACACTAGAAACGTTCGTCACAGCACCGACATCAAGGCTACACATAATATAAGCTAGCATTTATTTTAAAAGACAACTATAAATTTGTTTTTAATTTAAACTTCTTGCACTTGAATTATTTTTACATTTCGCATGTAAAGTTTAAAAACAAACATGCCCAAGAAAAATCATGTTGATCATGCTCCGATCATGTTGTTTCATTCACACTTCGACAAAACAAAACAGCAATCTGTCTTGGGATAAAATAAAATAAAACACATAAAATAAAAAACACTCTAGAAAGTTTAAGTGACTAACGATGACACAGACTCATTGAACTATGCTGATAACGACAGAACTTGCGAACATAGTTGGTTAACGATGCTTTCTGGAAACACACTCCTGCAGGGCAACCGGCTGATTACACATTTATCTGCGACTTATAATAACTTGCTGACGTGCACGAAAACCAGCCCTGTATTGGGCATTTCATGCGGACCTCCTTCCCTGATCTTTGAACACCCCTGGAGGATGCAGTTAGTTTGGTAGCAATGTCCTCCCAGATGTTTTGTTTTACCTTATTTGTATGGTGTCCTTTAAATCTGTTAAACATAACATCTCCTCCTAATTTCATCTTTTTAAAAGGTATCTTTTCTTTTTTTTGTCAGTGCCTCCGCCTGTAGGTGCTTTATATAGACTTGTCTTGATCCACAACAGATGATGATTATTAGAGTAAACGTTCAGAATACGATTCCATATAAGGTTATATTTCAGAACTTTGCGAAAGGACGGCGACTCTTAAGGAGCATGTAGAACGTATTCTTGTGCGTTCATGTTAAATGCATTTTTAAGAAACGCACGTGGAATTGCAGCGAGCAATTAAAGGATTAGTTCACTTTAAAAAAAAAATTTGCTGATAATTTAATTGCGTATTACGTGACGTCACGAACGCGCATCACAGAACAGAGCAAGGCGAGCATTTGTGCTTATAAAACTTAAACATTTATTTATTTTTGAAATGACTGATCGTCTCGCTAGATAAGACCCTTATTCATCGTCTGGTATCGTTTAAAGCCCTTTGAAGCTGCACTGAAACTGTCATTTGGACCTTGAACTGTTTGGTCCCATTGAAGTCCATAATATGGAGAAAATCCTGGAATGTTTTCATCAAAAACCTTAATTTCTTTTCGACTGAAGAAAGAAAGACATGGACATCTTGGATGACATGGGGGTGAGTAAATTATCAGCAAAAGTTTTTTTTTAAAAGTGAACTAATCCTTTAAGAGCTAAGATACATCGTTATCGGGAAACCGGCTCTGTTCTTGCACAATCACAAAGGAAAACATAAATACACAAGCGAAACAAACCATTTATTTACATAAATTATAAATACAAAACATTCAGTACATTCATTGCATGTCCCTTTTAAAAACCCAACTTGAAAAAGTAAAAATTGTCTATAAATGAAAAATAAATAAATGATAAAAACACATAGACATCCATTACTATTGGCTTAGCTTCATTTTTTTATTAACTATTGATCACAAGATAACAAAAACATTACAAGTAAATTAACACCATAAAAGTCCATAAAACAGGGCATTGTAAATAAAACAAAGACCAAACGAAATATATTAAATAAGTAGGGGTGACCCCGATTCGATGCTTCGATTGGAGGAGCCTGATTCGACTACCGATCTCACGGTCGAATCTTCGCAGAGGTGTTATGAAACTAGGATCATGCCACTTTAGCTATATGAGGGTGCTCAGTGTCTAATTTCACATAGAACTACCGGTTTTCTGTCAATACGTTAATATTCAGCCTATTATGATAATGCTGTATATAAAAATGTGCAAAGAAAGAAGCTTTAAATAAATATTTTTTTAACCTGCGTGAATAAATCCAAACACCCCGTGACAGATTTAAGTTTCACTTTCAATCCGTGACCGACAGAGGAGCGTCTTGGCGGCAAGGATTTAAATCTTTAGCATCAAGTGTCTTCAATGTTAGCAATACAAAATAAAGAGTTCTTAATTCATCTGTGACTTCTGTCTGTTATTCAGATATTTGTTTTAAATTTTTTTTTTTTGTAAATTCTACTCATTTTAAATGGTTAACTTTTAAGGAATTAATTTGATTAATTATTACTCAATTCTAATTTGTTAAATTGAATTAATAATATTGCTTGTAATCTGTTGCTACAATTTTATTAAGTAGATATAGCTCGTCAATGACGTGCTGAGAGATATGGAAGACCAGTTCATATATGTCTACCTGTATGACATATTGATTTTTTCTTCTTCTCTCCAGGATCACGTTCAGCATGTCAGACGAGTGCTTCAGAGGTTGCTAGAGAATGGGATTTTTGTCAAGGTGGAGAAATGCACTTTTCATGAACAGTCTGTTCCTTTCCTAGGTTACATCATCTCGTCTGAGGAAGTGCGCATGTATCACGACAAGATTAAGGCTGTGATGGATTGGCCAGGTCCAGATTCCCGTAAGGCCCTACAGCGGTTTCTGGGGTTTGCCCATTTCTATTGAAGTTTTATTTGCAATTTCAGCCAACTAGCCGCTCCTCTGACTGCCTTGACCTACCCCAGAACGACGTTCAGATGGTCTGATACAGCTGAAGCTGTATTTTCCAAACTGAAAAGCCGCTTTGTTTCGGCTCCCATCCTGATAGCCCCTGATCCTTCACGTCAGTTCATGGTGAAGGTTGATGCGACAGAGGTGGGGGTAGGTGCGGTTCTTTCGCAACGCTCTTCCACAGACGACAAGATGCACCCTTGCGCGTTTTTCTCCCATCGTCTATCACCCGCCGAACGCAATTATGACATTGGTAACAGAGAGTTGTTGGCAGTCAAGTTAGCATTGGAAGAGTGGCGTCATTGGTTAGAAGGGTCATCATTTTACCTGAGAGACTCGTTGTCTCCACACTCACATGGGAGATCGAGTCGAGTCTGTAGACCTGTGTACCGCGCCCGGATTCTTCGATTCTGTTCTCCGCATCATCCAGAGAGATCGGGTTGTCCTTTGAACGTCCCTGCGCCACCCAGATTGACTGTTACCTGCACCATATATATTCTGACTTGTTTATCTCACTTTGCGGTTAATAAACCTACTATTTTTTCGCAATTGCATCTCCTGCTTATTTCCATTGTGGCAGGAGTCTGAACTTGTACCTATAAATAAACAGTTACCATCACCACCACATAGTACTTACAAAGCCAATATTAATTATTATTTGTTCAAATTAAACATCTACTTGCATAAATCTTTCACAATTCTTTAATTCTCACAATTCTACACAATTTCTTTAAGATTCTCTTTTAGTGGTCGACCGATATATTGCCGAGGCCGATATATCGGCCGATATTTGGAATTTTTTAGATATCGGCATCGGCCGATAAATCTTTCCGTTTGGCCGATATATTTCAAAACAGTTTGTGACTGTGCATTAGCGCTTTTTTCCACTGACGTGAACAGAGCGAGCGTGAATGAACTGAATACAATCGCTCTGCTCCGCCCAGCACCGTAAGACAAGCCACTCAGAAGTGAAGCAGACATCTGACAGACACAGTTAAATGACCATTCGCATTCGCTTTCTAACCTGACGCTACATTGTGTTACACACAAAAACACTCCGGCGTGCAGCAGAGTCTATTCAAACAGTACCGTGATATGTCAGATCCGCAGCCCAGCGGTAGCTCCAGTGGGGGTCACAGATGTGATATAAACGAATTCAAACAAAACTGAAAACATTTTACCTCACAAACAGTCAAAAATCCTGTGACTGGCTGTTCCTCACTCAGATACGCGCGTTGTTCTCGGGTTACATTTAAACTAGACGCTGTTTTCCAACGGACTCGCGTGCACGGAAAAGCTGGGTCGCGTCACTCGCGTGCATTACAGATCAGTGGTCGCGTGAGGTGGATGAGAGGAGAACACTATGTAATAATATTACGTTTGAAAATAAATCCTTGAAAATGTTATTCACTATTCACTATCTACTGTATTTATTTATCCATGATTGGCATAATATCGTGTGTAGTATACATTTTCATATGTTCATGTATGTCATGCAAATACATGTGACAGCTTGCAACGTTTTAAAGAAACAAACAAGCAAAACTAAACACATAAATCATTATTATTTAAATATACTTGAAGTAAAACAACCTGTTTAAAGTAAATAGTATAAATAAACTATGTAAGATTTATATTTAACTATGTATTGTACATAAAATGTATGTAATTTCACATATTTGTCATTAATTTATGAATATTGTTTAGATTGGTTCATTAATGATAAATGTTATTTGTAACCTGCAGCAAGCACCAGTAACTATTTATGTGACTGAAAAAATGACTGTAAATATTAAAGCAGACAAGAAGCTGCACTAAAACTTTTTGTTACCTTACCTTTTTGTTTACATTTTAATTTCTTAGTAAATATTTTTTTATTGCTAAAAGAATTTTGCATAAATAGTATGTACAATAAATGTTCATTTAGTTTCACCAATATTCTTTATGTCTCTCATTTACTGTATTCACATGTATTGTATCGGCCTCATATCGGCCAATCGGCCAGATTGCTTTCTCAATATCAGCATCGGCATCGACCATTAAAAATCCCATATCGGTCGACCACTATTCTCTTTAGATTAATGCCACCATAATGCATTTAAATTTACACTCACAGCTTGTGGTGATGTAGCCTGAGGACATGTGTCACAGTCTTCTGCAAATGTCTCCAGGTCATGTCTGTGTAGAAACATGTCAAATCATTTATTTCTGAGGGAAAAGTTCCTTAAAATGCGTTACTTAGGTTTGTGAGTCTTACAAAAATGAACCGCAAGAACGCATTTATTTGCAATATTGCTATTGACTACTTACTCATCTGCTTCAGTGTCAGAAACTGAAGAGTCTTTTGTATCCTGCTCTTCAGTGAGGTCCACTACAGTGCTGCAAGTCCTAAATCAATAATTAAACTTGTTGCTATGGCAAAGAAGAGTCAGTGTTTTGAGCATTCTGTGTCAGTATTTTAACTTTGTTTAAACATACCCTGAACAACTGTTGACATGTTCTTCCAGTTTGTGGACAACAAGTGTGTGATACAACCTGCACATCTCAGAAGCTTCCTCTTCCATCGTCATAAGACAAATCATGTTTGCTATGTTTTCACATTTTACAGCATGAAGTGCAGTTTCACAAGAAATGGTGTAACACAGCCTACCTTTACTTCTGGCTCTTCTGGTTCTGTGTAAAGAGCTTGCTGCAGTGGCACAATATAAGCCAAAGCCTTGTTGAGACTACTCTCACTTCGAAGGAACTTCACACAGTAGCTAAAGTTTTGCACTGGTATCTGTATCAATGCCCGGCTCTTCGCACATCTCATTATTTTAAAGCCTCCTGCCTGTCTCAGCAAAGGATAAGCACTGAACAGTTGTTCGCAAAATTCAGTGTATGAAGAGCTGTTATTATTGGGGAAAGTGATTTTTTGTTTTCCCAGACCAACATTTTGCAACACACTGCACTCTTTGGTTAAAGGTGCCATTTCAGCCTTGGGGTCAGCAAGACAAAAAAAAACAAAAACAATTGGGACCATGGGGTTTCATATGGTCTGCGGGACTGAATAGGCCGCCTTGCTGCTGACTGTCGATAAGGCTGAAAAAGTCTTGAAAGGGTTAGCCTGCACAAAATATGCACTGGAGATTGATGGCTGAGGGAAATTATTGGAATTTCTTGTTTGATGAGACTCATGTATTCTCATTGCCAGAGGAGAAGAAATAGACCTTATTTGACCTGTGTGCCCCTCACTTGTATGAGGTTCTAGTGCAGCAGGGTTGGAGTGTCCGGGTGTCTGGTCAGCAGCAGAGCTTTAGTGTCTGGGTGTTTGGTCATTCAGTAACAGCTGAACAGCCTCCAGGATAAGCCGGGCAGCTTGCAGATTTGTGCTAGAGAAAAAACAATGTGACCTTACATTAGTGAATCAGACTAACATTACTCTACATAAGATATAAAGATTTCTATAATACAATAACAATAGATGTGATGTATACAGCAATTGATAAAAGACTATGCCATTCAAAACAGATATACAATTTCACATGAATCACTTCAAGTGCTCAAGTTATTAATAGTTACTATGAATCAATTTGCTAGCTATTGCAAAAACATGTAGACAAAGAGGCAAACAGTTATTCATGGAAAAAACGTATAATTGAACATGGAATAATCAATCAGGTAATGGACCACTTGCACTGAGCATTTTGACGCACTTCCGTATTGAAATGGTACATATCACTTATTTCCAGTTATGTATATTTTTAATGCAGTCATTTAGTTGACTGAGTAAAATGAGTGTCCGCAAGATAAAAAAATTTAGACATTTATATAAACAAGAGTGCTCATTTTAACTAGTGACCGCGACACTGAAGTCTGTGAGAAAAGATGAATAACATCAGTAGCTACGAAAAAATTATTATTTTAATAAATTAATCACCGTTCTGTCATTTTTCATTGTCAGTCTTTTTACTTTTATGTTCAAAAGCAGTGATAGGCTACATTTACAGGTGATTTAACCAGAGAAGACACAGACCAACCTAGCCTGGCTCCACACACACCCATTCAGAATATACAGTAGAATACGGACGAAGACCAACCTGTAGCTGAAGAACGCATACGCATTTCTCCGCTTCTGCTCTTTCTTTTCAGCAGTGGACATCCTTCACAGTCTCTCTCAATCCACTGAAATTTACTCTTGCGGTTAGGCGATGTTCTTTTCTCATCTTGCTTTTCCTTGCGTGATAAAGTCAACATTACATGTAAACACAACAGCAGTGGGTTTTCTCCCATTTTTACTCACTGTATGAATCCCATTCATTTGCAAAATGAGCAGACTGCTGTATAACTAAAGATACTCACTTTCATTTGAGCCAAAAGCAGGTCTGCATGGAACATAGCATCCTCTGCTGCACCAATGTCCTGCTCAGCCATCTTAATTGTAAAACTAAATTGCTAACGTTAAAACTCTATTGGAAAAATAAGACATTGACTGATTGACCAAAGAACACCATAAAAATATTAAATAAGGCAAATGGCAATAGCTCTTATATAATTACATTGTTGTACATATTGTTGTCAACGTGTTTTACCTGCTTGATGAAGTCCGAAGAGGAGGAAGTCGTAGTTGAAAGCGGGAGTTTTTAACGTCATCATTAACGGGCATTAACGGGTATTTTCCCAGAATTTCCACAGCTGGAAAAACATGCAAGTTTCACATTTGAGGGTATTAATCCTGTGAAGTAGTTATTCAATGTTTTTTTTTTCTTCTTTAAATTAAACTTTAGCAAATTACGGTGACGTCACGTGACGTCTTACATTCGGGTATTTTTTTCTTTCTGTCGTGTAGTTCTCATGTTTGGAGAGGGTATGCACTATTAATGTATTCTACCCAACATAGCAACATTTTTCTTCTCGGAATTAAAAGTGTAACATTACAAATGCAGCGACACATACTAATGTCTCCTAATCTGTAAGCACTAAGGTGCTAACCGATGGCACTGAAGTTACTGGAGTTGTTTCCCGTAGTGCTAAGCAACGGAACTAGGTTGAGTATTTAAAAGGTTATGGTTAACATGGTTTAACGTCGATGTAATACATTGTTTTAGCATACCTTTCGCCTAAATGAGGAGCTGGGGGACGCAAGAAAAATAGATGTTTACTTTACTCATTACTTCATTAAAACGTGATATTTAGACGTTTTTTTCGGCGTGGATCAAGGCAAATTAATGCTTTTCACCTTGAAAATTATAAATGTTTTTTACATTTTAAATAATTAAATAATAGAAAATTGCTCAGTGATCGTCAATACAACAAAATTCCATTTTTCTCGGTTTAATGAAAACCAAAATAGGTTGTTATGGCAGAGTTTACGGCAATAGTGTGTAGAATAGGTCAACATCCTGGTATTTCTCCACTGGAACGTGTTAACGCAAACGTGTAAGTTTCACGTTTGAGGGGGTTAAACCGTGACATCTACACGTTTTTCAAAGTAGACCTACGTGATTATTTCACGTTTTGTCGTGATACCGGGTTGGACTGGTTTATTTTTGCCACGGTTGTTAATAGGCATTCTGGTTGACTACCTAGTGTTTATATTGTTTATCCTTATTATTATTTATGGGCCTAACAGTAAATTAATTATAATCAACACCTGCAAATGTACACTGAAGAGAAAAATTAAAGAAGGTTACTTTAATTCAACTTTATTAAAACTGCATATGGTAATCAAATTGCACTTCCAAAAGTCATTTGTGAAAAAAAAAAACTAAAACAAATATACTTATTTCTTTTAAGTATAATAAATAAAACATAATAAGCAAAGGCAGATCAGCACATTTAATGAACAAAGCCGGGTTCTGTACATGGCAGACGGGAGCATAGTCGAAGGCCGGACGATAAAGGTCGGTAACCGGAATCAGTCCAAAAAACATCAACGAATGAGACTAAATAGCAGACAAATCAAAAGGAAAACCTAAACAGGTGTGCCAGTGGTTAATTTTATAATTTTTTTTCTGTAAGTTTCCAAAAAAGAAAACATTACCGTGCAACAAGTACGTGCTTAAGGTGCTGTCTGTTCAAGGAGTGCTGAAATGTCAATTACTCATCATTAAAGTAATTTGGGATTTATTATGGCTTATAACTTTGGCATAAAATTAAAATATTTGTTATACTTGACCAGAGGATGTTCAACACTTTTCCTAACGGTAAGGATTAAAGGATATCTGAATACTAAAATCAAGACTAAACTGCTTTAATATTGCAAGTTTGCATATTTTAAAAGCTATTTTTAATCTATGAAAAAAATTATACTTACCTTGACAAATAATCAACCATCTACATAACTTTTCAGTCATGTTTTTATTCAAACAATGTTTTGTGAAACTCTTAAAGCTGGGGTAGGTAAGAATGGTCTAAAAAACTTATTTTTCAAATTTGTTTAAACTTTATGTATATATCAATACATAATTAAAATGTAAGTATTCTGAAAAAGAAAGTATAAAAATCGAGTGTATGTAGACCTCTAACGACTGTTTTAAAGACAGCTCATTATTTCCATTCAGTCCACCCTCTCCCTTCTGGGGTCCTTCCAAAGCCACGCCCCCAAAACACATGAACGCGCGACTCCGACAGCTGAGCTGGAAGACGCATTATTTACCTGAGACGAGCGGAGAGGAAGGAGCGCAGTGCATGTAGCATCATGTCAGAATCATATGTAATAAAAAATCTAACTTTATCATTATGAATATAAACAAATAAGATGTATTTTAGTAGCCTACTCACTATCAAGCTATCATATCGATATTGGTAAAGTTTAAAATATATATTTTTTGATTGTTAACGAGCTAGTTATAACTATAAGGCAAAGCTAAAAACAGGTTGCATTGATACACGTTTTTCCATTTCCATTAGTTGCACTGTGATGAAGATGAATTTCGTGTAAGATTCATAACATATAACGTTAGGCCTACTAGCTGTTAAACTTGTATTTTGTTATGTAAAGTTCCCCCCACAGCGGAGCCTGCCGTGAACGCGCAGGCTAGTAAACATGCAGGGTCACCGATGACGACGGATAAACAGTTATGGCACATTCACTGGTAGGGACGAAATGCTTTACATTGACTGGCCTGCCCATACTTTGACTACAAACTTGGTCCTCAAATCATTACGTATTATGCAATACATGTAATGTAACTTTATAACGTTGCACTCTTTCTATGAGTTATAAATAGCTAGTAAGATAATATAACGGTAACTAACGTTGCAGTAGGCTATGTAAATAATTATTCTAGCGATATGTAATGCTAAATAAGGTTTGCTAGTACATTATTTTAGCAACATGACAAGCCAGTGAATTAGCAGGTTTCAATTGTTGCTTTGCACAGTGCGTGACATTTTATCTGTATGTTATGCGGCTAGAGTTTTAACACTGAGTCAATGGGCTCCGACGGGCTTGTTTATCGTCATCGGTCTTTTTCCGTTTACCTGTCTTTGTTGTATGAGCAGGTTCCACTCGAGAAATTGGCAGTTTTGGTTGTTTGTCCGCCATTAGCACAGCTGCTCGGCACACCAGCAATCTTGATTTTGAATGACGGTACGCGCTGTGCAAGAGAGGGGCGATTAGCGCGTACGCGAACTTGATTGACACTGCTAAGACACTCCTCCTGGCTCTGAAGGCATCTGATTGGTTCTTTACACTCGGACCGAGTGGCAGTGATTGGTCAGAGTTTTTACTGTCCTGCAGCTGCTACAGAGGTCTGATTGTTTTCATTCCTTTTTCTGAACACATAATGTATTGACTACTCTCGGGATGGAAGGACCATTTCACCCAGTATAAAAAAAAGTGTTTCTGAACAGGATTACCTACCCTAGCTTTAATTAACAGAAAAGTAAAAAAAAGGAACAGCACCACAATTAAAGTGCCAAAGTAATTTGATTAAATGAAATACATTTTTTTCATATGTATTACCTCATTATTTAATCTTACTCCATAAATGAAAAGGTTTTAATGATATCTGTGCATCATTAAATGTGAGTGAATGTTTGACTATTCTTTTTAACTCTTTACTGAAAATAATGTCAGAGTCGGTTAGAATAAAATCAAATGTTTACAATTTATTATGTCAGGTAAATGTATCATGCCAATTTCATAATCAGTTCAAAGATAGTAAATACAAAAAATTAAAATGATCTGGAATAAAGAGAAGAGATGCAAACCTAATATTAGAAAATACATGATGGAGATCCTTCAACATCATCATGGCTCATGATGTGGGCTCAACATCATCATGGGCTCTTGTGGCGATTCTGAGTTACAGAATCGCCACAAGCCTTCTTCAGCAACTCCCTAAATACTCAGACCAAGGCAAAAAACCCCTTTTCAAATGTAAACATGAGTTCACAATAGGAATTTACATGAATCACCATCCCAGACTTACTGGGGGCAGAATTTGATTTACATTTGCTAACAATGGGAATTTCCATTGAGTTTACACCTTTGAGAGCAGGATACCATTTGCCTGAAGATCCACCCTCCTTTGTGTGCAAGTTATCTCTAAACTCTTAAAAACTGTATTATCTTTTGGTTTACTTCTTTGAGAATGAGACCTTTGTACCAGTCTCACTTGAGATATTTCAAATGATACCAAACATGTGTTATACTGTATGATAATTATTCACATTAAACCACATAGATTCTTGGGTGAATTCAGGTAGGGATGGGTGAAGAGAATGATGTGTAAATTGGGAGGTGATCAACTCAAGTGTGATTGTGTCTCGCATGGGGATGGTAATATAGCAAATGAGTTCAAATGTTAATTTCCTTTGTTTTCTCAGAGAGTAGCCCTCTCTTACAGTTCTTACAGTTTCTCCAGTCTTGCGAAACCACATTCCTGAAACTTGGCTACACCTGTGTAGGGGTCTGACAGGTCAATTTAGCTCAAAGGGAATTATTAATTAATTTATAGAGAATTCGAAAGAATCACTTATTACGGCCGAGCAAGCAAATGACTCGTCCAGCGTTCATTTGAACCGGCCATAACTATCAGCTCTGCAGTAAATATAAATATCCAAACTATAGTGAAACTTAGGTAACTTAGATCAGCAGTTTAAGACATTAAATTCGTAAGCACACAACACAAAAGCAACACTTCTCTTTAAAATACAAACTTTAAAATACAAGACTTTATTGATTATTCTAACACATAAAACTAATATCTAACACAAACACACACATTTATACAAGTTGCAGAAAGAAAGAGAGTGAGGAAAGAATGACTTTTAATGGTGCGTTCACATCGGACGCGAATAGCGCGTCAGGCACGAGTGATTTCAATGTTAAGTCAATGCAAAGACGCATTACGCGCGTAAAAAATTCCTGCGGCGCGAATGAGGCGAATTGAGCGTCTGGCGCGTTTACACGCGAATGATTTTATTAGTGCTTTTTGTGCATTCTCGCATTTGACGCGAATTCGCATCTGCCGCCCGAGTTCTGAAAAAATCTGAACTTCTGCGTCAATTCGCGCCGCGTTAACCAATCAGGAGCCTGCTTGCTTCATGTGGCATAAAGTGACATAGCATTACAAACTCCCGCTCGAAGTCATTCATTCCAAATGGAGGAGAAACTGATTCTTGCTGTGAGTGGTCACCCAGAAATGTATGACTCAAGTTCGTACTTTTATAGAGACAGGAACAAAAAGGACCTCGCTTGGAAGAAAATTAGTGAGGAGATTGTACAACCTGGTAAGTTGTAAGATATACAAATTTCACTTTTGAGTCACGTTATTGACCTACTAACTTAACCAGCTAGCAAGCTGCCGTGCTGCTAGTTTACAACTATTTTCTCACTTTTTAGCTACTGTTAATTTTCATGTTTTTCTATGTATAGGTCTGTTATATCCAGACAATTCTGTTGTTTAAATTCATTTTTAAACCTTCACTGTGTAAGATGTAACTTAATGTTACAAATTTCACTTTTGAGTGACGTTATTGACCTACTAATCAGTTAGCAAGCTGCCGTGCTGCTAGTTTACAACTATTTTCCCGCAAATATACAACTACTTTTCACTAACAAGATAATGTGTTTATTCAGAGGCTGTCTGCCGCAAAAAGTGGAAAAGCCTCAGGGACACGTACCTGAAGGAGAAGAGGAAGGAGATGGAGAAGAGGAGTGGGTCGGCAGCAGGGTCTGGGAAGAGGTGGAAGTTGGGATTCCTCGACCCCTTCGTCACTCCACGAGAAACGACGAGTAACATGGAGGGGGTCGAGGCCCAGATCGGAGAGGACGACCACCTCGAGGACCAGGGACACCCCGAAGAACAAACAGGGGAGACAGTGACAGGTGTGTTTCCAATAAAGACACATTAAAAGGCATATATGTTGTCATGTTTACAGATGAAAAAATTTAATCTCTCTGAGTATTGTTACCAATGTGTCGTATTAACATTTAATATTGTCTGGTGGTCAAATAACCCCCCCTTCTTCTCCTGTCTCCCCAGTCCCTGGTCCCTCAGCCCCTGCTGCTGAACCTAGAGGTGTGTGAAGGCAATAGTACAAACAATATTTCAACATGTTACATGCACAAAACATTAGTCTCCTTACTAATAATCATTGTTTTTTGTAAATGCAGACACAAATCCATTGCAGTCTATGCAACCAATCATCTGCATACATTTTATATGTCACTCACACAGGCACAGTTATTATTATTCTCACAATATCCAGACAATTCTGTTGTTTAAATTTCTATTTTTTTATTTTCACAGGCCAACAGAGGAGGAGAGCTCGTCGGCGGCCCCGTGAGAGGTCACCGGATGGTCCGTCGGAGGTGGAGCAGCGACTTCTTGCGCTCCTGTCGCAACCTCCGACGTGACCTCCAACACCACATCCACCCCCACCCCCACCCGCCACCGCCACCACCACCGCCACTGCCACTAACCGCAGACGAGCACTTCCTCCTATGCCTTCTGCCTTTTGTACAGACCATGCCGCCTCATCTTAAAGAAAATGATAAATTTAAATTATATACTTTTGCGATGGAAAATAGCTACACTGTGCTAAATTTGGAACAATTTGACGACCCCCCCCCCCCCCCCCCCCCCCCCCCCCCCTGTAAGAATGAAAACTTTATTCATTAATAAACAAATTTGATGATGATACATTTTTAATAAATACTGAAAGTTAAATCTTCATACAACACCTGTGTTCTGTTCCTGCCAAGGCCAGATCATGCCCTCTGCGGCTTTGTTGGAGTGTTTCTGCACAACTGAGTTTGTGTTCACAGGGTCACCATCAGGTTGTTGGTTGTATTACTGGATCTCTTCTAGCAAGCATTTATTTTCTTGGGCAATCCTCTGACTAATCTTCAGACGCCTCTGACTAATCTTCAGACGCTTTGTGTTGCGATCTGTAATAAGAGCAAAAACAATGGTATTACAAAAGAGCTGCTATAACATACATCTGCATCACTTACATTTACTAATACATACCATTCTGTCTATAAAGGTAGTGCTTCTTCAAACTAATGCTCACAAAGAGTGCTTCGATGGAGATCTGTAAACCACGAGCATCAACAGGACTGGCTGCTGCATTTCCTAAATTAAAGGAAGAAGAAACAAATATGTTTCAAACACACTTAAGTTCTGTAGTTTCCTCTAAACTTACTGGACCTCTACTGACTGCAACAATAGGGATCAAGTGACAAATAAGTATAGGCATCAATTCTGTGTGATATCTTTATTATCATCACTTTTCTGGAGTCTGTGTTTATGTCAGTCCATAATTTAGGAATTTATGAAAGTCATTTATGGGGAATTATGTCCCCTATCCACACATCAAATTTGGTGACCCCATGAGCTTTATTCTAGCTCCACCAATAGGCCGAACGTCCATTGATGAAACAACTGTATCCTCTGAACTGACAGAAGTAACATGTGAAAGTAAAATTCTTATGTTCATATCTACTTGCATCAAGAATAAGAACCAACAAGTGCCTTTTGAAAATATCAGATTTACAAACTGAGCATGCATGAATGCTGCAAAGATGGAGCCCTGGATATTGGGTCACACTGGCATATTGTGCTTGGCCTCTCATTTACTAACTCAAATGATATTGTTGCACCAATCATTCTATTTTCATTGCTAAAAAGTTTACTTTCTTTAAGTCAAAATACTAACTGAAGACTTATGACTTAACCAACAAATAGTGCCCATCCCCACACCACACAATTTAACATTAAGCTACAGCTGTTCTACAACCAAATTATTCCAATAGTGGGCCAGTACTACTGCAGTACTGCAGTCCTGCACCCCTACAATGTCTAGGCTACATGGGGTTAACAATGTGATGCCTTTTGGGTGGACTTTAAGTTCAAATTTAACTGTTTAATATAGTTAATCATTTTTCAATACATTAACATACCTTTTTGAATCTGGAAGACAAGGCAATGTGGAGGCCCTTCTCTTTACGCTGATTCCACCCAATAGAATGAACAGTAAGCATATCAGATCTTACTGTAAAGAACAATAGAAAAACAATACATTGTAAAATGTTAATGTGTATGTTTGCAGGCTAGCAGGGTGCAAAGAACCTTACAAACCTGACTTGGCCATATACTTTGTGGTCAGGGCACATCTGGAGAGAGAACTGTTGACTTGCTCCACTTCTTCACCAAGAATGGTTCCAGCACCTTCCTGGTTCCTTGCATTTCACAGAATCTACAGGAAGCAGTGGACTTGTTGAATAGTGTGGACAGCAGGGTGATCAAGATTGATGCATATCCTGAGGTCACCAGCAGTAGAGGACAGCACACAGGCTCATGTACAACTCTTGGGTTGCTGTTGTTTGGGTAACAATGTCATTCATTGTGGCACTTTACGTTAATTGTTGGCTACATCATACTCTGAAATGTAAAAGTCAAGTAGTTAAAAGCATCACCTAGCATTTTGTATTGTGGGCTTTGGCATGCATCACAGACAAACAATGTCTCATTTTCTGAAGAGGTTGAAGATGAATCAGGGCTTCTTACACCTTCTCCAGGTATGGCACATAACGACAGGACATTTCCATGGTCAAAAATGTAGCACTCTGGAGCTGCTTTTGGAGAAACTTTTCATACGCAAAGATTTCTCCTCTATACATACTCAGAACTATTGGAAAATAGAAATAAGTAGAGAGAACATTTCACACTGAAGAATAGGCTTCAGATCATCATTATCTACAAATATTTTTAATTGCAATTTATCAAGATCAAAACCAACCTTTGAGGAGGAATCCATGCCTGCACACAGCAATTTCTACACCTTCTTCATCCAACACAAATTATCCTGGATTTGTCAATGCGTGTAATCATTTCAGTTATGTAAATGTGTTTATTTAAATTAGTAAAATAAGCACTTACAGTACGTGTGTAATGCAAAGTGTTGACTAAAGTGGAGGCAAAATCTATGACATTATAGCACACATACAACACCCACATCTGGAAGATTTATTTTTTAAGAGTTTCATCTGCCATACTGTAAGTCTGTAAAATGTCCTGTAACAAATTTTAAACACTCCTTTAGGTAACGTCTATGTTGCATATGGTTAAGAGTGAATCCGCCCTTTTATTTTAAAACAGGTGTTTATCAGATGTCTGTACGCCTTGCGGTGGCGACATACAGCAGTAGCCGCGTGTGTCCGTATCTGTCATGTTTATTTTTGTATCTCGTCTATCATAGCTGCGGGAATATAAGAGTATTCCAATATTCAGTAATTTACATGGATTTGTTCAACACGTTGCTGATGAGCCTGCTTACTCTTGGGACTGTTGTGAACCATCGTCAAACCAACTCGTCTCGTAGACTGCAATACAACTGGGACTTCCTCATCCAATGCAATGGTTCAGCCCTGCGGACTCTTTGCGATGAAATTCCACCAGAGATTTGCAGATGTGGGTCTGCTTGCCTCGATCGACAAACGGAACAGGTGGTGAGGATCCGCGGACGAGGCAGTGGAGCATGCGGAAGACGGCGTGGGCCTGTCGCCAGATTGCGGGTGACAGCAGCGGGTCGGGTGAGAAAGCATGGCCGGAGGGGAGGAGTGCGACGGAGGCTAAGCAGAGCTGGATTGCGCCGCCTGCCACTTCCCTCGGTTATCCTTGGAAACATGCAATCATTAAGGAACAAAGTGGACGAACTGCAGGCAAATGTTAAATTCATACTGGAGTTTAAGAATGCTTGTGTTATAGCTTTGAATGAGACTTGGTTAAAAGAACATGATTTGGACCAGGATCTTGAAATTGATGGCTTTGGCCAGCCTATTCGGTTAGATAGAGACGTACAGCTGACTGGTAAAACACAAGGATAAAACTATCATAGTAAGGGAATCTATCTGTAGCCCACATAGGCTATCAAAATTTTATCTATCTCATTGCGTCCGTTTTATCTGCCACGAGAAATTCCTCAAATTTTCATTACACTGGTCTATATCCACCCAAGAGCTAATTTGACAGATGCAGCAGCTGAAATCACCAAACTTGTTTCTATTTTTTTTTTCTGTATACTCACAATAAAAATAAAGTGTTTTGCTTTTTGCCAAATAAAGAAAAATTAACATGATGCGATTTCTGCACTCTCTCTGTCAGTAAACTCCAATTTGAAACGTGTTCGAAAATTATCTATAACTCCGCGAAAATTCAGTCAAACAGGCAAACAGACCCACGGGCATAAAGCTTGAGATTGCATCTTTTAAATGAAGTAATTTATATAAAAAACAAATATTCTCAGCTTCTGTAATCTGTACAAAAAGAGAGCGATTCCAGTCGAGCTCATTACAAGCTCATTAACTTTAATTCGTTCACGCCTACTCACGGAGCGCGCTATTCACAAGATAATGTGTTAAGCCATCTATGCAAAACAGGTAAACACCCCCAAGCAAATGCATTAAACGCTTCAAGATTCATCAGTCAGTCACCTGCGCGTTGGGAAGATGACACGATACACCGGTGCGGAAGCCCTTCAGCTCGTCCTGGATACTAGCGACGAAGAGTCCAGATTTTCATCAGAAGAAGAGCGCGACTACTCTGATGACGACCGTTTGTATTTTGAAGAGCGACTTGATCCAGCCGTGGATAGAATTCCAGATGAGTAAGTATTTAGTCTTACTTGCATTAGTTGACAAGCTATTCAATATAAACATGTAGCTTACATAATTATACTGGGTGGACTATTTTCCACTTGCCACCCAGAGTATTGACATTTGATATCTACCTATATTCTACCTATCTACCTATTATTCCTATTGAATAATACTTTCACGGTAAATTGCGGATATGTATTTGCAGCCTCTTACCGCTAAGAGGCGCTACAATCACAGACTTTGCAAAGTGTCAGTTTATTCTCTCTATTGCGTAAACTGCCGCCGCGGCTCATTGAGAGCGATTGAAAGCTGGTAGTAAATCAATTCAAATGAAACATTGAACGAATTTATAATCACAATACTGAAATTAAATTGAATAAATTGAATAATGAAAAAAAATTAAACATAAAACATTGCAATAGAAAAATATTAGGCTACATCAATGAGGCTTTGTAAGAGCATAAGACATTAGTTAAACAGCATTCAGACGATAGCTCTGTGGTCAATGCAACAACATGAGTCTCTCGGAGCTTCAAGCAATGTGAGATCTAATCTCAGTGTAGCTGACAGTGTTTATGTTTTTCCTTTCTTGTATCTGTTTATTAAAGTCAAGCATCTTGTTTAATTATCAATTGTACATTACAACATAAATTTGCTACATTCCAGTTGAGCCGCTGCAAAGACGACACAACTGATGAGGAAAGATTGTCAGCCGATTGCACCAGAAAATGAAGATGATGAAGCTCATCTTTAATCTACTATTTTTTTTTTTTTTTGTGAATCATTCACGAAATTGAGATGACTGACAGTGATACCCGGCCATAGCAACGGAAGACATTTTTCAAAACAGATCGAACAAATCAGAAAAATACTTTCAATACAGTATTGCTTTCAATTAAAAAGAAATAAACAATGAAAATGTAAAATAAAAATAAAATTAATTAAGTTTGAAAACCCATCGCACATTTCAAGGTTTACATAAAGTGTTGGGACAGTTTATTTATTTAAAACAGGGTTGCATCGATAGAGTTTATTCCCTTTGCGATGCAAAATAAGAAACACAGAATCTTATTCTTGCAACATTTTAAATTTCTATTGTCAAAGAAATTGCAGCTAAGTTAAAAAATTAAAATGGTACAAAAAGAAAATAGTTCAAAGCAACATAAATTAAGAACAGGCGTTTTTCTTAGCCTACTAAAAAAAAAGATCCAGCGCGAGAGAGAGGCAAAGTTTCTTTTGTCTCCCTCACTGCGCGCGCCGGGTCTTTCTCGAAATGAAACATAAATTACAGTAAATACACACCATACAGCTGATAATACTGTATATGTCGCTGCGTGTCATCCACACAAATCACGAAAGAAAATCTATGACAAACAGCCTTTGTTGCTTCAAAGATAGGCTACAGCATGCCTTGCTGAATTCACCTTAGGCTACAATAAAACGAGGTTGAGCGCGAATTAAAGAGCTCTGTATCTGCTAAATTTAAATTGTGTGTGGAAAACCTTTAAATACAATCAATAAAACTACAATATTTATAATTTAATAAGATATAGGGCCTATATGGACTATTGGAGATTTTGAGATTTATCCTTAAAAGAATTTTGCCTTTGCCTGCTCATCAGGCTGCTATCCGACACTCTACATATGAAAGACGGAACATTAACACCTATTCGGGTTGGTCCTGCACCCCCACTAAAGCAACTATACTGCCTTCTCCAAACCCCCCACAGGCTATCTAAGTTTGAGACTGACTTAAAACAAAGAGTTTGCAATTCACACTTAAATCGCTATTCTAGACATTAGCAATAGGCTATTCAATTGTTGATAATGAAGGAATTAAATAATTTAGGCTATGTAGTAATATTTCTGTCATAAATGTTTATTACTAAATATTTAAATATTTAATTATTTCAATAATTGAAGAATTAAAACGCTACTTCAGTTTGGGCCAGCTTTTTCCAAGCAAAACTAAATACAATCTTCAAACGCATGTTCATTTGTTGTCATGAACAAAATGTTCAACTCAATATTAAATTCCACAGGGATCTTTGAATCCTTACAACCAGGGTGCGATTTGTGAATAAAGTTTTTTATTTTTTATTCAAATAAATCTCGAGCCACAGTGCTTCGTGCTGCTGTTAAACTAAATAACATTTATAGAATAATTATGAAATTAAATGAAACAATATCGCAACATTGACAAATACATTGATTTGATCTGTTTTTACAATTTAATTCAGGGTGATTTAGCCTACATTTAATTAGATTTTCACCCTTTGTCCTCGTTGGGAAGCGCTCACATGATAGCTAAATATGTTTGAGTAGATCCTCTGTACCTCTCGGTTTCTTGTGGATTAGGCCTACATAAACAGACTTTAGACATAGCCGATTTCGTATCGTGACTGAGCTGAGGCGAGTGGCGTTCGGTTCATTTTTGTGACGCGCAGTTCCCGGAGACTTTTGTCGTTAGCCTAATATGAATAAAAGTTTACAGTTTTGAACGATGTAGGCTACTGTACTCTTATCTGTATGGCCGAAAAACTACAGAGTAGCCTATTAAGTTATTTTAGCTTTTATGAGAAAAAGAAATCCAAATGAACGCGCCGCCGCGTTTGTCGAACACTAATTCAACATGCCAGAATAAAATCTGGCTTTAGAACAATGCATAGCGCCACTCGTCGTGGTGTGGCATAACACTATAAACTTCAACATTTCATTCAAAACAATCTCAAACCGCTTTGTGACATTTTGAAAAGCCGTGCATGCATTACAGCCACTGGATCCATGAATGTAACAGAATACTGGTTCTGATTTTATTGTTTGTCGTTTATATATATATATATATATATACTTTTTTTTTTTTTTTTTTTTACAGAACTGCTTTTGAAATTACGATTGGAATTATTATAGGCTACAGAAGTAAAGTCATTGTATAATATTTGTTCCTTAGTTAAAAATGGAAATGCATGGTAATTTTATTTTATAAATATAAGCAAAAAACTATGGTGTAACAGAGTTTTAGAACTAGACAAATCTCTCTGCATCAATAAATGCATTAAAAATTACAATAGTCCAAGTTAGTTCAGGATTTGAACCTGTGTCATCTAAATGAGCGAAACGTAAGTTTTACCACTCGGCCATGACTTTACTGGTTGCAAAAAGCCCAAACGTTCCAATGTGTGTTCGCTCACACGAGCGAGAAGCGCTCTTCATTCAAATGAACGCGCCAAATGTCGAACACTAATTCAACATGCAAGAATAAAACCAGGCTTTAGAACAATGCATAGCGCCACTCGACGTGGTGTGCCAAAACACTATAAACTTCAACATTTCATTCAAACAATCTCAAAACGCTTTGCGACATTTTGAAAAGCCGTGCATGCATTACTGCCACTGGAACCATGAACGTAACAGAATACTGGTTCTGATTTTATTGATTGTCTTTTAAACGTGCCTATATGCATATCTTTATTTTATATATTTTATATGGTCTATTGAATTAGCATTGATATATATATAGAGAGAGATATTATTTTATTTTTATTTTTTTAACAGAACTGCTTTTGAAGTAGTAAAGTCATTGTATAATACTTGTTCCTTGGTGTAAAATGGAAATGCATGGTAATTTTATGTTATACTATAAGCAAAAAAACTATGGTGTAACAGAGTTTTAGAACTACAAATCTCTCTGCATCAATAATAGGCTATAAAATGCATAAATAGGCTAATATAAAAATTGCTATAGCCCAAGTTGGTTCGGGATTTGAACCCGTGTCATCTAAATGATCGAAACGTAAGTTTTACCACTCGGCCATGACTTTACTCATTACGAAATGCCCAAACGTTCCAATGTGTGTTCGCTCACACGGACGAGAAGCGCTCTTCATTCGTCTCATTCCTCAATAGAATAGTACAAATAATCAGCTTCATTGCACATAATTTACTTTTGTTTGTTATTTTTGGTATTAAATTTGTTTTTGTTTTTTTTTGTGTGTGTGTGTGTGTGTGTGTGTGTGTGTGTGTGTGTGTGTTTTTATTGCACTGCTCCCCGGGGAATAGGCTTGTCGCCCACCGACGTCTAGGCCTACAATATGAAATACAGGTTATATTGTTATCGTCTCTATTTTTAACTTGTTATTCTATTTTTCTGGCCTTATAAAATGCTGTATTCTGTTTACCATAGTTGTAGTATTTCATCCTTACTGTTAGTTGACATTAACCCCACATAGGCAATTGAAAAAAATGCAGCAATTGCTGCTGTTTTGCACAATATCCCTTTGCGCCACCTGGCGGTCATTTCGCGAATGACTTTGAAATACGACTGGTTTATTTTTGCTGCGGTAGTTTTGGCGCGGCGGTAATAGGCATTCTGGTTGGTTACCATCTGTACCATGAATTTAATATCTCGTACCATTTCAACGTCAAAAATGTTTTTGTTTTTTTTTTTGGTGTACATATGCTACGCACTGTAAACCCCTTGGTTAGGAAATTTGTATTTGTATAGCCATTGGGGGAGTGTCTATGTCACACCCCTGGTCTGAATCTCATTAATATTGATAGGCCATTACCACTCCCACGCATAAACCTCTTCTGACAAAAAAACTGTTTTACAAAGTTTAAATCAATGTATTGTTTTATGTGAACGATTAGGCAGGATGATTTTCACATCATTTTGAAGCCAGAACTCGAAGCGACAACATCCATTAGTCAAAAGTCTTGTGGACACATATTTAGTATGTGTTTTGTGGTCTTATTTCAGCAATTTTTTTTCAATAACCATGCATAAACATTATTCTCTTAAACATACAAACATGTACATACATGTTGCTCACATATTATGGTAGCCCTGTTTGTGCTATATAGAGTGAATTTACACCTTTGCCATTAACATGTTTATAAATAACTGAAAAAAGCACAAATGTCAGGGCATGTCAGAAAATCCCAAGGGCCCCAAAAACACCTTGGTCCCCAGAGGGTTAAAACTTGTTAATGTTGGGGCATTCCTAACAGTTAAAGGAAGTGCATTCCACAACCTGGGGGCTGCCACAGAGAAAGCTCTTTCACCCATCGTTTTCAGTCTGCAAGAAGGCTGTTTAAGGAGGAAAGAGTTGGCGGAGCGGAGAGATCGAGAGGGCATATATGGCGTAATTAAATCACATATGTATGATGGTGCAGTTCCATGTGCAGCTTTATATGTTAAGATAAGAGTTTTAAAATCAATAAGGGCATGGACCGGAAGCCAATGCAGGTTCCTAAGTACCCCAGAGATATGCTGACGAAAAGGAGTATGTGTAAGAACACGTGCAGCTGAATTCTGTATGTGTTGCAGTCGCTTAATAGACTTTGCAGGTAGGCCTAGATAAAGGGCATTACAATAATCAAGCCTAGAGGTCACAAGTGCATGGACAAGCCTTTCTGCATCAGGTAATGAAAGAAAAGGCCTAATCCTGGCAATATTCCTTAGATGGAAAAATGCAGATTTTGAAATGCTCTTGACATGTGCTTCAAGTGTCAAGTGAGAATCAAAAATTACACCAAGGTTGCGAACTTAAGGTAACGGAGATACTACATTATTTTCAATGTGCAAATTAAAATTTCTACCATTACAGGCAGCTGCAGGGGTACCAACTAAAAGAACCTCTGACTTTGTACCATTCAATTTAAGAAAATTGTGGTACATCCATAATTTAATTTCCTGCAGACAATCAGAAAGGGTTGCTGATATACCTGTGATATTAGTTTTTGTGCTAATATAAATCTGAGTATCATCAGCATAGAAGTGGAACCCCAAACCATGCTTTCTAATAATCTGCCCTAAAGGAAGCATGTAAATATTAAAAAGTATCGGCCAAGGACAGACCCCTGAGGAACACCATGACATACCTGTCCAACGTTAGATTTATTGTTTTCTAAAATGACAAACTGGGTACCATCAGTGAGGTAAGATTTAAACCACTCCAACACTGTACCGGAAATACCAAGCCAAATCTCGAGTCTCTAAATCAGTATAGAGTGACACACTGTGTCAAAGGCTGCACTCAAATCTAACAGCACCAAGATAGGGCACCAGAGTCAGCAGAGACGAGGAGATCGTTCATAACTCGGACCAAGGCAGTCTCAGTACTACGTCCTGATCGAAACCCAGATTGAAAAGGTTCTAAAAGCTCGGTCATGGACAAGTGAGAATGAAGTTGTGACACGACAACACGTTCCAGAACCTTCGCCAAAAAAGGAAGATTAGATATAGGCCTGTAAATTAAGACAGATCAGACACATCACACCCAGGCTTTTTAAGGACTGGTGTGATGGAAGCAACCTTAAGTGCTTGGGGAACAAGTCCAGTAGTAAGGGAAGCATTAAAAATGTTCAAGATGAGAGGACTGATAGATGACAGACACTCTTTGAGAACATGAGTTGGAATAGGATCCAGAGTACAGGTAGTGGAACTCATTGTCATAATTAATTTGGAAATGTAATCAGTGGTGACCATTTTAAAACTAGAAAACCAAGTAAGCAGACAATTTAAGGGCTGAATCTCAGGAGATGCACACAGAGAAACAGAAGTAATAGACTGATAAATATTCTCAATTTTTTCAGCAAAGAATTTCAGAAACTTATTGCACTGCTGCACAGTGGAACAAATAAGTGAATTGGTAGGTTTAAGGAGTTTGTTGATTACTTTAAACATCTTATTTGGATTTGCAGTACCATAATTAATGATTTGAGAGTAGTATTCAGTTCTTGCTATTTTGAGGGCATCGCTGTACCGAACCAAATGCTCATCATACATAAGTTTATGGACAGTCAGCCCTGATTTTTTATATTGTCGTTCCAACTGCCTGTTCTTTGCTTTAAGAGCCCTGAGCTCAATAGTAAACCAGGGTGATGGTTTCGAAAATGAAACAACACGTTCCTTCCTGGGGGCCAGCACATCTAGAGTTGATGATAAAATTAAATTATAGTGATCAACAGTATTACCTGCAGGACTGTCATTGATCATACATGAAAACTGATTAAGATCAATATTTTTAAGATTTCTAAAACTAATAACCCTCTTTTGTAGTTTTTGTAGAGACACAGACAAGTTAAAACTCAAGAGCTTATGGTCACTAATACACAGATCTTTACCTACAAGCTGATTAATATCAGCACCAGCTGTACACACTAAATCAAGTGTATGACCTTTTCTAGGTAGGAAAGTTAACATGTTGTATCAGGTTAAAACAATCCAGAATCTCCATCAAATTAGCAGTATGATTACAACTAGGATTATCAACATGAATGTTAATATCTCCAATAAGAATCATAGATGGACAAAGGGGATTTACAAATGCAAGTAGCTCTGTGAGTTCATCAAAGAACAAATAAATAAACAAGATCAGAACAGGAGAAACACCACTAACTTTAAAAACAATACTCTCAAATGATAACACAGAAGGAACAACAATTTCAGTAACAGAGACCTCGGTACTGTACACAACAGCAAGGCCACCCCCTTTACCAATTGCTCTGGATTTGTCAAGATATCTAAATCCCAGTGGAGTACACAGATTGAGATTTAAAAAGTCATTCTGTTGGTGCCAAGTTTCAGAAATACAGAAGACATGTTTTTTGTCCAAGATGATGTCATAGAGTAAATCAGTCTTTTTTGTTTAATGAACGTACATTACTGTGCGCGAACCTGATAAAATCAGGGCGTACTTTGTCAGAGTATATTGTAGACACTTGTGGATAGCATAAGTTCGCAGGGCAAACACCACGAGAGATATTTTGTTTAATATCAGTACATGTGGGACGGGAACATAAGACCTTAATATCAGTCCCTGTGATGTAAAAAGTCCGCCGTGATCCCCTATGAACATATTTAGGCCGACGTAGAAGGTGAAGTGATCGTAAAGTTTCACGGACACATATGTTGAGCAACAAATGGTGTTTCTGTGAAAGCAGTTCAGGCAGAGAGTACCTTATCATGACGTGGTCCAGATGTTTGAGGATCCTCTCTCCACAGAGCCCAGTCAATGTTAAAATACAGATGACAGCAAATAGCAGACGAATCCACATAGTAATGTCCAAATAAGATCAAAGATGTTGTGATGAACCGAAGATCAGACACTGCTACACAGGACTTGGTTTGATCCAATCCAAAATGTCCGGGTAAAATCCAATGTGTTATAATAAAACAGAACTTCTGACGCACTGTTATACGGGAACGGAGAGCACAAAGGAGTGAAAAATCCAGGCACACCACTATAGAACACAGGCACAGCAAAGAGTGTTTGTCCAGTCCCAGTCATGAATGCAGAAGCACGACCAAATAACAAGGAGTCCAACAATAACGTATAATAATTAATTAATTAATTAAAAAACTATTAAAAGTACCGAATGAAGAAGCGGCAAACAAACATGCCAGCGTTCTCTCCACCAGAAGTTAAATGAGTTAAAAAATGACCCTTAATGAGAGAAGAAGTTGATTATTTAGTAATAGAAGGTCTTGCTGAACCCATTAGTAGCCCGTGGAGCTCACCATGTCTACTTGTTCCGAAGTCCGATAGAAATTATCGATTCTGCACGGATTATCGTAAGATCAATGCTGTCACTGTCCCAGACTGTTTCCCTTTGCCTCGCATGGAGGATTGTATTGACAATTTAGGCTCAGTCCAGTTTGTTAGTAAATTAGATCTGCTGAAGGGATATTGGCAGGTGCCCTTAACCCCTCGCGCTTCAGAGATCTCTGCCTTCGTTACACCTGACTCATTCATGCAATACCGGGTTATGGTATTCGGATTATGAAATGCACCGGCCACCTTCCAAAGACTAGTAAATGCTGTACTCGCCGGGGTTTCGAACTGCAGTGCTTATTTAGACGATTTGGTGGTGTATTTAACGAGCTGGTCTGAACATCTATCCTTGTTGGGAATAGTATTTCAACGCCTTGAAGCAGCTTCATTAACATTAAATCTGGCCAAGTGCGAAATTGGCAAAGCTGAGGTCTATTTGGGGAAGCAGGTAGGACAGGGCCAAGTTCGACCAGTGGAAGCTAAAATTGTAGCCATCTGGATCTCGGGAAAGGTCTAGAAAGTTGTTGATACATCATACAAACTCAACAAACATGAGCTCAACTCCACCACCGCCAGTGGTTACCCTGCAGGAGATTGCAATGCAATCTGAGACCACCGCAGCCACTCTCAGTACAAATTACTGGTGGGAGAACATAAAGATGTGGGCCATTTTGATTGCAGTGATTATGTTCATCTTTATAATAATCATTATCGTCTTTTTTATCTGGCTGAAGTCATAATGATACAGAGATGAATACTGGAAAAAAAAAGTATTTCCCTGAATTTGAGAAGAAAAAAAACAAACATTGACCCATAAATACATTGTACTGATACAAAATAAAACTGTGCAAAAAAAAACAAAAAAAAAACAAAAAAACAATTGTAGCCATCCTTGAGTTTCCAACGCCGTCAACCAGACGTGAATTGCGGCATTTTCTTGGGATGGAAATTTCTGTAAAAATGTCTCCACTGTGGCTCGTCCTTTGATGGATCTGGTTAGTCCCTCAAGATCTTTTGGCTGGTCTTCAGAAAGTCAACAAGCGTATGAGAATATTAAGGCACTATTGTGTAGTACGCCGGTGTAATCTGCGCCCAATTTCGCGGTGCCGTTTAAGATTGAAGTTGACGCGAGTGTGTATGGTACAGGTGCAGTGCTTCTCCAAGAGAATGCAGATGGAGTTGACCATCCGATTTGTTACTTTTCCAAGAAATTTAATAAGCACCAAGTCAACTACTCAACCATTGAAAAGGAGGCGTTAGCCTTGCTATTGGCACTCCAGAATTTTGAAGTTTACGTTGGATCTACGGCATGTCCAGTAATCGTTTATACTGACCATAATCCCCTAACCTTTTTGTGCCGAATGTATAACCAGAACCAGAGGTTAATGAGGTGGGCTTTGATTGTCCAAAATTATAACATCAAAATTCGGCATAAGAGAGGCTCTGAGAACGTAGTAGCCTATGCGCTTTCCAGGGTTTAATGAGTAAATCAATGTATATGTATATTGTAAATGGTTTGTACTTTTTTTCTCTCTCTCTTCCCCCCCTTGTGGAAATTGTGACAAACATAATGTTGTATGTTTGTTTTTTTTAGGGTGGGGATGTTACGTGCTCCGAGGATATGGTGTTTCTTTTGTTGTTTTTGCTGTCACTTTCTCTGCTGAGTGCCGTCGACTTTGTTTTTGTTTTAGTAGTTTAGTGGGGATGGGAATGTAGTTAGATTGTGGGTTTTGTTTTGTTTATTTCTTTAATTTAGACCTGCTCAGGTTCCTACTCCCTGGGCACGGTATTTGTCTCTCTCTCTTTTGTGCACGTTGGTGCTATAAATAAATATATGCATTTTTATGACTCAAACCCTATTTTTGTCCTTGTGTCCTTTTGCACCAGCACCTTAAACACGTTAACCGGGTTAACTAATCCGGGAATTATCTATATTATTTTATGTTGTGTTCCCTCATGCCCTTAGCCATTTTAGGGACATAACAGCAATGCTTATTGTGCTTGGAAAGGGATTAAGGCCATGGTGGGAATGAGTGATAAGAAAAAATGGGTAGCTACATCTGACAAACCTGACTCTGATTTGGTGGAGAAGCTGAATCAGTTTTTATTTAAGATTTGACTCTCATGAATTCAATGATGATCTGGCTGAATTTAGAATTGAGTCTTGAGGGAAGTAAGATTTTGATTGATGAGATAGATGTCTGGAAGACTCGAGCAGACGAGCATAAGGAACAGCCAGGGGCCTCACCACATCAGCGGCCGATTGCTTAAAAATTGTGCTTTGTTTCTGAACAGTATTTTTGCATTTATTTTTCAACTCTCACTATCACAAAGAAAAGTCCCAGGGATATGGAAAGAATCGGTAGTGGTTCCAGTGGCAAAAGTTCCCTCTCCAAATGTGCTATATGACTATTGTCCAGTGGCCCTGACATCTCTAGTGATGAAGGGTTTTGAGCGTATTGTAAGGAGGAGTTTACTTTGCATGACTCAGAGCATGATTGACATATTACAATTTGCATATGTATCAAGTAGGGGGGTTGAGGATGCCACAGCAACACTGCTGGACTTTGTTACTGGACATTTAGAGGGCAAGGAGACACATGCACGCTTGTGTTTTGTTGATTTTTCATCAGCGTTCAACTGTATGCAGCCCCATATTCTTGCTCACAGACTCTTGCAATTTCCTGACATTGACTTTGGTACAATATGCTGGCTGGTTGTTTTTTTAATTATGAGGCCACAGAGGACCCATGTAAATAACACTTTATCTAAGGTCCTCATGTGTTCAACAGGGTCACCTCAAGGTTGTGTTTTGTCACCACTTTTATTTGTGCTCTACACCAATGACTGTCATAGTATGTTTGAATCAAGGCAGATCATTAAGTATGCTGATGATACTGTGATAATTAGGCTTCTGCAGGATCACGAGGAGGGCCATGGACCAGTTTTTGACAATTTTATCTCATGGTGCAAGGACTCATATCACCACCTTAACCTCTCTAAAACCAAAGATATGTGTATTGACTTTCGCCGTAATCCTTCAACCACAGCTTCAACTTTGATTGATGGCATAGCGGTAGATGTGGTAAGCCAATACAAGTATTTGGGTGTCATTTTAGATGATAAACTGAACTTTGACACCAATACAGACTATGTAAAAAAGCTAATCAGAGACTTTTTTTCTTAAGAAAGTTGAATGGGTTTAATGTTGATAGATCACTTCTGAAAGCTTTTTATTCATTCTTTGTTGAATCAATTTTAACCTTTGCTATGGTCTGTTGGTTTGGCAATTTGAGTGTAACTAACAAAAACAGATTGGGACGAAATGTAAGCATATGTAGGAAAATAATTGGCACTGATCTCAACAGCATCCCAGCTAGAATTTTTTTGTTCTAAAAATGTTCTGAGAACATTATCTTGAAGTGTTCTAATAATGTTTTCAGCGGGTAGTTTTATTTTAGTTCCCAGAATGTTCTCGTAAAAGGTAGGATAGCATTCTCTAAAAACATTCTAAAAATGTTTAATGATAACATTGTTAGAACATTATTCCCTAATGTTCTTATTATAACATTTTTAGCGGGTAGTTTTATTTTAGTTCCCAGAATGTTCTCCTTAAAGGTATAGATAACATTCTCTAAGAACACGCTAAAAATGTTTAATGATAACATTGTTGGAACATTATTCCTAATGTTCTTATAACATTTTCATTGAGTAGTTTTATTTAGGTTCCCAGAATCACTGCATGAAAAGTGGGATTTTCGTCCCCGTAAACGTCCGGAAATCTCCATAATTTTCGGCAGTTAATGACAATTTACAGCCTGTGAACGTTCGTCTGTGCCACATATTGACGGAAACGAACCATGACATATGTGCAGAGCTCGCGGAGGTGATAATGGCTCTAATTAGCATATGAATAGCAGGCCTGCGCCTTGCCAGAGAATGGCTTGAATTTCCTCACTCAGTATTGGTTGAAACCACTACATTTAAACAAGAAAAATCACTCGTGATTGGTTGGCAGATCTGTTACTATTGGTCACCCTGAGTCATTATAAATTTAAACCCCACCCCAAAAGTATAATTATATATAAATATAAAATTATTAATTAGATATAAATACACAATTATTTGTGTAATATATATTATGTTGTATATTCATGTCATTGTTATCCTATGGACTACACTATTATTACCATCAAGGACATGAATTTATTGAGGAAAGGAAAATTTACCAGGGACGTGCTGTTTATTCAAAGAAAGAGCTTTATTAACACAAACACAAACACACAACTATATCATACATGTAAAAAGCATATGAGATTTGCCCACACAACAAATGGGAAGCTCACGAGAAGCCCAAAATCCTACAGCACCGTGAAGTGTCTGTTTTCCGCTTCGGAGCTGTAGGTAACTAGCGGCATTCTGTCTGAATTCGGTCCATTTTGCAGACGTCTGTGGTGCGTTGCCCTGTACTTTGTAATCGCCTCTAATCTCGACTGCAGCGTGGCACAGAGCTCGGTGAGCTCCTGGCTGCGAAAGGACTGAGGTCGCACAATCCATCCAGACACCTCGCCGACGATGCCGTCTTCCTCATCAGACATCAGGTCTATGATAGCGCACTTCCAAAGGCCCACCTCATCCTCAGCTAGCACACTCTGTTTTGCTTCTAGCAGCTGTAAAAAACAATAAAGACAATCAGTACTGCGCAATGCACTGCGTATGGACAACACACATCTATTAATGTACCTGAAAAATAGTCACATTGACCAAAAACGGATCTAATCTAATAAATCTTACCCTCTTTTCTTCTCGCTCGACTCCGAGCTGAATTCTTCACAGCTTCCGCCTGCGATGCAAGATCTGGTTGTTTGTACCTGAAGCTCCTGCTTACTGTCTCGTAATATGTCTTAAAGGCAGCTGGAAAACAATTAAATGAGAGTGATATTAATAAGAACAACATAAGACACAGTAAAATTAAACAATAAAAGAGAAAAAATGCAACTGGGTTAAATTGAAGAAATACACACCGGAAGCAAACTATGCTTTTTGAAATTGGGGTTTTATTCTGACTGCTGTTTAAAATAAGTGACAGCGGTCAATGGGAGCACAATTAAACAGATAAAAGTCTAATTAAGAAAAAAGTTTGCCTTGTTCGAAGAGATTTCACAAGGGAAAATTAGATTTCACTAGTTAAAAAAAAAAAAAAAAAAAAAAAAGAAATTGTAGAAACAGTTTACAGTAAATTTGAAGATGACTCATCATTTTGACGGTAGGCAGATATCCCGCGATCAACAATATTCAAAAGCCTAGTTTGCATAGTGTGGTTCCAGTTCCTCTCTGTATAAAGACACAATGTTCTCAGTTCACTCATTGTAAAGCTCCTATGTTGGGTTTTTTGTTTTGTTTTTTTGTTTTATCAAAAACTAAGTTAGCTGACAATATTTACACATGCTTAGCCTAATACATTGACTGTACTAATATCGATATTGCTCTAATCGCATTTAACATTAGATTCTCAATTTAACACACTTTATTTTGATGTAGCAGAATTTTTTTATAAAATAGTTATTTACCTTACACAGAATCCATGTTTTAAACAATGTAAAAAAGCCACAGAAAGGAGGCTAGTACTGAAGATCCCGAGCAGCAACACACACACTCACACTCACACTCACACACATACACACAGGCATATGTGGTTTATGAGGCCACTGTGTTTTTTCAGTGGTTTATGGGGACCCACCTTTCCCATTATCCAATAAAGATAAAAGTTATGTCAAAAATTTTCATTTGGTCTACAGAAGACAAATCTCACTTCAAAAACTTAATTTCATTTTTATAACATACATATATTAAATATGTGACATTTTACAGGGTTATGGGGACAAAACCACATTGTGGTTTATGAGAACAGTAGTGTTTCTAGAGGTCTCTATACATACAACACACAGATCGAGTTAATTGATGGTTTATGAGGACAATAGTGTTTATGAGGTCTCTATACATGTCAATGTCAATGTCAAATTTATTTATATAGCACCATTTATCCCAACTGAGGTTGTCCAATGTGACAATTGCACAAAACAAATAAGCAATAAAAACATCATAATAAAACAAACATTTCAATACCACTTCCTCACTAAGTATATGCTAATTCAAAAAGATGCGTTTTTAGCATAGTTTTAAAAACAGATAAGGATGATACAGAGCGAATACACAGAGGTAAAGCATTCCATAATCTGGGAGCAGCTACTGAAAAAGCCCGGTCGCCTCTGCACCTCAGCTTTGACTTTGGGATACATAGCAGTTTCTGGTTAGATGACCGGAGAGAAAGAACAGGACGATACTCAGTAAGTAATTCCGAAAGATACGGAGGGGCCAGACCATTTAATGATTTAAACACCAAAAGAATAATTTTGAAATTTACTCGAAAACGCACGGGCAACCAGTGCAAAGAACGTAAAACTGGTGTAATGTGCTCCCGTTTTTTAGTCCTGGTTAAGAGTCTAGCAGCTGCATTTTGAACTATTTGTAACCGGGATAAAGCTGACTGGCTAATCCCAAAATATAGTGAGTTACAGTAATCCAGTCTCGTCGTAATGAAAGCATGGATCAATTGTTCAAAATTTTTACTCGTCAAAATGGGTTTAACTTTAGCTAGTAGTCTAAGCTGAAAGAAACATGATCTAACCACAGTATTGATGTGTTTGTCAAATTTCATCTTATCATCAAAAATAACCCCTAAATTTTTAACCCAAGTTTATACAGAGGAAGATAACTCACCAAAATTAATTTTTGGTGTACTAACAGAGTCTGAAGGACCGAATACTATTATCTCAGTTTTACTCTCATTAAAATTAAGAAAATTTAAAGACAGCCAGGCTTTCACATCAGCCAAACAAGTCATGAGTGCTTCTAAGCCATTGGAACTCTTTTTTTAAGGGCAAATATATTTGAGTGTCATCTGCATAGCAGTGAAATGACAGACCATGCTTCCTAAAAATAGAACCCAATGGTAGCATATACAAAGAAAAAAGAATTGGAGCTAAGATGGAACCCTGAGGTACACCACATGCTAAAGGAGCTGACTCAGATGAGTGTTCACCCATATTAACATTAAAACATCTATTTAAAAGATATGAATTGAACCATTCAAGAGCGCTTCCTGTTATGCCTGCGCAGTGCTCCAGGCGAGTAAGAAGGACTGCATGGTCAACAGTGTCAAACGCAGCACTCAAATCTAGGAGCACAAGCACAGAATGGTTTCCAGAGTCGCCAGCAAGTAGAATATCATTTAAAACCTTCAGGAGTGCAGTCTCTGTAGAGTGGAATTTTCGAAAACCTGATTGAAAGACCTCAAATATCTTATTTTCATCTAAAAAACTCTGCAATTGTAAAAGCACTATTTTCTCGAGGATCTTTGTAATAAAAGACAAATTTGAAATTGGTCTATAGTTTTCTAAAACAGTAGGATCTAGATTATGTCTCTTGAGCAAAGGATATACTGTAGCATGTTTTAACACATCAGGTACAGAACTAGTTTCAAAGCATCGGTTAATCAAAGTCACAAGATATGGACCCACTGCATCAAAAACTTGTTTCAGGAAATAAGGAGGCAAGATGTCAACGGTAGAGCCTGACGGCTTAAGCCGGCATACTATTTCTTGGAGATATTCAAAAGAAATAGGTTTGAATTGACTAAACTCTGCACAACAAACAGAGTAGATGGACGGATCAGAATCAGGGTGAGATATCCCCCGTCTGATAGAATTAATCTTGTCAACAAAGAATCTCAGAAAATCCTCACACATTGTTTTTGACACAGCAGGGTACTTTGAGACCGTTGGGTTGACAACAGTGTTAAAAACAGTAAAAAGAGTTTTGGGCCTATGGAAATTATTATTGATAATGTCTGCAAATACCTTGATTTTGATTCTTTCATTGCCTTCTGATAATTAAATAATGAATCTCTTAATAATTCCAGCGAAATCTGGAGCCGGTCCTTTTTACACTTTCGCTCCGCCCGTCTACAGATCTGCCTCAAGGCGCGAACGTTATCGTCAATCCAGGGTTCAGATCTAGGTTTGAGTTTTAAAGTCTTTACAGGAGCAATTGAATCCAAGATAATCAAAGAAGTCGAGTTAAATTTAAGTAGGAGCTCATCTGGACTCAGATCACACTGACTTATGTCAACTGTTTGAACAGCATCACAGAAAGCTAATGAAAAGGATATGCTAGTAGATGGAGTAATTATTCTAGATTTACGGACACATTTAGTAACTTTAGTACAAGTTGGTACCCAGGGAACAGAAAACATAACAGTTTTATGGTCAGAAAACCCGTTTTCAGTTACTTCAAGCTCATAAAGTGAAATGCCATAAGAAAGCACAAGGTCAAGAGTATGTCCCGACTGATGAGTCGGGACATTCACATACTGAATGAAATCAAAGGCATTTATCAGATTAGAAAATTCTTTAGATAATGAGTCCGTTGTGCAACACACATGAATGTTGAAATCACCAAGGATTAACTCACCAAAGTTTATCAAATTTGGGTAAAAATTCCCCCAAGAAGTCTGCAAACTCGTTTAAAAAATGTATATTGTGCTTAGGAGGACGGTATATCAAAGCAACCAGTAGTGGACCATTCAGATCAAATGTAAACAACTGCAGTTCAAAACTCTGATAAGCATGAAACATAGTTTGGCTGCAAGAAAATCTGTCTTTAAAAATAGAGATCAGTCCTCCACCACGGCCTGTTGTACGTGGTGAATTAAAAAACAAACCGTTTTGTGGCAAAAGATCAGAAAACGGACTTAAGTCCCCATTTGTAAGCCAGCTTTCAGTAATAAATAAATAAAAAAATCAAGGTCCCGCGAGGAGAAGTAGTCATTAATAATAACAGGCTTATTTACCACTGATCTGGCATTTAGCAACGCCATCCTTAGACCAGGTAGATTTTCAGTCGACTCCGAATTCCGAATCCGAGAAAAACGCTGAAGATTACTCACACAAACTCCAGCGCGGTGAAAACGAGGCGAGCCGTAGGCAGGTAGAGGAGCAGCTTCAGCCATAATCATTGAAGTGTTCTTATTCCATTGATACACTGGGTCCAGAGAGCGCCAGCGAATGGAGAAATCGCCGACCAAACCCTTCACATGGAAACCCAGAAAGGATCGACGCGACTCTAGTTGTTGTTGTTGAGCCAGGAAATGCTTCAACTTAACGGCAAAGCCACCCCGTCTTCCGCGTTTTCACCTACGCCTCCTCACCGGTAGAGAACACGGCCAGCGGCGCAGGTAGCCAGGTATGGACGTCAGAAACGGAGATGATGAGCCGTTTCGCGCTTGATATATCAGATCGTTTGTACTAGTTTGCAAACTTAAAAGAGTTAGTCTGTCATATATCAATATTGAGGAAGCGCATTGTGTTAGATAAAAGATCAAACAGCATAAAACAAACAAACTAAGGACTGGACCAGGCGTCCGACGGCAAGCCACACACAACGGCACCATCTTGACCACTAGAACATACAACAATATACATACAACAAACAGATCGAGTTAAAGGACAAGTTCGGTATTTTACACTTAAAG
The DNA here is from genome assembly GCF_949319135.1 of Squalius cephalus. NCBI lineage: Eukaryota > Metazoa > Chordata > Actinopteri > Cypriniformes > Leuciscidae > Squalius > Squalius cephalus. The sequence continues at coordinate 22,698,979 of NC_137125.1, forward strand.
GAGCTGTATGTAAGATTGTGGCCAAAACTGGTACTGCAATCACTTTCAAATTACTGTAGAGCAGTGTATCCGCTCCCCCTCCCCCTGACTCGAGGTTGCCAGATATGCTGCAGGATCCAGCAGGAACGTAGGCTGCTACAAGGAGCTGCAGCTGTGGTAAGAGCAGCAGAGCTGGCAACCCGGATGCCGAAACACTTCTGACTTCGTGATTGGTAGATAGGTGGAGGGTGGGGCTTCAGGCCAAAACACAAGATGACAACATCAACATCAGTTGAGGGCTGCAAGTTCACTTTTTAAATGACAATATCCTGGCCGTACTACTGTTGTCAGCGATATAAGTATTTGAAATGAACATGATTTCTTAATGTCTAGTGACATATCAGGGCCATTTTATGATTAATTGAAATACATTTCTTACATACAGCTCCTTTAAAGCCCTGTTTACAGATCGTTTCTGATGAAATAGAACGGTTAAGATTAAAATTTGGACACATGCTGCTGTCCCGAGAATTTTAGGTTTATTTCGCTTCTCCCCCCCCACCTACAGAATGGCTGCCTATGGGCACTGGAACAATCCTTCCTAAAAACGCATTAAACTTTCGTTTACAAAGACGTGAAACTCACCGAGTGGTCAGGGGTGTTCACTGATATGCTCACACAAAAATCGCTGCAAAAGATGCTTTCCAACAGGTTTTATCGTAGTTTTTGTCCAAATTTTTTTTTGTTTGTGTTTGACAAAAACTACGATAAAACCTGTTGGAAAGCATCTTTTATAGCATTGAATATGCTATAAATGGTTCCTGATATTAGCGAAGCAACCCTAATTTCAGTTCTAAATTGAGCGTAAGCCTTCTCTGACGAAGAAATCTCAGATTAGCCGCACGTATAGATGGTACCAGAACAAATAAAATGAGATGGGCGAAGAAATCCCCATTTTCAGCAATTTTTAGGGTGATTGAGCGATGTTCCTCCTCACCGATTTAAGGCCTTATTATTATTTGTTACGTCATTGTATTCATATTAAACTGCTAAACCGCTCATATGAAACAATCGCGTCGAATTAGTGGTATAAATTCTAGCCTAGCCAACTAGTAATTTGCCATTGTCTGTGAAAGAACGGTGCTGTTTGATTTGTGAAAGAATCACTTACATGCAACGTCATGTGTCTAAACGACTCAGTGCAAATTTTCAGCACAACGCGAGCGCTGCTCCGGTCGATTTGTGTTGTTGGTTGGCAGTGTGTCTGAAATGTGAGCAGGCATTTCTGTTTACCTGAGAACAGCACCAAATCTCACAGACCCTTGTTTAAACAAGTGAATGCGTGTAGCCAAAGCCAGCTTTCTAGCAACCCTACGCGCATACAAGTAAAGCCCTTTTACCTCGAGTGATAGCTTTTAGCGCAGACTAAAACTTAGACACGTGCGAGCGTAAATTGTAACCTTTAAACCAAAGACTATAGACTTTGGACCTTGGCCCTTGAAACAAAGGGATAGTGATTTGAACAGGAGTAGCAAGAGTCAAAGCTCCTCGAGTCTTTGAATCAAAGGAGTCAATTGCTTCACAAATGATTCTTTGTTTTGAAGCGCCCTCGTTGGCGACCCCTGCTGGTCAGAACAGTGTAAATGTAGAGGAAACTCAACTCGAAACACCTTTCACAAACCAATCGCAAAGGTTTGATCAAAGGTGTAAGCACGTTATAGCAACGCACAAACTATCTAATACTATGAGGTGTCTTTCAAGGCACGATAACTTAGTAAACTGTAGGGCTCGTGTTATGAATGCCTGGTCAATCAGACCAATAAGAGACTATTAAATTTGCCTCTTCCTTTATCAAACGCGGCATTAAATGTGTACAAATCTGTAAAGTGATTCAAAATCACATAGAGATCAAATACACACTGGTTCACGAACCGTTGAAATTTAGAATGATTTCGAAACAGCTCTGACTCGCAACGAAGCCCGTTTACTGAAATCCCGTGATTTTAGCAGTCTGATACATGATCAGAATCACTGATTTGAGACAAATGATTTACACTGGTTTCAGAGCTTCATGGAGCATGTCTCAGAGGCGGTTGAAACTACTCTGTCCTCTCTCTCTGTCTCTCTCTTTCTCTCTCGACCCCCTCCCTTTTTGGTTTCACTTTTAGTTGAAACCCAGATACCTTGGTTTTTATTTGTTTCATTTATTTCGAGTTAAGTCTACACCTATTTTATTTTGTGTATTTACAACTGATGAGCCTGAATATTCCTATTCAGTTAAGTTGAAATTAATTAAATTTGAAATTTAATTAAATAAATTTGCTTATTCAATTTCCCTTTTAGTTACCAGGGCTATGAGGACAATCCCTGTTTACTTTTGATTTTGATTTTATTTCAATTTATTTACTTACTTTATTTCAGCCTGAATTTCCATATTCAGCTAAATAAAGTTTAACTAAATTTGAGATTTAACTAAATCAATTGTTTTCCTTTCCTTTGGTTTTTGAGCTATAAGGACATTCTACCTTTACTTATACCTTATCTTAGGTACTTCCTATCGACATCTTCCCTCTCTCTATAGGATTACAGCAATTATAGCAACTGTTGTTTCTGTAACGACCCAGGTCATTAGAATCCTAACCCCTGTCTGTGCTTTAACATCTGAGAAGTAGTTGCCATTTCTTTCCTCAGCTGAGTAGATCGTAAAAAATCAGGTTTTTGGGCACCACATTCATCTGCAAACTTCCTAAGACATTGATGTCCCCTGTAGCATGTGAGGCAGTGAGGAACGGTGAATAAATACTCGTTCTTGTTGGGCACACCACACTGCTCTCTCTTCATAATCATCAGATTTAAGGACTTCGTCATTTCAGGAGTCAGCAACACTGCCACTTTGTGTGATCGCTGATCGATTGCTCCTGTCTGCCTCGCTGCCTGCTGTGATTAGTGTTGCCAGATGTACGATAATTATCGTATTTGTACGATAATTTTGACCTCTGTACGATGTACGATCAATAATGGAAAAAATCCTATAATGTACGATAATTTCAGAACTGTGTGACACTTCAAATGATGGTCGTTGTAATAGGACTTCTCATTGATCTAGCCGTGGATTCTACGTCTACCGGGGGAAGAACGTGTAGAGAGAGGGAGTGAGAGACCTTGCGTGTGTGTGCTAGTGTGCCTCACGAAGCGCATGTAAGGACCATAGACTGACCCAACCAATCAATTGTAAGTGCGGGCGGGCTTTTATCTATACTCCCGAATCAGAACCGAGCCCAACCGCTAGCTTCTGTTATTAGTACTACTAGCACAAAACCCTAGTAATTTCGCTAGCCTGTTAACGCGCCACCCGTGCGCTCAGCTATTTTTATTTATTTATTTTTCTCTCGCGCGTCCGCGCCTTTGAGTTCATAAAAGCTCAGGGGGCTGTTCCATAAACGACGCTTAGAAAAGCGGGGATTAAACTCCAAAACCGGACTTGAATGAGCCTAACAAATGAGTTGGGACTAAAGTGGTTCCATAAAAGGTAATTGAAGCTCACGCAATCTCACTAATTTGATCCAGGTTTATCTAGTCTAGATAATTGCGTGTGCACGCGTTTCTTAAGCAGCCCTAGAGGTCGATCGTGGATCAAATCGATCCACCATCAAACAGCGTATATTTTGTGCTGTTTTATGCGTTTGTAACATGTTTTTTCCCCCCTCAGTGCAAAACTTACATTTTACAGTTATATTCTCCATCTGTAAATGTTCGAAAGTCATGCAAATGTATCCATTTTGCTGCTAATTTTCATATTGAACGAGCGCTGCTGCGCGCATGCGCGCCAAATAGGAGCGCAATAATTCTGACTAAAATATACATTTTGCTTGGAAAATTAATATGCGATATTTTATAACACTAGAAATATCTTCTAATTATAATAATTTATCTTTAGGATGTTGGATAAGTTGCACTGAACTTCAAGCAAACAGAAGTACTTCAGTGAAGTAGCCTATAATTCAGGGAAGATTTTTTTTAAGAAACTAAATATATAGAGATACAAAATATAGTTTTGGGTATAGGACCTATGCTACTTAATAAAGATGATGTATACTTATTTAATTATATTACAGAGAATTACAGCTTTTAATGCAATATTTTTTTGGAGAAAGCAAGAATCCCCAGTTTTAAATGAGTGGTTAGATTTAGTTTCTAAAGTACATTATGAAGAGGATAACATTAAATTAAGAGCAAATGTATACATTTTGAAAAGATATGTGCAACTCTAAAATTAAAGAATATTCCATAAAATAAAGGAATATATATTAGCCTACATTAACTACATTTTTATATAACCCTCCCTCCCTTTTATTTCTAGTTATTTGTTATTTTATTTATTTACTTACTGAATATTGAATATTTGATATTCAAATAATATTACTTGAATAACTATTAGGAATTATGTGTCATTATAAGAGTTTGATATAAATATGTTAATGTTAAAATTGTATTACTATTTTTATTGTTTTTTGTCTTTTCCCCCTTAAATCATATGTAAAAGTGTCTATGTACTTTTTGGTTATTGGTCTAATCATGTGTGTTTTTAGGCTATGTGTTGGTGGGTATTATCACAAAAGAAAAAAAGTAGAAGGAAAAATAAGGAATATTTATTGGGGGAAAATATGATGTCTTTAAAGGAACTGTCAATTTGTATAATTGTGTTAAATGTGTTTGAATTGAAAGACATAATAAAGTACATTATATATATATATATATATATATATATATATATATATATATATATATATATACTAAAATATTTGTTATTTGGACATTAGATGTGCCTTATTTAGAATTTTAAACCTGTGTGTATTTTTATGATAGCAATAACTGTAAAGGGACTATTGTAATGGGGTAAATCAAATGTAGGCTAATACTGTCAATTACTAAGCTCAGATTCATCTTACCAGTTAAAATGTATACTCTGCTTTTGTAATTATTTATTTTTAATTTTGTGATTTTAACTTCTGCTTTACCAAGCTTTTTTCAGATTGTGTTCTAATGTTCTTCTAATCATAAACATGTACTACAGCTGCCAAACAAAACCAGAGAGAAATGTATTCATAAATCTTTAAAACAATCTAATTAAATCTTGGGCACAAAACATTCAGCCAGTAAAAAAAGAAAACCTGTAGTATATATATATTGTATTTAGGCCTATCTATCTATCTATCTATATATATATATATATAGGTCTATATTGTCTAATTTATCATTGTAGCCTTATTTAAGTTGATTTTCTGTATACTGTGTATTTATTTTTGGACTAATAGTGGTTAATAAAGTCCAATAATGGTATGAGAGAGTGTCAGTGGTAATATCATTGTGTTCTTGTCGGTCAGTGTTAGAGGATCTGTGTAACAGCTGAGGCTTAGCCTGACAGTTAGCCTGCCCTGGACCAGGCTAGTTTCCCAGCATAAGTTGCCAGGGTAACTGAGTTTGAACTATTTTAAGTTTGCTTTATGAAACAGAATCCACCGACAATAAGTCTGACTAACCGAAATAAGCCTGGCTTATACTCTAATCTTGTTTTATGGAACAGCCCCCAGGTGAGTAAGAATCAGTCAACAAACACGGTGAGTAATGTCTTGTCCTGTTATTGTCACCTGCACTTCATGTCACATGTTTAGCATAGCCTTCTCTGTCGACAATATAGGATTTATATGTGATAAATGTAAGGAGACAGTTAGGTTGACAGAGAAGATTTCAGAATTAGAAACACGCATCCAAACTTTAATTGAGGATAGTAAGAGTGCTAGAGCTTCAGATGTTCTGGATGCGCATAGCATAGTGAACACTTTACATGAATCGGTTCCGGTGTTACGGATCAACTGGGGATCATGTTAACTGGGGACACGCGCGTGCACGCAGATAGTTTTACCTGGATTTCCAGCAGATGTTGAACGGTGACAGATTCATCACAGCGAATCTTTCACTGAGCAGATTTAAAAGCTTTCCACGTTATTGGTAAATGTTTGTATCATATTAGGACACTGTTGTTTACTCTGTCGCTGCTCCGCTGAATGTTTCAGACGCATTTAAGGGAAGTTTTAATGTGTTTTAATTTCACGACACAGACCACGCCCACATTATTTTGTTACTCGTTTCAATGAAATTGAATATCTGATGACAACTGTTAGTAGATTAAATAAATTATGCTATAGACATTGTGTCTTTGCAGTGCATGTACAGTGCCTTGAGAAAGTATTCGGCCCCCTTGAACTTTGACCTTTTGCCATATTTCAGGCTTCAAACATAAAGATATAAAACTGTAATTTTTTGTGAAGAATCAACAACAAGTGGGACACAATCATGAAGTGGAACGAAATTTATTGGATATTTCAAACTTTTTTAACAAATAAAAAACTGAAAAATTGGGCGTGCAAAATTATTCGGCCCCCTTAAGTTAATACTTTGTAGCGCCACCTTTTGCTGCGATTACAGCTGTAAGTCGCTTGGGGTATGTCTCTATCAGTTTTGCACATCGAGAGACTGAAATTTTTGCCCATTCCTCCTTGCAAAACAGCTCGAGCTCAGTGAGGTTGGATGGAGAGCGTTTGTGAACAGCAGTTTTCAGTTCTTTCCACAGATTCTCGATTGGATTCAGGTCTGGACTTTGACTTGGCCATTCTAACACCTGGATATGTTTATTTGTGAACCATTCCATTGTAGATTTTGCTTTATGTTTTGGATCATTGTCTTGTTGGAAGACAAATCTCCGTCCCAGTCTCAGGTCTTTTGCAGACTCCATCAGGTTTTCTTCCAGAATGGTCCTGTATTTGGCTCCATCCATCTTCCCATCAATTTTAACCATCTTCCCTGTCCCTGCTGAAGAAAAGCAGGCCCAAACCATGATGCTGCCACCACCATGTTTGACAGTGGGGATGGTGTGTTCAGGGTGATGAGCTGTGTTGCTTTTACGCCAAACATAACGTTTTGCATTGTTGCCAAAAAGTTCGATTTTGGTTTCATCTGACCAGAGCACCTTCTTCCACATGTTTGGTGTGTCTCCCAGGTGGCTTGTGGCAAACTTTAAACGACACTTTTTATGGATATCTTTAAGAAATGGCTTTCTTCTTGCCACTCTTCCATAAAGGCCAGATTTGTGCAGTATACGACTGATTGTTGTCCTATGGACAGAGTCTCCCACCTCAGCTGTAGATCTCTGCAGTTCATCCAGAGTGATCATGGGCCTCTTGGCTGCATCTCTGATCAGTCTTCTCCTTGTATGAGCTGAAAGTTTAGAGGGACGGCCGGGTCTTGGTAGATTTGCAGTGGTCTGATACTCCTTCCATTTCAATATTATCGCTTGCACAGTGCTCCTTGGGATGTTTAAAGCTTGGGAAATCTTTCTGTATCCAAATCCGGCTTTAAACTTCTCCACAACAGTATCTCGGACCTGCCTGGTGTGTTCCTTGTTCTTCATGATGCTCTCTGTGCTTTAAACGGACCTCTGAGACTATCACAGAGCAGGTGCATTTATACGGAGACTTGATTACACACAGGTGGATTCTATTTATCATCATTAGTCATTTAGGTCAACATTGGATCATTCAGAGATCCTCACTGAACTTCTGGAGAGAGTTTGCTGCACTGAAAGTAAAGGGGCCGAATAATTTTGCACGCCCAATTTTTCAGTTTTTTATTTGTTAAAAAAGTTTGAAATATCCAATAAATTTCGTTCCACTTCATGATTGTGTCCCACTTGTTGTTGATTCTTCACAAAAAATTACAGTTTTATATCTTTATGTTTGTAGCCTGAAATGTGGCAAAAGGTCGAAAAGTTCAAGGGGGCCGAATACTTTCTCAAGGCACTGTATATTCGCAGATTATTGTTATGATGCCGATTTGTGGCTTAATTTAAATTGAGCAGCAATACTGCTGTGGTAAAAGGGATGTCAAGCATTTATTTATTATTTATTTTAATGTTACTGAGGAATGAGTTAAAGCATAAAGCATACAGTAGGCTAGACTCCATAAATGTTCCTAAAGAGTGTTGAAAATTGAGAAGCCATAGTTTATGGATCCAGTGAATTACCCACAGCATTTATTCAGGGGAATGTTCAACAAACATATTCATTAGCTAACAGGTATGAAAGTAACAATAAAAAAAGGAAAAAAAAAAAAAGGAAAAAAATAGGCAAATGTGCATGCATGCAGCAGCTGTATTTGCCAACAGTGGAAGATCTGACCACACAGTCCCACCTTCCACATTCTGAACATTCAATCTAAAGAAGGGAGAACAAACTATAGACTAAGTTACATGTTAATGAAGAACAGTTACTTGTTTTGCAATGTATATGTATACATTTTTCTTACCCATTGGCCAGTTTGGCCTTCATACCTATGCTGCTCTCCATCTAATGTAATTAGGTTATATTAGTAAATAAATGTCACAGTTGTATTATCTTTTTAAGAACAATTTAACACACCATCACCCTTCATTGTGAAATTTTCACATCTCCTCTTTATATAATCACGCTCCTTTCTTGAGCAGCGATCGGGATATTGGTTATCCTGCAAAGTTTTTGATTTGTCTAACTTTAATTGCATCCATTTGCTGTGGCAGTATATGGCCTAACAACAATGACACTTCATTTATAGACCTTTTAATCTGTTCCTAATGGTTAGCGGACAACAATAATGAAAGCACATGATGTGATGGATAACAAGTAAAGAGAATATGTTAATGAGATTCATGGTACCAGTCAAATGAAGAGAACTGGCATAATTTAAATGTATATTACATAAAAAGATTGTGTCATATTTCTTTTGTTAAAGAGGTCAGCAAAAAAGTAAACAATAAAGCATTTCCTATTGTTTTAGAGAAGGTCATGCTATGCATGTAAGGTGACAAATGATTAAGAGGTTGGTGACAGTAGGCCTATGAGAATATTAGCCATAGAGAATATCAGTATATATTTGTAATAATTCATTATCACTATATCATATATTTTGCTTATTTCAATAATACAATTTGTGGTTGCCTTTAAGGTGGACTTTAATCACTAAAGACAAAGTGTTTTCTACATGTCCAATACAAGACATTAGATACACAACATTCAAGTTCATGCTCCTACTGAGCATAATGTACATTTACACATTTGGCAGACACTTCTATCCAAAGCGACTTACATTGCATTTCAAAGTACACATTTACATTTATCAGGTCTTAGTTTCCCTGGGAATCGAACCCATGACCTTGGCGTTGTAAGCACCAATGCTCTACTGTTTGAGCTACAGGAAAACACGACACAATGTATAATTTATTACTATATATTTGCTACTATATAGAATTGTTCTGAAAGAAGAGTCAAAATTCGTTTTTATTTATTTATTTTTTATTTTATAATCTGTTGAAAATGTTACAAGTTCATGAGATAATTAACTTAATGACCCTACGTGTATAAGCATAGCTGCTTTATGTCCAGGGAAAATGATACAGAGGCGTCAGAGCTGGTTGTAGGCCTACAGAAAAGAGATCTTAATATAATCAGCAGAGTAAAATAAGCTGATAAGTGTTTTTATATAAAAAATAATAGATCCATTATAAAATTAGGCTATATGCAGATCAATATGCATCTTGAAAAAAATGTAAATGACTTTGCAATTTATGTTTCTTTTAGGTAGCCTAGCTACTTTAATTTATCTACTGTTTGTTGTTATTTGTGATTAGAACTCATGACAACACACTACAGAAAATATGATACACTAATTTTGAGAAGAAGATTCTTACACGTCTTCTGAAGTGCACTGACAAGTCTGTTCATCCAATGAAACCGAATGCCCCATGTTAACATAGGCGTGGTTTCTGAGCTTGACACTTAAGTATGTTAAACTTATTTGAAATTGCGTCAAATACGCAGGAATATACACTTCAAAAACAAATCGCTTTATTATGCATACCAGTGTGTATATAACTGGTGAAACGTACGTTTTTAATCATGGATCCGTGAAAAATGGCTGCGACTAACATCTGCTGGAAATCCAGGTAAAACTATCTGCGTGCACGCGCGTTCCCCAGTTAACATGATCCCCAGTTGATCCGTAACACCGGCTGAAGTAGAGCCCGTGCAGCCGGGCAAATGGGTGACAGTGAGGGATCGCTCTAGTCGCGGATCTAAAAACCACTCTTCCGTTCCGATTACCATAACAAATCGATTTGCCCCGCTCAGTGAAACACCCACTGAGAATGATTGTGCCCTAGTTATTGGCGATTCTATTACACGGAACGTGAAAATAGAGACACCAACCACCATAGTCACATGTTTGCCGGGAGCCAGAGCGCCTGACATCAAAGCAAATTTAAAAGTGCTGGCTAATGCTAATCGTAAATTCTCTAAGATCGTTATTCATGTCGGCACTAATGATGTTCGACTCCGCCAGTCGGAGATCACCAAAATTAATATTAAAGAGGTGTGTGAACTTGCAAGTACGATGTCAAGGACTGTAATTTGCTCTGGCCCCCTTCCTGTTCGCAGGAGTGATGAGATAGTCAGTAGATTGTATTCGCTTAACGGTTAGCTGTCTCGGTGGTGTCCGCAACATAATATAGAATTCATAGACAATTGGAAAAGTTTTTGGGGCAAACCTGACCTGTTGAAAAGAGATGGTATTCATCCCTCCTGGGATGGTGCTGCTCTTCTCTCTAGTAATATGGCTCATAGTCTTAGAGCTCAAACATGACAATCTGGGGCTCAGGTCAGGAAGCAGACAGACTGGCTAAACCGACCGTCTGCTAGCGGCCTCGCGTCACCCAGGTCAGATAAATCACATCACATAGAGCCTCTTTCACCTAGCTATCATCATATAGAGACTGTGTCTGTTCCCCGAATTTGGAAATCCAAAAAAAACGTTTTAACCCATCTAAGGTTAAAAATGTAATTGATGTTCAACAAATAAAAAACAGCTATAATACAGATGAGCAAATGCTAAAGCTTGGGTTGCTGAATATTCGATCGCTTACTTCAAAAGCACTCATTGTTAATGATATGATTTCAGATAATAACCTAGATGTGCTGTGTTTGACAGAAACCTGGCTAAAACCAAACGATTACATTACTTTAAATGAATCAACCCCGCAAGATTACTGTTATAAACATGAGCCTCGTCTGAAACGCAAAGGGGGTGGTGTTGCTGTAATTTATAGTAATAGTTTCAAAACCACTAAGAAATCAAGTTTTAAATATAATTCTTTTGAAGCATTGGTGCTTAATGTAAAAATATATAGTGTAAACGATAAATCAAGTTTGAGATTTGTGCTGGCTACTGTATACAGGCCACCAGGGCACCATACAGACTTTATCAAAGAATTTGCGGACTTTCTATCAGAATTAATATTGACTGCAGATAAAGTACTAATTGTTGGTGATTTTAATATACACATAGATAATGAAAAAGATGCATTGGGATTGGCATTTAAAGACATTGTAAACTCAATTGGAGTTAGACAACACGTGTCAGGACCTACTCATCGTCGTAATCATACTCTAGATCTAATATTATCACATGGAATAAATGTTGATGCTGTTGAAATTCTGCAGCAGAGCGATGACATCTCAGATCATTATCTAGTCTCGTGTAATTTGCATTTAGCCAAGGCTGCAAAGCCAAATCCATGTTTTAAATATGTGAGACCTATCACTTCTGCTACTAAAGATTGCTTTATTAATAATCTTCCTGATCAGTTTCATCATCTCAGCATCCCAGATAGCTTAGAAGAACTCGATATTGCAACAGAAACTTTTAACTCTCTCTTTTCCAGCACTTTAGACACAGTTGCTCCGTTGCGCTTAAAGAAGATTAAAGAAAATAGTCCAACGCCGTGGTACAACGAGCACACTCAGGCCCTTAAGAGAGCAGCCAGAAAAATGGAGCGCAACTGGAAGAAAACAAAACTAGAGGTATTTCGCATTTCATGGAAAGAGAGCTCAATTACTTACAGAGAGGCTTTAAAAGCTGCTAGATCTGCTTATTTTTCAACCCTATTAGAAGAAAATAAACATAATCCTAGGTATTTATTTGAAACGGTGGCTAAACTAACGAAAAATAAAGCTTCAAGCCCAGAAGTTTCCAAGCAACACAGCAGTAATGATTTTATGAACTTCACTTATAAGATTGATAATATCAGGGACAAAATTATAACTATGCAACCGTCTACTACAGTATCGCATCAGGCAGTGCATTGTAGTCTCCCTGAGGAAAAATTTTATTCATTCGTTGCTATAGGAGAGGAAGAATTTACTAAACTCATTAAATCATCTAAATCGACAACATGTATGTTAGACCCTATACCAACTAAGCTACTGAAAGAGATGATTCCAGAGGTCCTAGATCCTCTTCTTAATATCATTAATTCATCTTTGTCTCTAGGATACGTACCAAAAAACTTTAAGCTGGCTATGATTAAACCGCTTGTTAAAAAAACGCAACTTGATCCTACAGAATTAGTCAATTACAGGCCGATCTCGAATCTACCTTTTCTGTCAAAGATATTAGAAAAGGCAGTATCCTCACAACTGTGTTCCGTTCTTGAAAGAAATGATATCTGCGAGGATTTCCAGTCAGGATTTAGACCGTACCATAGTACCGAGACAGCTCTCATTAGAGTCACAAATGATTTGCTCTTATCATCCGATCGTGGTTGTATCTCGCTATTAGTGTTACTCGATCTTAGTGCTGCGTTTGACACCATTGACCACAACGTTCTTTTAAATAGATTAGAACATTATGTTGGCATTACGGGAAATGCACTAGCATGGTTTAAATCATACTTATCTGACCGTTATCAGTTTGTAGCAGTAAATGATGAGATGTCTCATCGATCACAAGTTCAGTATGGCGTACCACAAGGCTCAGTACTAGGACCGCTGCTGTTCACTCTGTACATGCTACCATTAGGAGATATCATTAGGAAACATGGAATTAGCTTTCACTGTTATGCTGATGATACTCAGCTGTATATTTCTTCAAAACCTAACGAAACTTATCAATTCACAAAATTAACGGAATGCATAGCAGATATAAAAAATTGGATGACTCGTAATTTCCTACTTCTAAATTCTGAAAAAACAGAGTTTCTAATATTTGGACAAAAAACTTCCTCACGTAGTAACCTAGAATACTGTCTAACACTTGATGGCTGCTCTGTTAAGTCTTCGTCGTCGGTTAGGAACCTGGGTGTGCTCTTTGATACCAATCTTTCATTTGAAAGTCACGTGTCTAGTATCTGTAAAACTGCATTTTTCCATCTTAAAAATATATCTAAATTACGCCATATGCTCTCATTGACAAATGCGGAACAATTAGTTCATGCGTTCATGACCTCAAGGCTAGATTATTGTAATGCTCTACTGGGTGGTTGCCCTGCACGTTTAATAAACAAACTACAGCTGGTTCAAAACGCAGCAGCTCGAGTTCTTACCAGAACCAGGAAGTATGACCATATTAGCCCAGTTCTGTCAAAACTGCACTGGCTCCCTATTAAACATCGCATACATTTTAAAATATTGCTGATTACTTACAAAGCACTAAATGGTTTAGCTCCGCACTACTTGAGCGAGCTCTTAACGCATTATAGTCCGTCACGTCTATTGCGATCTCAAAATTCCGGCCAGTTGATAATACCTAGAATATCAAAATCGACTGCTGGCGGTAGATCCTTCTCCTATTTAGCACCAAAACTCTGGAACAGTCTTCCTACCATTGTCCGGGAAGCAGACACACTCTGTCAGTTCAAAGCCAGATTAAAGACACATCTCTTTGACCTAGCATTCACATAATACATTATAGACTTCTATAATTTAATGTTAGGCTGCATAGATTAGGTCAGCCGGAACCGGGAACACTTCCCATAAATCCTGATGTACTCGTTACATCATGAGAAGAATGGCATCTACGCTAATTTTAGTGTCTGTGTTTATCCCGAGGTTTTCCTGCAGCCTGCCGGATCCGGGCCGTATCCAGATCTGACAACGCAGTGCTGAAGTGCCAACTAGTCTCTCCCTATGGAGGATCCCTCTACCACTCTACAGATAAGACGTTGTCAGGAAAATTCGTTTCGCGTTCCTACCCCAAAGCAACAAAATAAAATAAAATTCTTTATCATAATTTATAAGGTAAGACAAGTACTTTGTTTAGGCTTGGCTTGTAGGGAATTACAAACCTGCGCATTTTCAAATGCACATAACTATAGAACCCATTCTAAATGCGCATGTAAACGCCATCAGCGTTTCTCACAGGTTCGCGTTTAAAGTCTGTGTAGAGGGAATGGTGTCGTCTTAGCGGCCCCTAATTTAATAACAAATGATCGTTGCGACGGAAGCAAATCAATCAAAACTAACTTTAGATGGAAATAACTTAACTCTGCTATAAAGCCAAAACAATCTCTGTTACCTTAAATTATACGCTTATCTCTGTGAAGCTGCTTTGAAACAATCTACGTTGTTAAAAGCGCTATATAAATGAAGATGACTTGACTTGACTTGACTTTTCTTCCCCTTTTTCCCTTGAGCTCGACCCGCTCAAATTACATGCACAATTTCTGTTCATACTCCGATAAATTCATTTCTTGTTGTGTAATTGAACAATCTCGTTCCAGGAAATTTTTAAGCTTCATTTTTTTTTGGTGATTCTCTTTTTATTTCACTACCACAGGATATATACATTTTATGTTATTATATATCAAGTATATAAACATCAAAATTAAAACTATTTACAGTTGCCAAAGCCTTGAAAAATAAATAATAATACTAATAGATGCTAAATAAATAAAATGCAATGCAATTTGTAGCATTGTTAAAACCCATTTAAATTATGCATTAAACCTGAGGAAAAACAGGTGGTTTCAAAAGAGCGACAATAACTTTGTTCCAAACATCCAAAGTTGAACTTCGTGCTTTATGAATGACAGCCAGTGATCTTTCTATAACAACAATATCTCTGAAGTAATTATACCATTCTTTTATTGATGGGGATCCAGAAGAAAACCAAGAATGAATTATGGTATTTTTTGCAGCTGTTAAACCTGCAAATATAATTTTCTTAGAAGCCAATTTAGTACCAATAATAAGTGATGAGTCATCATTAAATAAAAATAAAGTAAGCCGTTTAGGAATTGGGAACTCTAATATATCTTCAAGAAAAGCTGCCACTTGAGACCAAAGGTTAGAGACAACTGGGCAGTCCCAGAAGATATGCAAGTAAGTGCCAACCGTATTCAAATCACATTTTTCACAATTTGGGGTATCTATAAGCTTCATTTTAAAACGTCTGTATGGGGAAAGGTACAATTTCTGCACAAACTTAAAATGGATTAATTGGTGTGCAGGATTCTTTGATGACAAAAACAAATTGTTCCATACATTGTCCAAGTCCAGTTCCATGTGTCTCTCTTTGAGGTCATGATTCCACGATTTTATCACTCCCAGGGGTTTATCACGTTTTGTGATTAACTGCATATATTCTAGACACCAGTCCGCTGCACGATGTTCCTGGATAAATCCACAGACTCAGCGGATGAGCACAGAGGGGAGAGTCCCAGGGAACTCCATGAGCTTTGATAGCTGACCTTAGTTGCAAGTACAAAAACCAGGAAAATCCAGGAAGAGAGTATTTTTCTTTAAGGTCCTGAAATGATTTTAAGCCATTTTGTCCATTTAGATCTTGCAAAGTGTAAACTCCTTTAGAGGCCCAACTTGTGTTGAAATATGGGACATGCTTCTGCAATAGATTATAATTGTGCCATATAGGAGAGCGATCACAGAGTTTAGTAGTGCAGCCCATTTGACTCTGAACAGCTGACCAAACCTGCAGAGAGTTACCTATAATTGGCCCGAACATCTCATGTGCAGATTTAGGTTTAAGTCCTGCAAATAACAGATCTTCAATTCTATGTGGTCTTACAATTTCTTGTTCTATCTGACGCCAGGGAAGTACAGAGTGTTTGTCACACCAATTTGTAAGTGATTTCACCTGAAAGGACCAATAATACAATTTAAAGTCAGGCAGTGCAAGACCACCAGACAATTTCATCCGCTGAAGAGTACTAAGACGGTTTTTTACCATCCCAAATAAAATTAGAGATTCGAGACTGCAGCTCCTCAAAATATTTTACAGGTGGAGCTAAAGGAATCATAGAAAAAAGAAAATTTAACCTGCCCAAAACATTAATTTTTATTATTGAAATTCTACCTTGTAGTGACATTTTGAGATTGTACCATCTCTGCATATCTGCGAAGATTTCAAGTTTAAGTTTATCATAATTTATGCGTGATATATTTGACAAATTTGTTATTTTTAACCCTAAATATGTAAATGCTGTGTCATGCCACTGGATATGAGGAATAGGTAGTAATGGAAGGCATTTTGCAGAGGCATTCAATGGAAAAAGAAGGGATTTATCCCAGTTTATTTTATAGCCAGAGAATTTATTAAACTGGGAGAATACTTTTATTATTTGAGGTAAGGAGATATGTATATTAGTAAAATATAAGAGTATGTCATCTGCATAAAGAGAAATTTTATGCTGAGTTCCTTGTATGACTATGGGTGATATCAGAGAATCAAGTCGAATCGATTGTGCTAGTGGTTCTAATGACAATGCAAAAAGTAGGGGGGATAGTGGGCAGCCCTGGCGGGTGCCACGATGCAGAGGAAATGACTTAGACAGAATGTTACCTGTTGATACTACTGCATAAGGGTTAGTATAGAGTGTTTTGACCATAGATATGAATGTTATTCCGAAGCCAAATTCCTCTAGAACTAACCAAAGATATTCCCAACTGACCCGATCAAAGGCCTTTTGTGCATCTAAACTAAAGACCGCTGCAGGTTGAGTATCAATTTCAGAAGCATGTATAATATGCAGAAGACGTCTAATATTATCAGATGCAAGTCTCCCTCTTAAAAATCCAGATTGATCAAAATGAATTCATTTGCATACATATAATTCAAGTCTTTTAACTAAAAGTTTAGCAAAAAGCTTCAACTCTGTTGAAATTAAAGATATTGGCCTGTAACTACCGCACTTCAGAGGGGACTTGCCCTTCTTTATCAACACAGAAATAAGTGATGTATTTTGCTCACGATGAAATGAACCAGTGCTAAGAGCATAGTTGATTGAATTTAGAAGAAGTGGACCAATACTATCCCACAATTCCAGGAATAGCTCCGGAGGAAAACCATCTAGTCCTGGGGATTTACCCCTTTTCATTGAAGACAGTGCATCTTTTAGTTCTGTAATAGTGGGAGATTTATCAAGAAATTCTGCTTCTTCCTTGGACAGGGAGGGTAAATTAAGCTTTGAAAGATATAATTTAAGGACAGTCGGGTCAAAGAATGCTTCGGATTCATAAAGATTTGAATAGAAAAGTCTAAAAGTATCATTAATTTCCTCTGCATCATAGGTAACAGATCCTAATGGGGTTTCAATTGCGTTGATGATGGAAAATAATTCATTTTGTTTTATTTTTGCAGCTAAAAGTCTGCTTGAGCTTTCACTTTGACTATAATAAGTCACTCTTGTGCGGTGGATAGAGAATTCTGCCTTCGATTTCAGTAGGTTATTTAATTCAAATTTTAAAGTTGAAAGAAATGTCTGTTTTTGGTCAGAGAACTGTCTCTTTTGATCTGCTTCTAATAGTTGAATTTCATTTTCTAATTGTACAATTCTGCAATTTCTGGACGCCTTCATATTAGAAGCAAATGAGATAGCTTCTCCTCTAATAAAGCATTTGGTTGTTTCCCAAAGTATTTGGGGTGATGATGCTGACTCTAGATTAATTTCTAGAAAGAGTTTCAGATTAGCTCTCAACTGTTTCAGGAACTCTGAGTTCTGAAGTAACATTGTATTAAACCGCCATCTGTGTGCGTGTTTGCTAGGCTTCCATGTAAGTTCAAAAGAATATACCACAGGAGCGTGATCTGAAATAATAATAGGAAGAATATCTGCAGATTTGATTTAATTATTTAATTGAGGCGAAACAAAAATGTAGTCAATTCTGGAAAATGTCTTGTGCCTATTAGAGAAAAAGGTGTAATTTTTCACTAAGGGATTTCGTAAACGCCAGGCATCAATAATGTTCAATTCTGTCATAAATCTATTAATCCCGGAAGGTGCATCCAAGCCAGAATAGATATTTGCTGATCTGTCTAAGGTAATATTACACACTTGATTGAAGTCACCACCAACTACCAGTAAGTATTCAGGTATATCTAAGAGAGTGGCTGAAGCCATATTGAAGAAGTTGGAGTCGGGTATGTTAGGGCAATATATTGATACAAAACAGATTTTTATATTATGGGCAGTTACAGCAGCATATGATAAGCGTCCCTCACTATCTTTCCCAAATTTATCAATACTTAATGTTAATTTCCTATCAAACAGAATAGCAACGCCTTTAGTTTTATTTGGGGCACAAGAATGAGCTATGCATTTATAATATCTATTCTGAAATCTATGAATATCATTCGTTTTTAAATGTGTTTCTTGGATCAAAGCAATTGAGATCTTTTTTTCGTTTAAGAAATTCTAAGCACTTCGTTCGTTTAATCGGCGAGTTTAGGCCGTGGACATTCCACGACATTACATTAAGGGGTATATTCATAAATGGAGCTTTAACGTAAAATATTCAGGATATAGATGGGCCTCCACAAAATCAAAACGTGAATTTAAAAACAGTAAAATAATGAATGTATATAACTTACACAAAAACTTCAAGGCTTTGGCGATAGAACAATTGACAAAAGAACAAAGAACATTACAATCCATCCGCAAGAGACAAGACCTTGAATTCTCTCTCTTTGGGTGGAGAAAAATAAACAAAATTTAAGGTGTTACTGCCTGTGGCTATCTAAAGCAGCACGTCCCAAGTCCGAGTCAAAACGAACATCAGAAACGCTAGTTAATAACCCATCAGACCTATTTAGACGAGGACTTTTTGTTTACTGGTTTGATTTGTACCAATTAACTAGACTCTGAAATACCGAAGGAAGGGTTTTCCTGGTCGTTACATCCACTTGGAAACGAAGAGGCAGAGATGCTCGGCGTAGCAGGCGTTGAGAGCGGAGCATGATCCAATTCCAGTAGAAACTTTCCGGCGTCCTCAGCATTCTTAAAATGATGCAGCGTTCCGTTGAACTTCACTTTCAGGGTCGCTGGATATATCAGGAATGGGCACAATCCTCTGTCTGCAAGCTTCCTTCTCACACTATCAAACGATCTTCTCTTTAGAGCCGTTTCGTTGCTAAAATCTGGAAAAAATAACAGCTTGGATGGACCATGAGTTATTTCGGACTGAAGTGCTCTGGCTCCGTTAAGAATTCTCTCCCTATCCTGATATCTGAGAAGCCGAAAGATGAGTGTTCGGGGTCGGTTTGCCTTATCACGACCGCCATAAATACGGTGAGCCCGCTGAATTTCTATCTTTCCACCAACTTGGAGGGAAGGGATCCACTTCGGTAGATTTTCCTGAAGAAACTGAACAGCGTTCTCGCCCTCCGCTGACTCAGGTAGGCCCACGAGTCTGACGTTACATCTTCGCGATCTGTCCTCCATTTCAACAATTTTGTCTCGGAGATGAATTATCTCTTGCTGATGCGTATTAAGCTCCTGTTTAGCCGAGCGCATATTTGCATTCATCGAATCCATCTGTCCTTGTAATGCTTTGCCAAGTTCAGCTTGGCGGGTGAAATCCTGTCGTAGTTCGTTAACGGCTGAGTTCGAGGATTCAATCATGTTCTTTAAAGTTTGAATTTCTCCAGAAAGTACCTCCTCCATTACCTCTCTCACTGCTAATTTTACTTTTTTTGCGAACCTCTCCTCTTGTTCTTGCAAAGCCATTAAAATGGCTGAGTTCGGCGAGTCTTCATTCGGCCCTTCTTTCCCTTTCTTTTTCGTTGCCGTCTCGTCTTGCGATGGCTTATTCTTTGCGGATTTTGATCCAGACATCTTCAGGGACACTTCCGACTAAATTGTCTTGCTTAATTTCTGATTGTAAATATATTTTCTCGAAATTTCGGACTTTTGAGACGGAGCTCAGTTTTAGGCATGCATCACTCGTGCCCAGCCACCGGAAGTCCTTAAGCTTCATTTTTGAAACTTCTCCTACTAGTCTCCTATTGAAAAGCACAATCTTGGTCAGCATTGATCTTGCAACATTGGAATAATTCTGTGGTGTTGCTGCCTTCTCCAGTGCTGCAGTTGCTGACTTTGTCTTTTCATCAAGATGCTTGTTAAGCTTCATGATGTCTTCGGTGAGTGGAAGTTTCGTTGGCTTGTTGTATTTTAAATCACTAATCGTGTTTAAAGCACTGTGTGTAATGTATTCAGACCACTTGGCCCGATAAAGCTTTTGGAAAGCATCTGAGGACTTCACTAGGTTTTCATCTTCAGCCATGAGGGCGTGGCAGTGAATTATGTCATTTACTTTCAACAGGGAGTGGCCGATTTTTAATGCAAGACTTGGAGTCTTATAGGTGTTATTGTTCTTATCAAACCCTGCAGTTTTCTTCACAGCCTCAATCACATTCAGGAAATTTGATGGTTTAACCGCATCCTCTAAAGTTAGGACTGGAGACCTCTTGCGCATTGTCTGTAGAAATCGGCCAAGCTGGCGGATTTTTTGCCGAATACAGTCGTGTTTTGAGGGATCATGTCCATGTTTACTGTAAAGGGACTCTGCAAATCTTAAAAGGCAAAAATCATTGCGAACAAGTGCAGCAATTTCATCATCGTGCATGTGGCTTAACATCTTAAGCACCCCTTCTTCAACAGCGCTTGAACATGTTGATTTGGCTACTGATGCTAAGCCAAGTATTCTCTTCCTGCCTTGGTGGTCATGGTCCGTTGGTCTTGAAGGGCACCTTCTCATGTGTCTCCATAGCTCTGCTCTCAAAACATGCCCTTACAATGGAGACAATATTCATATTTTTTAAAGCCACCCTGGGCTCTTCTTTTGATTTTAAAGGGTAAGTTCGGTATTTTACACTTAAAGCCCTGTTTACAGATCGTTTCTGATGAAATAGAACGGTTAAGATTAAAATTTGGACACATGCTGCTGTCCCGAGAATTTTAGGTTTCTTTCGCTTTCCCCCCCACCTCCAGAATGGGTGTATAGGTGCACTCGAACATATCCTTCCTAAAACGCATTAAACTTTCGTTTACAAAGAGATGAAACTCACCGAGTGGTCAGGGGTGTTCACTGATATGCTCATACAAAAATCGCTGCAAAATATGCTCTCCAACAGGTGTTTTACCATTCGTTGTAAAACTGTGGATCTATTTTTCCAAACGTCTCACACCCGTAGATTCTTCCGTTGAGAGCTTGAATAATAGACACTCCAGCCCAGTTGGTGGCGATAATGCACCTTTGCCAATTGCAAGCAAACCACTGGCATTTAATTGAATACACAGAAGAAGAAGCGGCGGAGTAATACCGTACCTCACACAGCTCTTTCAATACAAGTCAATGGAGTTGGACAAAAACTACGATAAAACCTGTTGGAAAGCATCTTTTGCAGCGATTTTTGTATGAGCATATCAGTGAACACCCCTCACCACTCGGTGAGTTTCATCTCTTTGTAAACGAAAGTTTAATGCGTTTTAGGAAGGATATGTTCGAGTGCACCTATACACCCATTCTGGGGGTGGGGGGGGAAAGCGAAAGAAACCTAAAATTCTCGGGACAGCAGCGTGTGTCAAAATTTTAATCTTAACCGTTCTATTTGATCAGAAACGATCTGTAAACAGGGCTTTAAGTGTAAAATACCGAACTTACCCTTTAAGGAATCTGTGGTGACCAGATATGTTGGGAAATGATGCAATGACCACTGTATGTTTTCGTCTGTACCTATGTGGAGCCAGCTTGTTGAGGCCTGCACTGGAGGTCTTCCTGAGGCTGTATCAGATGCAAATCCATTTACATATTTTGATGATGGTCTGTTGGACACATTAACCCCCTGAGGTCGGCAATCACGCCGGCGTGATCTGCTCGTTTTTTTTATATATCAGTGCAAAATACTCTGTTGATTTTGATTTTACATACTTGTATTGTACATCATTCAAAACTGTTAAATGTCTTCTTTTATTTGTGTACACTCATAATAAAAACAAAATGTTGTGTTTTTCGTAAAACAAAGAAAATAAACATGATGCGCATTCTGCCGTCTCTCTCAATGTGAAACTCATTCTGAAACGCGACAGAAAATGACCTGTAACTCAGCGAATGTTTGTCACACAGACTTGAAACGCATGTCTATACAACGCTTGGAATCTCTATTTTTAAAGTATGTAAATTATATAAAAAACAAATATTCTATTTTTAAGTAATCCATACGAAAGCAGCGGCATGTACAGTTTCTCAAACGCGTCCTCATTAAATTTAATTTGAACACGCCTACGCGCGCACGAGCGATTGACATGCAAATGATCCATGCGGAGAAACGCAGACCTGTAAACGCCCTCATCACCTCAAAACAAAGAAGCAGAGACTTCGTAACTTACTCCTTTTCATCGCGTTTGGACGACTGTAAGCTGTGCTGTGCTGTGCTGTTTACCTTGAATTTGCCTCGGATTTCAAACGCGATTTGAAGATGAGAAGATTTTTAAGGTAAGACATGTTAAACTGGTCGTGCCAGATTAAAATGTATGTTATGAAATGAGTTTGGAGTAAAAACATGAACTAAGCCTAATTTCATATATGTACATGTATATATAGACAGAAACATGAAATGTGAAATGTGAACTAGAATGATAGGCAACCTTTCAGTGCTTGTATACGTGTTCAACACGAGGATGTTTTTATATTCTATAATAAAACACAGCATGGTAAAAGTAGTATTATAATTTTTAGACCCGTGTTTACTGTTAAGCCTACTGTGTTTGTGGATATCTGGTCAAACGTAGATATGTATGATAACCATAATGTTTTATATTTGAGCGCGATCGCGTTTGAATGTATCAGATTTTGCAACGCGATCGCGTTTGAATGTATCATTTGAAAATTTGAAAAGCAAAACACACCAAACGGCTTCATGTTTTTACTATTATCTCATTTCATATCAAAACGAATGGAAACAATTGAAGTAACATGATAATCAATATATTTCTCTCTAGCTTGGTTGTTACTGAAATATTGTGGAAGATTTATACTGCTATCTATTGTTATTATTATTTTACCCAGCACTGCGCATAGCTTATGCCTACAAGGCACAACAAACCTGGTGTTCATTATATTATATATTGTTGGAAACATTTGTGTGTGTGTGTGTGTGTGTATTTTGTGAATTTTAAAAAGCAATTTTAACAAGAAAAATCTAATATTTATTTGCAAAATCGTGCAGGCCTTTCTCTTGATATCAGTATGTTCTCTTTTTTTTCAGGGCCCAGATGCCACTGAGTCCTGCCGACTTCAACATTCACATGAGTCTCTGGAACATGAACATGGTAAAGTGAAAATCAAACACATTGGAAATGAAAGGTATGTACAATGTTTTTAGGAATGGCACAAAGGTCTCTGTCTTTCAATAAGTGCTTTTTTTCCATTTGTTGTGTCTATTTGGATTATGTTGTGTAAATAAATCAAACAATCTAAAAGCCATTCTTTTTTAAATCTCCTCATTTACAGTATTGTGCAAGGTTGCTCAGAATGATAGGGGCCTGATAGCTCCCAATAGGGCCGTTAGGGAGTGTCTTTGTCTTTCTCAGGTGAGAAAACCCATACATATTAATGAGCTTCCGCATAGAGCTTTCTCACACAAAACACGTCGTAAAAATTTTAAATCAATATATTGTCTTCTCTGAATGAGCAGTCAGGGTGATTTTCACATAGTTTTAGAGCAAATATTCTAGGCTACGTCATACAATTTTCAAAAGTCTTGTGAAGAAATAATCAGTAGGGGTTTCATGGCCTTATTTCAGTGAGAATTTTTTTTTGTATTTTCACAAACCACGCATAAATGTCATTATCTCAAAACTACAAACTTTTACATACATGCTGCTGATATATTATTGTAGCAGAGTTTGTGCTGAATACAGTGTAATTAGACTTTAGCCATGAAAATGTCACAAGTAACAGAAATAACCACAAATGTCAGAGCATGTCAGAACACCTCCAGGGCCCAGAAAACAGCTCAGACCTCAGAGGGTTAAGTGTAATCAGTTTTTTAAAAGTGCAGTGCAAATAAGCAGTAGGCTATAAAAGGAGAACAAAGAACAGAGGAAACATACACTCTTTTCCGTACACTGTCCTCATCAGTAGACTCCAAACTGTTGCCTTTACAAAACTTCACCAGCTTTCTTCTGGCTTTTTCATAGGAATCTAAACATAGAAACAAACATCATCACTAAGCCTATTATCTGAACATTTGAAAAGAACTGCTTGGCATAACTCACAAGGAGCATCTTTTAATTTTTGAATATTTATTTCTCTATATTTCTCAATAATAATTAATAATTAATATTTTTTCAACCGCTTTTCTACATTTTGCACCATTAAATGGGGGCCAAAAGGAAATTTTTTTGTCGACGCTCAGCCAGTCACTTGGTATCACCTCTGTCTCATTCTTTTCAGTAAAAACAACTATAGAATACATCTATAAAAAAAAAAAAAAAAAAAACTATATCTAGTGTTACAAACTACAGGGTGGGCCATTTATATGGATACACCGTAATAACATGGGAATGGTTGGTGATATTAAAGTCCTGTTTGTGGCACATTAGTATATGTGAGGGGGCAAACTCCTCAAGATGGGTGGTGACCATGGTGGCCATTTAGAAGTCGGCCATCTTGGATACAACTTTTGTTTTTTCAATAGGAAGAGGGCCATGTGACACATCAAACTTATTGGTAATGTCACAAGAAAAACAATGGTGTGCTTGGTTTCAATGTAACTTTATTCGTTCATGAGTTATTTACAAGTTTCTGACCACTTATAAAATGTGTTCAATGTGCTGCCCATTGTGTTGGATTGTCAATGCAACCCTGTTCTCCCACTCTTCGCACACTGATAGCAACACCGCAGGAGAAATGCCAGCACAGGCATCCAGTATCCGTAGTTTCAGGTGCTGCACATCTCGTATCTTCACACCATAGACAATTGCCTTCAGATGACCCCAAATATAAAAGTCTAAGGGGGTCAGATCGGGAGACCTTGGGGGCCATTCAACTGGCCCACGACAACCAATCCACTTTCCAGGAAACTGTTCATCTAGGAATGCTCGGACCTGGCACCCATAATGTGGTGGTGCACCATCTTGCTGGAAAAACTCAGGGAACGTGCCAGCTTCAGTGCATAAAGACCTCAAAGCCACTGGATATTTGAAATTGCTACATGATGATGTGTTTCCCTCTTTATGCACTGACCCCCTTAGACTTTTATCTTTGGGGTCATCTGAAGGCAATTGTCTATGGTGTGAAGATACGAGATGTGCAGCACCTGAAACTACGGATACTGGATGCCTGTGCTGGCATTTCTCCTGCGGTGTTGCTATCAGTGTGTGAAGAGTGAGAGAACAGGGTTGCATTGACAATCCAACACAATGGGCAGCACATTGAACACATTTTATAAGTGGTCAGAAACTTGTAAATAACTCATGAACGAATAAAGTTACGTTGAAACCAAGCACACCATTGTTTTTCTTGTGACATTACCAATAAGTTTGATGTGTCACATGGCCCTCTTCCTATTGAAAAAACAAAAGGGGGGATTGGGGGAATCAAGCAGTATGCAGTAAAGGATATGCCACAAACCCATCCTTATACTGTAAAAGAAGGACTTTTGAAACAGTCTGTGTAGGAACAATAGTCAATGACTGCCCGGGCTGTTTCACAAAGGATATATCAAGACTTGATGAATCAATGGAATAGGTGAAAAAAGATGACTCGTTTTGGAATTTAAGACAGACTAGATGCGATGCTTCCTTGTCTTTTAAAATGTTTTTCACTATATAAATATCTCCATTGAACAGAATATAGTTGTCTCCCTCTGATAAACTAATTAAAGTTCCACCATTTACATATTTCTTATACTGTGTAAACTGCTGAGATGTCACATTGTATGGAAAAGGCCCATTCTTATGTTCCTGGTAAAAACCATCCTTGCACACCCTTTTTTTAGTTCTGACACTTGCTTTTTCTGACAATCTCCTGATGATCTGTTGAAGGGGTCCTTATCAATTTTTTTAATGTGTAGAGGAAGTTCTCAAATGGGAAAGCTGCGAAATTATGCAGCACACTAAACTGCCTTGCATCATTGGCAAGATGTGTCAGCCCGTGTATGTTATACACAACTTAATTACCATAAACAGATTGAAAATGCTCGACAAATGTGATCAGTAACTTTTCAGCAAAATCACAGTACTGGAGACACAGTGAGGGGCAGCATAATATTCGAATGGCTACATGCAGAAGCATAAAATTGTGGTATAGAACATTCGGCAGATGGTCTTTCAGTGCTACTGGACCAATGTACAGGAGGAAAGTTCTGAACTCTGTTGCTTTCCACCTATCTACCTCAACAAGGGATCTCCCTTTCCGTGCAAACTCTCTGGGGAGTCTCATGGCAAAGGACATAAGCACTGCAGAAATCAGGCCTATCTGATGAGCACCTAAACGAGTTGGAAGTGATCCCCTCATCCAAAACCCTATCAACTTTCTCACAACCCCAAGAAAAACCAGGTGCATAACATCTAATGGAAATAGGGAGACCATACCAATTCCAACCCTTGTCAACACACTGGTCCCTTTATGGTGAAACTCATCGTCTTTATTAATAAAAGACGTATCTGTCCGTAAAGGTGAATCGACTTCTGGAAAAGTCATGCGATTTTCCAACCATGTTCCCTCCTGTGTGCATTTTTCACAGCCGTGGTATGCATTGTGGGTTTTAATGTTTTTTACGAAAGCCCTCGCACTTGCATCGCAAACAAAATTTGAAATTTTAATATCTACACATTTGCCAATTACATCCACACCCTCTAATTTAAGCTTTCCATATTCATTCACAAATGATTCTAGGAACAGATTGACATTCTCTGGTTTTTTAGATCCAAGATATAAAGCGATGACGAATGGTTGCTTTGTTTTGTCTTCCTCTACCAAGCCTAGAATGGGCCAGAACTGCTTATTGCTGCTTTTGAACAAAGGTAGTCCATCAATATTCACTTGTAAATGAATGGTCTTTGGGAGAGGGTCTATCTGGTTTAACACATGCCTAATGCCTTTCTCAATTCCAAAATAATGCATGGTGCCACCAGCAATCTGCTGGACCTCATAATTAGTTGGAGTGCCTAAAAGAGTGCGGGCATCCTTTGGGAGATATGGATGATGTTTTCTCAGGATGCCCAACAGCCCATTTAGATGGCATTGTGGTATTTGGCTGTCTATTGCCCAACCTCTGAGCTCCTCCCCAAGACACTCAGCAGACTCAACAAATTCGTCATCACTTGAGTCAGTTTCTGTCAGAGCATTTGACCAAAATCCATCAATCACGTTATCGTCAACATTAAACTCAGTCTCTAACTCATCTGATTCATAGGACATGGGCCAATCAGATGCTGCATCTGACTATACATCATCAGCAGGGGCGTTTTTTTCCAGGCATATGTTTACGTCGGCTGCGTCAGATTCAGCATTGAAGTAAACCTCACTAGCCCTCCGCTTTGCCTGACGTTTAAGTGTTCTGTCTGAATAAATGTTGTTTGCAGACATAGTTAGTATGCTGCCAAACAAATAACTAACGTTAATTACAGTTAATACAGCTGATTTCGATTCTGTTTAATCTATACTACGAAAGATACAATGCTTGCTAGGTAGCTAACGTTAACTGTTAGAATCTAGCAGGCTAACGGTAGATAGCTGTAGTTACATTGTAACATTGAATGTAAATTATGCTAACTAAATTATAAGGCTACATTTACATCAGATTGCTAACGTGAAGCCATAACAATGCCTAACAGATTGATTATATATTATAACAATATATTGAATCGAGCAGATTACCTTGGACTGGCTGGGTTAACGACTGTTCAGTAAAGTCTAGAAGAAGGCTAACGGTTAGAAGGTAACGGAAATTCTAAATCACCCGATTGTTCTGGAAGAATGAGCTCGCGCCTCAGCTCTTCTGACGTGAGTACGCGCGCGCGCGGCCGGCGCTCAGAGGCTTTAAGTCAAGCGCACTAGCGCAGCAGTCATTCTATTCTACATCACTCAATCATAAATTGTGATAATATATATGATCACTCACATCAAGACGCCGCTGCGGTGGTGGAGTCCATGCAGGAGGAGTAGCGTTCGGCACTGCGTCGCTTTCAGCTCGAGCTGTGTGGAGAAGCCCATTTCCACCTCTACTGCGTTGGAGAAGCAATCCCGCGTAAAATTAACCTGAATTTGAGCACACTTGAGCTCCACTGGCACCTAATTTCCAAGTCTGAAGCTATGCCGTCCAGCAGTGCTGTTGCAACCAGCAACACTACACCTACGTACCCTCCTGACCACTGTACTAAATACAGATAAATCTCGACGCTACCTTCACACGTTTTGGCCCTTTTGGCCTTCGATAACTTGAAGCTGTCCTAACTGATGCAATACTATGTGTGGTAGCTCGTACAAGGGAGGGCGTGGTGAGCTGGAACCTGCTAACGTCACGTAGTACCGCTTACGTCATGCAGCACCGTGTACAAAAACGTAAATTATAGTTGGCCTCAAAGTTTTTATTTGTGTATTTATTTAATTTGTATTATTTCTTCACCAAGCTCATAAAATTAATTTGTGTCGCACATAAATTGACAGGGTCGGTCGGAAACAGGAACCAAAAAAAAAAAAAAAACTATGCCTAAGGGAAAATTGATTTAAGACCAGATGTAACGTTTACAGCAGACTGTGTGTCACAGCACTTTATGAAAGATCCTGGACTTTACCCATTCAATGCATATATTATATTTTGGACA
This sequence comes from Squalius cephalus, assembly GCF_949319135.1. Taxonomy (NCBI): domain Eukaryota; kingdom Metazoa; phylum Chordata; class Actinopteri; order Cypriniformes; family Leuciscidae; genus Squalius; species Squalius cephalus. The sequence continues at coordinate 22,727,945 of NC_137125.1, forward strand.
TCATGCAATGGTTTGCACATATTTTGTCTTGGTTTTGTATGTTATTACTTAAACTGTATTTATACAGTAAACTTGTTTAGCATAAACTTTAATAATAAATAAAGTACTTTTTAAAAAAGGAGAGATTGAACCTGTTAACTCATTTACCCACTTATGCTACATATTCAGTTTAACACAAAATGTGAATGTAGAGGTAACGTTATCCATTTTTACTGTTTTTATTTTATGTAACCATCTTTTGTCATACGATGTCCTGTCATTTCTTTGTAATCTTTAATAAATACATTGTTCTGATTCACACATTTGATGCATTGTATTGCTTGGAAACAACGTCATAAAAAGGAGCCAGACACTCTTTTCCCCATGTTTACTGGGACGAATGATAAAACATGAAATGCTGCATGCATATATTTGAGGGAAGTGGTGGGCAATTGCAGCTGACCATACCAACGTTGGCCCAACGTTGTATTTCTGTCAGATAGGTTGGGCCAACGTAACCAACCAATATTGACGTTGGCCCAACGTCTGTTTGCTACCTGGGAAGTTACTATCAGATTTAATGTTATACCTTGACAAACTATACATCATTAAAAAGATATAAGACTCAAGTTTCAGTATTTGACCACTATTTTATTCTGAGAAACTTATAGCGACAGTTATTTCTTAATTTGTGTCAGGAGTTATGAAATGAAAAAATTAGTCGATACCTTTGATATGAATTATGCGCGTCAGCCGCTTTCATTCATAAAAAAACTCCCATGCTGTCGTCATGACAGCGATACACAAAACAACATCCTTCAGGGCTTTTAGCTAAAAAATGTGCATATTTGGAGAAATATTGATAGATTCTCATAGATTTACATCAGATTTCTATAGACAGGAATAATATTTATTGAATTTATACCCAAATGCATCGATGTAATCATTATGAGCACTTAGATACTCTGATACTGTGTTTTCAATTCATACCAATAGCCTGAGGGCGCCCTCGCCGCCCTGTGCACAGTATTAGTCATAGACAGTAAAAGAAATGGACACAGCGACCCCATTGGAACTCAATTGAGACAAGTGAAGCCCATTTTTAGCGATTTCTTAGCACTTCCTTTCCTGATGCGCAGACTCAAACCGAGCAAAGCGTTACACGGACCACGTGAGCAACCCGTCTGTCTTCTAGTAGCTGTGCCAAGAGAAATCTAAATCATTCCCTTCCGAATCTTGCAGAGACGGAGAGTGTGAGTAGGAGCTGTCCATGAGCTTGGAGCAGGAGCAACTCTTGCTAGGTATTCTGATTAATTATATTGTCATTTTGCCTCCACGTCCCCCCGATTGCCCGCGAGCTTCTCCTCCCATCCATACGGTAATCTCTCTACTGTGCGACAGAGAGTCGCGTGGTTATGACGCAATCGTTAGTCTACTTTTACAAAAACTGCTTCTACGGGGCCATAACATAAGCTACAAGGTAATGGAGCATTTTATACATTGTCGTGTTTCTTTAGAAATAAATAATGGACAAATGGAGTCTTCAAAAGCCTCAGATGTAAAGTTATTCACTGTCAAAGTGACGCCAAAATGAATGGGAGTCAATGGGATGCTAACTGCAGGTGAAGTTCTGCTACAAGATGGTGGCACGCGGCCGGCTTCAACTTCCGGTCGACTTCCTTCCCGCCTGGTATTAGTCCATATATAGAACATGAAGAAGAGCCATGATCATGTGACATTCCAGGACGTCACTGATAAACACAAAGCTAACAAGAGATCGCTGTAACATGCAGATACAGACGTTTTGAAGACAATAAACATGTTTGCAATGATATTTGATTTACCTGTGTTTTTCAAGCCATGCCAGGTATTTCCATAATAATAGATTATATTTATAATGTAATGCTAATCTACAGTATATAGACTATCATTGTGCAGAATCCTATACCAATAGTATATTTTCTGTCTGATTTTTTTATCTGAAGCCAAATTAAATCACAGAAGATTATTTAAAATACTCGACTTGCGTTATAAAGTAAGTTTGGAGCACAAACATGGTTTTAATCTCATAAATTGTCGTGTATTGATGGTGTGCTAAGCTAACATGCTAGCTAGCCCTAGGTGCACCTGCCACCTAGAAGTTATACTTTTATGATATTTTGAATGCTTACTGAAATGTTTCTTTATTCAAGAAATGCATTTGATACAGTTTAAAATGTGAGGTGAACTTTGAGAAAAGAAATTAGGGACTGAAACCCTATGAATAGCCTGTGAATAGCCAGTCGTTAGTAGCTATAATGCAGACAAAAGAAATGCATATTTAGAGCCATAACCAGGCTGGAGATGTGTGAATGTGTGCAGGGGGAGACTGAGACTGAATGGGGATCGTTTGCACCACAAAACAATAGAGACAATATACTGGATAGATGCTTAGAAGATGACAATAAACATCAGTTGCATTTTAGAGTCAAATCAAAATAAAGTAATTTGACATGTTCTTGAAAAACATTTAACTAAATACAGAGTTTTGGATTTATTATCTTCAGATTTTAAAGGGGGGGTGAAACACTCAGTTTCAGTCAATCTCATGTTAATCTTGAGTACCTGTAGAGTATTATTGCATCCTTCGTATCTCCAAAAAGTCTTTAGTTTTATTATATTTATAAAAGAAAGATAGGCTGTACCGAGTCTTTCCGGAAAAAACCGAGCGGCTGGAGGCGTGCCGTGTGGGCGGTGCTAACGCGCCGATAGCTAACAACACAGAGACATTTGAAGCAGTTTGTCTATGAGTTTTACTCACCACCTGCGGTTCCAAAGCACGACCGTGAACCTTTATCGTTGGGACTGCTAAATCCGGCGTCGAACTGGGCCTTGTTTATAAAACAATCATCGTCGAAATGCAGGGAACAAACAAAGTCCTGTGACTGCAGCGAGCACAGCGCTGAGGTACTGCTTTCGCTCTCTCGCTCTGGTGGTCTACGGGTGCGCGCGCGCCCTTCCGGGAGAAGAGCCCTTAGGACCCATATAAGGAAATTCCGCCCTATCTTACGTAAGACAGAGCCATACTCGAAAAAAACTTTCCGAAACTTGTGACAAACCGGAAGGAGTATTTTTGGAACAAAAATACTCCTTCAAACGTACAACTTAACTTTTGAAACTTTGTCCATGTTTAGCATGGGAATCCAACTCTTTAACAGTGTAAAAAACTCAGTATGCATGAAACAGCAATTCACCCCCCCCCTTTAAACATAAAATGTTTAGACGTGGCTTTAGCTGTAGTGCATTTCTAGATTGCTACAGTGCCAACTTCAATTTTATTTTCATAAGGATGTTTCATAAAAATTAATTTCTAATAACTTTACAAAACTTTGAAGCTATTTATAACAATTTTTTTCATTATGACAATAATTAATTCTACATTTACAATAACCTGCCAGGTGTCAGCTTTCAAATGAGATCATACTTGTGCTTTTAGTACAAAGGGTTCATAAATTGTTTCAGTTTAGGTATGTCATTTCTGGGGATTTTTCAAAAGTGGGGTTGCAGCTTAACAGGTTAATATATGGTGAGGTTTGACCTATTCCCTATTTGGAATAATTTAATTTATGTAAGCAACATATGAATATTCATATCTAATGAATCTCCTCTCATTTGAGCTAATAAATTCCCCAAACAAAGGCATTGCCTCCTATCACAAAATGAACCAGGCAAGGACAGGAATTCCCACACACAAGAGTAATATTTTGGGAAATTATTGTATTGGAGTCTATGGGCAGTAGGAGGGGATCTCGCTGCACTCAGAGGGTCACTTTGAAAATTCTGTAAATCTCTCTGCTTTTGAGCACATATTAAGGGAGAGATGACAGGTTTGTATACACTTGTGGAGAAAATCATGTGCATAAATTGTTAATTGTGGCCACAGTGACAGGATCAGGAGAACAGTTTCAGCCAACACAGACACTGATCAGATTAAAGGACAAGTTCGGTATTTTACACTTAAAGTCCTGTTTTCAGATTGTTTATGATGAAATAGAACGATTTTGATTGAAATTTGGACACATGCTGCTGGCCCGAGCTTTTTCGGTTTCTGTGGTAGCACACCCCCACCTCCACAATGGCTGCATAGGTGCACTGGAACAATCCTTCCTAAAACGCATTAAACTTTCGTTTACAAAGACGTGAAACTCACCGAGTGGTCAGGGGTGTTCACTGATATGTTCACACAAAAATCGCTGCAAAAGATGCTTTCCAACAGGTTTTATCGTAGTTTTTGTCCAACTCCATTGACTTGTATTAGATGTGCTGTGATGTACGGTATTAGTCCGCCGCTATTCTATTATATTATACAAGCTCTCAGCGGAAGAATGTACGGGTGTGAGGCATTTGGAAAAATAGGTCCACAGTTTTACAAAGAATGGTAAAACACCTGTTGGAAAGCATCTTTTACAGCGATTTTTGTGTGAACATATCAGTGAACACCCCTGACCACTCTGTGATTTTCATGTCTGTGTAAACGAAAGTTTATTGCGTTTTAGGAAGGATTGTTCAAGTGCACCTATGCAGCCATTGTGGAGGTCGGGGGGTGCTACCACAGAAACCAAAAAAGCTCGGGCCAGCAGCATGTGTCCAAATTTTAATCAAAATCGTTCTATTTCATCATAAACAATCTGAAAACAGGACTTTAAGTGTAAAATACCGAACTTGTCCTTTAATCTGATCAGTGTCTGTGTTGGCTGAAACTGTTCTCCTGATCCTGTCACTGTGGCCACAATTAACAATTTATGCACATGATTTTCTCCACAAGTGTATACAAACCTGTCATCTCTCCCTTAATATGTGCTCAAAAGCAGAGAGATTTACAGAATTTTCAAAGTGACTATTTCATCATAAACAATCTGAAAACAGGGCTTTAAGTGTAAAATACCGAACTTGTCCTTTAAATAAGAGTGATACATTCTCAGTGTGTATGACCTCATCATTAGATTATGTAATTAAAATAATTAGAAATTTTACCTCATTCAGTAAGTCCAACATTGGTTTTATTTTGGTCTCTGCAGTAGAGCCCTGCAAGCCCGTCGGGGCCCGACGGGGCCCGACAGGCTAAGCCCATTCGGGCCGGGCTCGGGCCGTTTTTTTTTTTTACAGATCGGGCTCGGGCTCATTTTAGCTTCTCTCCTCATTGTGTATATAATTAACGTGCAGCAGAGCACACGTCACGAAGTGTGTATGAAATATTGTTATATTGATTATATTATGTAGCGAATACGACTCTGGGTAAATGTGAATTAGCTCAAGGATATAGGGAATTGTGTCAATATTAATATTCATAACTCATGGTCATAATAATTCAGAAATCGCATGTACATTTTCTTTATCAATTATCGAGATTACCTTGTTCTGTAACTGGTCTGGTCATCCATCATTCGTCCCGCGAATAAATTTAAGATTATCACAGTTAAGAAGGGGTATCTATTTACAAACTCCAATAAAGTTTATGTTCTGGCCACGAACATTAAACTTTCTGAGTTTATTAATTAAAACTACTGAATGTAGTCTAATATCGAGCTTGTAGCTTAGATCTTTTAGATTCATTGACTTATAAGGTAGGCTTTATACAGAGACAGTGAAAAGTATTCCATGGATTTTAATAAATGTAAAACTAGAGATTATATGAGCTACAAATATAAACGTACGTAAAAATGCAAACAATAAACAAACAAACACTTAACCTAACCAAAACATAAAACATAACATGATCAGAATGAAATGAAAGAAAGAAAGAAAGAAATAGAGAGAAGGGAAAAGCTAGTAATTATTACATACAGAAACCTAAAAGCCAGACCCCAGGAAATCAGCTTTAGAGGGATCAAAAGATACTTGCAAGTCTGTTCTCTGTTCGGGTGAGGCTGAGACAGGAAGGAAGCGCGGATGGTGTCCTGTTTCTGCTGCGTTTTCCGGTGTCGCGCGAAGCTTGAAAAAGGCTCACTGAATGTAATATTACCGAGAAAGTTCAGGTGCGTCACCCGGGACGGGAGAGGTTGCAAATCTTGGTTGCGAAGACGGCAGGCTTTTACATGACGCGGGCCATGTGTCCCAGAGGCCAAGGCAAGGCCTGTCCAGCTGGAGCAGCGCTGCACGTGGAGAAGGAGGAGGAGGTCAGGGACCGGAGAAGCGAGGAAGTGGGATCAGCGGGATCGATGAGAGAAGAGAGAGAGGAAACAGGGTCTCTTGCTTTTTAAAGACATCTGTTTACGCCCTGTTTTCGGTGACAACAGCCAATCAGATCTTCTGATCTGTAGCGGGAAGAAGTCTTCTTTGTGTGAAGAAGACACGCCTACTTTGACCATATGTCTTATGAGAGAAAGGATTCATATTTCCTCTTAAGATTGTACACACAGAACAATACATCTTACTGTAATCTCTTATGTGTGACTGGTCGAATTAAAACAGGACGGTCAGACAGATACCAATTATGACAGGTAAAGATAAATGAAACATAACGTTACAGTTATATGCATAATTACACACAAATAAAGTTTGATTAAACACACAATGAAATGGTCAGTATTTCCGTTATGGCATGTGAAGACACTTGAGAAACATAGGAATACATATCAACATTTAGTGGCTTGTTATGTGGGGGAATATCTGTTTCAAAGTCCAGAGTGTGGGTGTGTGTGTTCTGGAATGTCTGCTTTCCTGGGTCGTAAAGTTTTATGGTCTGAGGTAGGGTTACCACAAGACACTATTGAGGAACTTCTTTCAGTGAACATTTAGAATTCAAACCTATACTCTAGCAAACCACACCTCTATAATAAAGCAAAGCTAATCACACACATACATATCGGAAGGTATACACTCAAGAGCCATATTTCTACATGAAATTGTACTCAAAGGAGGTTTTGTGTGTGTGGGGGTGTGTGTGTGTGGGGGTGTGTGCTCTGGAATGTCTTTGAGGCTTGTCACGTGATTCAAAGGCCTGGGGGGTTTCTCAAAACAGGGTCCTCTTTGTGACTCAAAATGTCCCTCTGGGGAAATTATTAACCAGCAAGGACAAAGACGATGTGTTTTGACATCACATGATTCTTTAATTTGAAAAGCCGATGACATTGTTGCTACAATTATAAATATTATACATCACCTAAGAAATTAACACAAACGCAACACGCATACACGAACGCGCGCGCGTCACTCACGTGCATTAAACAGGTGACACTTCAGTTACTGAAAAGCAAAGAAAGGTAGGCCGTTTATTTACTTATTTTTGCGGTTTGATCCCGTAGCACTATATTCTCCCTTCATGTTTATGCTTCTGTGTAATGGACGGTTTGTCCAATATTTTTGGGCATGATGTTTCAGGCCTATAATAAAAGTTTACCTCTTAGTAGCGCGCGATGTGTGTGTGTTTGCGTGTGTAGCAGAGACAGTGCGCATCAGAGAGCGAGCGATGTGTGTGTGTTTGCATGTGTAGCAGAGACAGCGCGAATCAGAGAGCGCGCGACGTGTGTTTGCGTGTGAAGCAGAGACAGCGCGCGTCAGAGAGAGAGAGCGCGTCAAAGAGCGCGCGCGTCAGAGAGAGCTTAAAAGTGATTGATGTTGGTCTCGGGTCGGGTCGGGTCGGGTTCGGGCTGAAAAAATTGCAGGCGTTGTCGGGCTGGTGTCGGGTAGGGCTTGAACACCACGGGCCAGGGCCGGGCTAGGGCTGGAGTTTTTGGCCCGTGCAGGGCTCTACTCTGCAGTCCCGCCCTTCCTCCGAAATATCTCCAGGAGTTTGGTGGTGTACCCGTCCAATCTGGACAAAAACGTTCGCTCCAGATGAATTGTGGTTATTCGCTTAAACTCCTCTTTGATCTGAAATGAGAGATAAAAACACAAAATCATGTCAAAGATGACTCATGAGAACTCACATACACTTAGTTGCTGCACGAACAAGAACTGGATTTACCTAATTTTCACAGAACAGAGAAGGCCATCTCTCCAAGAGGTCTTGGATTGCAGGGCAATCCTTGACAACCTCTGTTCTTCTCATAGCGAAAGACTTCTCCATTTTCTCATTAATTGCCCTCTCATTGTTCTTCTTCTTTATTTCCTTCAGCAAATCTAGTCTCTCCTTCTCTAAGGTTTCCTCAGTCTCACCAAATGACAGTGGTGGCAGATAGTTGACTTCAGCTTTTTTTGCCCTTTTAAAGCCTTTAAGTGAACCCTCTTCACTGGAGCATCGTCTCTTCAGTGTGTTCACCTCGAGCTCTGGAATGGCTTGTTGGCGACCTCTTAACTTTGCCCTGTAGTTGCCCATTTTATACTTTATCCTCTGTTGCCAACCATATAGGCCATTAAAAGACCCTGGCTCTTTGAGGCATGGGTATTTTTCTACCAAGGCTTCAGCAACAGCTAAAATCTGGACACCAGTTGGATATGCTGTGAAGCCAAATATAGTCTCTGCAAGCTTCTCAAGAATGCTACTAGTTACGCTTGGGTTGTTCAAAAGTTTGCCATCATTTTCATAAGCTTGCTTTCCTGCTTCCAGTGCAAGGTCTATATCATAAGAAAAGTCTGGTATTTCAAACTTAAATGGTCATGGCTTAGACCTGTAGGATGGTCCACTCTCATCTGGGGAGGACAACAGGATTGTGTCACATCCAGATGAGGAGGAGCTTGCTTCTGTAGATAGTGGAACTGGAGATTCGACTTCTGACATGTCCACAGTAGTGAGACTCAAGATCACTGGTTCAGTTTTTACTACTTTGAGGTTAGCTTTTTCTTGTACTTCCTCAATCGAGGTCAAAGTGAAAAACTGACCGTCAAAATCCATGTCCTGGTACATAACAGTGAATGGTCCTGTAATATCAAATGTCTCTCGTGCTTGGGATGCCTGCAGGTAAAAGTAGTTTGCGGACATCATCCTCCCCAAAAATTATCCGCAGTTTCGCTGAGGGTGCCATATCAACAGGAAGAAGCTGCAACAACAGAGAAGAGAAATACACAGACATTTATTCACAAGCTTCTCTCCTCACACTTAAAAGGATAGGCAAATGTGGTGCTTCAAAGTTGTCAGGCGTCTTCCTGCAAGGGTGTATGAAGCCAAAGGATAAAAATCTTTAAGCTCTCTTTGCTCAAGTAACTGCACACTCCCTGTGTTCTCCAGCTCATAACTCCTCAGGTGTTCATTGTACCATGTATTTTGTTATCTCACGAAAAAATCAGTTTGTTACAAATCACCATTATCTGTAACACTTCAGAAAAGTCAGGCAGTCCTGCAGTGGAACCACAACACAACAACATTATTGGCAACATGCACAGCCCTAACAGCAGGGAATCTGCATTTCACCAGGTCTTTTAGATCATCCTTAAGCCAGTGTTAATTTTGTTAACTAAAACTATGACGAAAAATGTTCGTTGACGACCTTTTTTCCCCTGACTAAGACAAGACGATGAGAGACGACACCCACGTCATTAAACGATAACTGTGACTATATCAGCACATGCAATATCGTTGACGAAAAAAGACGAGACTGAAATGTGTTTAAACATTTTTTAAACTTAACCAGAACCACTGGTTTGTGTCAAATAAAGGAGACGACAACACATTGACTGTTCTTTACGAGCGTTCATGTTTATGGTTGCCAGATTTTAATAATTAAACCCCCAGTCAGGGCTTTGCTGTTAAAAGAACACGTTTTCTACCCGGCATTTTCAATGGTATATGGCAACCATGCGCGTGCACGCGCGCTCTCTACACTGCTGAAGAAGCGCGGATGATCTGAAAATACAAACGAGTAAGCTGGAGTTTAGCGATCTTCATTTGAGAGTTTCTACTTAAATTAAAGTGTCGTTCAGTCGGTCTGTGTTCTGCCACGAGCCGTTTGCGCTATCTGTGCTACTAAATCTGCGATCAAAATATAGGCTGATATCCAGCAGTGTTTTTAATGTTGATCATATTATACGAGCAAGAATGCAATGTTTCCTGAATATCCACACGATTTCAAATGTGACATTGATTGTATACAACAGTTCAACAAACAGAAGGGTAATATTAAGTGATGTACTACATTTAAAACAGTATTGTCAGTAGGCTTATTGCTCTATTTTGCAACGAAAGCCACAGCAGAACTGCAGCACACAGCTGTGATTCGTGAACGAATCTGTGGCTTTGAAAGAATCGTGAGATTCAATGACCCGTTCATAAAAATAGCAGCTTGCTTCCTTACTGAATGAATGAATGAATGACTCCATGACTCACTCATAAAGACAGTGACTTACTACTGGCTTTAATTTAATATTTTAAAAGTACCGGTATCACTTCGTTTTTACCATCATTGCATATTTAAAGAACATTGTTTAATTAAAAAAAATATTAAAAAAAATATTGTCCCTTAATGGAAAAAGTGTGACTGCAGTCTAAGTGGAAGAGAGGGGGTACCAGGGGCTAGGGCACTCTAAAAATCACTGAACTAAGGAAAAGGGGTATGTAGAATTGCACAAGTGCTACTGCTAAAGAGTGCAATGTCAATACAGCCTGTTACATTAATTTACATTTCTCATAAGCTTAACTGAATTGGCCTAGAGATAAAAAATGTAGGACATTTTGTGTCTAAAGACTACATATATATAGCTACCAAAATGAATGTCGGTAACTGCAGTTTGACTAAAAGTTGACAAAAAATGCAATGACTTTTCGTCAACTAAAACTAGACTAAAACTATGAAAGACAAAATGACTAAAATGTGACTAAGACCAATAAGTATTTTCGTCTCAAGATGAAAACTAAGACTAAATCAAAAATGGCTGCCAAAATTAACACTGTCTTAAGCACATCTAAAGAGACCTCTGTTGTTTTTGTGACTGCAAGTGATGGTTTGACAGAATGTGATTGATGGTATGCAACCATGAGCTGGTGCTTATTTGCAATGGACAGCAAAATATTCCTGAAACAACCAGTGTGTCTGACCACCTTCTTGAAAAAGCTGTGCTTGGCCTCGAATCTCATTGTCCAGAGGGCAGCTAGGGGGCCAAATTCCCGAATGAGCTGAGGATAGTGCTCAAGGAAATGGTGCTTGGGAATGAGCTTATGTTGGGGGAAAACATCAAGGAATCTGCTTCGGTGTTCTGAAATGATGCTGTCAAGATAGCAAATGCTTTCTTCGGTATGGGCTGGAGACATGACAAGGTCCACAATGTCTTTCAGTGTCATCAGCATCTGCCATACAGGCTCTTGTTCGGGTACTTTTAAACCTATAATCAGATGCAAAAGACGTAATAAGCACCAATTTTCATGTGCGTTGCCCCCTACTGATTTTCGAGTCGAAAAGTTAGCAGGAATGAGATGAGGGCGATTTGTTTTATCACTCCACTTGTATGGGAAATTGCAAATGGGATCATTCAGTTCCATGAGAGAAAAATATTTTTTCTTGATCAAGTTATCAAATGCCAAAGCCAGTTCCACTGGAACAATGCTCTCCAGCAGATCATGTAAAACATCTGGAGGGTAACCAGGTGTAACATGAAAATGCTCAAGTTTTTCTGACAATGCACACTGTTTTTTTACACCATAACAATGTGGGTGATCTGGACTAGACACAGCTGTCTGTACATGCAGTGTATGTTGATCTTTGGTTCTTTGATGAAAAGACCCAGATCTCACTTCATTGGACTGAAACTTGGATCGCTCCCCAACACAAAACCGGCAGACGTATGACCCTGCAAAGCTTTCGACAAATCCTGCCACAGAGTGCGCCCCCAAATTATCTGCCACCACACTGACCACAGTCCCTTTAATGGCTTTCCCTAACGCTGGAACAAAAAGACCATCTTTCTCCAAGCTTTGGATATCTGTTAACAGTGGCTCTAAAACTTGCTGGAATCCAAACTGCTTGGTGTCTTCAGCCTTACACAGAATTGCCAGGTAGATTGATGTCAATGTGGAACGTAACTGCACTGGAATGTTTCCCAACACCCAATAGACAGCTGTGACTTAGTGCTTTTTTCGAGATGTCCCAAGAGGATTACATACCTCAAAGTCATCAATGTACAGGATGAGACTCACTCTGTTCTCCTCTACAGAGAAAAACTCATTTTTTTGATAGTGAGATCCATCACGAAATGTCTGGTACTTAAAGTCATTTTCAGATTTGTTTTCACCTTCAAATGTGTTTTCTTGAAAAGACTTACTTAGGACCTGCACCAAGGAGGGCAATATTGGGACATACTGGAAGGTTTTGCCTTTTTTTGATCAAGTATGTGTTGTTCTGGTTCAACAACTGAAAAATGCTTCTTCATAAATTCTCTTCTCTCCTGTGGTTCCAACTCCTGTGGTTCCCCATCCCATAGCTCTAAGCTCTCTTCCACACAGGTCTCATCCTGAGCAAACATGGGTTCATTAGGTTGGCTTTTTAATACTTCAGTTTTAAAATCCTCAAGGGTGTGTGACTGGTGTTTTCTGTGTCTATGTGTAGCAAAGGTGGAATAAATATTTGTACTGAATTTGCAGTTTTTGAAGACACATGCTACTGCTTCAAACTTCCTTAAGTGGTTGTTAAGATGCTCAAAATACTGCTTCTCTGAATAAAAAAAAAAACCAGAGCAGCAAAGTAGACAAGTAAATGAAAGAGGTCCACTTTGTGTGACCATCTCCACATGGTGTCGAGACAAATGGGTCTTAAGGGCATTAAATGTTTTAAACGAGCAAGGGCAATCAGTGTGAAGACAAGGGACTGACTGGCTGCGACCAGCATTTCCATGCTTTAGTCTGTAGTGTTTTAACAATCCCAACCTCTTCTCTGACTCAAAGCTACATATCTTACACATCCATCTCATGTTGTGGCACCTGACACAGACAAATTAACCATCTCAAAATTAAACCAAACTGCCACACATAAAGAAATTATGTGAAAAGTTAAACCTAATCATTACTAATTTGATCTTACCTTGTGTCAATCGTGGAGTCCAAATTAGCAGTCAGAAGGTCCTATGTTCTGTGAAAAAAAAAAAAAAAAAAAAAGGTTATCTATATGCTTTTCAACTCATTTCTACTAACTCTAGGATGCACACTGATATTTAATTTTTTTAAATTTACATACTGTACGCGGACGTTTGAGGTTTCATAGTCCAGCATACCGTGTCAGCTCGGTGTCGCATTTAAAACAGGTCAATATGAAGACTTGAGTGAAATCGAGTGCGTGTACACGGAGGCCACACATTTGTCCGCATCGAGTAGTTTTTTTTTTCTTTTTCTTTTTTTTCTTCAAAATACACCTCATGGCAGCGGTGCAGTAATTATTTCAAACTGGACCGTGGTCGTTTTATTCACAAATACACAATCATAAATTCCATGCTGAAGCTCAGGCCCTGCATATTATATATATATATATATATATATATAATATGCAGGGCCTGAGCTTCAGCATGGAATTTATGCTGTTTATATATATATATATATATATATATATATATATATACAGTACCAGTCAAAAGTTTGGAAACACTACTATTTTTTATGTTTTTGAAAGAAGTCTCTTATGCTCATCAAGCCTGCAGTTAAAAAAAAAAAAAAAAAAAAAAAAACAGTAATATTATGAAATATTATTACAATTTAAAATAATGGTTCTCTTTTTTAATATACTTTAAAATGTAATTTATTTTTGTGATGCAAAGCTGAATTTTCATCAGCAAGTACTCCAGTCTTTGGTGTCTTATGATCCTTCAGAAATCATTCTAATATGCTGATTTATGATCAATGTTGGAAACAGTTGTGCTGCTTAATATTTTTTTATAACCTGAGATACTTTTTTCAGGATTATTTGATGAATAAAAAGTTAAAAAAGTACTGTATTTATTTAGAATAGAAATCTTTTGTAACAATATACACTACCGTTCAAAAGTTTGGGAACAATAACTTTTTTTTTTTTTAAGAAATTAGTACTTTAATTCAACAAGGATGCGTTAAATTGATAAAAGGTGATGGTAACGATTTATATTGTTAGAAATGTTTTTATTTTGAATAAATGCTGTTTTTATGAATAAATGCTGTTAACGTTTTACTCATCAATGAATCCTGAAAAAAGTATTCCAAAAAAATATATTAAACAGCACAACTGTTTCCATCATTGATAATAACTGAGTATCAAATCATCATATTAGAATGATTTCTGAAGGATCATAAGACACCAAAGACTGGAGTACTTGCTGATGAAAATTCAGCTTTGCATCACAAAAATAAATTACATTTTTAAATATATTAAAAAAGAGAACCATTATTTTAAATTGTAATAATATTTCATAATATTACTGTTTTTTTTTTTGTTTGTTTTTGTTTTTAACTGCAGGCTTGATGAGCATAAGAGACTTCTTTCAAACGCATTAAAAATAGTAGTGTTTCCAAACTTTTGACTGGTACTGTATATATATATATTTTAGAGGTGGGCATAGATTAATTTTTTTAATCTAGATTAATCTAGATTAATTTTGAAATTAATCTAGATTAATCTAGATTAAAATGGCTCATTTGAATTCTGCCGAAGGCATTCAGAATATGTGTGCTACCCAAATAATGACTATAAAAGTAAGTCTTTGAGAACGGGTTTCTCAAGCCAGGTGGCGCATTAGACCAGGGGCTCATCTCCTGTTTCCAAAATGCATCACAAACTGCTTGAGAAAGCTGTTCTACTCACAGACTGTAAAAGGTTACTACTGTACTGTTACCGTCCGTAGGCAACATTAGGTAGGCCTATGTTATTATCAACTACTATAGGCTATCAATTAGGGATGGGCGATATGGCCTAAAATCCATATTGTGATATACATTGCAGCCTCTTGCGATAACGATATTATAATAAAACCATTTCAGAACAGGTTACACAGACCCTGCTAAACAACTGCTAAATGTATTTGTTTTTTTGAAAGGGTGTATGTAGTTTTGAGAACATATATTGTGCAAAACTGTAAGTATACAACATCATTTTGCAGATAAATAAAATTTAAGTACACTAGCTGCAGAGACTTAAGTAGGTCTAATGTTTATTATGGCTTGGAGCTTATGAAACCCCAAATTTAAAATTAGAATATTGTCTAACCGATGTCTTTTCAGTTAAAAAGAAACAACAACGATTCTTAAAATCGGGCGCTTTTAATAAAAAGAGATTATGTGCTACACCACTCACTAAGATATATTGGGAATAATACGCGCGCGCTGGTATTCAGTGATATGTTTCGTTTTGAATTTGAGGTGGTAGAACGGATTAGTCGTGTGTTAATTTACCGAACTGTTACACCACACAGTCTACGTCGGACGGCTTAAATACAAACCAAGTCCAAATAATGGATGTTCCACCGATCTTTTACACCAGCTTTCACTTTCAGCTGTGTTTACTTAAGATGACGACGAATATGATGCGTTGCAGCCGGGTGTTCCTCGCGGCCGCGGGTAGATTGCGTCATCATAGCTTGTGTAGCTTGAGCCAGCTCCCAACCCAATTTGGAGAATAGATTAACGGCGATATTTTTTTTATCGCGCGATAAGAGTCTCGCGTTAACGCAGTGCGTTAACGCCGATAACGGCCCACCACTAATATATTTCTTTATTTTTTTTTATTTTTTTTAAGACGTTAGTTAAAGCAGGGCTCAGTAGTTTCGGGATTTCTTCGCTGTATTCTCGCTTTTTGCTCGCAGTTTTCTCTCTAGAGCTCCCCCCACAGCTTCGGATTAGATATTTGACAACACTGTTGTAAAACTCGGTGGCGATTCTCATACACCAGAGGCTAGTAGATCAACAACATCAAAGCAGACGGGACATTCTTTAAAACGTCTTCTTCATTCGGGTTTGAACAGTGTGAGGGAGCGCAATAATGACAGCATTGTAGCAGATTTCTTTTGGCCATAAAGCAATTGTTTACATCGCGAGAAATGATATCACACGATACTTCCTGACGCGGCGGCCGCCGGCTCAAAGTTGCAAGTGTGGATTTTCCGCTCACGGGCACCAGGGGGTTGCGAAACGACCACCATTCAACCCGAAATAAGTAATATAACCATTCCAATGACTCCTGTTGTAAAGTTTTCTTTCTTCAAAGTGGAGGCAGGAGACTTGAGATGGATCTTATAAGCAGAAGAGATTTATTCTTCCAAGTAGTCTGTAGTTCATCATCATCATCAAGACTAACTCAAGACAGTTGCCTTGCAAATTTATAGACATTTAGGGGAGGGATTTACATTGAGGTTGAACAAAGCATGCAAATTAGGTATAACCGAAGGAACCCGCCCCAGACCCCAGCGTGTTACCAGTATCAATTTAATCAGCATACCTATTCAAATGCTGATACTGGCTAGGAACTCTGGTTCCACGGGCCATCCGAGAGCCATTAAAGACAAAAGGTGCGTCTTGGAGCTACTGGCTAGGGCCATTAATATCAAACACGTCTCGCGGTTTAGCAACAGTAGACTGCATTTTACAACACTTACTTATTTGTCTGGTTTGGATGTTAAGTTTGGGCTTTTAGGGAGGAACGAAAGTGTATGAAAGAAAGGAAAGGGCGTTGGAAGGATTGCAATGAACATTTTACTTTGATTTTCTCATTTTACCTTCAATATTTTCATAATCGTTGGAAGCCAAAATTGAAATCGAAAATCAGCTACGATTAATCGCAAAGCCCTAATTAGTGCAGGCTTTTTCTACATTATACATTTTTCTACATTTAATATAATTGAATAGAATTTACCTACTAGCACATCAAAAACATCTGAATGCATACACAACCAGCTTCAAGTCTTACTTCTCGCTCTTGGTAACACTGCGTGTTTTTGCAGATGTGTCTCACGTCCTTCCCCCCTTCCCTTCACCTGATCTGGGCTCGTGTCCTCTGCCCGAGCCAATCAGCATGAACGATGTTAAAAATCTACAGAGCAACTACAGGATTCACTGTGAGGTACTACACTCTCTTTTTTTTGGTTGTTGTTGTTTTTTTCCACATTTTTCCAAATTTAGCAAATTTGCAAATAGAGGTTGATTCCTTTTAGGGATGCACGATATATCGGCCACCATATCGGCATAGGCCGATATATGTTAATTTTTAATCCTATAGTTATTGACCCAATAAAAAAAATGTGCCTGATATATTAAAGCCGATAAATAATGTCTTATTTCCTTCAGCTGAGACACTTCAGATGCGCACTGTTCATCATGATGGTTTTGAATTGCTTGAAATATGATTGGAATCACTTCAAAAAAGGAAAATACAGTTAAGTGCAACATATGCAGTGCAAGTCTGTCATATAGGCTACATAAAATTATAATGAGAACATTATTATAATTGTGTGCTTGGGACATGGATTTTAGTGGTGAGACTTTTGTTTTTTTGTAATCAGGCTTTCAAAAATTACACACAAAACTTGGATCTAGATTTATCGGCTTTCAAATATAGAATTATCGTATCGGACATATTTTTTGTATCCGTGCATTCCTACTTCCTTTATAATGAGAGCACCCAGTGGAGGAAACAGTTTCACAGGGTCCGTGGAAAGGAAGCAACTTCTTAACAGCTATCTTTAGAAAATAATAGAGACACCTGGCAAAGATAAACTAGTCTTTATACCAGTGGAAATGTAAATTCTGATATTATATGCTTATTACAACAACTTTGAATCATTTAATAATTAAAAAATATAAAGTAAAATATAAAATATGTAAATGAATGAATCAGAATGTGAGTACATATCAAGTACATAAAAATGTATGATTATGGAATAATGAGAATGTTAAAGAAATAACACAGCAAATAGTTACACTAATCTACCCTCAGAACAAGCCTGAGAGTTCGCTTGAACCCCAGTATGGCTGTCCATGCTTAATACGCACAGACACATCATTTATTTCTTTGATTATATTATTTATTTATTACAGTCAAGACATTTACAATGTAAAGATTTCTATTTCAAATCAATCCTGTGCTTTTGAACTTTCTATTCATCAAAGAATCCTGAAGAAAAGTGTATTCTGGTTTCCACAAAAATATTAAGCGATAGCGTTTCCGCTTAAGAAATGTAAGAAACTTAAGAAATGTATCTTGTGCACCAAATAAGCATATTAGAATGATTTCTGAAGGATCATGTGACCCTGAAGACTGGCGTAATGATGCTGAAAATTCAGCTTTGCCATCACAGGAATACACTTAATTCTCCTTAATTTAGTTTAACTCGCTTAATTTAGTCCTAATTTGTAAGTCGCTTTGGATAAAAGCGTCTGCTAAATGACTAAATGTAAATGTAAATGTAATACACAAACGTTTTCTATCTTAATATATTTTTAAATTGCAAAAATATTTCACATTGTTACAGTTTTCACAAATAAATGCAGCCTTGGTGAGCATAAGAGACTTCTTTCAAAAACATTACAAAAAGACGGTAGTTGTATAATTATGACCGCCGCTAGCGTAGCTAGCGAAAGCGGTCATATAGGGATTGTCAAAGGTTTTTTTTTTTTTTTTTCGTCACCTTACTGAATTTTTCATCAACGATACCAGGGACACCGAAACACCGGGGAACATGAAATTTGGTGGCCATGTAGCCCTACTAGACTTGTACGGAAAAATTTCGTTTGGTCCCCGGGGGCCACTCCCCCCCCCCCCCCCGCGCTGGGCCCCCCCAAACCCCAAAAAATGCAGTTTTTCCTAAATAACTACCTGAACCGTGGCACCGAGGATGAAGATTTTTTTTTGGTATGTTGGTCTACTAGACTTTTACGGAAAAATTTCGTTTGGTCCCCGGGGGCCACTTACCCCCCCGCGCTGGGGCCCCCGTGAATTTTTCGTCAACGATACCAGGGACACTGAAACACCGGGGAACATGAAATTTGGTGGGCATGTAGCCCCACTAGACTTGTACAGAAAAATTTCGTTTGGTCCCCGGAGGCCACTCCCCCCCCGCGCTGGGCCCCCCCAAACCCCAACAAATGCAGTTTTTCCTAAATAACTACCTGAACCGTGGCACAGAGGATGAAGAATTTTTTATGGTATGTTGGTCTACTAGACTTTTACGGAAAAATTTCGTTTGGTCCCCGGGGGCCACTTCCCCCCCCCGCGCTGGGGCCCCCGTGAATTTTTCGTCAACGATACCAGGGACACCGAAACACCGGGGAACATGAAATTTGGTGGGCATGTAGCCCCACTAGACTTGTACGGAAAAATTTCGTTTGGTCCCTGGGGGCCACTCCCCCCCCGCGCTGGGCCCCCCCAAACCCCAAAAAATGCAGTTTTTCCTAAATAACTACAGATGGTGGTCAACCAGAATGCCTATTACCGCCGCGCCAGCCGCCGCGGCGAAATTACCGCGGCGAAAATAAACCAGCCGCATTTCAAAGTCGTTCCCGAAATGACCGCCAGGTGGCGCAAAGGGACATTGTGCAAAACAGCAGCAATTGCCGTATTTTAAAATGTAAGTGGGTTAAATAATAGGCATATTTTTCATATATAAAAATAGGCCTATTAGGCTACAACAGAATAGAACCAAAGATAGAATCAATTTTACAGCTGAAAAAATAGAATCAAAAGTTTAAAATAGAGACGATGTTAGGAGCAATGACGCTGAATATTTTTACTATTCTATTGAGGAATTAGATAAACGAAGAGCTCTCGTGAGCGATACAATTTATAGTGATTTCAAAAGCAGTCCTTAAAAAAAAAAAAATTACATGGAGTAGGCCTAGTGTGGCATAATTTTTGAGAGATTACGCGGAACACGTTTTAGTTAAGATCCTGGTTTCAATGCCCTTAATGTATATAGGCTATATAGGCTTTAAAAAAAATTCACAACGCGTTTTGAGATTGTTTTGAATTAAACATTGAAGTTTAAAATGTAGTGTTTTGGCACACCAGGCCGAGTGGCGTTACGCATTGTTCAAAAATCAGGTTTTATTCTGGCATGTTGAATTGGCGTTAATATTTTTTTTATTTATTTATTAGATTTAGATTTTAGGTTTTGTTAGATTTATTTTTCTCATAACAGCTAAAATAACTTAATATATGCCTTGTCTTCATATGATTTTTATCAATGAACTAGTGTTTTCTGACAGTGTCGACTGCAAAGATGAAGTTGACGATCGCCATATTTGTAGTGAACGCACCTAGAGAGAAATGCACAAAGACATAATCAGAGAGTAGCCTTTTTCTTTTTCGTTTTGAATTATTTCGTTTGAAGACATTTCAAGCTTTGTGTATTTGATGTATTTATCATGTCTGTGTGAGGCATACGCTGAGTTTCGTTAAGTTAGGAGGATGAGATGCGCTCCAGCTGACGTGCAATGCAAGTGACCTCACGGGCGCCTCTATGATTAGTGTCTGTTTGCTTCTCTTACTTATTGAATCCAGACAATTGGGTGATGAAAAAATGATTAAAATTAAGATACAATTTATAGAAAACGAAATTCACTTTAAAAAAGGTTTCTACTAAACAAAACTTAATGAAGTGGTCAAAATCATGTCTGACCCACTCCATATCCATCTCTCGATATAATGCATCTTATCTTACTCATGCTGTTCACTTTTCATATTCAACATAGATTGAAAAAACAACATTATAATATTTTAACAAATATGATACTAAATGAGATTATTTAATGTCTACAACAGTATAGTAGGCCTATAGACTCTATTTGTACAAATTGCTGCACGTTAATGTAATTAAATGAAACCTTGTAACGAATTCACACTGTAGGGTAGACTGTGTACAGTTGAGACACCTTAAATAACTTGCGTTCCAACAAGCACAAGTTGTGATTTTTGCTGTGCACTTGCATATAAGTGTCAGCTGGGAAGGAAATATAGAGACCAGACCTCTTGGAACTTTAATTGAATACATAGCGTTGGTAAAGCATACTGAAATTACATCCCTACAAATGTATTAGGCCCTACTGAAAATAAATGTATCGAATTTAAGCAAAGTAGCCTAAATGTTAAGACTGTAAGCCCTTTGCTTTTTTACGTAGCCTAAAGGACTCTTATAGCCGACTTTGGGTTAATTTAATTTGTAGAGGATTTTTTAACTCAAACATTAACACTGAAATAAATTAAACTAAATTATTGTAATTTTTTGGCACACCACGACGAGTGGCGCTATGCATTGTTCTAAAGCCAGGTTTTATTCTGGCATGTTGAATTAGTGTTCAACAAATGCGGCGGCGCGTTCATTTGAATGAAGAGCGTTTCTCGCTCGTGCGAGCGAACACACACTGGAACGTTAGGCCGTATCGCAACGAGTGAATAGTGGCCGAGTGGTTGAACGTACGTTACGATCATTTAGATGACACGGGTTCGAATCCCGAACTAACTTGGACTACTGGTGTTTTTATATTAGCCTATTAATGCATTTTATAGTCTATTGTTGATGCAGAGAGATTTGTCTTCTAAAACATTTTTTTTTTGCCTATTTACAAAATAAAATCGCCATGCATTTCCATTTTACACTAAGGAACAAATATTATACAATGACTTTACTTCTGTAGCCTATAATAATTCATATATATGACGTTTAAACGACAAACAATAAAATCAGAACCAGTATTCTGTTGCGTTCATGGTTCCAGTGGCAGTAATGCATCCATGGCTTTTCAAAATGTCACAAAGCGTTTTGGGATTGTTTTGAATTAAATATTGAAGTTTATAATTTGTTTGGCACGACGAGTGGCAAACTCTTTGTTTTGTTTTGCAAACTCAGCTAGCCTGTGGTGGGGGGTTTGGAGAAGGCAATACTTTGCTTTATCGTGGGGGTGGAGGACAGAGGTGTTAATGTTCCGTCTTTCATATGGAGAGTGTCGGAGCCAGCCTGATGAGCAGGCAAAGGCAAAATTCTTTTAAGGATTAATCTCAAAATCTCCAAAAGTCCATAGCCTATGTACAGTAGGCCCTATATCTTATTAAATTATATATTGTAGTTTTATTGATTGTATAGGTTTTCCACAAACAATTTAAATTTAGCAGATACAGCTCTTTTATTGGCGACCCACCTCGTTTTATTGTAAGGTGAATTCAGCAAGGCATGTTGTATCTTTGAAGGAACAAAAGCTATTTGTTACAGTTTTTTCTTTCGTGATTTGTGTGGATGACACACAGCGACATATACAGTATTATCAGCTGTATGGTGTTTTTTTACACTGAAATGCTTAATTTCGAGAAAGACCCGCCGCGCGCAGTGAGGGAGACCAAACTTACTAAAAAAATATCCATCGCGAGAGAGGCAAAGAAAAACGCCTGTTCTTAATTTATGTTGCTTTGAACTTTTTCCGTTTTGTACCGTTTTAATTTTTTAATTTAGCTGCAATTTCTTTGACAATAGAAATTTAAAATGTTGCAAGAATAGGCCTAAGATTCTGTGTTTCTTATTTTGCATCACAAAGGGAATAAACTCTATCGATGCAACCCTGTTTAAATAAATAAACTGTCCCGACACTTTATTCATATCTTAAAATGTGCGATGGGTTTTCAAACTTAATTAATTTTATTTTTCTTTTACATTTTCATTGTTTATTTTTTAATTGAAAGCAATACTGTATTGAAAGTATTTTTCTGATTTGTTCGATCTGTTTTGAAAAATGTCTTCCGTTGATATGGCCGGGTATCACTGTCAGTCATCTCAATCTCGTGAATGATTCACACACACACAAAAAAATAATTTAGCAGATTAAAGACGAATCATCTTCATTTTCTGGTGCAATCGGCTGACAGTCTTCCTTCATCAGATGTGTCGTCTTTGCAGCGGGAATGTAGCAAATTTATGTTGTAATGTACAATTGATAATTAAACAAGATGATTGACTTTAATAAACAGATACATATTTAAGCATCAAGAACGGAAAAACATAAACACTGTCGGCTACACTGATATTCGATCTCAGATCGTTTGAAGCTCCGAGAGGCTATTGATAATGCTTTGACCACAGAGCTACCGTCTGAATCGGCAACGTCTACTATTTTCTCTGTTTTAAAAGTTTGTAACATGTAAGGCTATTTAGTTCTGAATATAACAAAGAATGCTTAAACCGACTACATCGGTTAGGAGCTGCAAGTCCTGAAAATGTTTTAATTTCACGGTAAATTATTTTAAGTTATTTCACTGTTATGTTTCAGTTAATAAATCTACAAACACATTAAAATAACACGAAGAAAATGACAAGTAACCTATTGACATAGCCTTTCTAAATTATAGAAAAACTGGGCACACAATGTTAACGTGTGTCTAGCCTACTTTGTTTAAATTTAATGAATTTGAATTTGTTTAACCACAATATTTATCTTGAATTTATCTGTGACCTCAGCTCAAATTACTGCCGCGGCAGATTACGTCATAAAGAGAATAAACTGACACTTTTCAAAGTCTGTGATTACAGCGCCACTCAGCGGTAAAAGGCAGCAAATACACATCCCAATTTTGCCGCCGCGGGAACGGCGGCGGTAAAAGTCTCATTCTGGTTGACCACCATCTGTACCTGAACCGAAGAATTTTTTATGGTATGTTGGTCTACTAGACTTTTACGGAAAAATTTCGTTTGGTCCGCGGGGGCCACTCCCCCCCCCCCCCCGCGCTGGGGCCCCCGTGAATTTTTCGTCAACGATACCAGGGACACCGAAACACCGGGGAACATGAAATTTGGTGGCCATGTAGCCCTACTAGACTTGTACGGAAAAATTTCGTTTGGTCCCCGGGGGCCACTCCCCCCCCGCGCTGGGCCCCCCCAAACCCCAAAAAATGCAGTTTTTCCTAAATAACTACCTGAACCGTGGCACCGAGGATGAAGAATTTTTTATGGTATGTTGGTCTACTAGACTTTTACGGAAAAATTTCGTTTGGTCCCCGGGGGCCACTTCCCCCCCCGCGCTGGGGCCCCCGTGAATTTTTCGTCAACGATACCAGGGACACCGAAACACCGGGGAACATGAAATTTGGTGGGCATGTAGCCCCACTAGACTTTTACGGAAAAATTTCGTTTGGTTCCTGGGGGCCCCTCCAACCCCCGCGCTGGGCCCCCCCAAACCCAAAAAATGCAGTTTTTCCTAAATAACTACCTGAACCGTGGCACCGATGAAGAAATTTTGATGGTATGTTGCTCTTAAGGGCCCACATCAACCTAGCCCATAATCAGTCATTTGTGATTTGCGCCCCTCCCATAAAAAATGAAAATGCAATATTATTCTGCTTTAATTGCCCCTATCTTCACTTGAGATGTTCAGAACTGCACCATATTTCATGTGTATGATTAACTTAACATCCTCTGGGGGTATGCTAAGTTTCGTAGAATTTCATCCATGGGGGGGGGGGGTATAAAATAAATTAATTTATGTGCACATTTAGTGACTGTACACTCATCGGCCTGTAGATGGTGCTGTTGAGCGAAGGGTTGCTGGTTTAGGATGATACTGTCACACACACACATGCAGGAATACAAACAAACGCAGGCATGCACACACACTGACATCCACACGCACAAACACACACACGCACACACATGTACGCACGCATACATACACGCACAGACACACACACACACAGACACACACATACACAAACACACACACATACAGACATGCACATAATACTACTTTTTTTAGGTATCAGCCATATACCCGATTTTTCAATACCCAATGTGTTATGCTTGGGCAGTATACTAATGAGGTGGGTGGGACATGTTTCATGCCATGTTAGATCACATCCTGAGAGTCTACGATTTCAGAAAATATATAGTTTATATAGTTGAATCAGTTTTCTCTTCATGGTACAGACCAAAATGTATTATGTGTACACTTTCTTCACCTAAATCCATAAAATCCCATTAATTTCAATGGGACATTTACTTAAGTGTTCTACTAGGTACAGTGGGAATGAGTTTAATTTTGTTAACATTGTTTTTTTTTAAACTCTGGGACCAGGGCTAGAAGATAAAACCACTTTTTTGGGGAAAAAAATTGTTTTGTTTTTTTCAGGAAAACACAACAAACCCATGCCAAAGTCAGATAACTGACTTTTACCATCAACAGGCACCTCAACCGTTTGGTAGAGGTTTGTAGAAATTGAATGGGAGGGTCCTTTGAAAAAACAAAACAGATTTTTCATACTTAGTATGTATAAGTATAAGTATATATATGTGACAGGATTACTTAAGTGATTGACAGTTGTGGTGTCCTATCAGGGAGGAGTATGGTCTATTTAATGCGGGTTGGCTGTATCCTGTGATGCGTCACGTCTTTGCTCCGCCCCTTCGTGCGTCATTCACTGGAAGCTCAGGTATGTCATTGTAGCGGCTGGTTTAAATCCTGTGTTTAGAACACTACTGATGTTGTCATCTCTTCAAATTGTACCTTTCCCTTAGCACTTTTCCGACGGTGCGCTTATCAGCTCAGAGTGAGCGTCTGCTCACCCTTCAGGTAGGCCTATGTGCTGTGTTCAGTGATTGGGGGCGGTCTAGTGGGTTACTACATGACTTTTGATGTGTTGCTTCCTGTACCCTTCAGCTAATCTGCGGTTTTGATGAATGCTGTAAACAGTAACGTTAGCCTGTGAGAATTCTACGTGAGGGATATCTTCTTATGGTAAGTTATATAAGATGGCTAGAAAATTGTAGTAAAACGAGCATTAGTAACATCTCGCTTCCTTTAAGGCTTTCGTGAGGCGTGGGTCTTCTCTCTCGTCCTTCGGACCGTTCTTTTTGCTCGTCCTCCGGACCATTCTTCTCGCTTGTTCTCCGGACCGTTTTTCTGATCTTCAGCATGATTCCCCTCTCGTTTCTGCAGTGATTGCACTTTCGTATAGGTTGAGTCCATTTCGAGAACCACAGTGTTTGCGCTGTGATCGCGCCGTGGGCCAGCAAACACGTCAACAGGATTTGTATCGTCTACTTTCTTCCTTTTAGAGTGACCGCAAGAGTTACAATTTCTTTATAGAGTGGCAGAGAAAGTTATAACGTTAATCTGACTGTTAGTGTATGAGAATCTGTGTGTGTGTGCTGCACCAGCTCTATTCTTTTGTTATTCGTTTCTTTAGTTCAACCTCGTGTATCTTGTTTAGATTTATCTTGTTATCTAAGTGTGTGTGTGTGTGTCATTGTTTATCTTGATTACTCTATGTGTAATTTGGCTGTGATATTTTCTTTGTTTATTAGTTTGGGGTTTTACTAAACTCAATTATTTATTTGTTTATTCATTTTGCTTATTTTGTTTCTTCCAGGAACTGAGGTGGCCAGGCGGAAAAACCTTCTTTTGCAGTGTTGTAGTGGTGTTGCAGTGGGTGATACTTTTGAAGTGCCTGCATGTGTGATCGACTCAGCCTGGTCGACTCAGCCTGGTATACATACACATATACATATATATACATAACTTTTCTTTTTTTTTTTTTTTTTGG
Source organism: Squalius cephalus (assembly GCF_949319135.1). Classification (NCBI taxonomy): domain Eukaryota; kingdom Metazoa; phylum Chordata; class Actinopteri; order Cypriniformes; family Leuciscidae; genus Squalius; species Squalius cephalus. The sequence continues at coordinate 22,754,293 of NC_137125.1, forward strand.
TTTGAACCTTCTCTTCTTGAGACTCCTCCTACCCTTGTGGGTGAAGGACTGTGTTGGTGCTGCCATTTTATACTGCCCTCTTTCATTTCTCTTGTTAAGTGTCATTAAATGTAGCGCTGGGCGCTTTTTAAAGCAGAACATAATTTAACTTTTTGTACATTAATAAAGTGTTTAATTTTTTTGTACTTGTGTCTCTGACCTCACTAGCACACATGAACCTGTGACTTAGTGTCCATTACTGGGTTATTTAGATATTCCCTGATTGATTCATGGTGGTGTAGTCGACAATTATCACCATAAGCTACATTATTTATTGAGAGCCCTTACCGCCCCGTCACATATACTATTTTGATCCCGTGAGGGAAATTTGGTCTCTGCATTTATCCCAATCCGTGAATTAGTGAAACACACTCAGCACACAGTGAACACACAGTAAGGTGAAGCACACACTAATCTCGGCGCAGTGAGCTGCCTACAACAACAGCAGCGCTCGGGGAGCAGTGAGGGGTTAGGTGCCTTGCTCAAGGGCACTTCAGTCGCTTTTTACTGATTGGGGTTCAAACCGGCAACCCTTGTGAAGTGCTAGCCAGTAGGCCACGGCCTACTGGAGCAAGATAAAACTAAAAAAATCTTTTTTCCATCACTTTATCATGGTGTGCATGTGAAAGGGTTAATGATTGTGCACCCATCGGCCTGTATATGGTGGTGTTTAGTGAAGATTGGGTGATACAGTTGATGTTGAAATGTCTTTTCTGGTGAAATAAACACACACATTCATAGACATACAACCCCCTCTTGTAATGTTGCAACATGTTATAACATTCATACAGTTATAAACTGGAACATATACATATGCAGGCATACACATTCACACAGTTATAACTGTACATACTCCAAAACCTACATAATTCAAACCCTGACAAGATAATTTTCTTAGACACTTCAGTTAACTATAGTCATTAAAAGGTCAACTCACTCAGAAGGTAACATAACACTATAAAAGGCTCTTTTATAGCAGGACTTTGTATTTCTCATGTTGATACTTTGCATGGTTGTTATCCATTGTTATCATTTGATGACATAAATCTTATTGCAAAGTCAAATATCTTATGGCTTTTGAGATTTCTGTTAACGGCTATATGGTTTTGCGGTTTCTTCTGAATGCTGTACATGGGAAATTAGTAATTTCACAACACACCCTAACCCTGAGGACAACTGACATTATATGTAAGTACCACATTGAAATGTGTTGCTGTTGAATTTAACATGTTTATATGTTAAAATATATTACTTAGTAAGCAAATGTAGTTAATTACAGATCAATAATAGACATTCAACATTTATAACAATGATACCATGTGCACCTTTCAATAATGTCACTGTAGTATAGGTTTACAAAGAAACATTATAACTGACTTGCTTTTTTATCAAAATTTTCATGTATTTCATATATTGTTCATGAACTAAATGTTATTTGGTGTTTGTGTTTTTTCACAATTATTTAAAACTGCCTTTAATGCCATTTACAGTTGTGTGCATAATTTTACACACCCATGCTAAAGTTGACTAAAAAGAGGAATAACAAATAAGTCCAACCTTTAAAGACACCAAGTTTCTTTATGAATGAATAATGTATCGTGAAATAAATAAATGTTCTTCCTTAAAATATTGGGGAGTAAGAATACACACCCTTAAATTCCGCCAGGCCAGTTATTTCATGATTCTGTGATAATGATGGACACATGCACTTACGAGAGTTTTAGGTTCTGAGACTTTTTATGCTGTTTTGCATGCTAAAATGTGATTCATCACAAGTATCCTAAATACAATAAAGAATGGGAACATAACTTGGATAATTATACCATTAGTTGTAATGATGTATGTATGTATACCTGTATGTCTTGCTGGTGACCTCAGTGAAGTACCTGTTAAGCCATCGCTCGTCAATCCTCGTCTTATTTGTGCCTATAGGCTAGCCTATGTTTGTAATGCTGTATGAAACAGTGTGTGTGTGTGTGTGTGTGTGTGTGTGTGTGTGTGCCTATGATTCAAGTAGTAGATGTAGTTATTTCAAAGTAGAAAACAAGTATTTATTATGTGTAACATATTAAACAATGAACATTTTTGAAAGAAACAATGTTTAAAAATGGAAATGTTGTAAAATAATTACAAAGTAAATTATGAAAATGATACAATTCTGAATATGACGTATCATTGAACAATATGTTTAAATAACAAATGAATTAAAATAAAAAAATAAATAATGCGTTTAGCAATGTTGTAAAATAATTACAAAGTAAATTATGAAAATGATACAATTCTGAACATGACGTATCATTGAACAATGTTTAAATAACAAATGAATTTAAATAAAAAAAGTAAATAATGTGTTTAGCAAATGTTTCCATGAGGTTGGTTTTGTGTTGGGTTGGTTGTGGTGGTTGTTGTAGTTTTATTTTCATCGATCTTGACTTTCTTGTTTGTTTTTGATGGTTCTTCTTTTGTGTGTTGTTCTTGTGTTGAACTTGAACTTGAATCAGGTGCAGTTGGGGCTTCTTCTAGGAAGTCTTCAGCTGTTGCTAAAAATAGTGAGATTGTTAAATGACATAGTTACCTTAGTGTTTGTTATAGGTGTCATGAATTGTTTTTGGTAGTTGTTTTTAATTAATGTGTGTTTAAAATAGGGTTCGTTAGAGCAGGGGTTTCAAACTCAAATGAGCTGGGGGCCACTTCTGCCAACGTCATCTGATTGGAGGACTATGTCAATGTTAAAGAATAATACAAAAACATAAAAATCTGTGAGTATAAACAAAACTTTATGAAGGGGTTAAATTTACCCATCTCTCCAGTTGCCACTGGATGGCAAGCGCCTGAAATTATACACCTTTCAGTACATGGATGTTGAACATTTTGAGCATGTTCACTTTCTTTGTTGTCATATTATGCACATAACAAATTAACTACAAAACAGTAGGCCTAATTTGTAAACCAACAATAGTAAACTATTTCTAGCCTATAACCACAGTTGTTATTATAAGCCTACTATTATAGCCTCGTCAAATCAGTTGCACTGCTAACACCCCATACTACACAGTATATTCATACAAATAGATATATAAATAGATATTTATACATATATTTATTTTTTATTTTATATTCCATACCTGCCCATAAACCTGAGCAATAAACTGTACATATATATTACTTTTATATATATATTAGTTATCTAGAATGTATATACTCAACATACATGTATATACTGTAGACATAATGTCATTTGGAAAACCTGCATTATCCAACTATACACTGTACATTATTTATCTCTATTGTCTACACAGCCATACTCTACCTACACTTGGAACTTAATGCTTCTTTGCACTTCTGCTTGGATGTCAACTGCATTTCATTGACTCTGTACCTGTACTTTCCTAAATGACAATAAAGTTAAATCTAATCTAATCTAATCTAATTATTGTTTAGAGAGCTTGTAGATATACAGTACTATCCAGAATTATTGACACTATTGGTGAAGTGAGTAAATAGTGGAATATAAAATAATTCTTTGGGAATTGATCTTAATGCCTTAAGTAAACAATGAGGAATTATGCAATGTTTAAAGGGTAAGTTTGGTATTTTACACTTAAAGCCCTGTTTACAGATCGTCTCTGATGAAATAGAACGGTTAAGATTAAAATTTGGACACATGCTACTGTCCCGAGAATTTTAGGTTTCTTTCGCTTTCCCCAAAACCTGTAGAATGGGTGTATAGGTGCACTCGAACATATGCTTCATAAAACGCATTAAACTTTCGTTTACAAAGACGTGAAACTCACCGAGTGGTCAAGGGTGTTCACTGATATGCTCACACAAAAATCGCTGCAAAAGATGCTTTCCAACAGGTTTTATCGTAGTTTTTGTCCAATTCCATTGACTTGTATTGAAAGAGCTGTGTGAGGTACGGTATTACCAGGCGGGAAGGAAGTCGACCGGAAGTTGAAGTCGGCCGGGTGCCGACATCTTGTAGCAGAACTTCACTTGCGTTAGCATCCCATTGACTCCCATTCATTTTGGCGTCACTTTGACAGCGAATAACTTTACATCTGAGGCGTTTAAAGACTCCATTTGTCCATTATTTATTTCTAAAGATACACGACAATGTATAAAATGCTCCATTACCTTGTAGCTTATGTTATGGACCCGTAGAAGCAGTTTTTGTAAAAGTAGGCTAACGCTTGCGTCATAACCACGCGACTCTCTGTCGCACAGTAGAGAGATTACCGTATAGACGGGAGGAGAAGCTCGCGGGCAATCGGGGGGACGTGGAGGTAAAATGACAATATAATTAATCAGAATACCTAGCAAAAGTTTCTCCTGCTCCAAGCTTATGGACAGCTCCTACTCACACTCTCCGTCTCTGCAAGATTCGGAAGGGAATGATTCAGATTTCTCTTGGCACAGCTACTAGAAGACAGACGGGTTGCTCACGTGGTCCGTGTAACGCTTTGCTCGGTTTGAGTCTGCGCGTCAGGAAAGGAAGTGCTAAGAAATCGCTGAAAATGGGCTTCACTTGTCTCAATTGAGTTCCAATGGGGTCGCTGTGTCCATTTCTTTTACTGTCTATGGGTATTACTCCGCCGCTTCTTCTTCTGCTTCTTCTGTGTATTCAATGAAATGCCAGTGGTTTGCTTGCAATTGGCAAAGGTGCATTATCGCCACCAACGGGGCTGGGGTGTCTATTATACAAGCTCTCAACGGAAGAATCTACGGGTGTGAGACGTTTGGAAAAATAGATCCACAGTTTTACAACGAATGGTAAAACACCTGTTGGAAAGCATCTTTTGCAGCGATTTTTGTATGAGCATATCAGTGAACACCCCTGACCACTCGGTGAGTTTCACGTCTTTGTAAACGAAAGTTTAATGCGTTTTATGAAGGATATGTTCGAGTGCACCTATACACCCATTCTACAGGTTTTGGGGAAAGCGAAAGAAACCTAAAATTCTCGGGCCAGCAGCATGTGTCCAAATTTTAATCTTAACCGCATCAGAAACGATCTGTAAACAGGGCTTTAACTGTAAAATACCGAACTTACCCTTTAAGGACAGCAGTTTTTGTTTGTAAAAGAGTGATGTATCTACATAATTTATCTTTTTAATAACAGTGCTCATAAGTATTTGCAGATTTTTATTTGTAATGAGCAATTATTTCATGTAATCGCGGTAGTATACATTTTGATAACGTTGTTTTGTAGTTTGGAATTAAAACAGTTAATCATTAAAATATGCCTATATTTTACACAAACATTGCCATTACATTGAGTCACTTATTATTGCGATTTAACATAAACGTTTTGTTTGAATAGCTTTACGTTAAAGACTGTTTTGCACATGGCGGATTAGGCTACCGTAAATTCTCAAATTATGGCCGGGATTCTATTTACAGCATGGGCCCCGGAAGATGAAGCATGGTAAACTTCTAGGCTTAGCCTATTTCATTTAAACTCAATTGTTGCCGCATTTCAGTCGAGTAATTTCATAAAAGTAAATTATACATCATTAGAAAAATAAGTCAATCCAAGGCTACTTGGTTACGCAATAAGATTAACAACTGTCCTTAGCCGTTGCAGAATCAGTGTAACCTACGGCCACTATAGCTTAATTGAAACATGAGTGTATTTGAATAGAATCTTACCGTTTAAATAGAACGCCTGTGTGGCTTTCATTGTTTCCAGTTCTTCTTTAAGGTCTTGATTGTTTTTGGTGATGGTAATATTGTGTTGTCGCAGGAATGTTATAGTTTTTTGTTGTGTGGCTATTTCTGTTGTTATTGTCGTGAATGTGTTCTTGGTCCTTTCTATTACGCTATGTAGCTGTTGTGCTACCATGATTTTGTTTGTAGTAGGGTCTTGACATTGGTACTGTGAAAATAAAAAAATATATATGCTAATGAATAGATAGTAGAAGTAGTAGCAGCGTTGTCATTCTACAAACAAGTTTTGAAAAATGTAAATTGTTATTGTGAGGTTAGGCGAAAATAAAGATAGATTACTTACAGCAAGCAGTGTCAGCTTGTCCATCATAGTTTGAATTGTGGCGTTGGTTGCGGACTCCATGTCTGAAAAAAGTAGGCTATAGCCTAGTATGAAGGAAATTTTGCTTTTATAATAGATAATACGGAGAAGAAGTGTGTTGTTTTTGTTTTGTTGTGTATGTTAAACTGTGTGCGTGGAATTTACAGGTTTAGGCTACATTTAACGTAGCCTAGACTACTGTGAGAATTAGGCTACATTAAGTTATTTAGTCTAGGCTACTCTAACTAATTGGTCGTTGATGTTTATTATATGTTATGGGAATAAATATATTTTTAGTTGTAGGTTATGTTAGACTTACCTTTGGTTTAATGATTTCAATATGCTGTCGCGGTCGTGCAGAATAACTGTCCTTGGACGGTGGTCGGTCTATGAGTGAAAAGTGGAATTTTCCTCTCTTAGAGACGTGTTACGTAACGGATATGCTAATTAAAAGTTTTTCATACGTTGACAGAAATTGTTGTAGTAAACTGTTAGGATTAGACACGCATAGAATAATATGTTTTAATTGGATTAGGCTTTTCGTATATATTGTATATAAATCAATGTTTTGAAATAGGCTATAGATGAATGTAAATTGAATGTAGCGTGGTCAAATGATGCATTCGTTTTTGTGGAACTTTACAGGATGTCCCATTTTCAAGTGACCACTTCATTCGCTTTCCGTGGTTCACGCAGCTGCATGAAATGTTTTAGTCCTACAAGTTTTCGCCCCCCCAATGGACAGTTTCAAGACACCCCAAAAGTAAAGACTACCCGTAGGACTACATGACCTTGAACCTCTGGAAACTACAGTATATAAAGTAGTCTCACCCCTGTCCACTGTTACTGCACATTCGTCATAGCAATGGTGAAAGAAGAACTTCAGGATTTTCTTTAAGGCGATTCGTAAATATCGACTCTCAGACATTGCCGTGCATTCGCATGTGAGTTTTTGCCATTATGCGTGCTTATCAAAAGATTGATCACTTTACTGTTGCTCTTGTTGTGGTAGGCTATAATTATCCATAGACATGAAACGTTGGCGCACTGTTCTTGAGGTAGGCTATAATTATCATGTAAAGTTGGTTGGCGCAGTGTTGAACAGTATGTGTACGCCTAATAAGGCTAGGCCTGACTCTCTACGTCTGCAAAGGCATTGCACAATTTACAGGATACAATTAGTGTATTACCTGTTCAAAATTTTGGATAACTCTAGTCGTTAATAGGCAGAGATCATGATAAAAAATGTATTGCCTGCTACTATAGTTAAGGTGATCCTCGTCTTATTTGTTCCTATAGGCTAGCCTTTGTTTGTAATGTTTTATGAAACAGTGTGTGTGTGTGTGTGTGTGTGTGTGTGTGTGCAGGCGGAGAGCGTCTGTCGTAAGTGCGTGCATGTTATTCCAGTAGGCTGTAGATCTCTAAAACTCTGTCCAATTGATTTCAAACTTGGCAGACGTGTGGCTACAGACTCAAGTCTGTGCAATGCCAAGTTTGATGTTAATTGGACAGAGCATGCAAAACATATAGTTCAAATTATAAACGGAGCACACATTGGCTTTTGCCACACCTCCCCCCTCACACGGCGTCCCTTTAGCGCAGTAGCCTAGGAGGATTGGAGAGAGAAAGCGTTGGCAACATTGAAACAGTGTACGATGGTCTATACAGTCAAGCAATTGCTGTGTAGATCAGGTTAACTGATACTTGCATAATTATTATATCTGACCTCAACAATATAAGGACTGCCCCTGGATGCAGTTGCATGAAATTATTCCCCAGATTTTGTAAAAACACGCCACCCTCAAGGATGGCTTATGCGATGTCCATTCTAAACAACGTAAAAAATCTATAATAAACTGTAACTTCAAATAGTCTGCTTTAGACTGCTTCGCTAAAACAAACGATAGTCCAGACTGCACACGCCAAATCAACACAAACGACAATTACCCTTCATTAAGATGGTTTTACAAAGTCACACAAAACATTCTACTCTGGCTAAACCAGCTCATTCATTACAGCCTATATGCATGCTTTATATGGGCACTGAACACAATTTTTAGCTTCGGCTTATATTAATTATTGACAAAATCGTTTCCCAACTAGCCTAACTTACAATCGTGGGATGGCTTACTTTTTTAGATCTCAATGACTGTGTGATTGTAGCCTAGTGTGTTCACTGTTAAGTTCTTTTTTTTTTTCATAACTTCAAAATTACTTTAATAGCCTAGTTGTTCCCTCTTACAAACGTCTTAAGATTTGCACACCATTTATAGAAACCATTGTAGCTTAAGAGCGTCATGAAAACACTCGTAGATCTAGTGATCCACAGTTAAGAGCGTTTTAACAGGTATAGGCTACTTCTCACTGACGCCTCCAGCAGGACATAAACCCTACAGCGAAATTAACAACTAAGAGAGAGAGAGAGAGAGAGAGAGAGAGAGAGAGAGAAATACTTTATTGATCCCCTAGGAGAAATTCAAGAAGAATATAATTGTCCAGCTTAAATCCCCATTCTTTATTGTATTTACTTGTAATGAATCACATTTTGCCATGCACAATATTACATGTAATGGTCATAATTATGTGATTAAAAGCAGACAAAAATGCAATTACGTTATGAAAAGAGACATTACCAGTACAGTTTATCATTACCTTTGTGTAACCTATGTGTAGCCTATCTTTTATTAGGCCTATGAGGTAAAAGCAGAGAAAGGAACATGTGATTTAGTCTGTGTTACGTCAAAATGCAAGCCTAGTCTACATGTACATCATCAAATTCATGTACACTACATTAATGTCATTACAGAATTTCATACAACTCAATGCATTCATGGATAACACAAGTACAAATGATGCAGAGACAAAGGTAAATAATTGTACACTGCCATATGTTGTTACACACACAAACATACACACACGCACGCACGCACGCACACACACACACACACACACACACACACACACACACACACACACACACACACACACACACACACACACACACACACACCCTATATATATGCAACACTACCCAGGTAAGATTTTAGTCACAACAATAGGCTACACATTTCACAAAAGAATGTTATTGTTTCTTCATTTAATCTGTCTCTCAATATGTCTTTATAAGTACAGTATTTCTCTGTAATACCTGTTAAGCTTTTCTCCTTTTACACAATGACTTGTTACCACTATTATATGTCTACATGTTTAGCATACTGCTTCAGCTATCAGGATCATTATTATTATCTTTTTTTATATATTTGTTACCATTTGTAGACTATTAATAAACAGGGAAAATTATAAAATAATGATTCATTATACATTACTCACTGCATCAAGAAGGAATATGATTTGCATATGTTCATGTTGTGAAGATATTATCATTATCAAGATTTGTACCTTACAATCTCTAATACAACATATCTGTAAATAAATTATTACATACACATTATTCATCAATGTCACATAAAAATAATTACTCATCAAGCACCATAAAACTTATTGACTTCCACTCACATTCAAATCCAAGTCTTGTTCATGTACTTCAAAAATTCCTTTTAATTGTACATACCTTTACATTACCTTACCTTTACATTTTAAGCATTTACCTTTACATTTTATCTCTACATTTTAAGTATGTCATACCAACCAAGAAACTGCCATGAACAACATCACAATTTGGATAAAGATGTCTTATGTGCTTCAATTGTATTCATTACAATTTGTACATGTATGCTTTTTCTACAGAGACACGACACAGTTGACCTGGGATCATGTGAAACATCTAATAAAAACCACAGTTATAACACACGTTACTCTACTAAAACAAAAAGAAGCATCATTGCAGCTTCAAAAGCTAAATACAAAGCTCCCAAAATTCATGAAGCTGCAAAATCTAATGCCAGAAATGCCAAACAATTTCTGCAGAAATCACTTCAACAAAAAGCTAAAACCAGATGCAACAACCAACGTAAAGAAAAAAGAGACAATATTCAAAATGTAGCTATAGGCAACCAAATGTCCATGCAGCTGTGCTGGAGAGAAAAAAGGCTCAATATAAACAAACCCTTTCTGCAAATGCAAAAGCCAAGTACAGACGCAAAGATATCTATGAAGTGACAAAACAAAAATCCAAAGCTAGATACAGACAACCACATGTGTATCAAACAGCAAAAGAAAAATCTAAAGGTAGATACAAACAACCTCATGTACATAAAAAAGCAAAGCAAGCAGCAAAAGCAAGATATCACACTGATGCTGTTAACAACAAAGCAAAAACCTACTCCCGCAAACGATATCAAGATAATATTGTTGTTCAAAAGAATATAAAACAAAGAGCATCTTCTCAACGTGCAGCTGCAGCTCAGAAAAATGCAGATATTTACAATGCATTGGCTACATTTAGAACAAACAAAGATGCCTTGTGTGAATATCCTTGTTGTATGTGCCACAGACTCTGTTGGCTTACAGGAGTTACTACACTAAAACGAGATGATTCCTTTATCCGCAAATTTGTACCACATCTGACAGACATACACAAAAATGGCATGCAATGGCTTTGTCACACCTGCAAAAGACACATCAAACAAGGACACATGCCACCTCAAGCAGTAGCAAACAATCTCTCCATTCTACATGTAAATGGATTACAACCACTCAATGACCTGGAGAGTCACCTCATTTCTCCAACCATTCCATTCATGAAAGTAGTGTCACTACCAAAAGGCTGCCAAAGAGGAATACATGGACCAGTTGTATGTGTTCCATCTGATGTACATAAAGCAACACAAATCTTACCTCGCAGTGTGGATCATAACAGTGTAATCAAAGTGAAACTGAAACAGAAATTAAGCTACTCAGGACACTACTTATATCGCCAAGTTGACCCACTTAAACTGCGTCCTTGGCTCAACTACTTGAAGACCCATCATCCTGGATATACTGGTAAGAACTATGATGAAAACAAACATCCAATTATACAACATTAACTAACTACAAGAAGCTACTAAAATACAGAAATAGTTTCAAGTTTTGCAATCTATTGCTAACTACAAAAAAAAACACAAATTTCAAAAACAAGTTATGATATACTTTATTCAATAAACAACAACATTACATGAACATCCACCTACTTTAATTACTGTCTGAACACATTAACTGTTCATTTCCACTTACCAGACAAAATAATTGCTACGGACAACCTTCAGTCAACTTCAGAGGACACTCAACACATGATTCAAACTGAAGAATTCCATACCAACTCACCAAATGTAATGGAACAACCACAAACAAATGGTAAATGCACCTTCATTGCAAATAATACTCACATGTTACAAAAGAAATTAATTACTGCTTTCACATAATCAGCCATCACTAATAACAAATCAATAACTAAACAAATGAAATAACTAAACAAAGCATGTCATAAGTGCCCTAATACATCACCACTTGTATCCAATATATTTAAACATCAAATGTTGTAAAACAAACTCACATCACACGTTTTCAACTACACTCACTTGACCACTTACCATTATTAGAAAAATAATACTTAATCAAATTTCCATACAACTTTTCATTACAGATCAACCATCTGACATGACAACCATGGACAATGCCATTGGAATCTCACCAGAGGTAGATGAAAACTCACCAATCAATTCCAATCAACCTTCAAACACTGGTAAGTTTAACATTATATTTCACAACGAAACTTCAGACCTACTGTATATACAACACAAAAATCACCCTTTCAGTGTTTTGAAGTCCATATCTTTCACACATCAAACACTACAACCACAATACAAAGCTCACATTTACTAGTACTACTACTACTACTACTACTACAATACTACTAGTACAAATAGTAGTACCATTGCATCCAAATCTAAACTTACATCACAATAAAAACTATTTTGATTTGACACAACTTAATCAATTAGCATTTTTACATCCCAGTCACAAGTACACAACATTTGGTGACATCAAGTACAATTAAATTAGCACATAAATATCTAACTACAAATATATGTACACAATTTCCTTCCAACAAAAGAACAATACTATGACCCTAATCTATAAACCCCATCCATCATTTCGATTAACAGACTATTAAATATACATAACACTTATCATTGCATTTCTACCACATTATAATTAATACATAATATATGTGTTTTGTGTTACAGATGAAAACCCTGAAATCAAAACAAGTGCACCCTTATACTCATGTATGCAACCAGTAGACATTAGTGAGCATATAGCAGAAAGATCACAAGATGACATCTTCTGCATATCACCAGCAGAAGGAAATAAACCCTTACAAGCACTCGGTACAGAAGCAGACTGCTTTCCCACAAAATTCCCAAATGGAAAAAACACCTTTGAACAACAACGTCCAGTCAAGTTAGGGATTGGAACATATCTCAATCAGCGACTGTTCAATCTTCATAACACTTTTGCTTCTGATCCCACGTACATTTTCTGGGCACAATATGTAAAGGAAATGAAAGAAATCTCAGCTTGTGTTTCTGTCGCAATGCGCAAATCTTCAAACACATACAAGGGCAAAAAAAATCACATCTGACGAACTACTAGACAAAAACTACATCAAAGACGTGTTTAGAACTGATGAAGGATATAAATTCATGAAAACAGTCAGAGGTACACCAACATATTGGGAACAAACCCTCCGCGACCTAAAAGCAATGATACGCCAGCTAGGCGTTCCAACATTTTTTGCATCCTTTTCAGCAGCTGACAGACGATGGACAGAAATCATCAAATGCATATGCATCCAGCTAGGCAAACCTTTTGATGAAAACATGGACTGGTCGACATACTGTCAACTGATCAATGAAAACATTGTCACAGCTTCTAGGATGTTCGATCACCGAGTCAACACCTTCCTAAAAGACTTCCTGATGTCAAAAGCCAATGTCATTGGTTAAGTAACAGATTACTTCCACAGAGTAGAATTCCAAGCCAGAGGTTGGCCACATCTGCATTGTCTAATCTGGATTAAAGATGCCAAGGAATTCGGCAAAGACGATGACAACACTGTGTGCAATTTTATTGACACACATATCACCTGCTCCAAACCAAACTCTCAAACAGACCCAGAACTCCATGAGCTTGTTACAAGCTTACAAACTCATTCCAAACACCATTCCAAGTCATGCAAAAAAGGAAACAAGACATGCAGATTCAACTTTCCCCGTCCACCATCATGTAGGACTTTTATAGCCATTCCATCTCACCCGAAACCAAAGGAAAAAGTTGAAGCACAACAACAACTCAAAAGATTATGGGATATTGTCTTTACAAATCAAGATGAAAACATAACAACAGAAGCTCTCCTCATGCAAGCAGGTATGAGCCAAAGCAACTTTGAAAAATCAATCTGTGCAGTAACATAAAAAAAACCCATCTACTTAAAACGAACACCTCAAGAGATATGGATTAATGGATACAACCCATGGCTCTTGCGAGCTTGGTCAGCAAACACTGACCTCCAATTTGTACTAGATGCATACAGGTAAAAGGTCTACCTCATACATCTGTACACCAAATTTATCATAACATTCACTATCATTTAACAAAATAAACCCAACAACACATACAACACATAAAACTTTATTCACAAAAATCCCAAAAGACCAATGGAACAAACCACTAACCACTTATTCTGTACTCACTTTACAGTTGCATCATGTACATAGTCTCCTACATCAGCAAAGCAGAAAGAGAACTAGGATTACTGCTTAAAACTGCACAGAAAGAAGCACGAGAACATCACAACATGGATGCAATCAAAGAACTACGTACACTGGGACAAATCTACGTTCATCATCGAGAGGTAACATTACAGTTATTCATTTAGCAAACATGTTTATCCAAAGCTACTTACAGGAATGTGATAACAAAGGTATAACCCTTAGCAATTTAACATTTAAACAAAACAATTACAGTTGTAGCACAAGCTGCATTACCTGTTGTATTAATACAAATATTATCTGCAGTATTATCTACAGAACTATAAAGACATTTATCAGAACGGAACATATTACCAACCATCCCATATTTCTAACCTCTTAGATGTATGTGTCACTTAATATTCATTTCTATACAAACCAAGGCGGTGGATTCCTAAAGAAACACAAGCACCCACACCATAAGTGTATCTACATTAGCTAGCCTATATAAAAATTACATTTTACCGTAACTCGAAGAGCTGTAAACTGTGTTGTAAGGCTGCGTGTACAAATCCACTTGGAACTCCAGTGGAGCGACGAGAATCCTCGGTCTAACTGTTGATGTGCCGTGAGAAAGGTCGGAAATCTGTGACCCACCAGCCCAGCGGGCGTACTAAACAAAATCGGATATTTCAGGCAGTAAACCCCCCGGTAAGAACCAAACTAGATTTTGTTCAAATCTACACACCTATGGCTTCTGAAAAATGTAAGGTTCATTTATCAAATGTTATTTTGAAGTATTAAAAAACATCGTTGTTTTAGAATTTTTCGAACAAAATGGTTGGTAATTAGTTCCGTTACAATATACTTTGTAACATATGAAAATAATAACAACCTGCAACAAATAATACAAACATACAAATGAAAAATTCAACATTATAACCATTACAACCATATGCAATTTTGTGAATCTCTATACACATATTACACAGTGACATAGTAAAAAAAATCACTGACCATTGAACAAATAAACATAGTTGTACAAACACCCATATTAAAACAACTTTAATACATATCCACTTTCTTTATCTCCATTCAAAACCCAAAACATAACACCTAACACAATTACTATGAAATAACTACACTCTCTTTCCAACTATTTCAAGGTTAGCACCATGGAAGCAGTTTATCGAGTTACAGGAATGAAACTAAAAAATTGCACGCGTGCTGTCATTTTCATCCCAACTGACCCTGAATCTACTAGGTACATTTTCTTTCACAACACACCTCACTTTTGTACCAAATAGAAAAATCATAAACATACACCACACAACATAATACTATAAAAGTGATTTCCAACACCAGGTAAATGAATGAAACCACTTAACTCATTATACACAATCAAATTAAATTCCTTCACCATCCTTCTTGAAATAACACCAATGCATGTTTCATTACAGGCTCTCCCTACCAATTCAACAAATACAAACACTCAACAAAGGCTGCACAGACATCTGGTGCAAAAACATAGTGGATCGCTACATAACTCGTCCTGACAACCACATGTTTGATGACATGTCATTGGCTGAATTCTGTTCCTACTACAGGATATGTCCCAAAAACTCAATATCCAAAACACAACAGGACAATGACAGTGATGATTCAGATGAAGACCAAACAGTCTACAGACTCAAAGACAACATGGGTTACATAATGAAACGGTATGTTTCCATCCCAGCCTTCAACATTAGAAACACACATATTCAAAACACCAAACCTGCAACACACAATAAATGTCAAGAAAACACTCTCTAGACATTTTCACATGTCTAAACATCATTTCACGTCTAAACATCAGTTGTTCAACTATATCTTTCATATTTCTTATTGTAGGACCAAAAAAACAGCTGTCATCAGATTTCCAAAATTCATTGAAGAAACAGACCCAGAAAGATTCTACAACAACCGCCTAAAACTATACCTGCCACATCGCACTCATACCCTCAAACCACCGCAGTATGACACCTATGAAGATTATTACAACAACGGAAGATATACTGACAACTCAAACAACACAACAACCATCAAAGAATTGGTGGAAGAGAAAGAGAAACTGTTTTCAACACTATCTGAAAACACATTAGACCAAGCATTTGAAACCATGGCAGAAAACGACCACTCAGATGCCTGGGCAGATATAGCTCCAATTTCCGAACAACATCGCATTAACACAAAACCAAACAGTCCACAACCAAATGCTGACGAAGACATTGAAGACATTCCAGAACTTTCCACTTTTGATGCTCACTCAACAAAAAATGTTCCATTATACACAATCCACAAATCAGAAACAACCATATCCAATGATGAAGGCATCAAGATCATTCAAAACCTTAACACAGAACAAAAAACAATCTTCAACCACATCATCAGCTGGTGCTACCAGAAAGTTATTAACTACGAAGTCCCACCTCTACGTACATTCATCACTGGTGGAGCAGGTACAACATAACACAAGCAATATCAATAACACAAGCACTAATGCAACACAACCCCTACAAAAATCACACTAATTTGAACTAATCTCTTCCTGTAGGTACAGGTAAAAGTACACTGATTAAGGCTATCCAGTTTCAAGTCCAAAAAATATTTGCACAAACAGCACAAACCCCAGACACTTCTACAGTGCTTCTATGTGCACCAACTGGTAACTTTTTTCACATCAAAATCACTTAAAATTCAATCACACTTTATTACTGTGAAATAAAACAACACTAACCAAAACATTTTACTTTGCAGGAACAGCTGCATTCAACATTGGTGGACGTACACTTCACAATGCATTTTCCATACCTGTTCAACAGCACCACTACATACCTCTTAATGAAGATACTGCAAACTCAATCAGAATGCAATACAACAATCTCCGAATGCTCATAATAGATGAGGTAAGACACACTTATTATTATTATTAACATAACGCATAATGCATTAAATACAATTAAATCTCACAAAATCTCCACTCTAACACACAGGTATCAATGGTTCCACCACACATACTGGACAAAGTCAACCTTCGCCTTAACCAGATACTGAAGCCCCTATCTTCAACAGCTACATTTGGAAACATACCTGTAATAGTTCTAGGCGACTTCTACCAACTTGCCCCAGTTCGTGCATCACCACTTCTTTTCCATGACCCAGGATCTTTGTCCCCATCACTATGGGACCAATTCAGCATATACACCCTCACTGAAATAATGCGACAAAAAGATGACCTTGACTTTGCTCTTCTACTCAACCGCATCAGAACTCTCACAAAAGAAGATCAAATCACCCAAGAAGACGAACACCAGCTCATACAACGTTGCATTACAAAACACAACCTAGACCCCACTGTATTGCGTCTATACGCCACAAACAAAGAAGTAGACGAATACAATAAAAAGAGGATGACTGCATTTACATCAACTATAACACTTGTTGCCCATGACACAACCACAACAATGAAAGGGAAAACAAGAATTGAACAAGCACCAATCCAGTTTCACGCCTCTGAAGGTTGCATGCTCCCAGAAACCCTGACTGTGGCAGTGGACAGCAGAATAATGGTCATTGCAAACGTGGATGTCACTGATAAGAACACTAACATGCTATTTACAAAGTTTCAATATACACATTACACCCATCTCTTTTACCAACACCAAACAAAATACACCATCACACAAACTAACTAGACTTTATGCTTTCAGATGGAATTGTCAATGGCGCCATTGGGACAGTGAAATTAATTCACAAAAACATGCAACAATACAACTTGCCTCAATATATTGCCATCAAATTTGACAACAGCAAAGTCGGAATTCAACGCCAAAGACAACAACCTATTCTACCAAATATGCAACCCAACTGGGTATTACTGGAACCACATAAATCTCAAGCAATCCAACGCGGAACAAAAACCCACATCCGTTATCAATATCCTCTAAAATTGTCATTTGCCAGCACAATACACAAAGTACAAGGAGCAACTCTCCCAGCAGTCTGTGTGGATCTAAAACATGTTCAAAGTCCAGGACAAGCATATGTTGCTCTTTCACGAGCACAAACACTTAAGAACCTGTACATTGCAAACTACAACAAAAAGACAATATTCACAAACCCAAGGATCACTCCCGCATTACAAGCCATGCCACAAATACCACAAACAACACTCACGCCACTCAAAACATTTAATACATCAGAACCACAACATAACCACTTCATCATTGCACACCTCAACATACAATCCTTCTTCAAACACCACAAAGACCTTCAAGTCCAACAAGACCTTCTTTACGCATCCATACTGGTACTTTCTGAGACATGGTTAGACCAACAAACACTCTAACTTTGCCAGGTAACCACTTCTACACAATCTAAGATACCTTATAATCATCCAAATATTAACAACACCCAAACAAATTAATAATTAACAACAATCAAACAAAAACATCTCACACTAACAACCACCACTAACTGTTCTATTTACACAGGTTTCACCACCATAAGATATGACAGACAATCCAAACATGGAGGAGGACTACTTTGCTACATCAAAACAGACAATACAACAACACTTCTTCATCAAGACACGGATGAACATAACAATCAAATGTTATGCTTCAAAATCCATCCACAAAACTTCCTGATAGCTGCCATTTACAGGTAATCTCCTTAAATTATCACACAACACCATCACACACATAACAATAAAAACAAAATACACGTTTTTTACCACACATAAAAAAAATTAAATAAAAAAAAATGCATAACAACACCCATCAAACCTATCACTACCAATTATCACTTCAATATATCAATTAAAATATTACTTTCTTGTCTAAAAATAACAAAAAAACTAACCTTTACCTCTGTCACCAGACCTCCATCTACACCAATCACAACACTGCAAAAACTACCATCAAAACTAAATGAACTAGCACAAACCTACAACTGCAACTCCACAATTATCATTGGAGACTTCAATGAAAACATACACAGTAATGTCACACCTCTCAACAAAACCTTCACAATGCAAGGATACCATCAACTCATCTACCAACCTACCACCAAAGCAGGAACTACAATTGATCACATCTATACAAAAACAATGTTGCCTTCCACTGCTGGAGTCCTTGCAACACATTTTAGTGTACATCATGCAACATATGCAATGTTTTGCTGCAACCTCACAACAAAAGGTTTGTTAACACATTCTACATGCTCCAAGAAACACTCACACAAATACTGAATAGCAAATAACACACAAACACATCTAACATACATATCACTAATTCACACATATTCACTATTGTTCTTCTATGCCCTGTCATTACAGATGTATGCTCAAGTCTTTCAAATGTAAAGGCTTTCGCACAACAGGACGCAAAGACCCAGCCAACCAATGAACAGACAAACACAACTACTACAAACATCAAAGCTAAACACACAAAAAAATCAAAACATCAAACCACAACCACACCGCTCCCAGAACCTCTATTACCACAATTACCATGCTACCAACCAACATGTAAGTACCTCAACATTATTGCCTTAAATTCAACCATCACGTAACAGTAAAGAAAATTAAAATGTAACACAAAAAATATGACATCACATTAATATGTATACATCTTTACACAGCACACCCAACCACCATGGAAGGACGTCATAAAGCAGTAATCATAGACCTATGGTGTGGCAACAACAATGTTTACATCCTTCAAGAGTTCTTTCACAACCATAGATTCATACAAAACAATATATTACTGCCTGGAGTGCAAGCCACCAACTCTTGTGGATATATAGCTGCAAGTGCTGCTCTAGAAGCTCACAATTCCATAGACTGGTTCACACACGACTACCTACCTGCCATGACAAACCCAGGAATCATTAACCAGTACAATGCAATACTCAACATCAACAATCAACATGCCTCTTTCCTCACAGATCACCAAATCCTCCGAATACTACACATCAAATCACACTGTCCAACTGGAATACCATGGATAACACTACTACCATTCAACTACTTCACAAACAGCGTAGAACGACACCTGGCCAGAACAAAATACCACAACAAAACATTCATATCCATTGTCAATACCACATCTGTAACCGGACCCTTCACACAGCATGCCATTGGTGACCATTGGATAACAGTCATATACAAATGTCAATAAAAACAAATTTTGTGTAACTTGTTTAAATGTCTCATACATATAATGTTTTGTCTCAATTTTGGTTGTTAACTGTTGATTAAACCATACTTTGTTAATATTATTTATTTGTTCTTCCCTTTTATTATTATACAACACTTTCAACATTATGCATGTAACAGTTAGACTTATATTAGTAGATACAATGCCTTAAACATAGATAAAATTACTATCAGTGAATTAATTTACATAACTTTTAATATAAACTCTGTACTCTGATTCATGCAAAATCCTCACATTTCATATAATATTTCACATCCTATGAATACATTTTAGCAGCATTATGGACATAACATGAAATACACACACTTTACAAGTGTCCTACAAACTCTGTAAATTATTAAACAAACTACCAATGTAGCATGAAAAAAGACTTGCTTGAACACAATAAGTGTCTTTTTGAAACTCATTTTTATAATACATTATATAGGGAAAACCACTGTTATGAATGTGACATTTTCACATTACGGATCTTAAGTGTCTAAACTAATGACTTTTGATATAAAACTTACATAGTAATAGCAAATAATTACAAAACTCTAAATTATCCATGATCCACAGGAATACTCCAGACAGTCTTTTAAAATATACAACTCTATACATAAACACGCAATACAGCCAAATTGCTCCACGTCATTTATTTTTGCGGAAAGCCAGTGCAGGCCTGAGCGGCGGTCATATTTTGTACCGCCATGCGGTACATCTAGTTATAATAATTTTTCTTAAAACATTTTCTAAATCGAATATAAAAATAATGTTGTAATAAACATAGTGCTTTGCAAAGGATGGTGCTTTTAAAAAACATTTCTGTTCTGTGTCTGTTATCTCCAGAAGTTGGTTGATAAGGAGTTGCTTCCAATACTAAATTCAATCTATTTCATGTGTGCTGGAAAAGCGAGTGTTTTGAGATTTGTTCTTTGGAGTAGATTAGATGTCTTCTCTTCCCATGTTTTGCTTCATAGAATTAGAAAATGTACTTTAAACAAAAGAAAGCAAATATTATAATCGATTTAAATTCGGAAACCTTGTATAGAACAATTTTAATTGCAACACCCTCTTTTTACTTTCAGGTTTTACTTTCAGTTTCAATGTGTTTTAATGGAAGAATAAACGGCACTTAATTTCTGTTCGCCGCAGCTTTGCTAAGTATTCCTTCTCCCTACTTTCTGCTGACGGGAGTTTGTGGTTTGAAGTATTCTTGAGTTTTACTTTCAGAATGTGGCTGATCTCATTACAGTCGGAGTGAAGCACTGCTCTCAATATTCTGACAGATGAACTCGACCCATCTTCATTTCCTAGCACTCACTTTTAATGTCATTTCTGCTGCAATGTTCGAGCGCTCTTTCTCTCCATCTCTCTTTCTGTCCCTCCCCATCCACTGGACACCTTTTTGTTCCAGGGCTTCTTTCATCCCTCAGACTAGGAGTTTTCAGTCTTCCCAATCAACCTTTCATCCAGCAGGATCTTTGCCATCCGTCTGTGCCCATCTGTGGGTCTTTCCATACTCCTCACTACTAAAATATAAGTTAATTTGTTGCTGCTAAAGCATAAAAGTCAAGTGTGTGATTTCTGCAAAACCAGAGTCTTATTGAAACATGAACAGGTTCACTCAGACCTCTCCCATTCAAATGGAAATGATTTCGCATTCTGAATATCTTTCATACTCACTCTCTTAATATTGTTATAAACGGGTCCAGTAACAAGCTTTGTGCAACACCACACAATCACAAGCAGTCAGAACATATTTGATGTAGTGCTGTCAAATCAATTAATCATGATTAATTGCATCTAAAATAAAAGTTTGTAAATGTAAAATATGTGTGTGTGACACACATATTATATACTTACGAACTTTTATTTTAGATGCGAGTGTGTATCAGGGGCATTTCCTCCCATGAAGGGGCATGCATGTGTGTATAGTATTATTGTTATGTTTTTTTATGTGTATTAATTATTGTTTTTTTTTTTACAGTAAGCTACATGAATCTCTGTATGTGCTATATCTAGAGGAAGTATGTAAAATGCAGTATATACAATATATTTTAGTGATTTCTGAATATTAATGACGGCAGTAAATTATTTATCAACTGCATATTATGCCATAAGCTTTAAACAATTGTTTTTAAATACATAAAGTGTTGTATAATGCACAACTTAATTCCCCTATTACTTCATAAAATTGTCACGTACTGCTCAGAGACACGAAGTAGGAGATCCAAATGCAGCTTTATTTTGTGGGGCAATCCAGAGGCGTAATCCAACATACAGGCTAGGGTCATACACAGGAAAGCAGTCCAAAACAAAGAAACAAACAAACAAACAAAACAGGCAGGGACCAGAGGCAAGAGAGTAATCCAGGGACCAGAGGCAAGAGAGTAATCCAGGAAACAGGGCAAGATATCCAAAAACAAGAAAAAAGACAACCAGGGAAACGCTCAGAATAGCAGTGTAACACTTAACAAGACTTCGCGGTGAGTGAATGAATGAACAAGGTATATATAGACAGACTAACAGGATGATGAGACAGGTGAATGCAATCAGTGAATGAGGTACAGGTGAATGTGATCAGTGATAAGTGATGATGAGTCCGGGCAGTGAGTTATGGGAAATGTAGTTAGTGAGTGAATCTGATGTGGACTGCCCTCTGGTGGCTCACAAGGGCAGCTCCAGCTGGTGATCGTTACATAGCCCCTCCCCAAAGAGCGGCTTCCAGACGCTCCAAAACTGTCCAGGTGGGAGGTGGCCCGGAGGGGGATCCGGGGGCGGGATGGAGGGCCAGGTCCGTGGAGCGGAAGAGGACCTTGAGACTGTGGTAATACGGGAGGCCAGGACGGAGCAGGCAGTCCATCAGGCGGCCAGGGCGGAGACGACCCTCCATCGGGCGGCCAGGGCGGAGACGACCGTCCATCGGGCGGCCAGGGCGGAGACGACCGTCCATCGGGCGTCCAGGGCGGAGACGACCGTCCATCGGGCGGCCAGGGAGGAGACGACCGACCCCTCGGGCGGCCAGGGCGGAGACGACCCCTCGGGCGGCCAGGGCGGAGACGACCCCTCGGGCGGCCAGGGCGGAGACGACCCCTCGGGCGGCCAGGGCGGAGACGACCCCTCGGGCGGCCAGGGCGGAGACGACCCCTCGGGCGGCCAGGGCACAGGAACAGACACCGGCTCAGGGACTGGAACAGACACCGGCTCAGGGACTGGAACAGACACCACCGGCTCAGGAACAGGAACAGACACAGGCACCGGCTCAGGAACAGGAACAGACACAGGCACCGGCTCAGGCTCAGGAACAGACACAGGCTCCGGCTCAGGAACAGACACAGGCTCCGGCTCAGGAACAGACACTGGCTCCGGCTCAGGAACAGACACTGGCTCCGGCTCAGGAACAGACACTGGCTCCGGCTCAGGAACAGACACTGGCTCCGGCTCAGGAACAGACACTGGCTCCGGCTCAGGAACAGACACTGGCTCCGGCTCAGGAACAGACACTGGCTCCGGCTCAGGAACAGACACTGGCTCCGGCTCAGGAACAGACACTGGCTCCGGCTCAGGAACAGACGTGTCAGCGGCCATCTTGTCCATAGAAACTGGCTCGGTGGAGACCATCTCGTCCTGAGACACTGGTTCGGTGGCGGAGGTCATCGTGTCCGGAGACACAGGCGTGGAGTCGGCCATCGTGTCCGGAGACACAGGCGTGGAGTCGGCCATCTTGTCCGAAGACACAGGCGTGGAGTCGGCCATCTTGTCCGAAGACACAGGCGTGGAGTCGGCCATCTTGTCCGAAGACACAGGTGTGGAGTCGGCCATCTTGTCTGTAGACACAGGCGCAGAAAGAGGAAGAGGAACAGATTCAAGCTCAGTATCTGGATCAGTTTCAGGCTCAGGAACAGATTCAGTCTCGGCGGGACGAGACACTTGACGGGCGGACGTGACGTGAAGCTCAGTCTCTGGATCGGCAGAAGTGACGTGAAGCTCAGTCTCTGGATCGGCAGAAGTGACGTGAAGCTCAGTCTCTGGATCGGCAGAAGTGACGTGAAGCTCAGTCTCTGGATCGGCAGAAGTGACGTGAAGCTCAGTCTCTGGATCGGCAGAAGTGACGTGAAGCTCAGTCTCTGGATCGGCAGAAGTGACGTGAAGCTCAGTCTCTGGATCGGCAGAAGTGACGTGAACAGTCTCTGGATCGGCAGAAGTGACGTGAAGCTCACTCTCTGGATCGGCAGAAGCGACGTGAACAGTCTCTGGATCAGCAGAAGCGACGTGAACAGTCTCTGGATCAGCAGAAGCGATGTGAACAGTCTCTGCATCAGCAGAAGCGACATGAACAGTCTCTGGATCAGCAGAAGCAACGTGAACAGTCTCTGGATCAGCAGAAGCGCACTCTGAGCTTGACGGGACCAGCGGCGGCGAGGGCTTTGAGCTGGGTAGGACCAGCGGCGAAGAGGACTCTGAGCTGGTTAGGACCAGCGATGAAGAAGGCTTTGAGCTGGACAGAACCAGCGGCGAAGAGGGCTCTGAGCTGGGCGGGACCAGCGGCGAAGAGGGCTCTGAGCTGGACGGGACCAGCAGTGAAGGCTCTGTGCTGGACGGGACCAGCGGTGAAGACTCTAGCTTGGCGGGCATGTCGCTTGCTGTCTTGGCTTCGGCAGATCTGGCGTGAAGTGCAGGCTCGGCTGGACTGGCGTGAAGTGCAGGCTCGGCTGGACGGGGGTGCCACGGAAGGAAGCTCTCCAGACATCTGGAGAGTGCCTCTCTCCAATCCAGACCAGAGAGATCGGGGAGTTCCCTCGGGTCGACCTCCTTAGCCCCCAGCCGGTAACATAACTTAATAGCATCGTCACCCAGAGAGCAAGAGGCAGCGAGAGGAAAAAAACCCCAGGTGTACTGGAACAGATCGAGGCTATCCAGGGCTAAGGCCGCGATCTGTCCAGCGAACTCCCGGCTCAGGCTGGGAAGATCAGGTGAGATCCGTACTGCTGTATTACAGGAGGTCATAGCTGCTGGATCTGAAGTGTGGCGAAGTCTTCTGTCACGTACTGCTCAGAGACACGAAGTAGGAGATCCAAATGCAGCTTTATTTTGTGGGGCAATCCAGAGGCGTAATCCAACATACAGGCTAGGGTCATACACAGGAAAGCAGTCCAAAACAAAGAAACAAACAAACAAACAAACAAAACAGGCAGGGACCAGAGGCAAGAGAGTAATCCAGGGACCAGAGGCAAGAGAGTAATCCAGGAAACAGGGCAAGATATCCAAAAACAAGAAAAAAGACAACCAGGGAAACGCTCAGAATAGCAGTGTAACACTTAACCAGACTTCGCGGTGAGTGAATGAATGAACAAGGTATATATAGACAGACTAACAGGATGATGAGACAGGTGAATGCAATCAGTGAATGAGGTACAGGTGAATGTGATCAGTGATAAGTGATGATGAGTCCGGGCAGTGAGTTATGGGAAATGTAGTTAGTGAGTGAATCTGATGTGGACTGCCCTCTGGTGGCTCACAAGGGCAGCTCCAGCTGGTGATCGTTACAAAAATAAACAAAAATAATTCAACATCCTAATCTTGAAAAACAGGTCAAAATTGATTTATTTTATAACTTCTAAATCTGCATGAAAAAAGTAATAAAACAGTGTATTTTGTATTATTTTGATTTCATTTTTATTTACAAAATTGTATTTTTTTCTAAAAGGGCATGAAATAAATAAAAAATTGCCATCATGGCCCTTCACACAAAGAAGAAATACACGAACGACATATATTTAAAACCACAAGTTGACCAACATGATCATAATAAAATGGTTCTGAAAAACACAAAGACACGGATGAATTTCCACCATTTCATTACCAGACAAACATGACCAAACAACAAGACCCCAAGTGAGTCCAACAAACTTCTGATCAAAAATGGAGAACAATTCATCTCCAGATGCTGTTCCATCACAGGATGCAAAGAGTGGCTAGAAGTATTGAAAAGAACAAAGAGGACAACATATTAGATATATTACAAAACATAATGATACAGTCAGAGACAGATAGAAAATATAAAAAAATTACAATTAAGGAAAAAACACTGTGTGTGTGTGTGTGTGTGTGTGGACATGTTTTTCTACACCGGTGGGGACTTAAACCTGAATGCACACAGACTCATGGGGACTCGTGTCACCGTGGGGACCTAAATTGAGGTCCCCATGGGTACAAAAGCTTATAAATCATACAGAATTAGTTTTTTTGAAAATGTAAAAATGCAGAATGTCTCCTGTGATGGGTAGGTTTAGGGATAGGGGCAGTGTAAGGGGATAGAATATACAGTTTGTACAGTATAAAAACCATTACGTCTATGGAGAGTCCTCACAAAGATAGTGCACCAGACATGTGTGTGTGTGTGTGTGTGTGTGTGTGTGTGTGTGTGTGTGTACTACTTACATTTCAGAAATTCCACTGATAATCCATCACAACATGTGGGTTCACAGCAACCTGTTTCTCACCATTTGCCCTGTCGTTTTAGATGGCAATTTTCCTCTCTCTGGATTAATACATACAAAGTGCCTAAAGGGTCAGGAAACAGACAATATGTCACAGGTCGGGGTGGAGCGCCAGCGGGCCGCCCACCCCTTCGCTTGCGTGCCGCCCCTGAGGAGCTGGCCGTGGACATGAAGGAGACAGGCAGACACAGAATTCAAAATAAATATACTCTTTATTAAATAATAAAAACAATTTTAAAAACGTCTCTTCAGCATTCTCTTCTGTTGGGGAGCAGGTTCTTCACTGGACTCAGACAGAGAGTGGAGGATACATATATCTCACAGCATTAGCTGGTTCTTCACTGGACTCAGACAGAGAGTGGAGGATACGTATATCTCACAGCATTAGCAGGTTCTTCTCACAGCCCTAGCAGGTTCTTCACTGGGCTCGGAGAGTGGAGGAAACGTATAACTCACAGCATTAGCAGGCCCTTCCAGCATTAGCAAGCTCTTCCAGCATTAACAGGCTCTTCCAGCACTAGCAGGCTCTTCACCAGCCTCGGGCAGAGAGAGGAATGAACGTAATTCACAGCTTCCGCTTTCTCTTCTTCAGCGAGCTCTTCGCGTATCTCAGCACCTTCAGACAGAGAGAGGAATGAACATAATTCACAGCTTCCGCGTTCTCTTCTTCAGCGAGCTCTTCGCGTATCTCAGCACCTTCAGACAGAGAGAGGAATGAACATAATTCACAGCTTCCGCGTTCTCTTCTTCAGCGAGATCTTCGCGTATCTCAGCACCTTCAGACAGAGAGAGGAATGAACATAATTCACAGCTTCCGCGTTCTCTTCTTCAGCGTACTCTTCGCGTATCTCAGCACCTTCAGACAGAGAGAGGAATGAACATAATTCACAGCTTCCGCGTTCTCTTCTTCAGCGAGCTCTTCGCGTTTCTCAGCACCTTCGGACAGAGAGAGGAATGAACATAATTCACAGCTTCCGCGTTCTCTTCTTCAGCGTTCTCTTCGCGTATCTCAGCACCTTCAGACAGAGAGAGGAATGAACATAATTCACAGCTTCTGCGTTCTCTTCTTCAGCGAGCTCTTCGCGTATCTCAGCACCTTCAGACAGAGAGAGGAATGAACATAATTCACAGCTTCCGCGTTCTCTTCTTCAGCGTTCTCTTCGCGTATCTCAGCACCTTCAGACAGAGAGAGGAATGAACATAATTCACAGCTTCCGCGTTCTCTTCTTCAGCGTTCTCTTCGCGTATCTCAGCACCTTCAGACAGAGAGAGGAATGAACATAATTCACAGCTTCCGCGTTCTCTTCGCGTATCTCAGCACTTTCAGGCAGAGAGAGGTTAATGGCATTTCACCAATGCAGCAGGTTCAGGCAGAGAAGAGATTAAAGTGGTGTTTCACCAATACAGCATATTCAGGCAGAGAAGAGGTTAATGAACAGCTGTGACTGCGAGTGAACAGCAGAAACAATTCCCACACTCGCATATCCACCACACACTGCAAGGTTCCACTCGTGCTCATTTCCACAATAAAACTGCAATTCAACAGACTCACGGTGCACCCAAGGCTTCCGCCCGCAATCCAGCCGAAGTTTTCTCTGTCTCTCTCTTGCTCTCTCTCTCGCGGCCTCCCTCCGCATCAGCGGCCGCGGCCGCTCACGTGCTGCGCGCCTCACATCTCCTCGTGCCCTCCTCTCCCCTCCTTCTCTCTTCAAAATGGCCTTTTATACTCAACTTTTGGGAGCATGTGCCCCAATCAGCACTCTAGCTCCTCCCCCTCCACACCTGCCGCTCATTTCTTTTCTTTTTCTTTAATCACCCGGTGACATCCTCCCCCACCAATCCGCTCCAGTCCCTGGAGCGGGATGCTGAAAAAAAAAAGAGAAAAAAAAAAAGGGAAGAGAAAGAGAGAAAAAAAAAAAACTGGTCGCCATACCCTCGGCCCACGGTCGCTCAACTCAGGGCGGCATCCTGCCGACTACGCCATTTATGTCACAGGTCGGGGTGGAGCGCCAGCGGGCCGCCCACCCCTTCGCTTGCGTGCCGCCCCTGAGGAGCTGGCCGTGGACACGAAGGAGACAGGCAGACACAGAATTCAAAATAAATATACTCTTTATTAAATAATAAAAACAATTTTAAAAACGTCTCTTCAGCATTCTCTTCTGTTGGGGAGCAGGTTCTTCACTGGACTCAGACAGAGAGTGGAGGATACATATATCTCACAGCATTAGCTGGTTCTTCACTGGACTCAGACAGAGAGTGGAGGATACGTATATCTCACAGCATTAGCAGGTTCTTCTCACAGCCCTAGCAGGTTCTTCACTGGGCTCGGAGAGTGGAGGAAACGTATAACTCACAGCATTAGCAGGCCCTTCCAGCATTAGCAAGCTCTTCCAGCATTAACAGGCTCTTCCAGCACTAGCAGGCTCTTCACCAGCCTCGGGCAGAGAGAGGAATGAACGAAATTCACAGCTTCCGCGTTCTCTTCTTCAGCGAGCTCTTCGCGTATCTCAGCACCTTCAGACAGAGAGAGGAATGAACATAATTCACAGCTTCCGCGTTCTCTTCTTCAGCGAGCTCTTCGCGTATCTCAGCACCTTCAGACAGAGAGAGGAATGAACATAATTCACAGCTTCCGCGTTCTCTTCTTCAGCGAGATCTTCGCGTATCTCAGCACCTTCAGACTGAGAGAGGAATGAACATAATTCACAGCTTCCGAGTTCTCTTCTTCAGCGAGCTCTTCGCGTTTCTCAGCACCTTCAGACAGAGAGAGGAATGAACATAATTCACAGCTTCCGCGTTCTCTTCTTCAACGTTCTCTTCGCGTATCTCAGCACTTTCAGGCAGAGAGAGGTTAATGGCATTTCACCAATGCAGCAGGTTCAGGCAGAGAAGAGATTAAAGTGGTGTTTCACCAATACAGCATATTCAGGCAGAGAAGAGGTTAATGAACAGCTGTGACTGCGAGTGAACAGCAGAAACAATTCCCACACTCGCATATCCACGACACACTGCAAGGTTCCACTCGTGCTCATTTCCACAATAAAACTGCAATTCAACAGACTCACGGTGCACCCAAGGCTTCCGCCCGCAATCCAGCCGAAGTTTTCTCTGTCTCTCTCTTGCTCTCTCTCTCGCGGCCTCCCTCCGCATCAGCGGCCGCGGCCGCTCACGTGCTGCGCGCCTCACATCTCCTCGTGCCCTCCTCTCCCCTCCTCTCTTCAAAATGGCCTTTTATACTCAACTTTTGGGAGCATGTGCCCCAATCAGCACTCTAGCTCCTCCCCCTCCACACCTGCCGCTCATTTCTTTTCTTTTTCTTTAATCACCCGGTGACAAATATGTAATTAAGATTGGTTCTAAGTTTTTGAGGCTTATCATGTTTTTGAAATTGGACCATATATTAGAGCATGTCCACTAATTAAAACACCTGATTTAACTCATTAGCTTGCTAGTGTTAAAGAGGGAGACATCTAAATCTTATTCACCCTAAAACGTATCTCTTCTCGAGTTGAGAAACATTGTGTCAAAGGCCTCAACAGATAATATAACTATAAAAGGCAAGTTCTGATACTGAATACATGTGTAAAATGCAGGCTAGGTTGTTACCGCTGAATGAACTCCAAGGTACAGACTGCCTCCTCCTGATTGAATATGTAATATGCTGTGAACAGTATGGCAAGGCCAGACAGGAAGCTGGGCTGAATTCCTCACACACAACTTGGCCTTCCAGTGTCCACTTGTCAAAGTGTCTCCTAAAACAATACCACATGTGACAATAGTTATTTTTAACTATAGGCCTACCATTTTTATTTTTCAGCTTTTTACATTTAAACTATATTTTAGTATTCAGAGTGCAGGAAAGAAAAAGTCATTACAAACAAACAATAAGTTTCTCGTGAGCTCGTGAAAGTCTGTATATTTTTATTTTTGCTAAGGTGACAATTTTAACATGCTATATAAAAATATCTGTGGGGTATTTTGAGCTAAAACTTCACATACACACCCTGGGGACATCAAAGACTTATTTTACATCTTGTGAAAAGGGCATTATAATGCCCCTATAATTTGTAACCATAAGGCCGTGTGTCCAGCAAAGCATTTTTAGCCAGATGAAAACGTTAGGCGCTCTGCTGAAAACGCCTAGCTATGGGCGCTTGAGAGCGTTTTGGCAGCGCACGAGCGCAGTATTTCTTTCAGTTGAGACGCTTTGCTTATTATGATATGGAATATCCGTGAAAGTGTTGCTAGTCTCTCATTTCACACATATTTTGTTTCTGTGTTGATTCTATATTAAAATATCGATACAATGTAACGTATTTTCTCTGACTCTTGTTTTAAATGATTTTGTTCCGTTATTATGCTTGTTGTTGTCAACTGTTGACGTTGTACAAGCAGAATGTGGCGGTTGGTCGGTGTGGTATTAGTCCCGCCCCTTCTCCACTGTGATTGGACGGTTGGGAAAAAAGTGACAGTGATGAGCGCTGCATTTTACCCAAAGTTGAAAATTCTTCAACTCTCTGTGACCTGTAAAACACGCAGAGCGCTTCAGCGTGAAAAAAACACTCAGCGCCTCGTTACCCTCATGCCGCGTTAAAAACGCGGCACTCCCATTGAAAACAATTGAAAAAACACGCCAGCCGCGTGAAAAAAAACCCTTTGGTGGACACACGGCCTAAGCGTAAAAGATTACTATGGAGTGTGGGTGTCACCCGGTATCGTCAAAACAAAATTTCACAGGATCCTCATTTTTTTGTGATATCAACCTGTGATTTGGAAAACGACTTGGTTAGACTTTTGGTCTTCTTTGCAAGGAAAGCACAGATACACACCGTAAATCATCATGACTCACAAACACACACTGATCTTACTGTCTATATGAGGATTCATTAAACACATTTATTCTGATGTGTTATTTCACTGACAGAAGTTCAGCTGTAGTATTGATGTAATTGTTATACAATACAGAAACACAAAGAGTGAAGATCCAAGCGCAGCTTTATTTGACAGTAGTCCAGAATCAGTCAATACAGCAGGCAAAGGGTCAAAACACATATAAACCATCCGAAAACAAACACAAACAGGGAAAATAGGGAAATGCAGGAAACCGAGGGTCCAGAAATGCAGTGGTAACATATCTTTTTTTTTTTTTAAACCTAGCAATAAATGACAGAGTGAAGTCAATTTGTGATGATGAAACAGGGCAGAGGATTATGGGTAGTGTAGTCCATGACAGAGTAACAATAGTCTATGATGGAGAGCCCACTGGTGGACAAACAGCACTTCAGCTGATGACTGTGACAGTAATGAAGAGAACATAAGAGACTCTATAACAGAAGTCAGCAACATAATCGCTGGTACGTGAGCAAAAGAGTGAGAGGTGTATGTATTTCATTCAGATAAAGTTCCTCGTACCTGCATACAGATCTACATCATAAGGTAATCATTCCTTATAGTAACACAGCTTGTTTTATTTAGTTATGAGTTATAAATACTATTAAAGTGTGAGAATTAAACTGCGCAAGTCAATGAAAGTGCGCAGCTCTGATAAACCATTAGCGTGACCACTCGTAGCTCAACTCGTCAAGTTACTGACTGACAGCTTGTTCTGCTGTACATAATTAATGCTATAAATATCAGAGATAATCAACCAATTATATAGAGTCATTATTAAACATCCCACACACATCAAAATGATGCATGTGGAAACTGTTCATGGATATGAAAAAAAATTTTACTCTTCCAAAAATGGTAAAAAATAAACATGCGAGATTGTGTTATAACAGCTCCCGGTACACAGATATAACAGCGCTATTACAGTAGTTTCTGCGCTACGCATCGCGGAGAGAAGTTGAGCATCTCGTCAGCGACGTGAAAACTGAAAAGCAAATTAAACTGAAAGTTCAGCGTCACACATGCTGAAGCTCAACACACAGTCGTCTTCATTAAAAGTAGTGACACTAAATTATCTTTCCAGTGCTGATGCTGCATCTATGATCTTGAAAAAAATTGTCTGATGATAAATAAAATCAAGCTCATATCTTACTTTCTTTAATGTGAACTCAGTGATGTGAAGTTCAGTGTAAATTGAAGTTTTAACAGATAGCGATCCAATCAGAGTGATTAACTCAGAAACTTAAAAATGGCCACTTCATGACAACAAAGTTGCCAACCACTTCTCTATAACATCTCACTGTTACTGATTTATCATGCAGCTCGAAGCATTATGGGTAGAATCTCTCTACAGTCTGTTCTCATTCATCAACACAGTTTCACTGATGATCTAGGATAAACACTAAACCCAGGATAGAGCGGTTGAGTGAATGTGCTCTGGACTGTGTGGATGAGGCTCATTGTGTCAGAGACGCTGTAGAAGGACAGAGTTCCTGCAATGTGATCCACATACACTC
This sequence comes from Squalius cephalus, assembly GCF_949319135.1. Lineage (NCBI taxonomy): Eukaryota > Metazoa > Chordata > Actinopteri > Cypriniformes > Leuciscidae > Squalius > Squalius cephalus. The sequence continues at coordinate 22,787,209 of NC_137125.1, forward strand.
CTACTCTACTGCTGATGGGCTTAACAGAGAGTTTAGTCTCTATCTTATTGTGTATGAATGAGTAACTGAAGAAAGAGCAGTACAAACTCCAGGACTGATCATTATATCCAAACCAACACTCATGACCCGATCCCTTCCTGCTGATGTTCTTATATGACACTGATATATACACACCACCAAACAAACCATCACTCCACTCAATCTCCCAGTAACAGCGTCCACACACACTCTCTCTATACAACACCTGACGCACATCAAATCTGTCTGGATGATCAGGATACGGCTGCTCTGTGAAAGTGCCAGTAATCACTCTGTTCCCCTCAGACAGACTGAGGCGTTTATTCACTGTGTTCAGATCCAGAGTGAACTGATGGGAATCTGATGGAGAGAAAACACATCAGAATCAGGAATTATTAATCTGTCTGATCTTTTATTATAGCTGAACTCTTCATGTTCAATATATCAGCAGTGTCTCAGTAGTCAAGTCACCTTTATTTATTTAGCGTTTTGATCAATACAGATTGTTTCAAAGCAGCTTCACAGTGATAACAGGAAAATAATGCAACAAAGTTTGTTTTGTCTGTACAGCAGATCTAGAAGAAAATAGTGTCATTGTCCAGCTTAAGTAAGTTCAGTGATGGTTAATTTCTGTTGTAAAAAGGTTATTAATTTAGTTAATTATCTATACAGTTCAGTGTTGATTAATTTCTGATGTAAAAAAGTTATTCATTTAGTTCATTTATCTATACAGCCGCTCTGGAGAAAGCAGTGATGTCATCGTCCAGCTCAGTTCAATAATATGGTTTACTAATTACTAGTTTACCAGATATCCTGTACAAATCATCATTTACATCAGTGTATCATTTACTGTATATTAATGGTTATTATTCTGTGTTTATTATAATTATGCCTAATATATACACCATTCAAATATGTGGGGTCAGTATGATTCTTTTGTAATAATTTGATCTACAATGTTTTTAAGTATTCTAGGCCTATTGTTAGTGATTTTCAGTGCTGTAGACTTTGGCAATCTTGAGCTTTCTTTAAATTTCTATCTGTTTCCTCAAAGGTTAAAGAGATTTGTTACAAAATCCTGTTTAGGATAAATCCATAAAGGAATTTTTACAGAAGAGATTTCAGTTTGTTCTTACTTTCCTGAAGCTTTTTTACTACTGTGATTTTACCTCTAAATCTTGATGAATGTTTCAGTGAAAAATAATTATAGTTATTCATTAGTTTTAGAGGACATCCTGTTTTTGAAGAATATGTTGAATCCCCTGATTTACATCTTTGTTAAAGTCACGAGTCAATTTGCTTTTGCTGCCAGCGCCCCTCGATGTTCTCTCCGTTGAGAAACACTAATTTACATGATAAACTATAAAACGTACTCGGTTACTAACGTAACCTCGGTTCTCTCTAGAGAGGGAACGAGTACTTGCGTAATATCTTACGCTAGGGGAAAAACCTCTTTTCCTCGAGATATTGAAGCCAAAAATTATCCTAAATTTTGCAATAATGTAAAACGCATTGCAGCAGCATGCAGACATGGGCGAGACAGCTTGCCCAGCTTTTTTCAAGACGCCCAATCCCCCCCCCAACCCGCAAAGCTCGCCGGTGCGCCCGCTTGCTTTGCCTGCTTAGGGGATGATACCCGCTCTCCCTCTGTTCGAGCCGCGCAAACCGCGCCGTTCACAGGGGATGTCAGGAGCGGACGGTCACGGGGCTAGCTTTCTCTCTCCCTCTGTTTGAGCCGCGCAAACTGCGCCGTTCACAAGGGACGTTGGAAGCAGACGGTCGGGGTTAGTTTTTCTTTACGTTATAAGAAAGCTACCCTGCCCCTGCGCCCCATTCACGCGTCACTCACCGGCGAAAGGAGAAAAGAGTGTTTTAGTCCCGCTGAGGCCGAACTGACATCAATTTCTCACACATTTCTCAGTTCCCTGATCAGGCGACTGGAAATATCAATATTGCAGCAAACGAGCCTGTTATATACACGCACGCCTGCAAGCAAACGCCGAAGAAAACATGTTGACGCATCTGAAAGCCTTTGTGTTCCCCCCCTGTGGCTCAGTGGTGGAATCTTAGGTTTTTCGCACGAGAGACTAACGGCAGATAAATTATGCCGCCAATGCTTCGCTCTGTCAGTTCCCTGCAAGGCGACTGCAGATGTGCATTTTGCAGCCAACGAGCGTGTAGTAAAACCCGCTCACCTGCACCCAAACACCGTTTCTATGGTTCCCGTGCGTCACTGGCGAAACGAGAAAAGACTGTTGTAGTCCCGCTGCGGCAGGGCCGACCTCCATTTTCTCACACATTTCTCATTCCCCTCTGAAGTTCAGGCGACTGGAAATGTCAATATTGCAGTGAGCGAGCCTGTTGTAATACACGCACGTCTGCAAACAAACGCGTGTGGCCCAGTGGCAGATTCTCAGGCTTTCGCGCGAGAGACCCGTGTTCGATCCCGGGTCTACCGGCAAATAAAATTATGCCGTCAATGCCGTCAGTTCCCTGAAAAGGCGACTGCAGATGTGTATTTTGCAGCCAACGAGCGCGTTGTACAACTCGCTCGCCTGCACCCAAACACCGTTTCTATGGTTTCCATGCGTCAGGCGACTGGAAATGTCAATATTGCAGTGAACGAGCCTGTACTAATACACGCACGACTGCAAACAAACGCCAGCATGTTGACGCTCTCTGTTTCTATGGCAACTTCTCGCTCGTTCAGTTCCAGTAAATGCGACTGTTCCAGTGTATTCTGCAGTAAACAAGTCGGCGACACAGCCCGCTTGCCTGCACACAAACGCCGCTTTTACGGCTACCCAGATAAATCCCATGAGAGTGTATTTTCTGGTGTCCCGGCCACGGCCGATGGCGTTATGAGTGTAGACCAGGGGTTTTCAAATTGGGTGAATGTGAGCCTCCCCTTAGAGTAGGTAAGGACAGCCGAGCTCCCCCTTCCCCAAAATCCTGTCCGCCTGCCCTAACCCACACACGCCTCTGCAGTAAATGCCATCTTGTGTGTGTTCCAGGCAATGATGAGTTTCAATAACAACTGATAAAATGTAAATATTATTTTATTTCCACAACTTTCTTAAAAGTGCATTCATAAACGATTCTTTGCAACAGCAAATAATTTCCAACTTCATGCAGGCCTAATTGAGGCTACTTTTAAAATAACTGAACATCAGTAGGCCTAACCACAAGTCAACAGAACATGCTTAACGTGCAATCGGCGCCAAAGCTACCGCCGACGACACCTGACGGCTGAAATCGGCACGGTGTGTCTGGGCTTTAAGCGCACATTTGAAGGAGATGCACATCATCTCGAACAAAATCAGCAGTGGTGGAAAGAGTACTGAAAAAACACTCAAGTAAAAGTACCATTACATTCCAAAAAATGTAGTGTGAGTAGAGTAAAAAGTACTTGTCCAAAAACCTACTTGAGTAAGAGTAAAATAGTAGCTTATTTAAAAGTACTCATGAGTAGTGAGTACTGAGCTGCGAATTCTACCCCCTTATAATAAACACTGTGCACTACAATTTATAAATAAAAAAATAGCACTTACTGTAATTCACATTATATTTTGTTCTTTGTCAGAAAGATTGCAGAATATCTATCATGCATCTTTTTAAAATGCATCAAGTCAGTACACTCATCACCATTTAAATCATATTACAGTATTTGAAAAAAAAAAAAAACATTTAAAATTAGGCGAAAGGCCACTGAGCCCGAGCATGCTATTGTTGCACATAAAATATCAATATTCATAACTGTGCAAAGAATTCAAAAACCTTTAGAAACTCATATGATAGTTCAGCATCACACACCATGAGATGGGTTAAATAGAGAGATTAAAAATACCCAATTTCTCTCCAAAACGGTACCAGTTTTAGTGTTTTGATAAATGAGAATCACTAATATTATCAGATTACCTCTAATGCACTGAAGAAGCCTAATAGGCTAACACTAATTACACTGTAATTCCATGCTATTAAATATGTTACAATTTAAACATAAATGCACATTGTTCTATAAGGGTGGCATCATCCCTTACATTTTACACGGCTACATTTACTCACATTGTAATGCTGAAGTGCACGCAAGTGCACTTGCCAAATGAAGACGGATTGTATGAAATGGATCAATAAAAAAAACGAGCTGTATATAGTTTATTAACGAGCTGTAGTCACGCACTGACAGAAATGCAGTTCAAGTTAACGCCATAGTTCATAAGGTGCACTGATACTGAAGCTGGCTGCATGACGAGCGCGAGACGCGGCAGTGCACAGATCGTGACGCGCGTCTCTCTATAACGAGATTGTGAAGTAAATGGGAACGGGAATTCACCGCATTATGAACTCGTCACGCAATACTACGTGGGTACAGATTGCAAAAACTGAAGGCACGGTTAACAAGTATGAGAGCGCAGATTAGAAACTCGTGGGTACGGTTTATTAATCCGAGGGAACAGTTTGATAATTCGTGAGTACTGTTTATAAACTGAGCGGACGGATTGCAAAACCGTCGCCACGGATCGTTTTTTTACTCACACAGGTGACTTCCCGGGCTCCGTAACCTCCCTTAATGCTGACTTCTGTTGACTTGGGACAAGGAAACGACGCATTTTAAAGCCAATACCCAATACTCGCGTCGCACACACAAACCGATATCAATAGAGCTGCATACAGTTATTTTTTCTTTGCGTGTCACGCCTCCCCTGTGGCTCTTTGGCGCCCCCCAGGGGAGGCGCGCCTCACCTATTGAAAACCGCTGGTGTAGACAAAATGCCCACTGCCCAGTGCTCATTCCTACACACAAACACAGCCCGTCACACAGGGCTCGCACACATGAAATCGACCCAGATCGATTGCGCATTAAATGTGGTAAATGTGCCCACTGCCCAGTGCCCACAAACACTACGTTCTGCATGTCTCAAGGTTTCTGTAAAAACGAAACCAACGTGCATTCGCTCTGCTCAGGCGGACAATGCTCTCAGTGTTGTAAATGTGCCCGCTATCCCGCGCCCACATTCACACATGGACATGACAGGTCCTACGGGACTCGCCCAGCCCTCCCCCTATCGGTTGACCACCGCAGAGGAGTCGAGCGCGGGCAATCTGCCCGCTGTTATCAGCGCGCCCCCTGCCTCAAATGCCATAAGCGCGACGCTTATGTTGCAGCACACCGAAGCCCCTCTGTCGCTGAGCGACCAGAGCGCGCTCCGCATTCAACCCCTCACCCATACTAGATCTAAGGCAACTGAACAGAGTGCTTGCGAAGTGACAGTTCAGAATGCTCACAACCAGAAAAATCCTTGCGCAGATTCGCTGAGGAGATTGGTTTGTGTCAATAGATCTGAAAGGCGCGTATTTTCAAATACAGATAGCGTCACGCCACAGGCGATATTTGAGATTCGCCTTCGAGGGCCAGGCATATCAGTACACAGTCCTACCGTTCGGCTTGTCCCTAGCACCCCGTACATTTACGATGTGCATGGACGCAGCGCTCGCACCCCTCAGACTACAGGGCATGCGAGTATTGAACTACTTGGACGATTGGCTGATTCTAGCTCAATCTCACTCGAAGCTCATAGAGCACAGGACCATTTTACTCGACCACCTCGAGAATCTGGGTCTCAGAGTCAATTGGGTGAAGAGTTCTCTGTCCCCCAGACAGATAATATTTTTTTCTGGGCACAGAACTGGACTCGCTGTCTATGATAGCGTGACTGTCACCACAGCGCGTACTGGACATTCAGCGCGCAGCGAGCTCTTCCGCTGCGGCGCATCGGTCCAGCTCAGGAAATTTCAGAGGATGCTAGGTCTCATGGCCTCAGCATCATCAGTACTTCAGCTGGGCCTGCTTCACATGCGCCCGCTACAGTTCTGGCTGAAAGCGCGAGTACCGTGCCGAGCGTGGGCTTCCAGTCTGCTTCGTCTCAAGGTTAATCAGAAATGCATCGCAGCTCTGAAACCTTGGAAAGCAAACGACTGGTACCGATCAGGTGTAAGCCTGGGGACTTCCTCGAGTGTGAGGGTGGTGTCTACGGACGCATCTACCTCGGGATGGGGAGCGCTGCTCGAGGGCAGACCGTTCTTCGGCCAATGGTCAGAATGGGAGAAGCTTCTGCACATAAACTGCCTCGATATGTTGGCAGTAGACAACGCGCTAACGCGTTTTTGTCCCCAAATAACAGGACACCACGTCCTGGTCCGCTCGGACAACATGTCTGTGGTGTCCTACATAAATCACCAGGGCGGCCTCAGGTCCTGAAACCTGCACAGGCTGACAGAACGCCTCCTGGTGTGGGCTCAGTGCAACCTGCTCTCGCTGAGAGCAGCGCACGTGCCAGTACTCCTAAACGTAGGACCAGACAGACTGTCCAGGAACAATGTTCCGACAGGCGAGTGGTCTCTACACCCACAGACAGTCCAGCTGCTGTGGAAGAAATTCGGCAGAGCGGAAGTAGACCTGTTTGCGTCTCAAGAAAACGCTCACTGTCTGGAATTTTTCTCCAAGAGCAGGGACGCGCCGGCTCATGTATGGCCCCGCCGCCTGCTCTATGCCTTTCCTCCCGTCTCTCTCCTGCCTCAGGTGATTGAACGGATCAGGGAAGAAGGATGCTCAGTGCTACTCATAGCGCCGTTCTGGAAAAACCAACCCTGGTTCCCAGTTCTGATGCAGCTAGTGAGCACTGCCCCATGGCCACTGCCAGTGAGGAGGGACCTCCTCTCTCAGGCCAAGGGCTCAATTTGGCATCCTCGCCCAGAGCTGTGGTCCCTTCATGTTTGGGCCATCAACAGGTACCCGCTGACCTCCCAGAGGGAGTGTTAAACACGATCACGCAGGCTAGAGCCCCGTCTACGCGACGGCTCTACTCCTCGAAATGGTCAGTGTTCTCCAGCTGGTGCACAGCTCGTGGCGTGTCACACCCAGACTGTGGGGTGACGGAGGTACTCTCCTTCCTACAGGAGCTGTTGGATAAGGGCAGGGCCCCTTCCACGCTCAAAGTTTATGTGGCGGCCATAGCAGTGTTCTCAAAAACAACGCTTGGTCAGTCAATAGGAAGGAACGATTTAGTCATCAACTTCCTTAGAGGAGCTAAGAAACTGAATCCTCCCAGACCTCCCTCAGTCCCTGTATGGGACCTTTCTACGGTGCTGGAAGCCATGAAAGGTGACCCATTCGAGCCTTTACAGACGATTGATCTTAAACACCTGTCTTTCAAGACAGTGTTTCTTCTGGCTCTTGCTTCAGTGAAGCGCATAGGGGACTAACATGCGCTCTCAGTAAGAGCGACATGCATGGAGTTTGGGCCTAATGACTCAAGAGTTATACTCAAACCTAGGCACGGTTATGTTCCAAAATCCCTCAACACACCGTTTTAGGGCGCAGGTCATTTCCCTGTCAGCCCTACCGGTCTCTGACGAGGAAGGAGATGCGAGCTTCCTTTGCCCAGTCAGGGCATTAAGAGCTTATGTGTCTCGCTCATCTGTCTTCAGACAGACGGAGCAGCTCTTTGTTTCGTTCAGCGGACGTTCCGAGGGACTAGCCGCGTCGAAACAGAGCTTATCCAGATAGATAGATGACGCCATTGCGCTGGCCTACACTTCCAATGGCATGCAGTGCCCGTTGGGTGTCAGAGCGCACTCCACGAGAAGCATGGCTTCATCGTGGGCCTGGTCAAATGGGATTGCCTTGCAAGATATATGTATGGCGGCAGGCTGGGCCTCCCCGTCTACATTTATAAGGTTTTATAACCTAGAGGTCCCCGCTTTGCAAGCTAAGTTGCTCGCGGTCTAATTTTTCAGTAATTTCTGCCCGATGCTATCGGCTCAGGATGCTGAAACTGCTGGAGCGTCGATCACCGATCGTCTATATACTTCTGTGGGCAGTGTGTAAGTCCCCCAATGTTTATCAGTCCAGGCCGAGTTCGCCCTGGCTGTGTGGAACACTTGATATAATCTGCTCTTATTAGAGCTCTATATTACAGGAATGATGCTATTCTAGCCCCTCTTCCCGGATTCTCTGTGTGTCCCTTGTGATTAGGCACTATATGAGCCCCGGGCACATGCCCTTGGGACTTTAGTGTTATATCTCAAGCACGCACGGCGTTTTACACTGTGTTCCCCTAGCGTAAGATATTACGCAAGTACGAGAGAACCTCTCGTAAGAGAACGTACTCGGTTACTAACGTAACCTCGGTTCTCTCTAGAGAGGGAACGAGTACTTGCGTATCTTGCCGTGCATGCGTCATGTTCTGATTCGCTTCGGCGATGAAAAACTGACCAAACCAGTCTCTCGGGGCCGTATTTATAGCCCAGCCCCACCCGCTTTCGGCGGGACATGACGTAGTGGGCACGAAGCACCCTCATTGGTTCTGACGTCATGAGGGGCCTCTCTCGATAGGCTGATGCAGTTGCCGCAGAGCAGCCAATGGGCGCGCAAGCTGTCTCGCCCATGTCTGCATGCTCCTGCAATGCGTTTTACATTATTGCAAAATTTAGGATCATTTTTGGCTTCAATATCTCGAGGAAAAGAGGTTTTTCCCCTAGCGTAGATATTACGCAAGTACGAGAGAACATCTCGTAAGAGAACTCTTCTGTCATGTTTTCTTTCACCTTCTACAGGAAGAACATGAAGACACTCAGTGAGTTTTTCTGCTTGTTTTCTTAGTGACTTACATTGTAGGAAGTCGTTCCTGGTTCTGGGAACAATGTTGGTGAAAGTGACTGTGGAAATCAACAGACATGAAGAGTATGATTATCATGTCAAGAGAAAATGATCCCTGCATCCGTTCCTAAGACATTTCTAATATGATCTTCTACATGATATGAGATGATGGAGGATCATTTCTGAGAGCTGATGAATCTCCAGGACTTTACCTCTGTCAGAGATCTTCTTCAGCTCCTCTTTGCAGAAATCCTCCAGTTTGTCTCTCAGCTGACGGACAGATTCTCTCACAACATCAAAAGAGGAGAGAGAACTGAAGGGATTGTCATTTACGTCTGTAGATTCAGGAGGAGCTGAGAGAGACTGGAAACTCTACAGAAAACAGAAATCAAAGCTCATCACCTCCACACTTCATCAATAACCTGCACTACTGTCAGATTTATGTGGTTATTGTTGATCTTTAGTAGTGAAACTGGTGCCATCAAGTTCATGGATTTCACATTGTTATAAAAAAAATGTTTAAATATTAGTGAAGTTTTGAGTTGTTGTGGTCTGGAAGCTCAATATATCTTTCAGAAAATAAGTTTCCTAAGAGATTTACAGAGCTGAACTGCATTTCTAAATGCGTCTTTTTCAAAACAAGAAGATCAGATGAGAGTCTGACTGATGATGATATAATAACCGAACACACAGATCAACACTTCAGTCAACGGCTCATTCTGCTCTCATGAAATGTTTCTCTGTGAGTCTCTTGCTCAAGTCCACTATGACCCTGTTCTTCTAGATCTCTGTTACCTGCAGGAAATGGATGTGATCCTGTGTGTGTGAAAGCTGCTCCAGCTCAGCGTCTCTCCTCCTCAGATCATTGATCTCCTGCTCCAGTCGCTCCAGTCGTCCTTCAGCTCGACTCACTGCAGTCTTTTCCTGATCTCTGATCCGCTGTGTCGCCTCAGAGCGGCTTCTCTCAATGGAGCGGATGAGCTCAGTGAAGATCCTCTCACTGTCCTCCACTGCTGTCTGTGCAGAGCGCTGTTACACACACATCACAATCACTCAGTGGCTTCAGTGAGTCCTGACTGAGATGTCTCAAACTTCTCTTCTTCTCCAGACTCACCTTATGAGACGCCACAGCCTCTCTCAGCTGCTGAAGATCTTTCTCTCTCTGCTGGATCCTCTGCTGGAACGACCGCTGCGTCTCCTTCAGCTGGTGCTAAAGGACAAACCAATGACAGGAGAAACATCACATTAATCATCAACTAAACAGATATGAATCCAGTATCAGAGAAGTGGTGAGATTGAGGGGTTAAAGGTCAGTCATAAGTGCCAGCATTATTTCATCAATGCCTAGTTTTATAGGGATAGTTCACCTAGAAATATAAATTATTTAATTGTTTACTCATCCTCATGTCTTTCCACACTTTCTGAAGAATGTCTCTGTTTCTAAAGCCCAAATCAAATATAGTGATGCATCAATAACCTCAAATCTCACTGGCTCATGCATGTGACATCATGACTAATCATGCCACCATATTTGATTTTTCTTATCACTCCAGAAGACTCAGGCTCCAAATTTGTATGCCCTTCACTCTCTAACTTCCCTCTGTCTTGTTCACTCAGTCCTTGCTTACGTTGCACTCATATGTTTTAAAGTACAATCGCGGTGACAAATAGCAATAGGACATAAATAAATGTCATGTAGAATACCAAATATGAGTCCATGACCACCACAGTACGAGCCTCAGCATCAGCGTGTAGTAGGCTACTGGGGTCGATGCTGCAAATAAAAATCTTGCAATGCAAATTAAAAACTCGTGTAGCTATTTATGGGTTGAACCCAGTTATTCATTAGTCAGCTACTTGATGCTTTTCTGTTCTATCTTGAATAACGTGACGTGTCCATAACGCGTTGTTCCCATAACAGAGATGTAAAGTGCTGTTTCTGTGGCTTTTTTCAAGGCTCATAATTGCGGCTTGGCTTGACAAGCAGTCTAATGGTGTAATTCTAACAAAATACAAATTTTAAACATTTTATGGGCCTTTACGCGTACACTTCCTATTTGAACAAATGCAGATGAATGATGAATGAGCAGTTATTTCAGATTCCAGTGTAAATCCAAACGTGATTGGTTGAAGCGAGAACGTGCTACGATTGGCCAGCTCGATGTGGCCGTTATCTGATTGGCTTGAGTAGGCGGTGCACGTCGACGCTAAAAGTGTTTCAAAATCCACAGATGCGTGAGGGGATTCACAAATGCACAGGAACCAATTCACAAATGTGTGCATGGATTTACAAATGCACAGAAAGCAGTTCACAAATAAATGTCAGGCAGAGTTGTGTTTGTAAAATAATAAAACGTTTGTAAATATTTTATTTATTTGTGAATTTTATCATTTTTTGTGAAACTCTTTACATTTATTTGTGGATCTTAATCTATTTATTTGTGAATTCGATACATTTTTGTGAATCTCTTTACATTTATTTGTGAATATTAATCTATTTATTTGGAATATTGCAACAGTAATAACCCCATAGGACTAGGGGGGCTCCGTAGTAAATAAACCAGTATATACATGTAAAAAGTATAAATATAGGCTATAAAATATGAAGAATAATTATAAAGGACTATGGATATGCAGCCAAAAGATTTACAAGATTTACAGTACTAGTAAATAAATAGAAGCAGAACTGCAGCAAACTATATTGCACACTGAATATTAAAACAGAGAATATTGCACAGAATGTGAAGTATTGCACTAAATGGACCAGTTTACAGTTTTTCTCGATTGCTTAAACACATTTCTTGAAACTATACCTCGTATTCTCAAAACTGTAAGTTTACACAAATCCATAACGTCTCACCCAATTCCCCAAACATCCTATTTTCAGGTCAAAATGAAGCTCTACACTCAAAACCATTCACTCTTGCTGAAAAACCAAACTTTGCCCTCAGACAGGACACACAAGCCCTCAAAATCGCACACACTACAACATAGTCTAACACACTGGTGCAATAAATTCAAAACAACATTTCCAAAACTGGTAAGTTATGTTGCTTGTGGTTCCCCCTCACAAACCTTTTCACATGATGAACACAAAAGACACAACCAATGGTTACATTGGCACATTTTTATTCATTCATGTACTACACAGTACAATACACACACACAATTATTATTATTTTTTTCTGTTTTACTCTTTTTTTTTTCTTTTTTTTACTCTCTCCTCTAAATTTGTTTTTATATTTACTTACAGTAAGATGTGTGTGACCATCATATGACAGTAAAAGAACACACACAAACCATATTCTAATATGGAATTGTATTGGAATGGTAAAGAGTGTTGTCACGTGACAGGAGGGCCTCCACTCAAGGAGACAATATGATGAACACGTCTAAGAATGTTCCACATATGGTTGAAATACCATCATTGGCCTAGAAAGATAACATTCTGGGAGTCAAAACTATAAAGGATGAAGGATGCCCTCCCTTCACTGTCACACTCTGTGTCACTCTGTGTGACTGTACGACTGCTGGCCTTTTCTTGCAAGAAAATACACCTCATCAAAGACTATTGGAAATGTTTGTCTCTTATTCAGTGATAGAATTTTGTTTGCCACCACACCTCCCTGAAGGTTCTCGAGGCGACGGTAAAGCGACTCAAATTTGGCCTTACTCGTAGCCCAGCTTCCCTCATAGTCATACCATTGACAAAGACATGTGCAACTAGAGTGGCTTGAATTTCATCTGAGATTGCTTGTCTTCTTGCCCTTGCCCTTCCTCCTCCTCATTCTTATCCCTCTTCCTTCATGTCTTTCTGGATCCATTGTTCCAAAACTCAATAAACTGATTTGGGCCCTTTTATATATCTATTGAAGGTTCTGATTGATGTTCTAGTGTTTCCACCTGGGTAATTGTGTGCTAACTGAGCTGAAGCTGTGCTGACTTGAGTGAACAATATTGAATGCTAGTGCTTTCTAAATGACAACATGGTCTAGGCAATGAGAAATGAAGGGATTTGTGTGTAGAGTTTTGCAGTGACAGTTCAACAAATCTGACTCATGTGTCAAAACAGGGAATAGTGTTTATAGTTTAGGGAAATGGGTGTTCTTTTTGATAAATGGCATTATGGTTTTGAAATTTTAGTTCAAAAGCCTGGTTATAGTGTTTAAGCAATCGAGAAAAACTGTAATAACAAAGGGTCCATGTGTCAGACACTTTACTATCTTGAGGCCACGAGTTACTATCTTAAAGCCACGAGTTACTATCTTGAGGCCACGAGTTACTATCTTGAGGCCACGAGTTACTATCTTGAGGCCACGAGATACTATCTTGAGGCCACGAGTTACTATCTTGAGGCCACGAGATACTATCTTGAGGCCACGAGATACTATCTTGAGGCCACGAGTTACTATCTTGAGGCCACGAGTTACTATCTTGAGGCCACGAGTTACTATCTTGAGGCCACGAGATACTATCTTGAGGCCATGAGTTACTATCTTGAGGCCACGAGATAGTTATAATTTTTTTTTTTGACAAAGTGGGACTAGGGGGGCTCCGTAAATAAGACTTTGGCGGGACAAAAATTTTGGGGTTGCCAGATTGGGCGGTTTACCGCCAAACTTAAGTTTTTAAACTTAGGTAGCTGTCACTGCGGTTTCATGACACTCTTTCTGGGTCAGCGATAGCGCCAACACAGATTTGAATGTTGCGATATGATTTTGTCAAAGGTTTAATAGACAAACGAAATGGAATAAGATCGCGTGGGTGTTTGAATCGAGATCACAGATTTTAAAGATGAATCGTGCAGCTCTGTAACGACACATTTCATCCTCTATTGAATGAAAGTGGCTAACTTCTGTCAACCTCATATATAAGCAAGGGCAAAAATAAAGCAATTTAATTTGAATTAATATCTGTAATATTCTGTAATAATAATAAAAAAATCGATTTTAAAATCATAAAAAAAAAAAAAAAAAAAAATCGCGATATCGAGGTGAATCGATTTTTTTCTAATATGCATGTTTCATGTTGCCATTTGAAATAACTGAAATGTTAAAGTGGGTTATTTTTTATGTCCATATATCCACTCTATGTTTTTATGTTAGGCTTTTGTTCCAAGCGACTTTTAGTGACAATAAACAGACTCATTGATAGCCTAAGTTGATCGCATTATTTTCCGTAACTTAAGTTTATAGTTTAATAGTAGAATAGTCTGACTGAAGTCAGTGTAGCCTACTTTTGCGTTCATTTAATTGAATGTTGTTAGTCGAAAAATAGGTCATTTTAAAGCTTGTTAATGATTTCAATGTGTTTAAACGAGAAACAAGCCACAAAAAAATTTGTGCGGTTTTTTGTGCATTCTCGCGGTTTTTGACGAGGTTTTGGGCTGGAAAACCTTGCTGGCACCTGGCAACCCTGCTTAAGAGTCGTTTGGTCATTAATCGGACTGGTTTTGTTTCACTCATCGTAACGTAAATTTAGCTGCAGCTAAGTGCGCGACCCACAGTTTGAAAACCACTGGTCTAGTAGACCCCATAAACATAATGAGCCTGTAAATTATCATAATGGGATCTCTAAGTTCATACCTGTTTCTCTGTCCTCTGTACAGCAGCTGATACAGTGTCGTGGTTTTTATGTTCATCCATACACAGCACACGTTACGTGTTCAGACTATAGAGTTTCATTGCCATCAAATGGCCTGGCAGCAAAATACACCGTTTTTAGTCGTTTTCGCGGATCGGTGTGAATGGGGATTGTTTTGACAGGGGTTGTGTCTGTACGTGGAAAAATCAAAGGAAAAACATCTCTGTTTTCAGCTTATCGTTGTTGTGTAAATGTACCTTAAAACGAATTTAGGGTAAAACCATTAAACGGGTGGTAAAACACCTTTTTTCGAAGGCTTGATTGTGTTTGTGGGGTGCACTGTAACGTGTTCATGCTTCGTTTTTAAAAATTCACATTATTTTTCACATATTTAACCATTATTCTACACTGCTCTGTCCCTCCTTGTAAAAACGGTCGGATGATTTCCGGGTTCTATGAATGTTCTAGTGATGTTACTAACCCTGGAGGAATGTCTTGTAGTCCCTACCGGCCATTTGCTAGAACTTTTTTTTTTTTTTTAATATCTCCCTTTGTATTGAACTTTGAGCGTTGTAACTTTGCAGATGTTGTTTATGCTCAAACAGCAACATTACACACTAACTAAAGTTAAAAAAGTGAAATCACATTCAACCACCCCTTTAAATTATGTAAATGTAGTCTAGTAGACCCCATAAACAATATTATGAGCCTGTAAATTATCAGAATGGGACCTCTGTAATTTCATACCTGTTTCTCTGTCCTCTGTGCTGCAACTGATACAGTGTCGTGGTTTTTATGTTCATCCATACACAGCACACATATACACTTCTGATCAGTGCGGCAGAAAACCTCGAGGATCTTGTCGTGTTTCTGGCAGATCATCTCCTGCAGTCGTCCAGTGGCATCAGTCAGATTGTGTCTCTTTCCTTTAAACAAACTCTCATGTTGTTCAAGGTGATTCTGACAGTAAGAGTTCAGACACACCAGACAGGACTTGACGGCTTTGTGTTTTCTTCCAGTACAGACGTCACACTGCACATCTCCAGCTCCAGCGTAATAGTCAGCAGCAAGTTTAGTCTTCTTGAGTTTATCCACCATTTCAGCCAGAATGGTGTTTTTAGCTAAAGCAGGTCTTGGCCTGAAGGTCTGTCTGCACTGAGGACAGCTGTAGACTCTCTTCTCATCCTCCTGATCCCAGCAGTCTGTAATACAGATCTTACAGTAACTGTGTCCACAGTGGATAGTCACTGGATCCTTCAGGAGATCCAGACACACTGAACACATGAACTCATCCTGAGAAAATCTGGCTTGTGCCATTTTACTGCATGAATCCAGAGACACAAACACACAACAGCTCAACTACACTTCAGTTTCACTTTCCCTGAACTCTCGTGATTCCTGTTTCCTGGTTCTGTATTTGAGTGCCGTGTGCAAAACAGGCGTGTCTGTAAATCAGTGTGACGAGGCGTGATGGTAATAACAGTCACTGGTGTCAAAAAGTGCAATGGTGTTTATTGACAGTCTTTTGTGATCCAGTATTCCCAAAATTGTGCACAAAATATTTACAAGGTGAGAAAAAAATAACAATTAGTTCTCTCTCTCTCTCTGTGCGCATGTGCGAAGTGAGTGTGGAAGGAGCCGGTTGTCAGGAGTGAAAGTACTCTCTCTGTTTGAGGGAGATTACTTTTTCTTTCGGGGGATTTGTCACGGTTAACACTCAAACATGGTTATGAATGCATGCCTGAGGCTGCGGTGTCCGTGGAGAATTGTCTGATAGCCGTGAGTGCAGCAATCGGCGGTGCCACTATAAGATTTGCCTCCCGTATGAACAAAGCCATTGTGTTCTTTCTCAGTGAAAGCCAAATGGTGGACGACTTGATTGAAACTGGGTTGGTAATCAAAGACATTTTTGTGCCTGTATTGCCTTTGTCAAGCCCGACCAAGAAAGTTTATCAAACATACCGCTGTATGTTAAAAATGAAAAACTAGAACAAATAATCCAGAGGTATGGTAAAATAGTGAGTCCTATTAAAATGATTCCTCTTGGATGTAAAAATCCCAAGATTAAACACGCAATGTCTTTTCGGCGTCAGGTTTTTTTGATTCTAAACACTCAGAGTGATCCATTAAATCTGTCAGAGAAATTAAGCATCAATGGCAAAGAGTACACTGTTTTCATCAGTTCAGAATCTATGAGATGCTTTGTGTTAGGACCGCAGCCATAACACAATTGAGGACATCACAACACAGTAGTGATGTGTCGTTCGCGAACGATCCGTTCATTGCGTGCGTCACATGACAAATGAACCAAAGACTCGGAAGGTAAATTAAATAGCCGAAGGCGCTAGGACGCAGTAGTGTCAAATCTACTCTGTATCGCGCTTACGCTGGTAAGTATTAATTTATTTACTTATAGACCTTTATCATGGCTGAATTGATTACCGGAAGTGCTCGTCGAAGCAGTGTATCGATTCTTCCGGTTATGTATTTTCAATGTGCTGTTGTTAACACCTAGTTGAATAAATGCCTCTGAAAATGTCCAGATTTTTAAATCATCCTGCGGATGCTAATTTTAAGAGACAGGAAAAGAGATATTTTGATGATTACTGTGTACAGGATTTTTCAAACTCAAAGGAACTTGTAGGTTTTTAATCTAACATAAGCCATGGCTCTTAAACATGCGTGAAAATTTCACCACATGTCAGTGCTCGTCTAAATAGTGACCACGATAGTGAGCAATAGTGAGCACTGATGAATAAGATCAAAATGAACATTTTTATTTATTTGTATTAAATATTTCAGTGTCATTATTCTGTGTCATTTTTCATTTCACTGTATGTAATTCACACATTTATGCCAATTTTTCGCACTGTTAGCCTGTTAAGATGAATTCAATTTGTAGCATCGTTACATTTCTTTAAGGCAGTTTAAGACATTCATTCATCTATTTTCATACTGCTCTTACGATAATAGACCATGGTTTTACTACAAAAAAAATAAAAAATAAAACAACACGTTAATAGTTAAATCATGGTAACCAAAAATCAGCCATGGTTTTGCTAACCATATTTTAACCATGTTTATCAGTAAAAATTTGGGTAAAATTCAGTTTAAAATGTAAATTCAACCGGTATGAAATATGATCAGTAAGAGAAAAATACTGTTAATGAGAAGACGAGCATTGGACTGCGTCAGGTTAGTTTGGAAATAAATGTATTTATTATTCAGAATGCACATTTGAAAGGGAAATATATTTACAGGAGGAACATTTCAACTAGTTGAAGATATAATGTAAACATCCTCAGCATCGCGTCTAGGACAACTCGAGGTGTCGCACACCAGACGTGCACTTTCTCAGTTTATGGCCAGCAATATTGTTGTTTAAGCACATTATGGAATTAAGATAATGTCTGTACTATGTTATGATTAAACCTGAATCCGATTATGCATTATTATTATTGCTGAAAGTCCGATAACATCAGCAATTTTCAAATGAGAACATGCAGATAGTGCTTTATATAAGATTAGCTACACTGTCACTTGTAAATCATTTGTCTAACTTCCAGTAGATTCGGCGAAGTTTGTAGCGTTAGAGGGGAGTCATCTAGTCAGGCTCTGGCAGCCAGGATCATAAAGGGGGTAAGGCAAACACCTGCCATGAAAAGGGGTATTGACCTTGAGCCAGAAGTTTTACAACAGTACAGTGACCTTTGCAATGTCAGTGTCGTTCCTTCTGGATTCGTTGTGAATCCTGATGCGCCTTACCTCGGTGCTAGCCCTGATGCCAAAGTGTATGATCCCACTGCAAATCCACCCTTTGGGTTAGCTGAAGTGAAATGCCCAGATGTTAACAGTATAACAGAGGTTACACATGTGATGTTTATTGGTGGTCAGGCCAAACTAAAAAAAAATCACAAGTATTTCTGGCAAGTGCAAGGCCAGTTAGCCATAACTGGTTTAAAATGGTGTGATTTCATTACATCCACACAAAGTGACCTCACAGTAGAGCGAATTTGGCTCGACGAGTCGCTGATCAGTGAAATGAAAGATAAACTTGATCTATTTTACTTTGCCACATATACAGATGGTGGACAACCAGAATGCCTATTACCGCCGCGCCAGCTGCCGCGGCGAAATCACCGTGGCGAAAATAAACCAGCCGCATTTCAAAGTCGTTCCCGAAATGACCGCCAGGTGGCGCAAAGGGACATTGTGCAAAACAGCAGCAATTGCCGTATTTTAAAATGTAAGTGGGTTAAATATAAAACCCTAAGCCTAATAGGCATATTTTTCATATATATAAATAGGCCTATTAGGCTACAACAGAATAGAACCAAAGATAGAATCAATTTTAGAACTGAAAAAATAGAATCAAAAGTTAAAAATAGAGACGATATTAGGAGCAATGACGCTGAATATTTTTACTATTCTATTGAGGAATTAGATAAACGAAGAGCTCTCGTGAGCGATACAATTGCATAGTAATTTATAGTAATTTCAAAAGCAGTCCTTAAAAAAAAAAAATACATGGAGTAGTGTGGCATAATTTTTGAGAGATTACGCGGAACGCGTTTTAGTTAAGATCCTGGTTTCAATGCCCTTAATGTATATAGGCTACTGCTTTAAAAAATGTCACAACGCGTTTTGAGATTGTTTTGAATTAAACATTGAAGTTTAAAATGTAGTGTTTTGGCACACCAGGCCGAGTGGCGTTACGCATTGTTCAAAAATCAGGTTTTATTCTGGCATGTTGAATTGGCGTTAGAATTTTTTTTTAGATTTATTAGATTTAGATTTTAGATTTCGTTAGATTTATTTTTCTCATAACAGCTAAAATAACTTAATATATGCCTTGTATATATATACCTACTCAATATAGGCAATAGGCATATAATAGCATATAATAAATTAGCAAAACTTGGCCACTAAATATTTAATTTTCAATTATTTTAATTATCACAATTAAAGTTTTAATTTTATTAAATTGAACAAGCGCAACAATCAGCATTTAATCAAATATTCTAAAAGATGTATTATTAATAATAATGTTATTTCAACATAATATTTCGTTTTTTCGACATAATATGTGTGCGTGCAACAAGCAAGATGTGCATTTGTAAATCCGGTGATGCGTGCTTGATTTTTATCAATAAACTAGTGTTTTCTGACAGTGTCGACTGCAAAGATGAAGTTGACGATCGCCATATTTGTAGTGAACGCACCTAGAGAGAAATGCACATAAAGACATAATCAGAGAGTAGCCTTTTTCTTTTCGTTTTGAATTATTTCGTTTGAAGAAATTTCAAGCTTTGTGTATTTGATGTATTTATCATGTCTGTGTGAGGCATACGCTGAGTTTCGTTAAGTTAAGAGGATGAGATGCGCTCCAGCTGACGTGCAATGCAAGTGACCGCGCGGGCGCCTCCAGGAAATTGGTTGATGAAAAATTGATTAAAATTAAGATACAATTTATAGAAAACGAAATTCACTTTAAAGAAAGGTTTTCTACTAAACAAAACTTAATGAAGTGGTCAAAATCATGTCTGACCCACTCCATATCATCTCTCGATATAATGCATCCTATCTTACTCGTGCTGTTCACTTTTCATATTCAACATAGATGGAAAAAAATAACATTATAATATTTTAACAATTATGATACTAAATGAGATTATTTAATGGCTACAACAGTATAGTAGGCCTATAGACTCTATTTGTACAAATTGCTGCACATTAATTTAATTTAATGAAACCTTGTAACGAATTCACACTGTAGGGTAGACTGTAGTTGAGACACCTTAAAGAATTTGCGTTCCAGCAAGCACAAGTTGTGATTTTTGCTGTGCACTTGCATATTAGTGTCAGCTGGGAAGGAAATATAGAGACCAGACCTCTTGGAACTTTAATTGAATACATAGCGTTGGTAAAGCATACTGAAATTACATCCCTACAAATGTATTAGGCCCTACTGAAAATAAATGTATCGAATTTAAGCAAAGTAGCCTAAATGTTAAGACTGTAAGCCCTTTGCTTTTTTACGTAGCCTATAAAGGACTCTTATAGCCGACTTTGTGTTTATTTAATTTGTTGAGGATTTTTTTAACTCAAACATTAACACTGAAATAAATTAAACTAAATTATTGTAAATTTTTTGGCACACCACGACGAGTGGCGCTATGCATTGTTCTAAAGCCAGGTTTTATTCTGGCATGTTGAATTAGTGTTCGACAAACGCGGCGGCGCATTCATTTGAATGAAGAGCGCTTCTCGCTCGTGTGAGCGAACACACACTGGAACGTTAGGCCATGTCGCAACGAGTGAATCGTGGCCGAGTGGTTGAACTTACGTTACGATCATTTAGATGACACGGGTTCGAATCCCGAACTAACTTGGACAGTTGATATTTTTATATTAGCCTATTAATGCATTTTATTGTCTATTGTTGATGCAGAGAGATTTGTCTAGTTCTAAAACATAGTTTTTTGCTTATAGCCTATTTACAAAATAAAATCACCATGCATTTCCATTTTACACTAAGGAACAAATATTATACAATGACTTTACTTCTGTAGCCTATAATAATTCCAATCGTAATTTCAAAAGCAGTTCTTTAAAAAAAAAAAAATAAAAAAAAAAAAAATTATATATATATATATATATATATATATATATATGTGTGTGTGTGTGTGTGTGTGTATGTATGTGACGTTTAAACGACAAACAATAAAATCAGAACCAGTATTCTGTTGCGTTCATGGTTCCAGTGGCAGTAATGCATCCACGGCTTTTCAAAATGTCACAAAGCGTTTTGAGATTGTTTTGAATGAAATATTGAAGTTTATAATTAAGTGTTTTGGCACACCACGACGAGTGGCAAACTCTTTGTTTTGTTTTGCAAACTCAGCTAGCCTGTGGGGGGTTTGGAGAAGGCAATAGTTGCTTTATCGTGGGGGTGCAGGACAGAGGTGTTAATGTTCCGTCTTTCTTATGGAGAGTGTCGGAGCCAGCCTGATGAGCAGGCAAAGGCAACATTCTTTTAAGGATTAATCTCAAAATCTCCATAGCCTATGTACAGTAGGCCCTATATCTTATTAAATTATATATTGTAGTTTTATTGATTGTATTTAAAGGTTTTCCACACACAATTTCAATTTAGCAGATACAGAGCTCTTTAATTCGCGACCCACCTCGTTTTATTGTAAGGTGAATTCAGCAAGGCATGTTGTATCTTTGAAGGAACAAAAGCTATTTGTTACAGTTTTTTCTTTCGTGATTTGTGTGGATGACACACAGCGACATATACAGTATTATCAGCTGTATGGTGTTTTTTTACGCTGAAATGCTTAATTTCGAGAAAGACCCACCGCGCGCAGTGAGGGAGACCAAACTTACTAAAAAAATATCCAGCGCGAGAGAGGCAAAGAAAAACGCCTGTTCTTAATTTATGTTGCTTTGAACTGTTTTCGTTTTGTACCGTTTTAATTTTTTAATTTAGCTGCAATTTCTTTGACAATGTTGCAAGAATAAGATTCTGTGTTTCTTATTTTGCATCACAAAGGGAATAAACTCTATCGATGGAACCCTGTTTAAATAAATAAACTGTCCCGACACTTTATTCATACCTTGAAATGTGCGATGGGTTTTTAAACTTAATTAATTTTCTTTTTCTTTTACATTTTCATTGTTTATTTTTTAATTGAAAGCTAATACTGTATTGAAAGTATTTTTCTGATTTGTTCGATCTGTTTTGAAAAATGTCTTCCGTTGCTATGGCCGGGTATCACTGTCAGTCATCTCAATCTCATGAATGATTCTCACACACTCACAAAAAATAATTTAGCAGATTAAAGACGAGCTTCATCATCTTCATTTTCTGGTGCAATCGGCTGACAGTCTTCCTTCATCAGATGTGTCGTCTTTGCAGCGGCTCAACTGGAATGTAGCAAATTTATGTTGTAATGTACAATTGATAATTAAACAAGATGATTGACTTTAATAAACAGATGCATATTTAAGCATCAAGAACGGAAAAACATAAACACTGTCGGCTACACTGAGATTCGATCTCAGATCGTTTGAAGCTCCGAGAGGCTATTGTTAATGCATTGACCACAAAGCTATAGTCTGTATAGCCTAGGTCTACTATTTTCTCTGCTTTGTTTGTGTATATTTTTACTAGGGCTGTCAGTTAAACGCGTTATTAACGGCGTTAACGCAAACCCATTTTAACGGCGTCAATTTTTTTATCGCGCGATTAACGCCTAGCAAAGGCTTTTTTTTTTTTTTTTTTTTGACATGCTTTTGCAACAACTAGTAACGTTAGTACAACACCACCGGATCTAGCTAGACCGGAAACAAAACAACAGGCACGCCGCACACACTTGTTTGGGCTTGCGAGCCGGCCAAAGAGTGGACGAGAAGCCGCGTCTATGGACAACTTGTATCGCACATCGGACGCATACTTTCTCAGTTTATGGCCAGCAATAAAAGGTGTGTGTACACTCATAGAGAATAATGTGTTCGAATTTTAAATACGAGGCGCTGCGCTTCGCTTCTCGTCCAGTGTGCGACCCCCTTTAACATTATGTTTTGAGTGGATGAATGATGAGCGCGAGACGCCGAAATGGATGCCAATAAGATTCTGAATGGAAAGTTTAATTTTAAAAAAGTGGCCAAAATGTTTCAGTTGACAAGACCAAAGTGATCTGTGTGTTTTGTCATTGTGAACTGAGCTATCATTGCAGCACGTCCAGTCTGAAATAGCCTACTACTTGATGGCCAAGCACACTGATTCGCTGATGCGAATTCTCCACCCCCTCGTCAATATTAGGACCTCGTCAGTATTTCTTTCACCCTTTTATTGATGGACAGTGTTACATTGTGTGAGAGATTATTTGCTCCAAGTGAGAATGTTAGTGTGAAATTGAACACTACAGTATGCCAATGTTGATTTCAAAAAGAAACATTTTCTCAAAGCAAGCCGATCCACTTTTCCATGTTGATAAGAGCATTAAAATGAGAAAAAATAATGGGACAAAAAGAAATCAAGAGACATTTAGAATAGATAAAAATGCGATTAATTGCGATTAATCGCGAGTTAACTATGACATTAATGCGATTAATCGCGATTAAATATTTTAATCGTTTGACAGCACTAATTTTTACATATTCAATCAGTCTCATTTTTGTTCAAATAATGAAAAAAAGTGTTGTTTTTTTTTTTTTTTACAAGATCTTGCGCCATGTTGTTGTTGTTTTTTTAAATAAACAGATAGGAAACTTACCTTTTAAAATGCCGCAGTTGCTGCTGTATTGCCCTGTCACTTGCGCCACCCGGTATAGCCTAGTCATTTCGCGAACGACTTTGAAATTCGACTGGTTTATTTTTGCTGCGGCAGTAGTAATAGGCATTGTGGTTCATTATTTATTAAAGAATTCAATTGATAATCATAACAACATGTAAGCCTATTTAATTCTGAATATAACAAAGAATGCTTAAACCGACTAACATCGGTTAGTAACTGCAAGTCCTGAAAATGTTTTAATTTTACGGTAAATTATTTGAATTTATTTCACTGTTATGTTTCAGTTAATAAATCTACAAACACATTAAAATAACACGAAGTAAATGACAAGTAACCTATTGACATAGCCTTTCTAAATTATAGAAAAACTGGGCACACAATGTTAACGTGTGTCTACTTTGTTTAAATTTAATGAATTTGAATTCATTTAACCACAATATTTATCTTAAATTTATTTGTGACCTCAGCTCAGATTACTGCCGCGGCAGATTACGTCATAAAGAGAATAAACTGACACTTTTAAAAGTCTGTGATTACAGCGCCACTCAGCGGTAAAAGGCAGCAAATACACATCCCAATTTTGCCGCCGCGGGAACTGCGGCGGTAAAAGTCTCATTCTGGTTGTCCACCATCTGTATGGAAACGTACCTGAAACTAAAGTAAACCTATACATCCCCCCCACCACACACACACACACACACACAAACAAATGGGATCTCTTTCTGATTTTATTTATGGAACGGACATACCTACTCTCTAATCACCACCACCACATGCATGTGCGCACGCACGCACACACACACACACACACACACACACACACACAAATGTTCCCACACACGTGTACTTAATCCATTAACGAATTGTTTAAATTGTAAATTAAATGTATGTAAATATAAATGTAATATGAGTGTCTGATTTTTTTGTGTGTATAAATGTTACGTTATTGTATTAGTTTTCACTTTTTTTTTTTTTATAATAAATGTATATATGTCATGCTATATATATAAAATATATATATAAAAATAATAAATGCTATGTCATGTTTTAATGCAATAAAATGTAAACCAAACAAATCTGAATCATTCATCTTATGCCTATGTTAAGGGTTTCACACTGGGACATCACCCTTCACATCCAGAGGGCCTTGGTAGTTGGACATTAAGCAACAAGTTGCCCATAGCTGAATGACGGACCCTGAAAGGGTCAAAGGAATGGTTGTGTCCCAGATATGATATTCCTTCACTCTTCTGATGGCTCTCTCCACCAGGATTCTTAGTCGGGCGATGTTCTGGGTTTTTTCTGTGTCCTCTTTGCTGAACCTGGTTCCTCTTTTGAATGGGGGGATTATGAGGGTTGCTCCAACATCAGACAGCATCTGGTCAATGACAAAGCCTTTATCAGCCATGCACGCATCTCCAGGCTCAAACAGGCTGAGGATCCCTGACTGGCGTGTAATTTCTCGATCTGATATTGAACCTGTGAAAAGCTTTGAGATAAAGGTGATAACACCACATGGGGCAATGCCAATTAGACCTTTGAAAGTATTGGTGTTCTTGTAGGAGGAGAATGTTTCTGACTGGAGGGTAAGTGATGATGGTGCCTCACATCTGATTTCTGTGCAGTCCAGAATAACACGCACGTTCGGGCAGTACTGTGCAAACTTTGGTGGCATTGTTGCTTGCACCTGTTCCCTTGTCATCCAGATTGGCACTGATCCCAAAACAATGAATAGATAGTTGGCCCATGTAATTATTATTCTACTCACCGTAGTGAGACTAATGCCAAATATGTCGGCAATCACTTTCTCCTTCATACCAACGGCAACTCGACAGCAGTAAAGAAACAGTTCATCCACAAGTGCCAGCCTCCGGTTCGGGCTTGGTTTCTCCAATGCCATGACATCGCTTGCCCTCTGAGCTCTGCTCCAGTAGACTAGCCTAGATGCTGAGGGGGCAACCGATTCCCAAAACGACCAAAACACCTTCTCTGATTGAAAACGGGTGTAGAACCGGAATTCCTCGTCAGTGGCACAGTATCTGTTGATGTTTAGTGTGCATGACAGGTCCCTCAGTTGTCTTTCTAAACTCCTGACCTTAGCCTCCAGTTGCCTGATGGTTTCGGCAGCAGCATCAGCATCTAGTCCACCTGCGGAGTCGCGGGTGTAATTGTGATCACTGGCGGGTTCTTGATCCTCCGCGACTGTAGGCTGTTCATCCGCGTTCTCTATAGCAGAGTCGCTATTCTGAAACTCTTCAACTAACGTTACTTCAAAACGCGCATTAACCCGATCGAAAACTGACTGGCGAAGCACACGAGTTTCCCCCCAGCTGTTCCACGAAAATCGGCTTGGCGTAGTACCGGATTTTAGTCTCCTCCGCCCACTTTTCGAGACGTAAATGCTCTCCTCGTCAAAGTGCAAGCTGCACACAAACGTACTACCCCGACTTATATTGAACGAAGGACCTTCGTCCCTCCTTATCAATCTCACCCAAGCCTTGCGGAGATGTTCGTCCTTTGGGAAGTCATGGAAGCTAAGGTATGGCTGTCTTTGTTTTGACGTTGAACAACCCGGTACACTGCAATAGCACCGGCGAGAGGAGGCAGCCATAGTTTATCTGGTAACTAAGTAACCACCGGAAGTGCGAGTACACTGCTTGGCGATTTCGAACGTTGCGAAACCAGGAAATGCGATAAAGGCCTATTTGTGAGCAGACTCGGAGCCTGCAGCTACAGTCCCGTACCCAGAGTCCCGCATTCTCAGACCCCTCGTTTTTCGAGACAGCGCCTCCTATCAAATTGGATCAGATAAACATGTGAAGAGCTTAAGCCGAAACGTGAGTATCGTCAATTTTATTTAGCGAATCATACTCATTAAATTTATTTTTTAATCAAACTACTTTATAGCTCATCGATACACCAACATATGAATAGTCCATTTAATATCTGTAAAGATAGTTTGTAACAAAATTTGAGCCGTTAATGTATGTTTTTTCGCCCCTTTTCCCCGAAAATATTTTGATAGCTCGTTAGCCTTTAACCTTAGACTTTTTGTAGACAAGCCATTGTAAAAATTTGATCAAAATTAGTTGACATTAAAGTAGACCAATTAAATACCTTAAGTGTGTTAATATCAAAGAATGTCATCATTAATTATTTAATCAGATTTACCGTTTGACCTTTTTTTAATTACCGGACCTTTTCTCCTAAAACTATAAATTGAATTAATTAATGCCGGAGTAATTATTTTACTTTATATAATTTATGTAGACTACTTAAATTAGTTCTTATAAAACGTAAGTATTAAAATGAAATGTGATATGAAGTTGTTGCCAACCATTTACAACTCATACAATTGCCTAACAATCAAATTTATCAACATGTAGCTACTTATCTCCCTATAGGTATGCTTGTAATTTGCATTTGCAAAAAAAAAAAAAAATATTATTACACAATATTTTTGCCAATGGCATTCATCTTTTTTTCTCTCCAGATAGCCTATGATGTCGAGATTTCTTTGGAGACATTTTTCTTTGTTTTTTTGTTATTTTCACTTGCTTTGTTGCTCATTACATTGGGTTCCTCAATCCTGTAGACCTGATTGCCTTATTGGGTTAATTGATTGTATTAGGCCTTATTAGGTTAATTGAATTCTCTTTGAGTATGGGTGGAACTTAACTTATAATTTGTTGTTATTCTCATTCTCTGTGTTACCTTGCCCTGAAGAAGACCACTTGTTGGTTGAAACATGTTGGCTTGTGTACTGTTTTTATGACTTAAGCCATATTAAATAAAGGCTTTTTAATTCTATCCTTCTCCTTATTTAAAGTTGGACTGAGTGCCTGGGACCTATGTTTTATTTTTTGTTTCTTTGGCATTCATCTTTTATTTTAGTGAAGTCGAGGAATTTGACAGAGCGATTGCAAAAAGAATGAACATTCACCTACCAGAAAGTAATTATTTTACCTTATGCATTTACATTACATTTTACATTTATTCATTTAGCAGACGCTTTTATTCAAAGCGACTTATAAATGAAGAGGTTTTTTTTTTAATGCAATTGAAGACGAAAAGTAAAGTCACTAACACAACTCTTTCTTCCTTTTTTCTTTGCTTTGTCCTGTTTACAGCAAGATGATGTTTAGGTGATCGTTAAATAAAGTACAGAATTGTTTATTATTGGTGTTTTGTCTATTCTTATTTGAGTTTTGCTTCGCATTCAAAATATCAAAAAAGAGGTTTTGTAATGTTAGCATGGTATAATGTTAATTAGACCATTATAGGTTGAACTGAAAGAAAATTTGGAATTTGAATTTAAAAAAAAAAACATTGTAGCAATAAAATATCACATAATATTTTTCAGAAGATAGTTCAATCTGTAATTGTATCCCTTCCATCAGTAATTTTCTTTCAATTACACCCACGCTCAAAAAATAACTACTGTGTAATTTGTTAGTCAGAGAACACAATGAGATTTTTTGGCACATGCATTAAGCAGGGAACGCAAATATTTATATGGATAACTTTAAATAAAACGAGACCGTAATATATTGCATCCTATTGTTTTCAATGGCAATTGGAAGGGTGTTATACGATTTTCCGAACAGCAGGAGGCGCTGTCTCGAAAATCGAGGGGCTCCCAGAAAAGTAGCGATCTCAGCAGCCGTTGGCTCTGACACATCAAGTAGCTTTTGTTTGTCCTTGTATTGTATAGGTTTCCCTTCTGAAAATGTTGTCCAGTCTGTGTTTGATTGTAGCTTTTGAGTGAAAGTCAATGTTCTCGACTTCAAGGTACTTTTCCTTTGGTTGTCCACTTTTCTGTCACAGTTTGGGACTCACGGAGCAAAACAGCTGCCTTGATGGAGAAAAGAACCGCTCCAACATGGCTACATGTCTCACCTAATCCCGCCGTGCAGTGTGCAGCCAAGATAATGCCATTCTTCTGGGCAGTACTATGGGTGCAGAGGTGGGGTACTTAACTTCTGACTGTGTTTAACCTATGAAAACACAAAAACACAGAATTGCATTCAAGATTTCAAACAAGATACATGCATGACATTAATTCTGTAATTGTGTGTATGGCAGCTTCTATTCTTATCTTATGGCAAATTGCAGTTCAAACATTCACATGCCTACGTTATTATTTTCACAAAACACAGTTTCAAAAGGTTTTCAGATATTGGAGTATAGTATCTGAAGCAGAAACAGAAAGAAAGTATAATGACAACAAACGCAATAGCTTCAGATGTTATTCTGCAGCCTGTTGCACCAGCTGTGTGTAGGTTCAAAGGTAGCTTAATTACAACGTAAATTATTACTAAGTTGTGATTTATGCTTCAATAAAAAAAAATGTTGCACCACGGAGATAAGTTACAACATTACTCTGAGTAACAACTAGGGTCTGTGTAAATCATAAAATGTCACAGAATTATACTCACTAATCCTAAAACAGCCGTTTTCCTGCATCTTTTTTATTCACTGCATGTTGTGGTATTTTTTTTATTCACTGCAATGTAGAAGGCAATTTTTCTTTTTTATTGTGCATGTCTCAGGCTGTTCCAACAAAGGAAAAATAAATGTCTTAAGCCTTGTATTTTTTAAATAAGTTTTATTAATAAAGTAAAGGCATAGAACCAGTTTATTTGTAGTGCATTGACAATAGTTTTATATAATTAGTTTATTAATTAAATTAATAAAAAGACAAAAAAGACCTTGAGATATGTTTGGTAATTGTACCTGAATGAATTTAAAATTAATTTGCTATACTTCAGATCAATATATTTGTTTTCCTTAAAATTTTAATTAACACTAACTTCATTCTCATCTGAATTATAAATAATTTATTTCTGTATAAAATAATACTACCATTAAAAACCAATTTGATTTTCTTTTAATCAATGTAGAATGTACTCACTGGGATGACTGTTGTGTGACAGTTATAGGTTACAGTTTGACAAAAGCACAATGTTGTGTTTTATTGCGAGTGTACACAAATATAAGTAAACACTTTGCCGTTTGAATGATGTCCTGTATGAACAAAATGACTGAGTATGTTTTTATGTCTCCACTGTTCGATCGCGCCCGCGCCTCTCTCTCTCTCTCACACACACACGTTACAGCATTGCAAACTTGACATCGCAGCCTGTCCATTATAGCCTGTCTATGATTATAGCGACGGAGCTTCAGAGCTAAGGCTGGCTACAGATTAGGTGTCCCTAAAGAGCCCGCGTATCTAACAGTAGTTACGCATTACATTAATTAATTTGCATGCAAGTTTTATTTATTTTTATACCGTGTATTCTCCGTGTGTATTCATGCACCAAACCGTGACGCCTGTACTGTTTCGGTTCAATACGAATACATGTATCGTTCTTTAAGATAAAACTAGTCTTACCGTTCTTTAAGACTTTAAGATATAACTTACACACAGCTGATGCAACCCCGTGCTGGTAATGCTAACGTTAGCTAGCGATCGTCATCAGGTTATGCAAGTAAGTTAACGTTAAGCATCACATCAAAAAAACATTTACATACCTCTGCGATCACGACAATGTTTGACGATGTCGTTGGTGGAACAAAAGTAAGAAGGTTGCCGACTTTGCCAGAGATGAAGTAGTTATATGACTCAAGTGACTTGAAGGACTTCAGCTCCTGCGAAGTGTATGCGGATACTGTATGAACGAGATAGTTATAAATATCCGGATAAGTTACGGCTGGCAATAAGTACGGATCTTTACTTAAGGCTATTGGGTCTATTTGATATGGGTCCACTCCAATCAAGCTTATCTTCTTGATAGCGACGAGATGAAGCCATTAGGCTAACGTACTGCTCCCCTCAACTCAAATCTGCGTGCGGCTAGGGGCAGGACATGTCATGTCAACAATATGGCAGCGGTTAGCTACTTCCGGTGTTTGCGAATAAGGCCTATACAGACCCTTCCCAAAAAATTCAAATATCATGGAAAAGTTTATTTTCATAATTCCATTCAAAACGTTAAACTTCCATAGATTAGATTCAGGGCCCACAACTTAAACGATTTCAAGTATTTAGTTGTTTATTTGTACATAATTTGGGCTTCTAGCTCATAAAACCCACGAAAACAGGATTTTAAACAAATTAGAATACTGTGAAGAAATCACCATTTACTTTTCAGTTTTTGCAGAAAAAAAAGAAATTAGAATCACATCAAATCAATCAAAATATGGTACTTTCAAAATGATACGTCAATCTTCAATACTTGGTAGGGAATCCCTTTGCCTTAATCACTGCCTCGATGCGCCGTGGCATTGAGGCAATCAGCCTGTGGCATTGCCTGGGAGTTATGGAAGCCCAGATTTCCTTGATGCTTGCTGTCAGCTCTTCTTTGTTTTTGGGTCTGGTGCCCCTCATTTTCCTCTTGATAATACCCAATAGATTCTCAATGGGGTTTAGGTCCGGCGAGTTGGCTGGCCAGTTAAGCACTGTGATGGCAAGGGCATCAAACCAGGTTTTGGTGCTTCTGGCGGTATGGGCAGGGGCCAGGTCCTTCTGGAAGATGAAATCTGCATCTCCATACAGATCCTCAGCAGAAGGAATCATGAAGTCCTCTAAAACATTCTGGTAGACTGATGCGGTGACCTTGGATTTAAGAAAGCAGAATTTACCAACACCTGCACTGGACATTGCACCCCAAATCATGTCTGACTGTGGATATTTCACACTGGACCTCAAGCAGCTTGGGTTCTGTTCCTCACCCGTCTTCCTTCAAACCCTTGGACCTTGATTCCCGAATGAAAGGCACACTTTACTTTCATCGGAAAAGAGGACCTTGGACCACTGGCCAACAGTCCAGTCCTTCTTCTCCTTGGCCCAGTTGAGACGCTTCCTACGTTGGCTCAGGCTCAGAAGCGGTTTGACCCGAGGAACCCGACAGTTGTAGCCCATCTCCCGGATGCGTCTGAATGTGGTGGTTTTTGAAGCTGTGACTCCCCCCTCATTCCACTCTTTCTGGATCTCTGCAAGATTCATGAATCTTCTCTTTTTGATAATCTGCTGAAGCCCACGGTCAGCTCTTCTGCTGGTTCATCTTCTCCTGCCACATATTGCCCTTCCACTAGACTTTCCATTGATATGCTTGGACACAGCACTCTGTGAACAGCTAGCCTCCTTAGCTATGAACTTTTGTGGCTTACCCATCCTATGGAGGGTATCAATGATGGTCTTCTGGCCAGTTGTCAAGTCTGCAGTCTTCCCCATATTGATCCTAACTGAGACAACTGAACCAAAGTGAAGCAATTTAATGACACCTGGGGCACGTTCAAGTTCAAAATGGTGCGCAACGTTTTGCTACGGTTTCCGGGTTGAACGTCATGTTTCCTGGAAACGGCGTGCAACGGGGTTTGAGATACGTTTTCTCTTGTTTGGTGGGTGTGTCAGAACTGCAGTCCAATCAGCAGCAACATGTATATAAAGCACGCGGTATTAAAGTGAACTCGCACAATGGGTTCAAGGAAAGTAATTTACAAATGTGTTCGATGCAGCTCGGTATGCGCAACAACTGAGGATATTAGAAGACATGTTTGTCGTAAGTTTTATTGTAAAAATATAGGATATCAACATAATGATGTAGTTGTTTATATTTTTATGTAAGCCCGTCTATTGGTCCAATGGAGGTCTCCAATAATACGGGGAAGGTTTCTCTGCGCGTTACTGTCTTTCCTTTTACGTAACACAACAAGATTAAATGCAATATATTTTCTCATATGCAATAGCTCGTTTCATCTGACTCCATAAATGAAAAAGGTTTTAATGATATCTGTGCATCATTAAACGTGAACGAATATCTGATTATTCTTTTAACTCTGATTATAGTTTACCCATCTAGATTCGGAAACTATATCGCTCAGCAGTCCTTCGGATGCACGACACAATCTCGCCAGTCTGGCTTAACAAAACAGAGGTAATTGGCTAAATGTTTGAGATTCGCCGTATTCACACGTACAAAATAACAGACACTTAAATAGCCCCCTTGAATGCCACCTCAGGAACTTAATTCAATTGTTTCAATTAGTAGAGGTCAAGACCACCATAAAAAGACATTAGCCGATCAACTCACTTTTGGCTTTGGTGTAGTCAAGCCCGTGGGATATCCACGTACACTTATCTAATAGAACATTAAAAGAGAACAGAGGTTATGGAGCGCACCCGAATCCAGGTTGATCAAAAAGCATTTAGCTGATTCTGGACGGAAATTAACTCGCCCCCCTCATTCAAGTACACTTGAATCTGTTATCAAGTATTAGTCGTCACTAATGTCTGGCGCAAACTTGTGGAAATATACGAATCCTATAATCTATAAGAGTAAAAACAATCTCAGAGTCAGTCAGAATAAAATCAAACGTTTACAATTTATTGACCAGGTAATGAAGCAATAATTCAAATCCAATTCGCAAGAATAAAATCATCAGTTAATCATAACAGAACAACAATTCCGGAATCGAGGAATTTGTAGAAATTATTACCTGGCAACGAAAATTACACACAACGGTTTGTGTGGGCAGTCAACCTACAGACTCCTCGAACTTTCTGCACCTTTTCCTTATATACCCAGATAATTCAATATGCTCACCAAATGGTGGGGTCTGTCATTATAATTAGATTTTGGCTCCCTATTCAGGGATTCACACTGTGAGATCAGAATTTGTATTTGAATAGGTTCTTGTTTTGCATACAGGAGGTACAGTCTGAATGGAGGATCTGGGGGAGGGAAACACCTTTAAGGGACACATCACTTTTCTCATATTTTATAACTTCTTTTAACTTTTCATTATGGTTGGGAGAATGAGACCATTTTACCAGGCGCACTGAGACACTTTAAATGATATCAAACATGCATAGATGCTTCTTGTACATACTTTACATTGCATAGGTTTTCAGTGTATTTCAGGTGAGGAGGAGGGGGGATGAGGGGGAGATAGTGTGTGTGGAGTGTGAACTGCACTATGTGCTGCACCTCGAAATCCCTGTTACATATGCAGGAGATAGTTCAAGTGTTAATGTCCAGGGGGGCCTTTTGTTCTATCGGGGGGTCGGCCAGACATACTGGCAGCAGCCTTACATTTAGCTTCATTGCAAGTGTATGACATTTGGTATAGAAATAAACAATGGTAATTAAGTGCTTTTCCTAAAAATGAGAAAGAAAATACAGGGTATTAAAACAGTATGAACTACAAATAAAGTCAGTATGCGAGGCTAAATAGATGTGTTTTAGTCTGAATTAGGTAAGATGTGTGCTTCCATTTCAGTTTCCACAAATCCCTTCACTCGATTGGGATGTTCTCTTTTGTTCTGGGCGGCAAGTGCAGTAACTGTAACATCGGGCATATTTTGTAGTATTAAACACATATTTATACCGACTTCATCAGGCTCCGAAAATTCTTCATAAAGAACACAAAGAATGGCCTTCTCAGCTGCCATAGTTGCAACTCTTGCGTCATCAGAACAGTGTATTCAACGCATCACCGTTTCTGTTTAAAAAACGTTGTGCAACGTTTTGTCGGGGCTGAACGCAGCCCTGGAAAAACCTGTGCAGGTGCTTTGAGTTTAGTAGATGAGTAGTGTGTGACACTCACTCACTCACACGTTTAAAACATTCATGCCCTGTAAAATTTGGGCTGATTTCTTATTCAAATTTTTTGAAATCCTGTTTCCGTGGGTTTTATGAGCTGGAAGCCCAAATTATGTACAAATAAACAACTAAATACTTGAAATCGTTTAAGTTGTGGGCCCTGAATCTATAATCTATGGAAGTTTAACGTTTTGAATGGAATTATGGAAATAAACTTTTCCATGATATTCAAATTTTTTGGAAAGGGTCTGTACATGAGACAAACAAAGGACCTTAACAAGAAAATTAATGACACAGCTAAACCAAATGAACTAATGAAGACGGTAAAAAAGGAGTGGCAGGAAACTGAACAAATGAACACAGGAACTGATTAAAAATACAAACAGAAAGTCCAAACTCAAACTTAAATGCGACATTCCTCCCCCCTCCCTGAAAGGCGTGTCCTCTCGCCACAAACTGGGGTGGGAGGCCTGGAGGCTGACTAGGAGAGTCTTAGGCCGGACGGGAAACCTCCAGGGCAGAGCCGGCAGTTCGGGAGACCGGGTGGATGGACCTTCGTGGCCACCAGAATAGATTAATAAAGATATAGAAATAGATAGATAAAAAAGTTTGTAGACAAACTTAAAGTTGGCTTGAAAAAGCCTAGCCAGAGAGTTTGAACAAGTTTTAAAAGCTTGAAGTTTATAGATAGATAGGTCTGGTCAGATAGATAGATAGATAGATAGATAGACTCTGTTGAGCTAATGATGCAATACCATTCACACCAGTGCTGCTCACCTCAGTCAGTCAGTACACACACACTCTGACTGAAGACTGCAAATTCTATCGTGGAAAAGTGCAGATACAATGTAAGTAAGATATTAATTTATAATCATTTTGTGTTTTCATTATACTAAAATAACAATGTCTTGATTTTCTAATGCGTAGAAAAGAGTACGCCGAGTAACCTTTGATGATGTATGACGTAGATGTAGGAGTATCGCAAGCTTTGACGCCTCTCGCGGTTCAAATAAACAGAGCTAAACAACCGCGTTCATCATTACTTTATGCCTCAAGTTCAAGTGTTACTCTTTTGGCGTAAACTTGCATACGGTGAAGCAGTTTATTCTGTTCCCTTCCAGAATTCCTGTTCCTGTTTACACAATCATACATAGTTGCCGAGTTACCATACATACCATCAGAACTGAATACTAGCAAGAAGCACAACTTGATATAAGGGAATGTACGGGTTAAAAAAGTATTGTATTTTTTCTGAAACTTTTTTTATTAGAAGCGAGTTTTTGGATGGATTGCCCACACACTTTAAGTGGAACCATCGCCCACAGTCATCACAGGCAATCTATATTAAAATTATATTTATATAAATAAATAAGAGTAACAATTTAAAAAAGGGGTTTTAAAGCAATGGTCCATTCATTATAACTTTGTGTATGCTACACCAACCAAAAATGCTCAGCCATAGTTACCCAAAGACCATCTGCAGAGTCATGAAATGTTTCTGCCTCTCCTTCAGAGTCTTCAAAAGTTTCTGCCTCTCCACAAAAGTGGCACAGATCACTTAGGTCATCTATGTGGTACAGTACAACACTAATGAAAGTGATGCACATCAAAACTTATAAAGCCATACCAGATTAGCGGAGCAGGGTTAAAGCAATCTTCATTCTGTATCGTGTTATGTCTTGTAGCTCGTTGTCAATTGTGGAATGTGTTCTGCAAACTGAGGAAATAACAAGAAAAATTAAATAAATTATCATCCCATTTTAATGAACATTTAATATTTGCTACAATGCTATAATCACACATCTTCAAAGCGAACACACTACATGATATAGCATCCCTCTGAAGTGGGTGAGGCAAGCTTTCACACACCCAGTTTGAAACTGAAACACCCTTTGCTATCATCAGGGCTCTACAAACAAGATAGTATAGGTTCTCTTTCAAGCATACAGTACATATTACACAATAACACTACATATGATTGTGGTGCATGAAAAATACTTTGTTGTCTCCAAACACCTTTTCTTCTTGATGTCTGACTCTCCAATTGAGTCAAGCAGAATGTTTTTTTGTTGGGATGGGTATACAGCCTAAGTAACATGCAAAAATATCCAGACAACACGATAGGGGTATATTATTGCAAATCAGTATTAAGGGGATAAGGGAAAACTCAAGGAAACTGTTCTATACCACAAATACTTCCAACTAGGAACCAGTGGTGGCCCTCGTTTACAATGCCCACTATGACCTCATAGTTTGCTGGGTCCAGCATTATGATCTATTCCTTGCTAACCAAAGCCTTGAGTATGTACCAACAGCACAAATGAATGTACACAAAGCCTTGAACAAAATGGGCATTAGCACAAGTAATAAAATGCAAAATAATAATAAATAAAATTTGCAGGACACCTTAGCCTTTCATATTTTCTCTTCCACGTCTGTCATAGCAAATGTGTCCATATGGAATTCTTTGCCCAGTCAGGTCAAATTGTGCTGCCTCACTTTCAGGGACAGATACGCATTTATAACCTTGACAAACATTGCAAAATTAAACATTAATACAAAATATGAACATAGCAGATGAAAGGCTTATCTGTCAAAATCAGTGAAATGTGTACGTCACTCTCCAACTCCCTTCCAGGGCCGATCCGTAAGTCTTTGTAAAATAGTTTATTGGGTCCCACTTTGGACAGCAGTATATAACTGTCGTTTCCAGCCCAGGCATTTTTGATACCTACAGCGGATAACCAAAAATAGCATTGCACCTACCACCTCACAAATATATTAGAAATCAAACTAATATTGCTCTATTATAAGATCTGACTTAACATTAACACTTACAGCCATGTACTGTGCCTGTGGTGTCAGCTTGTATCTCTGTCGTCATTGTAGGGGTGTGGGACACAGGAGAGGAAAGTGGCATTTTCATTGAAAAGTTCAATGGAGACAGGGGAGAGGATCTAGTATGTGTATATATATATATATATATATATATATATGTATATATATAAGCAAAAACTGATAATGGGAGTTTTAGAACTAGACAAATCTCTCTGCATTAATAATATAAAATGCATCAATAATATAAAAATTACTGTAGTCCATGTTTGTTCGGGATTTGAACCCATGTCATCTAAATTATCAAAACCACGAATTTACTCACTGATAAATGCCTAAAAGTTTGTTTGTCTAGCAGTGTATGTTCGCTCACATGAGCGAGAAACGCTCTTCATTCGTCTCATTTCTCAATAGAATAGTACAAATAATCAGCTTCATTGCACCTAATTTATTATTTTTGGTTATTAATTTGTTTGTTTTTTTGTTATCGCGCTGCTCCCCCTGGGAAAAGGCTATTGCCCACTGACGTCTACAGTATAATATAGGCAATATTGTTGTTGTCTCTTTTTTTAACTTTTGATTTTATTTTTCTGTTCTAAAAAAATCTTTCTAGTTCGTTTACCATGGTTGTAGTATTACAGCATTTGACATTAACCCCACTAACATTTAAAAATGCAGCAATTGCTGCTGTTTTGTAGCCTGGGTGCCAGCCCGAACCCCCGCCCACAACATTTTTGGGTCGGGAAGTTCGGTCTGGACTCTATCCGTTGAGGAGTAATTATGCTCTGCTCCCAGAAGGCCGAGCCAATCAAATTGCCAGGGCGGGGCTTTAATCGATGATAGACAGATGATCTGCGATTACGTAATCACCCACATCATCAAAGAGCGCGTGGGTTGAATTGGTTTTCAACAAAGATGACTGCAGCTGGAGAATTGAGATGTTTAGATTCCGCTATCGTGTCTGTTATAAAAGAAATCGACAGCGCATTCATTTTAAAAGACGAACAGAGAACCGCAATCAAGGCATTTGTCACTTACTGCGTTGCTCTGATTGGTTGTAGGTCTATCCAACTGAGTGCAGAGTTTTTTTTTTTTCCTGGTTCGGTTAAGACACGCCTCATAATCAAAGCCCTATGGAGCAGTATCAGACTCACATTCTGCCTAGAATATGAGTATGACGAAGTCAGGCTAGCTGTTTTGCACAATATCCCTTTGTGCCACCTGGCGGTCATTTTGCGAATGACTTTGAAATGCGACTGGTTTATTTTTACCGTGGTGGTTATGCCGCGGCGTTAATAACCATTCTGGTTGACTACCTACTGTACATACACATATTGGGATGTACCTGGGCTCCTGCTTGATGGACAGTCTGCTAAATTGGCACTGGGCACACTGCAAAACCTGATGTTCAGAAATAAGCTCATGAAAAATGCATTCCAAAACATAATCCATTTGTATGTTTCACAGCAAAGTTAAAAGGAAATAATTTAGTATTTACCCATTTATCGATGTCCACCCCCATTCCAGGCCAGTAGAACCTCGCTGAAATGGCAAGCTTTGTTTCTTCTGTTCCACAGTGTGCTCCGTAGGGGCTGGCATGGAATTCTGTGAATATTTGGTTGGCCTCTTTTTGTCTAACAACCACTTTTTTTCTCAAACCCATACCATTTTTTGAGGAGATGTAGTAAAGTTGGCCATCTATTGAAATAGCTTTATTTTTAGTAAAATCTAAACTAATTTAAACTGAAATTGCAGCATAGATCATTTTTGATGTTCCAGTTGCTGGCAAGTCAATTATAAGAAGGCTATAGTCCATGGACAAGTATGGGCTTTTTGTTTGTATCAAGTCTTGGTGTATCACTATACCTCACTCCTGTCTGTGGAGTTATCTAGAGTTATCTCCGCTGTCTAGAATAATTATAATTTAGAATATATTACTTACCATAAATTTAGAAATAGGAGGAACATCTGCGAATTACATATTTATGGATATGTGGCGTGAGTTTTATAGCTCACGATTTCCTCATATGTTTTTGGATCCATTGTTGGAATGTGCCAGCAAGAATAGAATAATTACGATTAGAATGTTATGTTGCACCCATGTATCTTGCATGTGAAAAATATTAAAGAAGGTAATAATAGCAATATATGGTTTTATTCATATTTTATTTATTACTTTTTATTTCATACTGGGAAAATAAAAGGTGTCACCTGAAAACGTGTTTCCCTTGTTACAATAATATGAGGAACTCTTTTTCTCATGTGTATTTTGGTGACATTTAACATATTATTAATACATTGTGTATACTGTTTACAAAGTTATATATATCA
This sequence comes from Squalius cephalus, assembly GCF_949319135.1. Classification (NCBI taxonomy): domain Eukaryota; kingdom Metazoa; phylum Chordata; class Actinopteri; order Cypriniformes; family Leuciscidae; genus Squalius; species Squalius cephalus. The sequence goes on from NC_137125.1 coordinate 22,826,547, forward strand.
TAAACCTGTCTCTGACGTTTTCCAATCTTCATAAATAATAATAAGACAATAATATGAGGCATTGAGTTTGGACATCAACAAAATTCAACTGAATATATTCAGACATAATACAAAAACTATGAACAAGTGCAAGATTAATTGAACCTTTTGAGAACCTTTTTATTATGCTGCAGTGTAGCAAGACATTTAAATGTTGCACCAGTGCTTTTGGCCTTTTTTGCTTTTTGACATCCAGCTGTGCTTTGATGTATCTGCTACGCATGCGCTATCAGCAGACACTCCTCGTTGAGGGGGAACAGGTATTCCAGTAGGGAACAGAATCGATTGCTTCATCGGCCGTCTGCTGGAAGCTAGTTATTTTAGTCGATAAAGTTTTAAAAATGGATATTTTTCTTACACAAACGCATCGCTTCGCTTCAGAAGGCCTTTATTTTGGCGAGAGTTACCCTTTAAATAACATATAAGTAATAGATGGACAATAACTAATGTCACCAATAACATCTATAACTGCTGGTTGCCCTGTTCATTTTTCTTTCCTCATGCGTTCAAAAACTAACGTTTAGCTGCACTGTTACACCATGCCTAACAACAAAGGTAGGCCATGTAGTTATAGTATAATTTAGATTAAAGTCAAATATGAAAAGCAACACATTGACAGTAAGATATGTAACCCCTTGTCTCGGTGCTAATTATGATACTGAATGTAGCTAACCTAATTTAATAAATATAAAAACAGGCCCTGGGTCTGTTCTAAAATAAATAATAATAAAACAAATAACGCAGGTGTTGGTTTATTTTATGACTACTTGGTTAAATAAACTTTGCAACAACTTACTTTGGCTGTGCCTCCACTTAGTAGTAAATCATTACTTTAATTCAAATTATCCTACTAAGAATGTATGCTTTTTAACTCACAGATTAAACCCACAAAGAACTGTGTAAAACTGTAAACTGCAGGGAAAAAACACACAGAAATGTGAATGGAGTAATTATATACAATTTACTGAAATTAAATGAAAATAAAGTATTACATTTTTGTGATTAAATATGTTGAATTTAGGGGGAAACAGTTAAATAATATGCAACACAAAATTAAAACAATTCCAATATGATTCCTCAATTCAATTTACATTTTAGCGTGTAATGCCCAAATTGTTTCTCTCTTTGTGCACATTTACCACATTGTAATATGTATTTACAGGTGAAACTTGAAAAATGTATTTCAGTAATTCAACTTAAAAGGTGAAACTAATATATTATATTGACTCATTACATGCAAAGTGAGATATTTCAAGCCTTTATTTGTTATGCCCCAAATTCTAAATTAGAATATTGTGAAAAGGTGTTCATAAGCTGTAAGCCATAATCATCAAAGTTATAACAAATAAAGGCTTGAAATATCTCACTTTGCTATCGCCAAGGCCGATATATTGGCCGATATTTGGCATTTTTGAAATATCGGCATCGGCCGATAAGTTTTTCTGATTGGCCGATGTGTTGGAAGCGGGACTTTTATTTTGACGGCGCTACGGACTTTTATTTTGACGGGCGGCGCTGAGAACACCAGCGCCTGAGAAGAGAACCGCACGTCTGAGCCATAGACTGTAAAAAAATATGGACGTAGTGTCCGTGACGTCACCCGTAGGTTTCTGAAGACCGTTTTTGAAGCCTAAAGTGGGCGGAGCCGGCCGTCGCCATCTTGGCCTCGCGTCACTCCATAACAGAAAATGGGCAAAGAGGCGGGGCGTGAGGAGCCATCACGCCCGCCTAGCTCGACGTGATCGAGTTAGCTCATACTGTCTCTGGTTAGCTCAGGCTGGGGAGGTAATGCTATAACGTTATGCTACTTACAGTACCAAGTCTGCGACTGCACAGGGCCTCACGCTAAAGTGACAGTTGATGATGTAAAGCCAATTAAAAGTTCCTATTTTTGCCCTTCGAAATATTATAATAGTTAAAAGACATGGCTACAAGTGAGACTGTGTATCGTGATTCTGTACTATTCTGCTAGTTATAAATGTATTATGCAGTAACTTAATATTACTCTTGAGTGTGTGTGTGTGTGTGTGTTTGTGTGTGTGTGTGTGTGTGTGTGTGTGACAGTGATTTGTGCATACATGTCAGCGCGGCATCGCTCGTCAAGTTCGTAGAGAGCTTATTCGGTACATTTTAAATTCTGATTTTGGCCACCTCTCAAATGGGTTAAATCATAGATATACTGCCTATGAAGATCAAGTAAATGAGCTAGAAAATCCGCGCTCATTCAAGGATGTGCATTTATAGCATGGACGGAGAAAGCGCCGACGCCTGCAGGATTTCATCTGACGGTACATAAGCATATTATAATCTATCTGTTCCGTGAGAGCAGAACGAACGAGCCTTTATTGACGTTTTTAAATCTGAAAACTCCAAAAAGCAACGAAATTGTCAGACATCCATTAGTGCATGTTCACAGAGGAAAACAACTGAAATACAGCGCTGGTTGTTCTCTCGAATGATACTCGACGACAACGACGGAATCCTAAGCCGTGGGCTTTGTACCCAAGTAATGGGTGTATTAAATTGTATGAAATAATCCCGAAAAAAAGCACAAACACTGCAGAGATGGCAAGTTCAGCAGCAACATTTGCTGAGGTGAAGTGACGGCTAACAGCAGACAAACGGCTAGCATTGACATCAGCGGCAATCCACCTGTCACTCAAGTGGCCACGCCACACCCTTAATTATGCAGAACTCTAAATATTAATCAACTAAACGGATGAGTTATAAAAAAATTCACCCCCCTCACAGTTGTCATGAAGGGCAAACTTAGCTGTATAGACCAAAGCCACATACAGACACCAGGCTGTAAATACGTTTTTTTCTGCTGTAAAATTTGGCATTTTAACATGGGGGAGAAACAGATTTGACTCCCTTTTGACAACAGCCTCAAGCGGCTAGTCAATGAATTGCAGTTTAACTCACTTCCGTGTTGGTTTCAAGAGAGAGACGGGGAGGTTGCCGCTTGGTCTGAGCACACAGCACTCACTCACATCATTAGTTTACGATCTCTGTCAGTCATATCTAATACTTTGTTAGACAGAACTGGTAAACAAAGAAAGTAAATGGTAACTTATGCGAAGTAAGTGAAGTAAAGCGTTTGCTTTTATATTATTTGTAACAGAAAAGGCAAACAATCAGGCTAAAATAAATAAATTAAAATAAAATTAAAATAAATAAATAAACAAATCTCTGAATATCTAATAAACATTTAATTTCACAAACCTTGCAGATTTAATTGAATCCAGCTGTGATATCTTGTGAAGTGTGCATTACTGTCTGCAAGTGACGGTCGGTCCGTGCGAAGTGAGTGAATGCGAACAGAAGATCAGCTTCAGGAGACGCGATCGAAAAACTTTAAATCCTTCATTTTAAAATATGCTGATATATAACCAGTTGCCCACTGTGTCATATTCATATCTGTGATATATCCAGTTGCCAACTGTCATATTCATATCGTTTTCACTGTGCTGTATGTAAAATTAGCGTTACCTTGTATTTATTTGAAAAAATTATTACCAGCACGAAATTACCAGATTACTGAGTGCCCTGTTACAGTGTTTACCTTCTTTTTATTCACATATTCATATATTTCTAAACAATTACTTTGTGAAAAATACTGTAATAGGATTGCAAATTTAAGAAGTTGCCATCTAAAGTATAAAAGCATGTTTATTTAAAAAAATTGTTTTATAATTTATTTATAATTTATTATTAAAATACGAAATTACTGATTAAAATAAATATATATAAAAATATCGGCTTTATATCGGCCATCGGCCACCCTGCGCTCTAAGATATCGGCATCGGCATCGGCCATCAAAAAAACAATATCGGTCGACCACTACATGAAACTAACTGGCAGCCAAAAAACATTCCCTTCACTGAGAATCCTGGGCCTATTGGTGATGCTGCTGCTCTTGAGTCAGAACAACCTGTAGACTTTACTGAGTTGTTCATTTATGATGTACTGATTCAGAACATTGTTGATCAGACCAACCTGTATGCAGATCAGTGTATTCAGGCTATGGATGACACTTCAAAACATGCTAGATGTCATGCATGGAAGCCTGTCACAGTTTCAGAAATGAAAACTTTCATGGGGCTCCTTTTTCTCACTGGTATCATTCATAAGCCTGACCTTGAAATGTACTGGTGTACAGATGACATGTTAGCTACCCCCTACTTCAACAAGGTCATGCCTCGCAACAGGTTTGAAATCATATGGAGATTTCTTCACTTCAATGATAATACAACAAGGCCAGACAACTGTACTGACAGGCAGTACAAAATTCGCCCTGTCTCGGATCACCTCGTGTCCGAATTCCGCGAAATGTATCAGCCCAAGTCAAACATTTGCATTGATGAGGGGATGTTTCTGTGGCATGGGTGCCTAGCTTTCAGGGTGTACAATCCCCAGAAACCCATCAAATATGGAGTAAAATCCTACATCTTGTGCGATTCTGATACAGGCTACTGTTTTAACATGAATCCCTATTGTGGGGAAAGTGCTACCCTGAGAGACACGGTTGTCTCTCTTCTTGATCGCCTAGCAGGTCATGGCTACAGATTGTTTATGGACAACCTATACAACTCTGTACGACTGTGTGAGCGCCTACTTGATGTGAAAACCCATGTATGTGGTACAATTAGGAAAAACAGAGGTGAACCGCCGGTCATTCGAGATGTCAGAAATGCTGACCTTAGGATTGGGGAAACAATCATGCATCACAATGAAAATGTGATGGTCTTGGCATGGAGAGACAAACAAACAGTGAAAATGGTTACAACATTCCATCAGAACAACATGGAACATGTTGAGGTATGGCAGAGAGGCCACCAAGAAAAAGTTGCAAAGCAAAAACCAGCATGCATTGTGGAATACAATCATGAAATGAATGGCGTTGACAAACTAGACCAAAACATTGTGTACTATCCTTTTATCAGGAAGTCACACAAGTGGACGAAGAAATTTGTCATGTATCTGTTTCAGATCAGTTTGTTCAACGCTTTTGTCATTTACAAAGCGAAAAACCCACAGGGTAATTGTAACACTCTTCTCTCATTCATCCAGAGTGTTATAAAATCATGGACCAGCCAAGAGTATGCTAGTGGTGGGGAGAAAAGTGCACCATACAACAAAACACAACACTCCAAGAGCACCATACAACACTGACCCAACAAACAGGCTGAATGTCAGTTTTGCTGTTCATGAACTTGTTCCAATCCTGCCCACTCCCAAAAAGCAACAACCAACCAGAGGATGCAGAGTTTGTGTACGTAAGGGGTTGCGGAAGGAGACCTCGTTCTACTGCAAAAGTTGTGGCGTCCCCTTACATCCTGGGAAATGTTACTCTGTGTACCACTCAAAAGCAAATTACAGTGCCTAAATTTAATATATTTTAGATTTATTTATAATTGTAATTTATTTTGGAAGGTTTTATATATGATGGAAACGACATCTGAATGTATTCTGCTTGAAAATGCACTTGTTTGATAAAAATGCCTTTTTCTCAGCTTTTTGTCCAGAATGTTGTGTTTTTGACAAAACCTATCTATGTTCAAGTGGCAATAAAAAAAGAAAAAATGAAGATAAAATAAAATAGTTTTTTTTTTTTGTTTAAAAGCAGAGGCTCAGATCTTTATTTTGATATGTAGCATGTTCATATATTCATAGAACAAAATATTCTGTGGGCCATTAAAATTTAGCAAAAATCGTCAAAAACCCTGGCGGTGGCTGGCAACTTTAAAAAAAATGCTGGCGGGGAAAGAGTTAACAGACATGGATTCCAGTGAAGAATACTCAACGTCACGAATCATCAGAGAAATTGTAGAATATCTTTTCTCACTGACTAGGGGTGCCCATACGCCCCCCATCAGCCTCCCTGGCCTATAATATCCGTTAATCCAGCCTGTGGAGGAGAGAAATGTTTCAGGCCCTGACGTGGTGCGCTCAGAGATGCAGCGGCGAGAGCAGGCAGTTCTTGAGGCGGCCCATCATTTTCCATTTCAGCTGTCTAGATGCATATTATTGATGAATGCGATGGTTATGTTTCGACCTTGCTTGAAGAATTCATTAGCAGGTCAACTGAGAGAAGGCCCATTTTGGAAAAGTGTGAAAGCCCTTAGGAGCGCAAACTGTTCTTTTTCTGAATGCTGTATAATAAGCCTAGTGTTATGTAATAAAGGCTTGATTTATTCATTTATTTCGTTTAATTTTCTTAACAATTAAGATGCTGCATGTGTTTATCCAGTCTCATCGAAGTGTGCGTCTCTCCCCCGACTTTCCCAACAAAAATCCCGCCCCCCTCTCAGAAAATACATAAAACTGACATGACTGAGCTATATGCATTTAAAAGTAGCCTATTAAAATGGTACAATGGCATTGCTCAGTTCAACGTGTTGGGAAATCGGGCATTTTGTCCCGCGTCAGCATTTATTCAAAAGTTAATAACGCTCAACATTCAGGTAGGCTAAATAAGGATTTCCCACTTGTATTAGTAGGCTTAGGCTATTTCGCCACGTGCATGTATTATTACTTATTTTCATTATTTCGGCAAATGTCTCCCACACTTTGCTCTTTCTATTTGTGTATTTGCGGTGTTTCCACTCCCCAGTCTTCACCTTTCTCTTGCCGCCTCCATCTCTACCTCCCGCTAGTTATTCAGCCAATAAAGTGTAGGCCTATATATTTCATAGAAAATTGTGTCTAGTAGGCTACTATATAAATTACAAAGGTTTAATTGGCATCTTTATTTCAAACGACCCGACCGACCGCGACCCGAATACCATTAAAATATTTTTGGATGACTTGTAACCGCGGGTGACCGCAGGCCGCTCATTTCGGATCAACCCGCGCATCACTGATCCCTGTACATAAACACAACCACAAGAAACAACTGTCCGTTTCCTTCAAACAATTGACCTATGGCTAAGCCACGCCCCCTCCACTCACTCGGACAAACAGTCAACATTCGGTAACAGGCGCTATGGCAGCTGTCACAGTAGGAGACATTTCACAGAAGGCAATTGATGGTTTTTGGAGACAGAAATATTATATATCATCTCGAAGTCACCAAAAGGGCCTTAACTATGCATTGGAGGGTTATATTAATAATTTTATTGTTGAGAAGGTCGATAAGCTTCAGCTCCAGACAAAGATTTACAGGTCACAGTGTAAACGTTATAGTTTGGTGCTATTTCGCTTCAAACGCTCGCTTTAAACGCACGTCCTATTCGCTTTGGACGCGCGAATGGATTCAAAATGTTCAAGCGTTAAACTAGACGCGATACGCGCAAATTTGACGCTCTATTCACGTTTGGTGTGAACGCAGCATAATGAACAGGCTGCGATGTCAAGATTGCAATGCTTGGATGTGTGTGTGTCAGAGAGAGAGAGAGGCGCGGGCGCGATCGAACAGTGGAAACATAAAAACACACTCCATCATACAGGATATCATTAAAACTGCAAAGTGTTTAGCCTACTTATAATTGTGTAAAACACAACATTGTGTTACAGATACGTGAATGAAGCTAAGTGACATGATGTAACGTTACAACGCAGCTAGAAGCTAGGCTAACGTTAGCCTAACGTTACGTTAGAGATGTTAAAGATAATGTTCAAATACGTTGTTGACTTGCCTTAGAACAGATGTAGACATCCTTGTTTAATTTATCCACATTTAGTTGGTGTTGTGGTCTACCGCATAACTTAATCCAGAGCAGACACTTATCTTGGTTGAGATGTGGTTTGGGAAAGAGTAAAAAAAATACACACCGTCGCCCAGCCTCTCAGGATACCTAGTTTGGGAGTTGCATGTACCCCATGCACACCGTTTGACCATTTTAAACTTAAAATGACAAGAAAAAACATATAAAAACGAATGAATGGACGTGGAAGCAGAGAATGTCCGAGTGTATTGGGTTAACTATGCGCACTGTGATTGGCTCATTGCGTTTGGGGGCGTGGCTTAGCCATAGGTCAATTAGACAAGCATCCCAGAAAAGCACAACGATTGGTCATCCATAATAACTGGTTGTACTTTACCATATTTTTTAAAGAACTAAGCGGATTGCAAGCTGCAAAAACCGCGCACATATCCCAAACCCCGCCCCCTCATGAATAATCAACGTCGGAATTTACCCAATCAGAAAACAATAAAATAAAGATAAGCAAGTAGGTAAGCCTACTTAAATGATAAGCCCGTAAATGGGTGAACAGTGTCATGGCTACCTTTGTCTTGGGAATGGAGGGGGGTATCGTGCACCACCCTCAAATTGTATTTTTATCCACTATGGGTAAAGATATTTTTAAAAATAATTTAGCTGAAGGCTTGAGAGTCTTAATCAAGTAGGGGTGATGCTGGATTAAACCTCTCAGCATGTTTTTAACTTGAAACAGTTGAAGAATGTTAAATTCTTTTGGGGTTGTGTATGTGCCTTTTGTCTTTAGTTTAATACATTATCACATTGGTAGACATAACACTGTTCAATAGTCACTGCTCTTTCTCCCCTCCATGCAATTTATGTATCACCCTGGCCATCCACCCCATGGCCTCTCTCTTTTCTTCTCCACAACGAATGTAGCTAGAGAGGAGATAAGGATTTTTTATTTATTATTATTACTTGTTTTATTGTTTTTATTTGTGTTTATGGTTTGAATAAAGCAATATTTATTAACCAAATTATTCAGTATTTATTATCGAAACACACAGTAGACACTTCAAGTAGACATGCTTTGACAGAAATGTCAAGTGGTTTTATTACTTATGTTTTAGAACTTCGTAATGATACATATTCAAAGTCAGTGGCCTACACAGTGAATATTGATAAGGGTGGTGTCATGAAGAAGACACCTTTAGATTAAATTAGATTTATCTTTATTGTCATTGTGTAGAGTACAAGTACAGAGACAATTCAATGCAGTTAGTGTCTAACCAGAAGTGCAAAAAAAGTACAGTATAGACAGGTAGTGTAGAGTAAATTACAGTGCAGTGTAGACAGTAGTATACAGTTAACCTAGTGGTATGGCTTACAGTAAGGATATGTGCAGTGTATTAACAGTAGCATTATAAGAGCAGAACACATGGGTATGCAGTATGAACACTATAGACAGATATGTACAGTATGTTTAGATATGGGCAGTGTAATAACAGTAGCATTGTAAGAGTAGGCTACCTCCTTGTTGCCCCTGTCAAAGCAGCCCCATGGACGTTCAGCTCATCAGGCACAGGCAAGGAGGTGTCGGTGGGCTTCCTCTGATCCTGCTGGTCCGGGTGCATAGAGACCTGTAACACATCCTGGAGGGGAATGGGGTGAACAGACTGGTTGACGTGAGATCAGGCTTTGGTGATGCTGTGCGTCTTCCTCAAGCATCGCTTGCCCTCAATGGCCTTGATAGAGCGGTGTGAGGAAGCAGAGATGCGTTGGGCAGTTTTCACCACCCTCTGCAATGTGTTCCGGTCAGAGGCATAGCAGTTTCCATACCATACTGTGACACAGTTGAATTTATTACACCTGTAATAGCAATGACATAATTATAACATAGCTGAGAAAATAATTCAACTCACTTAATTGCTTTGGTCTGATAGGTGGCTGTAAACGTGTTAGCTAGAAAAGCATACAGTATAATACAGTAAACTACAGATTTTGTTATAACTTAACTTGGCTTAACAGCCAAGTGAATAAGTATAACTTAACTTTGAATGTGTGCTATGTATGTGTGCTGATCTTCACTGTCCTCAATCTGAGTTAAAAGTTCTTTCATACTTAGCAGTGGTCGTTACTGGAAAAACTTGGAAACAGCAACCACCAACATGTCTGAAAAAGAGAAAGGATGACCAGCATCTTGGCTTTAACTCTCAACATCTAGCCTGGCTTAGTTAGAAGCCCACTCACCACGTCAAGGTGCAGGCTCAGAGTGGGTAGACAGGACAAGACAAACGTAACAAACAGGCAACACTGAAACATCTGAACAATTGAACATTTGATTGTAACATTTGATTGTTACATTTGAACAGAACGTACTGTTTAATCACAAAAAATAACAGTTTAACCTTAAAACTTCATGTAATTTGTTGATAACATTTGAGTAACAGCGAACAAAAAAATGTTACTGACAGGTTTTTCTCATGTGCGTGTAAAGGCAGGTTTCTCACAGCAAGTGAGAAGCGTGACAGCTGAACATATGTAAAGTCAGGTTTATTCAGCAAATGCTTATGCCCTGTTGATGCAGGCTCGAAGCGAAGCAAAGCAAGTGTGAGCGATATATGAACATGTAAAATCAGGTTTATTCAGCAAATGCTTATGCTTAAGCATGTGTGAGCGATAAATGAACAAAGGTGAAGGCAGGTTTTCACAGCAAATGCTTATGCCCCGTTGATGCGGGCTCTAAGCAAAGCAAGTGTGAGCGATACACACAGAAAGTGCTGTAAACATTATTCGAACAGGAAGATGTGCACTAACTAAAACACCATACTATTGGTGATGGAAAAGTATTCATTTATTCATCCTCCTTCTCACAAGAGCCCCTGTTACTTTCTCAGTTTCTCGCCTTGCCAAATGATGAATGGCTGCCATCTTAACCAAGGTGTGAACATGATTGTCCTCAACACTGGTCTCAAACATGTGGTTGTGCAACTCTGAAAACAATTTCTTGTCAGCACAATCACTCAGAACCTGAATTATAATGGTAGCTGTCACTCCTTTTCCTTGAGGAAGCTTTCCTCTACTGGTCTTCAGAAGTCTCTGAAAGCACCTTTCAGAGGCTTTACACACCTCCTAGTAATAACATAATATAATGTATATTAATATATTACAATAATATACATATAACATCTGTATATGTATCTGTATAACAGCCAGCGATGTGGTGAGTGGTGGACACTAAATTACCAGCACACTTCATATGAGTATTTACACTTTGTCAAAGGGGGTCGTGTTATTGTATGAAATGATCAGTGTTTCATTTAGAGAAATTACTCTTTTGTAGAGAAGTTTGCTTTAAAGGCACTCACGTTGACTATATTGAGCTTGATGAGCGGTGTATATAGCGGCACAGTGACACTCTGCAGTGCAAATAGCTTTGCTAATAAATTTAAAGTTATCAATATAATATGATATACATACCAGAATACCTCAGCTGGTACACAGCAAGTTGTATTTTCAGCTCTATTATTTTTTTACATTATTGATATTTTTTAAAGTATTGCAGTATATCTCGATCTGTATCGAATCGTAAGGCCCTTGCCATTACCCAGCCCTATCTATCAGTCTTGTATCACCACTTGTATCAGTCTGTTTCTCTTTAAACAGATTCAGTTCGCTCCCAACTGCTGATGCTAGCTCTTTGCAGACTTTTCTGTTCGCTTGTCAAAACGCTCATGCTGTTATTTAGCCCCAAACGTCTGGTCCTACTCACCCTGCTGTTGGCCATGACTTCCACCGCTGTCGAGGAGGATTCCTGGCAAATCGACTCTTCTGAAGACACCCGGGTATTGCCGATTCGACCGGACCAGGGGCCGGATGCCTGCCTGGATGACAACGCCGCTGTCTGTCGAAGCTCTCGCCGATTGGCGAGTAAATCCTCATCTCAACTCTGCATTGGCGATTGGCCCGTGGCCAAGATACTGGAAACATTGTTTTCAAATGACATTCAGCCTCCGAGTGGCGCTTCTCACGAGGATTTATTCGCCCTCCTCTGTAACTCTCTGATCGTTTCAGCGGTCGACTTGCTTCCTGAGCCTCCTCTCCAGTCCTCCGGAAAAAAGCACACTCTGAAGCGTAAAAATCCAGAGACGGCCGGCAGGCCTGTTGCACAAAAACGGGCCGGCGGTCCTGCTCGTCCGGTCCCAAACGTGTCGCCAGAATGTGACCCAGTGCTCATGGCGCTGTCTGACCCTCCTTGATATGGCTGCCAGAATATCGACGCTGGAAGACGGCTCCGCCTTCAGACCTTCCTCGACTCCTGTTTCTGCTCCATCGGCGTCCACCTCTGCTTCGGCTTCCTCCGCCGTCTCCGACTTGCGTCACCACCTACGCCGGCCTCAGAGCGATGACGTCACAGCGGAATTTATTCCTAGAAGGACCCTGGCGACCGCTGTACCTCTGTCCACGGGCTCGCCTTTTTTCTCACCGGCCGCTGCCATCTCTCATCAGCTGAGGGGCCAGATTTTGGAAGGTAATGACATTAATCTTGTTAAACTTTTGCTGGGCTCTGAGCTGTGTGAACGGCGTGTTGTAGACTCTGACGACGTATCTGTCGAGTTAAAAGATGGGGACCATAGACTGTCAAAAACTCTGACTTTTCCCGAGTTCTGCATTGCATTTGGTGTGTATAGCGACGTAATTTGTGAAGTTCAACCGATGCGCAGAGCCGAACTCGATACTTATCTGGCCATTATTTCCGACTTAGCTTTTAATGAGATTTTAATTAGAATATTTGTAGAATGAATAACTGTAAATATCATCATGTTTGTAGCTACGGTGGGGATGCCCACCCAAAGTCCGTGTCACAGGTCGGGGTGGAGCGCCAGCGGGCCGCCCACCCCTTCGCTTGCGTGCCGCCCCTGAGGAGCCGGCCGTGGACACGAAGGAAATGGCGGACACAGAATTCAAAATAAATATACTCTTTATTAAATAATAAAAACAATGTTAAAAGTCTCTTCAGTTCAGGTTATCTCTTCATGTATCTCAGCACCTTCAGACAGAGAGAGGAATGGACATAATCCACAGCTTCCGCATTCTCTTCTTCAGCGTTCTCTTCGCGTTTCTCAGCACCTTCAGACAGAGAGAGGAATGAACAATTCACAGCTTCCGCATTCTCTTCTTCAGCGTTCTCTTCGCGTTTCTCAGCACCTTCAGACAGAGAGAGGAATGAACATAATTCACAGCTTCCGCATTCTCTTCTTCAGCGTTCTCTTCGCGTTTCTCAGCACCTTCAGACAGAGAGAGGAATGAACATAATTCACAGCTTCCGCATTCTCTTCTTCAGCGTTCTCTTCGCGTTTCTCAGCACCTTCAGACAGAGAGAGGAATGAACATAATTCACAGCTTCCGCGTTCTCTTCTTCAGCGGTTCTCTTCGCGTTTCTCAGCACCTTCAGACAGAGAGAGGAATGAACATAATTCACAGCTTCCGCATTCTCTTCAGCGTTCTCTTCACGTTTCTCAGCACAGCATTAGCCGGCTCTTCACTGGACTCAGACAGAGGGAGGAATAGACACGTGTAACTCACAGCATTAGCAGGCTCTTCCAGCATTAGCAGGCTCTTCAAGCATTAGCCGGCTCTTCACTGGACTCAGACAGAGAGAGGAATAGACACGTGTAACCCACAGCATTAGCAGACTCTTCACTGGACTCAGACAGAGAGAGGAATAGACACGTGAGTAGTGATAACCCTATGGCACCTGTCAAAATGATTGATGACTTCCGGTCCCGCCCACAGATAAGACATCTGGTCACCGCCCTTCCGGTTGACGCCCTTTCTGGCGTGTATAGATATGGATATGGATATGGATTGTCGTTTTGACCGTTCGATCATGCATTTTGACCGTTTTATCTACCGCATATGTTGTTTTTTATCTATTATCTTTCCGGCATATGTTGTTGTTATGGTTTGTCCTATTGTCCTAGCTAGTCGTAGATAATGTGGTTTTGACAGAAAGTTTGAAGACTGCGTCACACAAGCATTATCTCTTGCACACAAGCGGGGTGTATTTTCTGTGTTTGTGATAGACATCTGTTTTTTGACAGAAAGTTTGAATTTGCGGTCTGTATTCACTGAATCGGCCATAAACACTGATATCTCTGCTACGCAGACGTCCACCCTCACATTCCAGAGTGATGTATATAAATGGGGGGTAGTGTGTTGTAAAACCATCAGCAGAAACATGAGCTACATGAGCATGGATGGTTTATCCTCTCCTCAATCCCCAGAACCGGGGGTGTGCGACCAAATGATGGAAAGGCTGACTATGGCACCAAGAAAAAAAACCCCTTTCGGGCGCATCCGTTTGACAAGTTTTCTCCATGAACTTTCGGAATGGACTACAGCTGAATATGTAATGTGTAGGAACCGTGTATTCGGATACAAATTTCACAAACCAACTCGAGTTGTTACACTCTACACCACTGACAGCGTCGGAGAGTTTCAGCCTGGGGAAGATACGTGTGTGGTATTTCCTGAAAAAGACTGGACTCTCTTCTACAATCGTGTCTGGAAGGATCTGAATGATGACGGCGAAGAGCCTTTGTACATTTCGGAGTGGGACGGGGTAACCGATAATGTTCGGTACCGCGTGGTAGGTGACCATACTAACAAGAGCCCTACTGATTCTGTTTACATATTCTGTTGTAGAGACAAGACAAAGCTCAACAACAAGCGGTCGGGACGCATCCAGCCTAACGAGCATCACGATCTGTATGAAATGCAATTTTTGTTCGACTGGTGCGATCTGAATCTCCTGAATATGGTTTTTTCAATCATCAACAAAATGTTCAAATGGTGTGACATGCATGACGAATACAGCAAAATTAAAGTGCAACTGTTCCACCCTCAGACATGCCCACGGAGTGGCATATGGTCTCGACCATCCCCACCCATTTACTACAGCCATCCTAAAGCTCGCAAGCCAGACCTATCCAAATAACGCCTATTAATCAGGTTTTGAGTGCTACAACAACCCCGCCCCTTTACTACAACTATCATAAATTCCTGCGACCAGACCCTTCCAAGCAGCATTTATAAACCATGGCTGAAGACGCCGCTTCAGAACCCCATCATGTATGTAGCTGCGGTATCTCTTTCGGCAGCATTCTCGACCCTCCCGACGACAACGCAACCCTCCATACTCTGACTGACGCCTGCGGGTCATTGGGCATACACAAAGACTGGGCTCCGGCTAAAACTATCAAACGCCGCATAGACTTTGAATCATGCATTGAAAGCGATTGGGGTCCGGGTAACATTTTCAACCCTGAACCATTGGACCTGCGCAAAGACTGGACTCTGGCTGAAAGACGCAAACGTAGCTTAGACTGGGATCCGGAGATCGAGTGCGACTGTGGTTGTACTAAACCTTGGTCACCACCACCACCACCACCACCATCCAACAAAAAGCTTGAATCTCCCAACCTGGCTGACCTCTCTCATGCTAAACCCGGTTTCGATGCTACAGACGGATGTTTCAGTGACGTGGGATTCAAAATCATAAAAGCCGCGACAGTGGTTTTGCTGCAACATCTCATCGGAAAGAAGCTGAAGGACGAGTGCGAAGGTTGTGAGATTGATCACCCCAGTCAACTGCAACATTCCTGCCTGTTCGACCCACCTAACTACTACTTTGACACATATTTTGATGAACTTTCAGCCAAACTGTTTAGACCCTATTTTCATACCATCATCGGTATCCTCCTAGGACGGTTGGGGTTAAAATCTCACCCCCAACGTATTCAAGGAACAGTCGGAACTATTCTGCACGAATTAAAAGACGAACCATTCATCGCCGCTAAGCTAGAAGAAATCAGGACGAGACTTCTGGACAAACCCTGTGAGGAAATAGTGCACGACGTCGTTGATCTCTGGGAAGGTATTTCGATCGTGAATGGAGAGTGACCAAGACCCCACCAGTATGGGTGCTGCCTGTAGCCTAAAGAGCTGTATGGAATTCATGTTTAAAGACCATTACAGACGACAGATGACCAAACTGATGAATAAGATTATCGATGATGCATCACGCGATGGTCATCCACCTATGGAGGACTCTACACGTGAAGCAAATTTCAAGAAACAAATGGTGTATATAAGAGGATCGGCTAATTCATGGGATGATTTGACGGATAAATGCGCTCATGGTTTCGATCCGTACGTTGTGATGATAAAACAGGTTCTAGATATGATGTGTGAATCGCAACTTCCGCTCGGGGTCACCGATCTGCTATGTACTTGTACCTATGTGGTTGATGTGTGTACCGAGTTGGTGAAGAAATCAAAAGATTATGACTCTGATGATCAGGACGAAATGTCTGAAAATGTCAATGAAATTGTCGTAATGTACGTCGATTACATCCTAGACAAAAACATGATGGCCTGTCGTGATTTTCTTTTCTGGTTAGACTATCAGTGATCCATTTTACTTAGACTATGCATGTAACGTCGTTATATCTAATTTTACTATATTCAGTTTTGTACTAACATTATTATATTCAATTTTACTTAGATTTTGTTGTACTAACATTATTATTATTATTATTATTATATCCATGTATACTATCTTGTATTATATCCATTTTACTTGCGTTATATTAACACCATTTTACTTCAATCATGTATCCTGTAATTTTTTTAATAAAAGATTGATTCAAACCACATGTATGAGTTATTCTTTTGCAGCGGTTGAAACAGCAGCATGTCGGAGCTCATGAAAAAGGCTTATTATACACCCTCCAACCCCGGCTCTTTAGGGGGTAAAAAACGATTAAAAGACGCCGTCTTAAAAGATAGCGGCGTCCGACTAAGCGATAAAAAGGTTTCAGAATGGTTGTCTGGTGAGGATGCTTACACTTTACACAAAACAGCTCCTATAAAATACAAACGAAATAGAGTGGTTGTGTACGGGGTCGATACCCAGTTCCAGGCCGATCTAGTCGACATGATCGCCTATGCCAAGGATAACGACGGCAATAAATATCTGTTGACTTGCATAGACGTATTTAGCAAGTATGCGTGGAGTCGCGTGTTGAAGAATAAGAGTGGGCCCGAGGTCGCTAGAGCGTTCGAGTCTATACTCGAGGAGGGTCGTGTGCCACAGAAATTGCAGACGGATCAGGGGAAGGAATTTTTTAACAAACAATTTCAAGATGTAATGAAAAAGCACGACATTGATCATTTCGCTACCGCTACCGATTTGAAAGCCAGCGTCGTAGAACGATTTAATAGAACGTTAAAGAGTCGTATGTGGAGATTTTTAACGGCTACAAATTCCCGACGATACACAGATGTTTTACAAGACATTATGCAGGGGTACAACACCAGTTATCACCGAAGTATCTGCATGAGACCCGTGGACGTCGACAAAGTAAACGAGGATCAAGTGTTTCAAAACTTGTATGGTGATATAAAGAAGACCGAGAGAGCCGTATTTAATTTCAAAGTCGGCGACGTCGTCAGGATTTCTAAAGTGAGAGGCCCGTTCGCCAAAGGTTATGAGCAGAACTACACGGAAGAATTTTTCACCATATCCGCATGCATTCCGCGACAACCCCCGGTCTACAGACTCAGGGATTATGACGGTGATGTCATCGAGGGGGTTTTTTATGAAAAAGAGTTGCAAAAAATAATTGTGAGTAAAAACAAATCTTTTAAGGTGGAAAAGATTTTAGGTCAGAAAAAACAAGGGAAATCTACGCTTGTTTTAGTGAAATGGCTAGGCTGGCCTTCAAAATTCAATAGTTATATAGATAAAAAAACACTGTTGGACTTAAAACACCCCGACGTTTAATGGATGAGTTCATACGAGCGAAGGACAGTCATGGATGATCAAGGGTTCTACATTACGCTACCGTGCAATGCATCGAGCTCGGTTTACCCCGAAAATCGCATATCCGGCTATACAACCAGGTTAGCAAAAGCTATACAATTGAAAGGACAATGGGAGGTGGGGCTCGCCGAAATCGAATATCCTAGAAGTTGGTATAACTTTAATGACAAAGACGGGGGTTTCACCCTGTACACAGGCCCCGTATTCAAAAATAGTGGGGGCCCCAAAGACACAGTTAAAAAAGACTTACCCACGTTTTTTGTATCGAGGATATTATACATATCTGGTGGGTACTACGCGAACATTCGTGCGATCCTCCGCGTGATAAATCAACTTCTAGCACCGACGGCCGTATTGGATTACGATGAATTAAAAAACAAAGTGTTTCTGATCGCGAAACCCAATGTTTCAGTCAGCTTTCAAGGCAGACTAGCCACTATTTTAGGAATGATACCGGACGATGCTCTCGGACGCTCGAACTACCATAAAGAAGCAGATTTTACTACGAGTCATATCACGTACGCTCCTCATCAATCCGATATCAACGCAGGGTTCTACACAATGTACGTTTACACCGACATCATTCAATATCAATCGGTCGGTGATTCTTACGTCCCGCTTTTGAGATGCGTACATATATCGGGTAAAAGCAACGAGACGGTCATTGCTAGATACGACAACCCGCATTACGCATCGATCAACAAGGATCACATCACCAGCATTACCATAGAGTTGAAGGACGACCAAAACTGTGAAATACCATTTTCTTACGGGAAAGTCATCGTAAAACTACACTTTAAGCCAACGAATCATTCTATTCTTTAAAATGAGTTATTACTATGGCCCTAGAGACCACAATACCGCGGACTATGTGGACTATTACCGAAATCAGGCCGGCGGGGGTTTGCCAGGCTATGCCGGGGGAGGGGTTATGTACGGGGCAGGGTTATGCTATAATAATGCTAATGCTCAAGACGGATCTGGACTGATGGTCATGGCCCGTAAGAGAATGTCTAAACCGCCGGGTGTGAGGAGGCGTGGTCAATGGGGTAAGAAGAAGAAGAAAACAACAAGCGGAACAAGGAAGCGTCCAGTCATACACAGAAAGCGTAAGAAGTCTGTTAGTCGAAAAGCATCTGTCAACAGATTCGTAAAAACCATATTCTAACATGGCGCTACTGCATCGTATGTCCGGGGAATGCATCAAGTCCGAGTTGGACTTATTTACGGTCCCGCTGACACAGACGGTTATTGAGAAAAACGGCTATTTAGAAGTTGCCCCTTTATCCGCCATATCGGACACCGCTCCATTAGAGTTTTTTATCGCAGGCAATGGCGATGATTATGTGGACCTAAATAACACGATGCTCTATCTACGTCTGAAAATCACGAGACCTAATGGAGAGAACATTGTGCATCCTGCACGGGTTGCCTTAATAAATTACCCCGGAGCCACCATATTTTCACAAGTCGACGTGACCCTGGGCGATCGTCTGATATCGCAGAGTTCGAGCACCTACCCTTACCGTTGCATCATAGAGAGTCTGATCAACTACAGTAAAGATGCGTTGGAATCTCTTTTCTCCGCCGGACTGTTTTACAAAGACACTGCCGGTCACATGGATGTGAATGACCCCGTAGGCCGTAACGCGGGGTTGACAAAGAGATCGACCTACACCACCGAAAGTAAGGTGGTGGAGCTGATGGCCCCTATACACAGTGATATATTCTTTCAAGAAAAACTTTTGCTGAATGGAGTTGACATCAAGATACGCCTAATTAGAGCAAAGGATGAATTCTGTCTGATGAGGTGTGATGATGTGGCTTACAAAATAAAAATAGAGTCGGCGTCCCTATTTGTCAAGAAAGTTGCCATAGCACCGCCGGTGAGACTGGGACACGCCCAGGCGTTACTCTCGACAACCGCAAAGTACCCCATAGATAGGGTGGTTCTAAAAAATTTCTCCATACCTGAGGGTACACGCGTTTCAAATCAAGAAAATCTGTTTTTAGGGACCCTACCAAAATCTATCGTCATAGCCATGGTCGACAATGACGCATTCACCGGTTCCTACGAAAAAAATCCATTTGCTTTCAAACATTACGATCTTGAGTTCCTGGCCGTCTATGTAGACGGTCAACAATTCCCCTCCAAGCCTCTACAGCCTAATTTCGAAGCTGGTACGGCAGTGCGTGAATTTTATCAGTTGGCGATGACGACAGGAAGACATCTTAAAAACCAGGCACTCTCTATCGACAGGGCTGATTTCCTGAACGGATACACGCTTTACGCGTTTAACCTCACGCCTGATGAAGACTGTGGTCAGCACATTTCCCTCATCAAGTCCGGGAATATCAGACTCGAAGCTCGATTCAGACAACCGCTGCCGAATACCGTTAATTTATTAATTTACGCCGTATTCGACAGCATCATTGAAGTGTCTAACCGGCGACAAGTACTAGTCGATTACTACTGAGATGAATACTCTACAACTGACCGCTATCATGGATAAAATTACGTGCAGGACTCATTTTCTCGGCGTGCTACCGAGCGATCAACTACCCGAAAAACCGCTTAGGATCTTACCGTCGATGGCCGTCATAAACACCCACCCTGCTCGGCTACCGGGAGAGCATTGGGTTGCCGTTTATTTAACCCAAGAGGGAGCCGCTTGTTTTTTCGATAGTTTTGGCAATCCGCCCAACAGCCCTCGCTTTCCAATCTCCATCAATAACTTTTTAACTGGCAACAACGTCGACGTGTTATATTCCGACAGACGCGTCCAGGATTTTTCATCAGATACCTGTGGTCAGCATTGTGTGTTTTTTCTGTATCATTTAGTCAGAGGTTACGACTATAACCATGTGATGAAACTATATACCAATGATTATATCAAAAATGATAAAATGGTGTCCCTCTTTGTAAAGAGATTAAGACCGCATGTTTGTAATGATAAAATGTTATCCTGTGTCCCCTGTGTGCAGACGTGTTTGACGTATAAATAAAAAAAGCTTGAAACCATTATATATTTTTAGCGTCTTTTATTTAATGTATTTGTTAAAATTCCAACCATCGCTTTCGTTTGAGAGCCGGCGATTTAAACACCGAGTCTTCGGGGTTTGGAACCGTGTAAGGCGAATATCTTTGTGTCTTTTTATAAGGTCTAACACGGGGAGGGCTGCCGGGTTTACTCTTTAGAGACTTAATCTTGCGTCTGACCTGCTGATTCGGTACTGTAGAAAATGGGATGTTTAATTCGGCAAAGGCACGTAGAAACTCCGACCATCCTCGAGGTCTCCGTTCATCCCTAACGTTTTGCGGTGCCGTAACATTTTTTAACAAATCGACCATGTGCGACCCTTGTACGGCTTTACCCCTGAACACAAACTCCCCCGATTCGTTCCACGTACTTAGCGCTTTAGCTTTAGACATCTTGTCTAATATGTATCTGCTGTTTTTCACACTTCTCGAAGGTACGTTCTTCAGAACTTCATCGACAATGTCCTCCCCCTCAGCTCTGCCGTCTTCGACATTATTATCACCACCCACTGGTTCGTCTTTATGATTGAGATCAGTATCGGGTAGCGAAAGCGTTAAAACACTGCTCTCACGATCGCCTTGTTTAACGATGGTCAAAAACCTACTCAGGGTATTGGTGTAAAGTTTGGCTTTTTCGTACGGATTCAGGTCAGTGCGACGTAAAATATTTCTTATGCTATCATCCAAATCGTTTTCCACGCTCCGTTGAATGTTCTCGCGAACATTTTCACTCTTCATCTTATCCAGTTGATGGTGTGGGACTAAATACATCTTCTCGGCATACTCCATCCTATCGATTTGCTATTAAGCTTGATATAAAGGGTACTGCGACGCTTAGAAGCGGCAATAGGAATCCCCCCTTCTGGTTGAAGACTCGTTTCTTGGCCGTAATGCCAATTTTTTTATCGGCTATAAATTTGATTTCGGCTTTTCTCTTTTTCAGTTTTTGGTACTGTTGCCTATTGACCGGAATGGTACCGTAGAGGATGTTAAGCGCCACTTCACACAACGCTAAAATGAATTCGTCGGACGACGATTGTAAAATAAGACGTCGCTGTTTAGGACTGGATTTATGTAGCAGTTTTAACACCGGCAGATGTTTACAAAGTCTGGCGGACATGACGTTTGATCACGTTCTTCTTTTTTTCGGGATATAAACCACTTGACGGTCAGAAAGCAATCCTGTTCTGAGACGGTACTGCTCCGGAGTTTTTGCTTTATAGTCTATCATTAGATAGCCAAAAGGACGGTCGACTGCGTCGTGATAACACTCCATAAAGTATTTAGTGTTTCCCGGGTACATTTGACGTCCTAGCATCGCTACTTGATTGACGTCCCGAGGATTTTTAAACAGTATCATATAATTGGCGTTTAAGCTTATGGTTCGGCTGGACTTACCCTGTGCAAATAAATTTTGCACTATGTAAATAGAACTGAGATTCCTATGGTGACAGTATTGCGTAAAAACCCGTTGAAGTTCCACGTTACCGCTAGCTTGCTCCATTAAATCATCCACCACGAGTAGGTTTGTCTTGGTGACAGGCAGTAAATCATCATCATTCAGAGTCTGGGGTATTCCTTGCACAAATTTAATGTCATACAATTGAAGTAAATCATCGTACAAAGTCTGCCAACAATCATACAACCAAACAATGTTTTCAATTTTCTTGGAAATGATATTCAAACCTTTTTCCAACAAAAGTTTTACAAAATAAGACTTTCCAGAATTTGATGGGCCGCTCACGACACAAGAGAAAGGGTGTTGAAGTCTGAAATCAAAATCGGAAACATCCTGAGAGCCTCTGTGCATCATCTGATCAGTAGCCATAAGGAAGCGTGCTAAAGTCCTGTAAAAGTCTACGTTTATTGTACACGACCTTGAACCTTTTAACGACTGATTTGTTGTGCAATGTGAGAGAGCTCTTATTTCGCACAATATTCTCGCTCTGAGCCAGGATGTATTTGGATCTATCATGCGACGTCACATAACTGTCAACCAGACCAATCAGGGATTCGAGACAGATAGCTTGTGAATTTTTAGCATTCAGGGTTATCCCTTTAGCTTTCATACACACTTTACCTTTGGCCGTGGCAAAACCATACGATTTGGGACCGCTCGACGAAAATTGTGATATAAAATCCCCATCGTCCAATTCGCTAGTCAGATCTCCCAAATAATCCCCCAGAGGAGGCTCCCAGTCCCCCTCCCTAGACACAAAAATAACACTATCTGTGTCAGAGTAAAGCAATCGGCTGCCGAGTCTGTCCATCAATTCGTACAATTCCAGTCGGGCGTGCGCGGTGGTAAAAGCACCTACAAAAACGTTTACGTCGCGCGCCTTGCAAACATCCTCTTTGGATGGTTTATGCTGGACGAGCGCTACGTCATCTGAAACGAATGAGAAATACGACAACGTGTCGGTATTGCCAAAAACAATTCTGGTGAAATCTTCGGGGTCGTTCACCAGAGTAGTTTGAGGCAAGTTCTGTCTTAAAGAGAAACGTCCCCATAGCGAATTCAAAATTAATTTCGTTATTGCCCTCTGGGGGGCGTTGTATTTAATCTTTTCGGGGTCGAGTTGAATCCCCTCTTTTTCAAAATACTCACGAATGTAAGTCTCTTTCTCAGCATCCGTGACGACATTGGACGGGTAGCCGGACGCTTGTTGTTTCAAACGCAAAAACGTTTTTACGTATTCGGCAAACAACGTGTCTGACCGCTGCGGAAAATGCCAAACCTCGTCTATCTTGCCCACCACATATCCCTTCTCGATGGCTTTTAAAAGCTCGATACTGACCCAACAGCCCGAGAGCGATCTTTCCTCGTCCGTGTGACTACAACTCGTGGTCTGGTTTTGCTCCTGAGCGCAGGTTCTGCATAGCGGGAACATGAGTTTTCCTTGACATCTGTAAGGGAGAACCGGGTGCAGTAATTTACGCGGAGGGTACACGGTCGCTTTGATAAGCCCGTAATAATTTTCAATCGGTTCAAAATCTGTGAATATGATTTGGGGGTGTTCGATCGGATAGGTTTTCCTCGCTTGACAAT
Source organism: Squalius cephalus (assembly GCF_949319135.1). Taxonomy (NCBI): domain Eukaryota; kingdom Metazoa; phylum Chordata; class Actinopteri; order Cypriniformes; family Leuciscidae; genus Squalius; species Squalius cephalus. Next base: position 22,850,211 of record NC_137125.1, read on the forward strand.
ATGGATATAAGCTAGTGAAATCGAGATACCTTATTTTCTCATCACCGGTCACTTTGTGATAAAGTTTGTAGGCGTTCGTTCTGCCACCGTACAACGCATCTCGGGGGTTCAATCTCTCCGGGGCGGAATAATCGGTCATAAATTCTATCACAGAGGGGTCGGTCTTTTTCATCCGGTTCCATTCGCATTCCCAAAGAACTTCGATTTGCAAACCATACGCGTTCCGCAGAATTTCAATCTTATCGTCAAACTCGCCCCTGAGAACCCCGTAGGGTACTCCAGAAAGGGGGTGGCTATGATGGGGTTCAAAGCGACAGCAATGACCATGGAAGACACAGCCGGCGTACTCTAAACCGTGCCTAACACCGTCCTGCTCATAGTAGCCGTCTAAAAAGTACTTACCGATCGATACTTCACCATGGTTTACGGCGTGGTGAACGTCCACGTTTCGAGTCTTTTTTACATACTCTAACCATTCGATCGAACCGCTTGAGTAGGCCTTATTCTGATGGACGTACGCTTTGTTATGGGTCAGCGCAAGTGTGTTTCTGTCGAGATAATGTGTTTTGAAGACCCCCATCGCACAGCTGGCGATCGTCGTGAACGCAAAAGGGTCAAGTTTGGTGCATTGTATGAAAGACTTTCTGTATGTCATGCACCCTTCGCGTAATAAGACGACGTCGTTAACGCCGTACGCGTACAGTTCTTTCTTGAAGTCAAAGAACTTAGCCTGAACCGTGCTGTACCACGTATCAAACTTTTCTCTGTCTTTATCAGACATGTTATCGTAGTTGTAGAACTTTTTGTCGGGGTATGGTCCGAAATAGTTCTAATTTTCCACCCTGTTGAAAAGATGCGGAAAGTAACCTTTTTCAGTCGTCGCTAAGTCTAACGCCGCGGGCATTTTGGCCAGAGCGAATGGGAAAAATGAGTAACTGTCGATATATCGCTGGGAGAATGCTTCGTCGTACAACAGAAGTAATTTGCACCCTTGCATTATGACCTCAAGCGCGATCCCGGATTTGCAAAAATACTCGAGGATTAGAAAGGAGTCAAATCTGGAGGCGTAATGAGCGATGAAGCAGTAGCCTTCGTATCGAGGTTGTCTGAAATGGCTGATTAGCTTAGCGATGCAGTTGGTACCATGAGCAGTAAATTTCTTACCTTTGAATGTGATGGCGCAAACAAAATTAGCCACGTGCCTACCATTTTCGTAACGCGTTTCAAAATCATAGAAGATGTATTTCTCACACGGTTCCTTAGGCTCTAGAGGTTGTATGAAGCATTGGTGCTCCCCATCGGCCGTCAGTCGCTCTCGACAGTGCATGCATTTGTCCGGGGCGCAGATGTGTTTAATTTTTTTCTTGTCACCCGGTTTAACGTTGTAACGTCTGTTACATAGCTTACAGTATTTAATAATATCACAGACTGGGTATTCATGACCGGGAGGTGAGTTTTTTTTATGCATTTCGAAACAATATGCCGATTGACAGTAACGCAAACAATCTGGACAATGTATGATTCTTTTAGGAATCGTGTAACAATCGTCGGCAAAACAAACATTACAGACGTACTTGCATCGATGGTCCCTGCGGTTGGTGTAAGATTTGTAGCAAAATGGACACACGTATGGCGAACCCATGAACCCTGTCAAATTCAGTATCATGTAGTAATGATCATTGTGTAGGTAAAGGAAAATCGTTTTTGGGTGCGGTTCGTCAGAATTTTTGTACGTTTCTAAGACCATGGCGTTAGATCTGTGAAATACGACGATTTTAATGTCTAGCGCACGTTCAAACGATGCTATGTCGTCAAGACCGATTTTGTCTTGGATTGAGAAGCCTACGCTGTTTTGGATAATGCCAGCCAGTTTTTCTAACTCACTCTCGGGCTGTTGTGGGTTAAGGAAATGGGCGATACAGATGGAAAAGCACAAATTATTTGAAATATTGTTTGGGCAGAATAAGCTCGTCTTTTTTCTTTTAATTACCTGATCAACGGCCAGATCTGTAAGTTTACGCCGCTGTCCACCCCCGCCTTGTCTGTTCATTGCTACTGACGCATCAATTTCAACGGTTTGGTCAGATAGTAACCGATTGTTGCTCTGTAAAACTTTTTCAATTTGATCGAGAAGTAAATCCACGTTGTAATTATTACCATGAGTTAAAACCCCGCTGACTGGTGTTTGGAGACTGGGAGCTGACAATGTAATATTGATTACGGAATTGTGGTCGAATTCTCTAGCAAAATTAACAATCCCATTGACCATGTCGTGTAAGTAAGTGTGATAAGAGGCCAAATCTGTAGAGTTAATCTCTCTCAGATTCATAGTCCTTCTCAACGTTACGCTATTGAAACGAGGTCGTGGTAAAACATGATATCCGTTAACGTCCCCACCCTCACGAATCAACCTGTCAATGTCTGTGCGACTTAGAGTCTGTGTAGTAGTAGAATCGACATTACCTGATGTGGATGGTTGCGAAGTATCATTACCGCCGGGGTGGTCTGGTGGTGGTTGGTTGTTTAAAACACCGCCAAATTGTACAACAGGATCAACGTCTACACTTGACATGTGATCGTACAAATTCATATTTGGATTTACAGCTAATTCGAAAAGATCCAAATTAGCGAAGGGTTGTGAAGATTCTAAATTAAACAGATAGTCTTCTAAAGAATCAGGAACTATACTTAGCATTTCAATTTCGTCGGGTGATAGTTCTGTGTCGTCAGCGTCAAAGCTTTTAGCACCGTCCATTTTAGATTTCAGACCAAAACATGAAATAGTACAAAGTCAGAGTATATGTAAAAATCAGAGTATATGTAAAAAGTAAATAGTACAAAATCAGAGTATATGTAAAAAAGTATAAAAAGCAAAACATAAAATAGTACAAAATCAGAGTATAAAACCATAAATGAAGTAGTACAATATAAAAATCAAAAGCAAACATAGCATATAAAATCAATACATGATTTAATGGAACACATGTATTTTACTCATCTGACTGTTCGACGAGAATGAGAAGAAGATGATGAACCAAAAGTACTAGTTCACGATGGTGTTCGTTGAACACACGTCCGTTTCTATTGATACGTCGAAATATTTCATCAACCAGATTTTGAATAAATCGATCTTGCGCATCGATTCTGCTATGTACCTGCAACTGAGAGTTGTGAAGATCATCGCTCAATGCGACTAATCTACTACGTGTTTCTATCTGTGTGTCACGAACCTGAACGTGCAGTGTCTCTAATCGGTTTTGTGTTTCGCTGTGTGCATCACGAAACTGTTGTCTCAATGATTCTATTGAATCAATAAGCATATGCATCAGAGGAGCAGCAGCGTCGTCATCAACTGCCTGAGACCCTCCCGCTGGGGCTACTTCTTCCTCAATGGCTCCTTCGTCTTCTTCCGATGATTGACCGCTGTTTTCATCAATTGTTTGAATAGTGTTTACGATCGATACCTCATCGTCGTCGTCGAGCTCACTTGCCCAAGAACCACGCTCCCATGCTTCCAGTTGATCACTATTCCAAGTCGTCACATCATCGTGCTTTCCGGTCGAACCTGTTGTGTAGAAAAATAACAAAATTCTTAATGGTCTGTTTCAATTTGGATTTTTAAACTTATGATAATGTAGTTAGTCTTACCGTAAAACCCGGTCGTGTCAGGACTGTGCTGCTGACTGCTTGCGCCAGTGGTAGATGGTCTGGCTGACTGATTGTCAGGCGGGGTAGTAGGGGAAATGACGGGTGGGGTGACAGGCGGGGTGATAAGTAGAATGACCGGAGGGGTGGTAGGAGGTGTGACAGGAGGTCTGGCATGTGATGTAATAGGACTGGGGGGTGGGACGGCTAGTGGAATGGCTGGCGGGGTATCGGGGAAACTGGAACCGACGGTCTTTCCCAAAGGTTCGTCGCTTGGTCCAGCAATCTCACCGTCATCGTCATGCGGACTGGAATCGCTGGTCTTTCTAACCTTTCTCAAAGGTTCACCGCTTGGTCCAGCACTCTCACCGTCATCGTCGTGCGTGGTGGAATCGTTGGTCTTTCTAACCCTTCTCAAAGGTTCACCGCTTGGTCCAGCACTCTCGCCGTCGTCATCATCTTTCGTAAGATCTATCACAGCCGATACTGTAAATTAAAAATTTTGTTAAAATAAATGGAATAAAATAAGTTCATTTTAATTTATAAAACAATATAAATTACAATAAGTTCATTTTAATTTATAAAACAATATAAAAGATAAGTTCTCACATGCATCATTAATGGCTTGGAAGGCGTTCAATTCAATATTCGGGTTATTCGAGCCTGGAAAAATATAAAACCTGTTTATGCATGAAAGACAATTTAGTGAGCTGATTTTACACACACACACACACACACACACACACACACACACACACACACACACACACAGCATGAATTTAAATAAATAAATAAATAACATTTAAAAAAACAAATAATTAAATTTTAAAATAAATCATTTAAAAAAAATAATTTAAAATAAAATAAATAATTAAATATAAATAAATTTAAAAAACAAAATAATTAAATATAAAAAAAATAAATAAATAAAAAAAAATAAAAAAAATAATTGAATATAAATAAATTAAAATAAATAAATAAAATTAAACAGATTATCAATCATAAAATAAATTATAACAGCTTGTCGTACCAATAACAAACCACGAGATGTCAGTATTTTACAAAACAGGAGGCTGCAATAACAAAAACAACCACGAGATGTCAGTATTTAAAAACAGCTTGTCGTGCCAATAACAAACCACGAGATGTCAGTATTATACAAAACAGGAGGCTGCAATAACAAAAACAACCACGAGATGTCAGTATTTAAAAACAGCTTGTCGTACCAATAACAAACCACGAGATGTCAGTATTTTACAAACAGGAGGCTGCAATAACAAAAACAACCACGAGATGTCAGTATTTAAAAACAGCTTGTCGTGCCAACATCAACCACAAGGTGGTAGCAGAGCACTATATGTATTCAGTTTCAACCACAATCGAGGAACAATTTTACCAAAAACAGGATGTAGTTCTTACATCCCCAACGCTAGGGTTGCTGTGGCATCGGTTTAACAACAACAACAACAGCTGGGTTGAATGACCCCGCTTTTCAGAAAGTGTAAAAACAGACTTTTATGTTTTAAAACATCACGAAAACATAGCGACCCAACTTAAGAAACCATGTAGACGGCGGTAAACAATTACACGTAGAACTCATAGAACATAAGTCACAGTTAGCACGCATATGATATGATAAGCCAATAACTTATAATAGAACATCAAAATGAGATCAGACGGGCCAGCGTTAGAACACAATCAGAGCAAAGACGTAATGAAAGCTTAGATGTGGGGAAAAACATTTGTTGTGAACATAAAAAGACAAAAACAAATGTAGCATAATGGCTAATCAACCGACGGGGGTTAAGGAAGGCCTAGTCTTTTCATAATAAAAGTCATGGGAAAACGAACAAAATTATAATTTTGTTTTTCTGAAACATAGACCAAAACTAGTTGACAATCAGATTTATGTGTCTAGGACAGAGTGCGACAACCGGGAAATTATGATATGATAACCCATGTTTTGACAAAGCAGTTTAAACATTGTTTTTAGATAAAACAGCTGCAATACCAACCAAGCAACTATAGTAAAACAATGATAAAAACAGTAATGAGTTATGCCTAAAGTATAAAAACAGATAAAGCCAAGAGATAAAAAATAGTAGGCAAAGTAGTTTAAACAGTAGATAAAAATAAAATAGTTAAAACAATGTTTTAGATAAAACAGCTGCAATAACAGTCAAAAAGCAACTAGTCAATCAATGATTTAAAACAATGCTAAAACAGTAATGAGTTATTTCCTAATGTATAAAAACAGCGTAGTAATATAACATAAAACACTTACTTTTTTGCATCTTGAAAAGGTGAGTTGGTCAGAGTCGGTAAACTGATGGTTTGGCTGAAATCCAAGCTCTGTATTTATAGACCTGCTGTACCTGTGGTGAAAAACGGTACTTTCCCGAAAGATGGCGCTCTTGCATAAGGAATAAATTTGTACTCAGGAAATGCACATCACGAGTCAGGATCGAAACAGGATGCCAACACCCTATGCAACACCAATAATCTATTTCAACCTGTCAAACGGACTAATAAAATGTCCACCATCTGTGTATCTTTAAACAGAAACGGCTAACACGTTAAACCATGCGTTGCAGAGATAACAGTGTTTATGGCCGATTCAGCGAATACAGATCGTAAAGTCAAACGGACTGCTAAAATGACCAGTAGGCTACACAAAATGAAAATAGACCGTTTAGTGCGTGCAAGAGATAATGATTGTGCACAAAGGCGCTTACATCAGCTTTTCTTGAACACATAAGTTCGGGAGTTGTAACTGTCTATAAACATGTGAGATTAAGAATTTTATTTATTTATTTATCTAAAACTAAAATCCCCTGTTACCTAATATGGAATAGGCTAGTGAGGAGTAGGAGGACGTGCGCTTAGAAAGACAGACACATGCACGTGCACCGTAAACACTGAATGAGTGAGACGCCGCGAGATGGAGCTGCGAGAGAGGGAGAGAGAGAGAGAGAGAGAGAGAGAGAAACACTGACATTTATACTTTATAAAAGAACGGTATGTTTTTCAACCTTGGTTAAATTATTTTATAATCTTTTCATTTATACTTTAAAGAACAGAATGTTTTTCAACTTTAGTTAAATTAGCAAGATAACCATTTTAATGTATACCCTTTTTTATGTAATATGATTTTTATTCTTTTGTTTATCAAAAACAATTGGATCAATAAGATATTTATTTTATAAGCATTTAATTATATACTTTTATAAAGAACTGAATGGTTTTCAACTTTAGTTAAATTAGCAAGATAGCTATTTTATTTTATACACTTATAGGCCTAAAGAACGGAATGTTTATGTAATATGATTTTTTTATTCTTTTGTTTATCTAAAACTGAATTAATTGGTTTCAGTAGATTTTTGCTAAGATATTATTGTATATCATTTGTGTGAAATATAAAAACATGATTAGGGTAACTCTCTTTTTTTTTCTCACTTTCACTGTTACCTCAGGAATGTGGAGGGGGTCATGTCAGAGGACACACACACACACACACACACACACACACACACATACACACACACACACATACACACACACACACACACACACACACACACACACACACACACACACACACAAACACATAACTGAACTGGACAACAAAGTCAAACTTTCTGTCAAAAAACAGATCACAAACACAGAAAATACACCCCGCTTGTGTGCAAGAGATAATGCTTGTGTGACGCAGTCTTCAAACTTTCTGTCAAAACCACATTATCTACGACTAGCTAGGACAATAGGACAAACCATAACAACAACATATGCCGGAAAGATAATAGATAAAAAACAACATATGCGGTAGATAAAACGGTCAAAATGCATGATCGAACGGTCAAAACGACAATCCATATCCATATCCATATCTATACACGCCAGAAAGGGCGTCAACCGGAAGGGCGGTGACCAGATGTCTTATCTGTGGGCGGGACCGGAAGTCATCAATCATTTTGACAGGTGCCATAGGGTTATCACTACTCACGTGTAACTCACAGCATTAGCAGGCTCCTCACTGGACCCAGACAGAGGGAGGAATAGACACGTGTAACTCACAGCATTAGCAGGCTCTTCACTGGACTCAGACAGAGAGAGGAATAGACACGTGTAACTCACAGCATTAGCAGACTCTTCACTGGACTCAGACAGAGGGAGGAATAGACACGTGTAACTCACAGCATTAGCAGGCTCTTCACTGGACTCAGACAGAGGGAGGAATAGACACGTGTAACTCACAGCATTAGCAGGCTCTTCACTGGACTCAGACAGAGGGAGGAATGGACAGCTGTGATTGCGAGTGAACAGCAGAAACAATTCCCACACTCACATTTCCACCACACACTGTAAGGTTTCACTCGTGCTCATTTCCACAATAAAACTGCAACTCAACAAACCCACAGTGCACCAAGGCCTCCGCCCGCAATCCAGCCGAAGTTCTCTCTGGCTCTCTCATCTGTCTCTCTCGTCTGTCTCTCTCGTCTGTCTCTCTCGTCTGTCTCTCTCGTCTGTCTCTCTCTCATCCTCTCTCTCCCGCGGCCTCCCGCCGCGACCGCGGCCACGGCCGCTCACGTCCCGCGCGCCTCACCTCCCACTGTGTGTTTTATCCTCTCAAAAAGCGGGAGTGGCCTCAATCAGACGCTCAGAGTGAAGTCCCTACACCTGTCGCCAATCTGCCGATTAGTTGTCATGACGACAAACACTCATACAGATCTGGAGCTGTTTGTCACCCCGTGACATCCGTATGCCCGAAGAGAACCCGCTTCGTGAAAGCGGAGCGAAATAAATAAAACCATCAACTCCCATCAACGTCCCCAGGCTGGGACGGGCGTTGAGGAAACATCCGAACCGCTGTTTTGTGGATTATTTATTGACTGGTCTTGTTCATGGTTTCTTTGCTGGTCTGCTGCATTTGCCTGCTGTGTCATTTTGTTGCAATAACTTAATGTCAGCGTCTCAGGAGCCGGGAATTGTGGATGCCTTGTTGGAGAAAGAGGTTAAAAAGGATTTTATGATAGGCCCATTTGATAGGTCTCCTTTTCCGATTTTTAGGATAAGTCCTATAAGGCCCGCCACTCGCAAATATTCGGGGAAAAAACGTTTAATCATCGACCTCTCCGCTCCCCACAATGGTTTGGCTGACAGTGTCAATAGACTTATTCCTTTAGCCCCTTTTTCCCTGTTTTATAGCACTGTCGATGACGCTATCAGCTTCATTAACCCTCTGGGGTCTGAGGTGTTTTTGGGGTCCTTGAGATGTTCTGACATGCCCTGACATTTGTGCTTTTTTCAGTTGCTTATAAACATATTAATGGCAAAGGTGTAATTACACTCTATTTAGCACAAACAGGGCTCCCATAATATGTGAGCAACATGAATGTACATGTTTGTATTTTTGAGAGAATAATGTTTATGCATGGTTATTGAAAAAACTAAAAACTAAAGTTTCTGAAATAAGGCCACAAAACACATACTAAATATGTGTCAATAAGACTTCTGACTAATGGATGTCGTCGCCTTTTCTTCAAAATGATGTGAAAATCATCCTGCCTAATCATTCACATAACACAATACATTGATTTAAATTTTGCAAAACACTTTCTGTTTGGAAAGGCTATATGCGAGTGGGCGTCAACGATCCAAGACCATCATGCATATTTAGTGGTTCACACCTGAGGAGACAATGGGGCCCGCATACTTAATGAGCCATTCATTCAGGTGTGTCACTGAGCCACAAGAAAAAAATGCAAGAGCAATATGTATATATATATATATATATATATATATATATATATATATATATATATATATATATATATATATATATATTCTACCAAATTAGTTCACAGTTGGAAGCATCTAATTTTATTTTATTTTTTTCACAAATTGTGCTTTCAAATGGTATAATATCCAAGGAAAACATGTCTAGTAATTGTGCAGTTAATTCTCATATTTTCAGTTTTGGAATATGTATCCTCTCCCCAAATTTGTCACTAATAAAACACAATAAAAATTATTTAAAGAAAAGGCTTATATTTACCTTTTAATAGTTTGTTTACATCTACCTTGTAAATAATTTGTATTTTTTATTAAAAAAGTTACAATTACAACAACAATTAAAGTGTAATCTTTCTTTGTAAAAACTAAAGTAGACTTTCTTCTCAAATATTATAAACAGTAATTTAAACAACACACGCACTCTTTTTGCTACTGTAGAGAGACTGACAAACCCCCCAAGCCAGATTCCCAGTGAAATGCTCTCAGACAACAAGTGCAGTGAGTTTGCTTCTTTCTTCTCTGAGAAAATCAATAATATCAGAAAGGTGATCAGCACATCCTTGAGTTGCGCTGGGGTCAGACAGATCAGACGACCTGAGAAAGTAGTTACTATGTCTGACTTCAAAGAAAGTGATGGCAAAATTTTGGAAGCAACCGTACAGCACCTGCGCTCTTGACACACTTCCCACATCATTTTTCAAAAGTGTGTTAAACAGTTTAGAAGCAGATCTTCTAGAAGTGGTAAATGCTTCACTTCTCTCTGGGAGTTTTCCAAACTCCCTGAAAACTGCAGTTGTCAAGCCCCTCCTGAAAAAGAACAATCTGGATAAGACCATATTAAGCAACTATAGGCCGATCTCAAATCTTCCTTTCATAGGCAAGATCATTGAAAAGTTGTCTTCAATCAGCTGAACAAATTCTTATGCTCGAATGGATACTTTGACAATTTTCAATCTGGTTTCCGACCGCACCACAGCACAGAGACAGCGCTCATAAAGATAATAAACGATATTCGCTTAAATACTGATTCAGGCAAATTATCAGTGCTGGTACTACTCGACCTCAGTGCTGCATTTGACACTGTCAATCATAACATACTTCTGGACAGGCTGGAAAACTGGGTGGGGCTTTCTGGGATAGTCCTAAAATGGTTCAGGTCATACTTAGATGGCAGAGGTTATTATGTGAGTATAGGAGACCATAAGTCTTGAGTGGACATCCATGACATGCGGAGTCCCTCAAGGCTCAATTCTTGCGCCACTCCTGTTCAACCTGTATATGCTCCCAATGAGCCAAATAATGAGAAAGAACCAAATTGCTTACCACAGCTATGCATACGACACACAGATTTACTTAGCCCTGTCGCCTAACGATTACAGCCCCATTGACTCCCTGTGCCAATGCATTGACGAAGTCAACAGTTGGATGTGTCAAAACTTTCTACTGTTAAACAAAGACAAAACTGAAGTCATTGCGTTTGGAAACAAAGATGAAGTTCTCAAGGTGAATGCATACCTTCACTCTAGGGGTCAAACAACTAAAAATCAAGTCAGGAATCTTGGTGTGACACTAGAGTCAGACCTTAGTTTCAGTAGTCATGTCAAAGCAACAACTAAATCAGCATACTATCATCTGAAAAATATTGCAAGAATTAGATGCTTTGTTTCCAGACAAGACTTAGAGAAACTTGTGCATGCTTTCATCACCAGCAGGGTGGATTATTGTAATGGACTCCTCACTGGCCTTCCCAAAAAGACCATAAGACAGTTGCAGCTCATATAGAACGCTGCCGCCAGGATTCTGAGCAGAACCAGAAAATATGAACATATCACACCAGTCCTCAGGTCTTTACACTGGCTCCCAGTTAGATTTAGGATTGATTTTAAAGTAATATTACTGGTATATAAATCATTCAATGGCCTAGGACCTCAATATATTGCAGATATGCTCACTGAATATAAACCCAACAGATCACTCAGATCACTAGGATCATATCAGCTAGAAATACCAAGGGTTCACTCTAAACATGGCGAGTCCGCTTTTAGCTATTATGCCAGCCGCAGCTGGAACCAGCTTCCAGAGGAGATCAGACGTGCTCCTACAATAGTCACTTTCAAATCCAGACTCAAAACACATCTGTTTAGCTATGCATTTAATGAATGAGCACTGTGCCACTGTTCGTTCGACTGTACTGTACTGTACTGTATTTTATTTTTTATTTTTCTAAACTGTTTTAATTATTCTTATTTGTTTTCATTATTTTAATTTCTTCTATGTAAAGCACTTTGAATTGCCATTGTATATGAAATGTGCTATATAAATAAACTTGCCTTGCCTAAAGTATACATTTTATCATACATATTTCAAAGTTAAGGATTTGATTGATTATTTGATTACTTTATTTTTGACAAAACATACTATATTTAACATATGAGCAAAAATTGGCAAACAAAAGCTTATTTGAGGTGGCAGATATTTTACAGTAAAAATTTATAATCTATCCAAAACTAGTCAACGAAATGTTGTCTTTCATATGTCTGTAACATAGGTCTTTCATTTATATAAGAAATATAAATGTTAATTTGCAGTTTAATACGTTGCTTATACAAATACATGTTATTTCAAAATATTTCAGTCGATTTTTACTCATCTCAGTATAGCAATACAGTTTGCTAAAACATCATCATTCATTCACACACAGAAATGCGATTCAAATTTAAACCGTCTTTTTGCGAGTTGTGGTAAACGTGCGCATCTCTGCCGTTCATTCACACACAGAAACGCGATTCACTTGAGAATGAAAAAAAACTTACTACAGTATTCCTCAGCTCAGTCAGATTTGTTGCTCCTCGAAATACCAGCACTTCTGAGGTACATTTTCCATTATTATTATTCCTCACAGCGCCGTGAGACGGTGTAAACAAGTACAATGATCTGATTAAACTTGATGTTTTTTCTCGAGCTGATATGGGGGCGTTCACAGGTTTGCGTGGATTGCGCGCACTCTCCGTGGGCGGGGTCACATTAAAAATAATTAGCTGAGATGAGAACAACTGACATCTAGCTCTTTTCTTACAGATTACATAAACTGAGAATATTTGTTTTTTATCAAAATTACTTCATTTAAAAGAAGAGAATGCAAGCTTCATGCCTCTGTGACTGTATGTCTGTTTGACTGAGTATTCGCTAAGTTATTGTTCATTTTCGGACGCGTTTCAGAATGGACTTCACTGACAGAGAGAAAGCAGAACTCACATCATGTTTATATTTCTTTATTTGGCAAAAAGCACAACACTTTGTTTTTATTGTGAGTATACACAAAAATAATACACATTTAACAGGATCGATTGATGTATGAAACTGGTTTGTAAGATCAAAGTCAACAGAGAATTTGGACTCTCATTTGAACTGATATGAACAAAAACAAGCCTATCGCGCTGGCGCGATTGCCGACCTCAGGGGGTTAAAAGGGCAGGACGAGGAGCTTGGCTTGCGAAGGCAGATATTTCTGATGCTTTTAAAGTAATGCCATTGCATCCTTCACAGTGGCATTTGTTTGGCTTTCGGTGGAGGGAAAAAATGTATTTCTCGGTTAGACTCACTTTTGGCTGTCGTAGTAGTCCTAAAATATTTGATACCTTGTCTGAGGCATTGTGCTGGATTCTTCTTAACCCTCTGAGGTCTGAGCTGTTTTCTGGGCCCTGGAGGTGTTCTGACATGCTCTGACATTTGTGCTTTTTTCAGTTATTTATAAACATGTTAATGACAAAGGTGTAAATTCACTCTATATAGCACAAACAGGGCTACCATAATATGCGACCAACATGAATGTATATGTTAGAATTTTTAAGAGAATAATGTTTATGCGTGGTTATTGAAAAAAATAAAAATGAAAGTTGCTGAAATGAGGCCATAAAACACATACTAAAAATGTGTAAACAAGACTTTTGACTAATGGATGATGTTGCATATTGTTTTTTCTTCAAAATTATGTGAAAATCATCCTGCCTAATCGTTCACAGAACACAATACATTGATTTAAACTTTGCAAGTCAGTTTTTTTGTCAGAAGAGGTTTATGCGTGGGAGTGGTAATGCCCTATCAATATTAATGAGATTCAGACCAGGGGTGTGACATAGACACCCCCCTATGGCTAATGGGCCATTCAAGTGAAGCAGCCTGAACAAAGAAGTAGAGGAGTTTCAAAGGTTTTGTTTTTCAATCTGTTTTATTGTAATTCCTCTATGTGGAGGAACTAAATGTTCTAAATTTGCTCTAAGCAAATCAAATGTGAGCAAAATAAAAAAATAATCAGTCTGCTATAAACAAAGCAATGATAAACGATAAACAAACGTAAAGGCAGGTATCTCACAGTAAATGCTCATGCCCCGTTGATGCGGGCTCTAAGCAAATCAAATGTGAGCAAAATAAAAAATAATCAGTCTGCTATAAACAAAGCAATGATAAACGATAAACAAAAGTAAAGGCAGGTATCTCACAGTAAATGCTCATGCCCCGTTGATGCGGGCTCTAAGCAAATCAAATGTGAGCAAAATAAAGAATCCTGAAAAAACTATCACAGGTTATAAAAAAAATATATTAAGCAGCACAACAGTTTCCAACATTGATTTAAAAAAATAGTCATCATATCAGAATGATTTCTGAAGGCTGGTGGTTAGTGGAAGTTGGTCAGCAGAGCACACACATCTGAACACAGTCACACATCTTTATGCCACTCCTGAAAACAGTTCCTGTTTAACTGAAGACATAAGTGAACATTGCATGCCTGGAATTTCCATGGTGTTAATTGTCTTTTACCACGCACTGCTGTGCAATGCACACAATTGCGGCGACCAACTGTGGCAGCATCCCTGTCATCTGATGCCAGCTCAGCTCCTGGAACCGGCACATGGTCACTATTGGTCCGTTTTAGTGCTGTTTTCTGTGACACACCACAGAGCTCTGTTATAAGCTGCTCCATAAACTCTTTATGGGACAAGTTACCATGTAGCTCTTTGTGCACAATGAAAGAGTTGGTGGAAGCAATGTCCAAGAAGTGTAGAAAGATCTTTCTGTACCACTTCATGGTTTTGTGTTGTGCAGTGTAGTACTGTATCAGCTGATCAGACAGGTCAACACCCCCCATGTGTTTGTTGTAGGCAGTCACAGGTGCAGGACATGGAAATGTCTTTGTCCTCCATGTATCTTGTGTTTTCACCCTCCTCTGTGCAGTGTCTCCTGAATAAGCAGGATGGATAGTAGAACAGACAGATACCTCTCGTGTGTCCATCCACTTTACGAATACAAGAGGTCCATCCCGAACCCACCTGATGGATCCCCTGGCAGATTTTTTAGAGAGTGAATTAGCTGCATTCCGAGGGCAGTCCTTCCTGTTGTCCCTGTAAGTCCCACATGCACCAAACTTCATTGCAAACAAGTCTTTTAGGAGCTTTGGACTTGTATAAAAATTGTCCATGTACACATGGTACCCAGAGCCTAAAACTTTACAGTCTAAAAGAGATGTTACAGCATCATATGACAGTCCATGGCCTGTGGGAAAGCTGTTCTTTCCGGTGTACACAGAAAAGTCCACAGTGTATCCATTTGATGAGTCTGCAAGTACAAACAACTTGAAACCCCATCTGGTTGGTTTGGCTTTCATGTACTGTGTCATACCTGTGTGTGCTTTGCATGCCACCATTCTTTCATCCACAGCTAAGTTTCTTTTAGGATGATAGATGGCTTTACAAGCATGACGAATAGTGTCCATGAGAGGTTTGACCCTGAAGAGACGGTCATGTTCAGCTGTGCCCCTCTTTCTGTCATTATACATATCTGCATCTGGGTGACTCATGTGCACATTCCATGAAATGGTGCGGTATCTGTCCCGGGACATAACTGTAGCTGGAAATGGTACAGAGAAAACACTGCTTTGCCGCCAGTAGTCGCTGATGGAGCTGACCTTCACCATGGCCATGTAGAACAGCAACCCAATGTATCGGTACATCTCACTGATGCTGACATCTGTCCATTTATATTTGCAGCCCTTTGCCGTTGCTTTGGCAGCCTGAGCATTTGTGTTGTGGCACAGAGTTGACACAGCACTTTCTGAAAAAAATTGTTTGAATAGACTCATGGGCGAATGTGAGTCTACAGAACTCAGTTGCGGTCCAATTTCCCGTGCAGGACAGAATTGCACAGTCTGCGGTACCATGTCAACATCAGTCTCTGTTTTCCATGCCAGAGTGGACTGCCTGTTGCTTGCCTGCTGGTTAGATTTGGCTCTCTTCGGGACAGGTGCTTGGACATGTTCATTGTCACATCTGTAAAAAAAAACAAAAAAAAAAACAAAAAAAAACACACGCGAGCATGCTGATAACACAATAAAAGAACTTGTATTATCATTATTATTCACTAATGGCCATGGATAAAAAAAGACAACTGTTTTTGTCATTTCACACAAGAATAGGTAGGCTACTTTTATATTATTATGATGTAAACACAATTAGGCTACATTTCATCTGTAAAATATTACGTATATGTACTTACTCAGTATGATTCTCGATCGCACTGAGAACTGAACGACACCTGCGTGCCCCTCTGCGAGATGCTGGAGAAGGAGAGCTTGAAGCAGACACATTCCTACAAAAAATTAAATTAAAATAAAACTGTTAGCATACATTATTCAAAGTAAACTGGTGAGCAATTGATGGTTATGGACCATTGATGGGCCATATAGACCGCACGCATTTAGTGAAGCACGCAATAAACGGATCGTTCGCGAACGACACATCACTAAAACATTTACACAGTCTGTATTCAAAAACATCTGCAGCATGATAAATACTGTCATAGGCCAACCAAAACCAGAACATTTATATAAAAATATAATGTATTTAGACAGTATCACATATTTTACCGGAGGCTGAAATAGTTGCACTAAACCACATATAACCTATAAGCAGATATTCGCAAACAATCTACATTATGCATAATGCAGTATTTTAGCATGAATCAGTGTCATAAGCTAATCAAAACTGAGTGAAATATATTTAATATACAAATATGTTTAAAGAGCAATATCACATTTAAAAAAAAAGTTTACACTTGAGCATATAAGTTCCACGGATGTTAGGGATATTGTAAGGCAATCGTTCCTGTAAGTTGTCAAAAGCAAGCCAAAACTAGGGAAAATATAGTCTAAAAATTCAGAAATTAAATATATATAAAGTTCTATATTATCAGAAAAGGAATTATATAACAGTAAACAACTTACTCTGAACTTGTATCCTCTGCGGGATCAATTCGCTCTTGAAAATGCTGCCGTTCTTCGTCTGAATTACAATCTTCCTCTGAGGAAAAGGTGAATTCTTCCTCGCTGTCCAGAATCATCTGAAGAGCGTCTTTGCCGGAGAAACGAGCCATCGATCCTCTCTAAACACGATGAATTATCAGTGAATCTGAGCTGATGAAACTTCGTGTTTTCAAGGCATTGATCGGGGGGCGTGTGCGAAGCAGAGATTACCTAAACTATTTACCATGTGAAAAGCGCCGGGGGCGGGGCGGCCTCAGCTTATTACAGATAATGAGGGAGAAGGAAAAAAACGGCACCTCTCCTTGCTTTCAAACGGATTACATGAGTTGAAAACATTTGTTTTTTATATTAATTACTTCACTTAAAAGAAGAGAATGTCAGCTTCATAAAGACATATCTCACGTGTCTGTGTGAAAAGTATTCGCTGAGTTACAGATTATTTTCGGACGCGTTTCAGAATGACAGAGAGGAGGCAGAACTCGCATCATGTTTATTTTTCTTTATTTGGCAAAAAGCACAACACTTTGTTTTTATTGTGAGTATACACAAAAATAATACACACTTAACAGGATCGATTGATGTAAAACACTAGCATATAAAATAAAAATTAATATTTTTTTTTCATTTTTTTTTTTCACTGATAGTGAAAAAAACGAGCCTATCGCGCCGGCGCGATAGCCGACCTCAGGGGGTTAATAACGATAAGTTAACATTCGTCCTTCATCTTTTGGATGACTTTCTCCTGGTGGATTTTTCGTCCGCGAAATCGGATTTTTCTATCCCGGCTCTTAAACGCACTTTTTTTGATTTGGGCGTTCCTCTCTCGGAGGAAAAGACTGTGGGTCCCGTTAAAGTTATTGAATTTTTGGGCATTACTCTCGATTCCAACCGTATGCAAGCTTCACTGCCCCTTGAGAAATTATCCCGCATAAGATAAATTATGAAAGTCGCTCAACTTTCAAGGTCCTTTTCCAAAAGGGACTTGCTCTCTCTTTTGGGCCACCTCAATTTCGCGATGAGAGTAATTCCTCAAGGCAGGTCATTTATTTCCAGGCTCTTGGACCTTTCTAAATCTGCAAAAAATCTCACTGATGTTGTTACCTTGGACGCAGGATGTAGATCTGAGCTAAAATTTTGGTCTCTGCTCCTAGATAAGTGGAATGGCATTTCCTTTTTTCTTAATGATTTTATGGAATCGTCTTTAGCTCTTAATCTGTATACGGATGCTGCGCCTTCCATAGGGTTTGGAGGGGTTTTCAAAAACGAATGGTTTGCGTGTGCCTGGCCGGAAGAATTGCGCTCCTTACCTGCCGGTGATTCTTCGACAGCCCTATTAGAGTTGTATCCTATTATAATTGCATGCATTCTCTGGAGTAAACCTTGGGCTAGGAAGCAAATTCTGTTTTTCTACGACAACGAAGCTACCGTCAATATCATTAATAAGAGGCGTTCATCTGTTCCATTCATCAATAGGTTCATGAGATGTCTTACATGGCTGTCAATTTGAGGAATTATCATTTTCGCACAGAGCATATCCCTGGTTTAAATAATCAAGTAATCTCGATTTAATAATCTCGATTTAATTTTCAGAAATTCCATCTCCTGTGTCCAGCTGCAGCCCAAATGAGCCTGGAATGCCCTCCTTTCAGCCAAACCATTCTAGATTGAACAATCCTCTCCAATCCTATGTGCACTCTGCCGCGCAGTACATGCGAGGGGGTCTGGCTAGCTCTACATTAAAATCATATGACTCGGCATGGTCTTATTTCATCACTTTGTGTGCTTCTTTATCTGTAGCTGCTATGCCTATCAATATATTGTATATTAGTGCTTTTATAGTCCACTGCTTTGAGGATTGAAAACTGCAGCCTTCTTCCATCAAAAGTATGGTCGCTGGCATCCAATTCCATCTGCGCTGCCTGGATCCATCTGCTTCCAGTATTTTGGAAAACCCATCCATTCGCCTTTTGCTGAACGGCCTCAAAAGACAGTCACCACAAAGCTTCGATAAACGTCTTCCTTTTACTTTACCTTTGGTTAAAAAAAATCATATCTCAATTACGTGATGGGTGGTTTGGATCTTACACCGATTAGTTATTAGAGACGGTCATCCTCACGGCTTTTTTTGATTTTCTAAGGGGTGGTGAATTTCTTCACGTACGTATTCCTCCTTTGAACCAAATCACAATCTGACAATTTCTGATGTTTCAATTTATGATCACCATTTCACATTGTTTCTGAAACGCTCCAAAACTGATAGAGATGGTAAAGGTGTAGTCGTGTATATCTCTGAGTCTAACACTGTCTTTTGTCCTCTGATTTCCATGCTGACCTACTTAAGGTGCCGTCCTAGTGCTGGTCCGCAGGAGCCGCTGTTTGTCACGCAGGCGGGGAAACCAATGTCTAGAGCTTGGTTTGCTTCTCACCTACGCCGCCTCTGCCAATTCTGCGGACTGCCCCCGGCCCGTTATACAGCTCATTCTCTACGCATCGGTGCAGCAACTACAGCGGCGGCATCCGCTCCGGTTTTAACCCTTAAAGCCATGGGGCGGTGGTCTTCTGCTGCTTATGAACGATACCTTCGTCCTGACGTTTGGGCTATTCTTGATGCTCAGAAGGCCATGAGCTCAGTTCCCTGATCGGTTTGCTAAATAAACATTGTGCCTCATCTGCTAACCTTACTTGTGCTGCTTCTGCTTTAGTGACAATTACCCATGAATGCACTTACCAGCTGCTTAATTTCATTCTCTCTTTTATTTTTCACAGGAGGCTGCTGTTATGGTTTGTTTGGGGGGGAATAGTTCAGCTCTCTTAGTCCTAAATCATGTGAGCATCCCCTAATGCTGCTAATGTCCCCTAATGCTGCTGCTGTGCCCTAATGCTGCTGCTGTGCCCTAATGCTGCTGCTGTCCCCTGACTCTGCTAAATTCATGGTGCTCATGAATGGTCAGGAGACTCATATGATTAGAACCATATTACTACATTTACATTTAGTCATTTAGCAGACGCTTGTCCAAGCGACTTTGGACATTGCTAACTAATTCGTATTCATTCATAAGAATCCTAAGTATTCAATTGTCTAATTCCATCCTCTTGTTCATTCACAAGAGGATTGCCAGGTGTGGTTTGTTTGGGGGGAATAGTTCAGCTCTCCCAGTCCTAAACTGTGTGAGCATTCCCTAATGCTGCTGCTGTCCTCTGATTCTCTGCTATTTCATGGTGCTCATGAAAGGTCAGAGGACTCCCTGAACAGAGCCTTACCGCCACATTTAATTCAGAATTTATCAACTTGAATTGCAATTTATGCAATAAAAATTTTCCTAAATCATTTTTATTGTCATGTGTGTTCTTGACTTAATGGACCTGACAGAAATATTGTCATTTAGAGCATTTATTTGCAGAAAACAACAACTGGTCAAAATAACAAAAAAGATGCAGTGTTGTCAGACCTCAAATAATGGCAAGAAAATAGTTCATTAAACACAATACTAATTAATACTACTTAATACTAATTTAGGAAGAGTTCAGAAATTAATATTTGGTGGAATAATCCTGATTTTCAATGTAGCTTTCATGCATCTTGACATGCTCTCCACCAGTCTTTCACATTGATGTTGGGGGACTGTAGATTTAAAAATCATGGTTTCCCCCATTATGGTTGAATCACGGAAGCTACACCAGTTACTTTTGCCAAGAGATCTCCATTTATTATGTATCATGTGTCAGACAGAGAGAAACAGGCATATAAGAATGTAAGGCTACATGAGAGGTCTTCATTGCAGATTTCTCTGTTCCCCATTTCTCTATCTTCTCACCCCATCATGCTAGCTGTAAATGGTTTCTCTGGGTTTGAGGATTGTGAAAAGACAACGCCTTCCCCCCAGACCGCCACTGTGGACTGTCCAGTTTGGTTTAGGGAAGACGCAGGAATGCACTGGCCGGCGTATGTTTTTGATGAGACTGTTCCACCCCTTCCGCTGTTTCTTATTCATTACCCCTTCTTTTCCACACACCACCCCTGTAGTATTCTTGTTTTACAAACCTCATCTCTCCATCATTCTATCCCCTCCCCCAGCCCTAATACCCCAAGAATTCCCATCCCCCTACAGTGGAGTCAGGAAAAAGCGGGTTGTAAGCCAACGGATACCCCTAATCACGCCAAAAAATGTCCTTCCTGTGAAGGGTAGGCTTAGGTGTGCAGACTAGTTAAGCCCAAGTCCCCTATTAGATCCCATACAAGTCTCCCTCCTGTGAGGGGTAGGTTTTAGGTATGTCAATTACGAGCAAGACCTCCACAAAGGGTAGGTTTTAGTGCTAGTGCCGATACCGGGTAAGCCCAACAATATCCCGACAAGTCGCCCTCCTGTGAGGGGTAGGTTTTAGGTAAATCAAACAATTAAGCCTAATTCCCCCACTAAAGGTAGGTTTTAGTGCTTGTGCTGTTACAGGGATAGCCCAATTAGATCCCAGACAAGTCTCCCTCCTGTGAGGGGTAGGTTTTAGGTATGTCAACCAATTACGCCTAATTCCACCACGAAGGGTAGGTTTTAGTGCATGTGCTGATACCGGGATAGCCCAATTAAATCCCATACAAGTCTGCCTCCTGTGAAGTCTGTTCTTCTAAAAAGTAAACCTAATGGTGGAATAGTATTCAAGTGTCATCCCTCATGCCCCTAGGTATATCACTAGTCAAGAAAAACCTCATCATACTAAAACCTGTCTAATCCTATCCATCCAAGGAACACATCCTCAGTGGTGTACCTCAGGATCATCAGGTGTTTCGGCTCTTTAAACACCATTCACCCTCTCCTGAGGCGGCCCGCCCAAGGGGATCAGTCCTGGGCCTGTGTCCTGAAAAACATCTAAGTCCCCCAATCCAACAACTATCCCATAATAGTTCTTCTACTAATCTTCCCATCTTATTGGTCCAGAACCTCAATATTCAAACTACAATGTCCCTTCACCAACCCCCACAACCTCAACCAGTATTTACAAAACCCTTTAATGCTATTCATCGATAGAAAATTGGGTACCAGTTACGGCCCGTCAACCCAAGGCCACCGTCTCTGCGTGCTGTTTAAGTGGACCCAGAGTGGTTGGATACCTACCTCCTTTCCGAAGTACCCCTTCGTTAACATCGCAAGGTATCCCAGGGCACCCAAAAAAGGCCTGTGACCCGGAGCTCGTATTGGCGGGCACCTTAGTACCAAGCTTCTACCAATTATCACCCCTAAGGCATAAGAAACTCTTAACAGACATCACCCTTACCGTCGTAAGTGCAACCGTAAGGAACCTATGCCCTAAACCAACCTTTATCTACTTCCCCATCTACTCCTTCTTCACTCATTATCACTCTCCTGGTAGACCCAAACTCCATTACCCACAATCCTTTGTATTCAATAAACTCTATCCTTCCATCCTTCTACCATCCTAATCAATATTCCATACCCTATCTCATTCGAACCTCCCCCATCGTTAATTTCTCTCTTTCTCGTCTTATTCTACTTCCCCCCCACGATATTCCCCATCCTTTTTGGGTACTCAATTCCCGATTTTACCACTCACCGTCCTCCCGTAACCCATCCCCATACCCTAAGCTCCCTCTACCATCCAAATCTAACCCAGAAGATGCTGGTATCAAACTCGGGTCCCTCTGAATTCAACTCCCCCTCTCTCTAACCACTACTCTATCCCCCCGGTCTCCCATACCTCTCAGTCCCTTATTCTACCCTAAATTACAACCCACCAATCAACTAATCTTAACCCTCATTTATTAACCTGTTAAACTGCAACCCCACTTTTAAAAAATCCCCAGAAATGACATACCCAAACTGAAACAGATACAGTTCATGAACCCTTTGCACTAAAAGCACAAGTATGATCTCATTTGAAAGCTGACACCTGGCAGTTTATTGTAAATGTAGAATTAATTATTGTCATAATGAAAAAAATTGTTATAAATAGCTTCAAAGTTTTGTAAAGTTATTAGAAATTATTTTTTATGAAACATCCTTATGAAAATAAAATTGAAGTTGGCACTGGAGCAATATAGAAATGCACTACAGCTAAAGCCACATGTCTAAACATTTTATGTTTAAAATCTGAAGATAATAAGTCCAAAACTCTGTATTTAGTTAAATGTTTTTCAAGACCATGTCAATGACTTTATTTTGATTTGACGCTAAAATGCTGCTGATGTTTATTGCCATTTTCTAACCATCTATCCAGTATATTGTCTCTATTGTTTTGTGGTGCAAACAAGCCCCATTCAGTCTCAGTCTCCCCCTGCACACATTCACACCTCTCCAGCCTGGTTATGGCTCTAAATATGCATTTCTTTTGTCTGCATTATAGTTACTAATGACTGGCTATTCACAGGCTATTCATAGGGTTTCAATCCCTAATTTCTTTTATCAAAGTTCACCTCACATTTAAACTGTATCAAATACATTTCTTGAATAAAGAAACTTTCAGTAAGCATTCAAAAAATCATAAAAGTATAAATTTCTAGGTTGCAGGTGCACCTAGGGCTAGCTAGCATGTTAGCTTAGCACACCATCAATACACGACAATTTATGAGATTAAAACTAGGGATGTCCCGATCCGATCACATGATCGGAAATCGGGCCCGATCACGTGTTTTCAGACTCGATCGGAATCGGACGTTACCTCCCGATCAGGACTCGGATATATATATTCTCATTATTTTTTAACACATCAATATTTATGCGGTGGCACAGAGTTACGCCGGTTTCACACTGCACGCGTTAGTAAGCAGCAGGAGCAGTGCGTATGGTGAGCAGGAGCAGGACACGTGCGTTTTGCTTTCACACTGGCAGCGTTTGTCACGCGCGGCTGAACCGCGGGTTGTGTAGGCTACAGACAGAGTACTCCATAATGGATAAGTTGGCATAGCTTTTTTTTCGTTTTCAAATACATTTAAGAGAAAAGACTTGTCAAGAAGCTTATTTTATTAATAATTTCATTTATATAACTTTTGTTTCATCTTTGATTTTATTGTTATGGCAACAAGTTTGTTTTTGGACATTTGTTTTCTTTTTAAATTGCTGTTGGTCATTTGATTGACTGTTTAAAACACAATAGATATCATCAATGCACTTTTTGGATAAAACTGCGGTGTATTTTGGCCATGATCAATGTATTGTCACTTTAATTCAGCAAAAGCGGCGCAGCAAAAATAGACTCGGCGCCGAAACGATCGCGGCACTCCTGCTCTGCTCTGCTCCGCACTGCCACGCCGCCTCTGCGCGCGGTGTGAATGCTCTAATTACGGTGCGTTTCCACTACAGCGGCAAAAGTCCGCTCAGTGCCGCTGGCAACGCTATAACGCCTCCGCTTTGGGGTGTGTCTGCTGCGAGTGTGTTTAATCTGAGTTTTTTTCAACACACGGACAGTATAATCACCAGAAATGCACGCGATTACATTTACAAATAGACAAGCTTTGTTTCCAAATGCATCAAGCAAAGATCCTTTCAATTTTATAAACTTTTATAAACCCAGCCAATATAATCACAATGAACACATCCAAAATAAAATCTTTAACATATATATAACAACTGCAAAGCGTCTAATTTGTAAACAAAATGATTTACGCACTAAATCCAGCATAAACTCCAGCAAAATTTGCATATTTTTAAACTCTCAAAACAGATGTCACATCACGAACCTCACAGCAATTGGCTGCCGACCGCGTTTTTCGCTTGATATTTGCATAAAGTCAAAAACTGCCCAACCTTTTTGACGCTCTCGGTCGCTCTCAACGCTTTCTCCGGTCCGCTGGCAATCCCAAAATGCACTGCGCGAGCGTGAAGCTCAACTTCCATAGGAATGAATTGAAAACGCTCGCTCCGCTCCGCTCGCAACGCGCCAGTGGAAACGCACCGTTAAGCCTGGTTTAATCTGACATGGGCGGCGAAAAAAATACGCGCTGCACGCTCTGCTAACAGTGCAGTGTGAAACCGGTGTAAGAGTTAGGAGTGTAGTTCCTAAAAGCACATTACTGGCTTTGCAAACACTGTAGCACTTTTATTTTTTATTTGTTTACATGCCTGCCGGGTATTTTAAGTTGAGGTGCTATTTGTTTATATATTAGACTTTTTTTATATTTACTGTTGCACTGAAGTCCAAAAGTGAAGAATTTATGTATTACTTGATTGTTCAAGCTACCTCACAGAAGTGCTCTGTTTGTTTACAGAGTTGTTGAATGTTAAAATAAGGTGAATTAAATAAAAAATAAGGAACATCCTGGATCTGTTTTTTCGCTCTTCTTTATTCTTTTTTTATGTATTAAGTATCGGATCGGGACTCGGTATCGGCAGATACTCAAAATCAAATGACTCGGACTCGGACTCGAGGGCAAAAAAACCTGATCGGGACATCCCTAATTAAAACCATGTTTGTGCTCCAAACTTACTTCATAACGCAAGACGAGTGTTTTAAATAATCTTCTGTGATCTAATTTGGCTTCAGATAAAAAAATCAGACAGAAAATATACTATTGTATGGTATTCTGCACAATGACAGTCTATATAGATTAGCATTACATTATAAATACAATCTATTATTATGGAAATACCTGGCATGGCTTGAAAAACACAGGTAACTCAAATATCATTGCAAACATGTTTATTGTCTTCAAAACGTCGTATCTGCAGTTTTGTTAGCTTTGTGTGTATCAGTGACGTCCTGGAATGTCACATGATCATGGCTCTTCTTCATGTTCCATATATGGACTATTATTGTGCATAATAGTGCCCTCTGGCTATTGGTATGAATTGAAAACACAGTATCAGAGTATCTAACCGCTCATAATGATTACATCGACGCATTTGGGTATAAATTCAATAAATATTATTCCTGTCTATAGAAATCTGATGTAAACCTATGAGAATATATCAATATTTCTCCAAATCTGCACATTTTTGAGCTAAAGCCCTGAGGGACGTTGTTTTGTGTATCGCTGTCATGACGACAGCACGGGAGTTTTTTATGAATGAAAGCGGCTGACGCGCATAATTCATATTAAAGGTATCGACTCATTTTTTCATTTCATAACTCCTGACACAAATTAAGAAATAACTGTCGCTATAAGTTTCTCAGAATACAATAGTGGTCAAATACTGAAACTTGAGTCTTATATCTTTTTAATGATGTATAGTTTGTCAAGGTATAACATTAAATCTGATAGTAACTTTGAACTATATATAAAAAAACCGCTTCAGTGCGCCCGCGCACTGGCAACGGTTAACAGGTTAATACCACCCAACCCATAATTCTACCACCTCTCACCTAATAAACCGTCAAACAACCAACCCAAAATTTACCTTGCACGGTACTGGTCTCGAACCCGGATCTCCCTGTATCCCCCACACTCTCCTTAACCACTACTCTATCACCCATCCCACCTACTCCCAGGAGTACGAAATCTTCAATCTGAACTTACTCTAGGCCAGTCCCTTTCTTTATGGCGGACCTTTGCCCCCACATCCTAGTCAGGATGGAATTCCCTGTTTCTCCCACGTATCTCATCCCACAATAAAGGCACCGGATCAGGTAAACACAGTTGGTTTGCTTCAGGGGGATTGCCTGTTTGATCCTGATCACTTTCCTCTTTTTGCCCCTTACCAAGAGGTTCACTCTCTTTCTAGGGGGTCCCTGGTTGGCCAAGCCCAGTCAGCCGTGGACCAACATGTCTTTCAAATTCTTTCTAAATCGTTCCCCCAACCCCTCATCTTGAGAAAATCTTTCAAAATTTCTCCTAAATGTGTGTCTGTTGGCTTAAAGAAAACCTTAGAATCCAACCTCCCCGTGTTCTCAAACTCCGGCCCCTTGAATACCATTGTGTCCAGAAAATTAATACTCTCTTCACCCCATTCATATTTCACCCGGATGGATAGGTGATGACTGTTCAAGGTGTCCAAAAACCCAAGAAAGCTCTCCTTTGTGCCCTCCCAAACCCCCCATACATCATCCAAATATCTCCAGTACTGTGCAGGTAATGTTTCGGACTTGGGAAACACTGACTCCTCCCATTCCGCCATATAAATATTGGCATATGCCGGCGCAAACCTCTTCCCCATTGATGTACCCTTCACCTGCAGAAAGTGCCGATTATTAAAACCAAAGTCGTTGCGCGTCAAGCTCAACTCCAATAGCCTCAACAATCCTCTGTCCGGTCTCCCTTCCTGAGGGTATTTCCTCAAGCAAGCCTCCACCGCTGCTAACCCTCTCTCTGTCTCAATCTTGGTATACAAGCTCTCCACATCCAGGGAAAAGAAGCTCGCTTGTAGACCTACCCTCATTCTCTTCACTTTTTCCAAAAAATCATAGGTATCTTTAATGTGGCTAGCATGTTTGTTGGAAAGTGGGTTCAAATACCAATTAATGAACTCTGCCACTCCATAGCTCTCGAACATCAGGAAACGGCCAGGACTCCTTGGGCTTATGAATTTTAGGTAAAAGATAGAACTCCTTTCCTTCGGTGTACCCTGTCCCTTTAGATATTCCAATTGTTTTTTGTTGATAAATCCCTCCCTCCTCAACCGTTCCAACTCTACTTTGATTACTCACGTTGTTTCTGGATACATTGGTTCCCTCAATTCCCGGGAAAAATTCCCCATCCTGAAGCTGCCTCATAGCCTCCCTAATGTATTGCTCCCTGTCCATGATCACCACCATACTCCCCTTATCCGCTGGCTTAATGACCACGGAATTGTCCCTCCTAATCCCTTGAAAAGCCACCCTTTCATCCTCCGAAAGATTCCAAGTCTCCTGAATCTCCTTGATCCCCTTCATCACCTTCTGATCTTCTTCCACCATATCTCACACCAGTCTTTTGACCTGACTCCCACTCGGCTCCCACCCTGAACTACGTACAAACGGGGTCCCCTGCATCCCCCCGTCCCCCCTCCCTGTTCCCCCTCAAAAAATACCGCCAATTTTATTCGTCTATGGTACTCCACTAAGCCCGCCTCCGCCTCCAACCTATTCCAGCCCCCCTCCCCCTTCCCATCCCCCTTGGAACAAATGACAGACCCCTTTGTAACAGTGACATCTTGGCTTTATTTAAGATCCTTAACCACGGTACCCACACTTTGGTTAACCGAGTACCCCTCCCTCAGCAGTTAAAATACACCCTCCAGTGCTCCCACATTGCCCTCCCTGTGTCTCTCGTCCAATGGGTGAGATCCAATTCCGTACGGAACCGCTCCCGTGGAAGTGTCTCCATTCCCTTCCCTGTCTCCCCAATGATGCGGTTCATCTGAGCCAAAAACCCGGTCTGTTTCTTAGGCAGATGATGATTAAAATTGACCTGGGGAATCAAAATCTGGGAATTCAGAAATGTACCCTCCGCCACCCTCAAGGTTTTCTGAATTAACTCCCCCATAGCCTCAACCGAGGCGTGTTTTTTTTAATCATTAATCCCAAATGATAACACCACATTATCCACACTTTATGTCATAGGGGTATGATTTCTCAAGATCTCGTTGGCATTCGACCAATGTGCCCCCGGATAGCACACTACCTGCACCCATCTGTTCCAGATCTTTGGCAACCTTCCCATATTCGAGTCTCCTATTATCACAATTCGTCTTTTGGGATCCAAGGTCCAATTTTTCAACTTATCCCCCCATGATCCTGTCTTTCAAACATCCACAATCCTGCTCCCCCATCCAATCCCCGTCTCTCTTCCGGCTCTCCCATCTTCTCACTTCCCTCCTCGTTCTCCCCTCCTTCTTGCTCCATCCCCAGGGTTTCCCTGCTGTCCATTACTTCATCCATAGTTATCCATATCACGTCCAAATCCTCCTCCTCATACTCCGTCATGACTCTTCTTGGTCCCTCGTTGGTCACCACTTCTCCCTCTTTCTGTTGTCCCGGTTCTCCTGTTGTTCCCATCCCTTGATCCTTCAATAAAAAACACCCTGTATATCCTCCATCAATCCTTAGAGTCATCATACAAGTTTCAATAAGTACCTATTTTTGCTCCATACCTCTCCATCCCCATGTGTTGTCCCATCTTCTCCTTGCTCCCCGGCGATAGCTCCTTCACTTTCTTCCAAGTCCCGAGCAACTCCCGTCCCTTGATCCTTTCACAAAAAACATTATCACAACTACATTATTTTCCCACCTCTCCATCCTTATATGCCGACCCATCCCCTCCTGGCTCCTCTGGGCCAAATCCTACCCCTTCCTCTCGCTGTCCCAAATCGACCGCTGCTCCCATCTCCTGGTCCTACAAATAAATACCCCCATTATTATGTTCCCCCAGTCCCTAAGGTAATTCGTATAAGTCCCCTCAAGACCCCATGTTTCCCCTACCCCTTGCAACTAATTACCTGTCCTTGTTGCTCCAATCGTACATCCTCCAATCGTCCTCCTCCCTCCATTTCCCCCGGTCCACCATCCTGCTCCTGTATTTTGACGACTCCTTCCACACCCCGAGTACAGGATCTTGTATATTACGGAGGTTCCTTCGTGCCCATCTAGCCGCCACCTCCAAAGCACTCTCTCTACCATTTCCGGATCTATATCTTCCAACTGTGCTAAAACCTCCCTTTGAGCCGTGGTGTAATGGTTCTTAAGTATCCCCAAGCTCTCCAACAACCACCTTCTCGCACTCCCAAACAGCTGCCAGCCCGTGGTCGGTGCTGGAGCTGCCGGAACCACCACTACTCCCAACCAGCGGGCTACCTTTTGCAGTGATCTCGGCCCTGGCTCATCCTCCGTCTCCCTCAAATTAAGCAAGTGATGTTTCATCTTAATGTAATTATGCATTTGCCTGACCATTCGTTTGAAACATTCATCTCTATCCATACTGATGATCATACTGACGCTCTCATCATTGTAAAGTCGATAACTGTGCCCAGAAAGATTACTTTCTGGCTGGGTAACAGTTTGCTTTTGAAAAAATTGACCCTGAGCCCCAGGCATTCCAAATAGCTGAGGAGCATGGATCAGTGTGTCAATAATTCGGTCTTTGACTGACACATAATGAGCCAATTGTTGAGATGTGCAGCACACGGACTCCATTGCTTCAGAGGAGAAAGCACTGTGTCCAAGCTCACAACAATAAGAAAAGCACCGGGGCTGAAACATCCTCATCATGTCCTCCAGTAAAATATAAAACATAAAAATGACAATAGCCAATTCTGGCTCCATAGCTGTTTACACAATTATATCAAATTAATTATTAGGATGGCAGTTGTCCTCTCGCACCATTGCTTGGCGCCAGGAGCGGTAATCAGGAACACCTGGTTGCGCAATTAGGAAATCCTACGAAGGCTACATGGTGCGTCCTTCGAAGGACGCATAGGCCGCCTTCACATTGGGACACAGCTATCAACTGCCTTTGAAATGAGAGCGGTCTTTCTAGTCCTAAAATCCTTCCTCCCACACCTGGCAGGACACCATGTCTTGGTCCGGACGAACAACATGGCAGTGGTGTCATATATAAATGGCCAGGGCGGTCTCAGGTCATACAACCTGTACACCATGGCCAAACAGCTCCTCTTATGGGCTCATGCCAACCTGAGCTCGCTCAGAGCAGCGCATGTACTGGGCATACTGAACCGAGGTGCAGATGTGCTATCTCAAGGCAACATTCCCCCCGAGGAATGGTCTCTCCACCCTCAAACAGTTCTTTTGATCAGGAGTGACTTCGGGAGGGCAGAGGTCGACCTCTTCGCCTCAGAAGACAATTCTCACTGCCCAATATTCTTTTCAAAGAGCAGGGACGCACTGGTCGGAACCTTGGAACCTAGACCCTTATCCGTGTGAAGTACCACTGGTACCTTCCTTTCTCCAAGGGCTGCTGGATGCGGGCCGGACCCCCTCCACGCTCAAAGTGTATAGGCGGCCATAGCAGCCTTCCATGCTCCTGGGGCAGGCCAATCTTTAAGGAAAAGCAACCTGATTGTATGCTTCCTCAAAGGGGCCAGGAGGCTTAACCCGCCTCGACCTCCCTCTATCCCTGCTTGGGACCTATCTATGGTCCTCAGGGCTCATAAAAGACCCACTTTCGCTCAAGGCCGCACTCCTGCTAGCCCTAGCATTGGTCAAGTGAGTAGGCGATCTACAAGCGCTCTCCATGAACGCTTCCTGTCTTGTGTTTGGGCCTAATGACTCCAGAGTCGTCCTCAAACCAAGACATGGTTATGTACCCAAGGTGCTCTCAACTCTGTTCAGAGCACAGGTTATTTCACTATCGGCTCTTCCTCCCTTGGAAGACAATAGAGACTTGAACCTACTCTGCCCTGTCAGGGCTCTCAGAGTCTATTTAGAACATTCTGCCTTATTCAGGCAGTCAGAACAGCTCTTTGTATGCTTCGGCGGCCGCACCAAAGGTTCCCCGGTCACGAAGCAGAGATTATCACGATGGATAGTAGATGCTCTCTTTAGCCTAAGACTCTATGGGCCTTCAGCACCCCATAGACGTCAGGGCTCATTCCACAAGGGGCATGGCCTCTTCTTGGGCATGGTCCAGTGGAGTACCAATTGCTGACATTTGTGCGGCGGCTGGCTGATCTTCGCCGTCCACATTTGTATGGTTTTACCACTTGGAAGTGCCGGCTCTGCAGGCACAAGTCCTTTATGTATAGGAGGCCTTGGCCCCTATTGGGCCCAAGCCTCTACATTTTCCTTCGAGGGCCCCGACTCATCCGGTCCCCGTTGGATTCTGACTTTAGTCCTACTATAAGTCTCAGGCTTTTCAGCTCCAGGCGATAGTCAGAGCGAAGTCATCAGCTAATAACACAGTGTTTTAAAATGGGTTCCCATAGCGTGTAGCTACGCAATTCAAGTGAACCGTTCTCAAAAGGGAATTTTAGATTTGCGCGTCCTCCCTGTTTCACCATAGTTTCGCTCATGCAGTTGCCACAGCCCAGCCGATCAGCGCGCTTAGACAGCCTGCACTGTGCTTTAAAATAAAGGCTTCAATATTCTATAGAAAAAGAGTTTTCCCATAGCATATAGCTTCGCAATACTCGTTCCCTTTTCTCTCAAAGAACCAAGGTTACGTTAGTAACCGAGTACGTTTTTTAGTCATTGTGGGGATCAAATGTACACACAATAAACTAGTTTAGTATGTGTACATTTGATCCGCACAATGACTAAAAATATAAAATACATCTGCCTGGCTATCTCCAGCTGAGAGTCAGAAACTTTCCGTCTCAGGCAATGACTGTCACAAAATCGTCTCGCACTCCTCGCCGAGCAACCTCGCCGAGCAACCTCGTCTGACACCAAGTTGAGACAGGTGCTCTGTAATGTCTGTGTGAGTTTTGTGTTTCAGCACTGCAAGAAAAATATAATTTCCGGGTTCTAATATGGCCTTAGAAAACCAGTAAAAGCGGATTTTTTTTCTATATTAATTTGTGAATATTTTAAATGTTAAATAAAGCGACAAAAAGTCATAAACAAAAATCTGAAAATTCGTCAATATATTTTTTTTTGTGGAGCATTTGGTGTGTGCAGTTCAAATTAAAATTTTGGTGTTCAAATTTGCGTTTTAAAATACAACAACCGTTTAGTTTTTTCAATTACATGTTAACCCTCTGGGGTCTGAGGTGTTTTTGGGGTCCTTGAGATTTTCTGACATCCCCTGACATTTGTGCTTTTTTCAGTTGCTTATAAACATATTAATGGCAAAGGTGTAATTACACTCTATTTAGCACAACCAGGGCTACCATAATATGTGAGCAACATGTATGTACATGTATGTACATGTATGTACATGTTTGTTTTTTTGAGAGAATAATGTTTATGCATGGTTATTGAAAAAACTAAAAACTAAAGTTTCTGAAATAAGGCCACAAAACACATACTAAATATGTGTCAATAAGACTTGTTGTCGCTTAGAGTTTTTTCTTCAAAATGATGTGAAAATCATCCTCCCTAATCATAAAACAATACATTGATTTAAATTTTGCAAAACACTTTCTGTTTGGAAAGGTGATATGCGAGTGGGCGTCAACGATCCAACACCATCATGCATATTTAGTGGTTCGCACCTGAGGAGACAATGGGGCCCGCATACTTAATAGGCCATTCATTCAGGTGTGTCACTGAGCCTCAAAAAAAAATGCAAGAGCAATATGTATATATATATATATATATATATATATATATATATATATATTCTACCAAATTGGTTCACAGTTGGAAGCATCTAATCTATTTATTTTTTTCACAAATTGTGCTTTCGAATTGTATAATATCCAAGGAAAACATGTCTAGTAATTGTACAGTTAATTTTCATATTTTCAGTTTTGGAATATGTATCCTCTCCCCAAATTTGTCACTAATAAAACACAATAAAAATTATTTAACCCCCTGGGGTCGGCGGTATCGCCGGCGATACCAGCTCGCTTTTTTTCTTATCAGTTCAAAAGAAATTAATTTTGCCCTGTTGACTTTGATATTACAAACAAGTTTCATACATCAGTCGATTCTGTTAAAGGTACAATATGCAAGAATTTTGCATTAAAATATCCCATAATCTCAAGGCCAGTGTTATATATTTTGTTAAGTTGATTACTTACAATATCCCAAATGTTTCCAACTATTTTTAAATCGTGAGAAAATTATGATTTTAACCAAGGAAATGGGGCGTTAGAGCAGGGGGGAGCTGGGAGTCGCCAGTCAATTGCGTCATATCCGCGTTACCCTCAGTTTCCGCTCGTACTGCGTGGAGTCAAATGCGGAAGTTATGGTAGCGTCTATCAAGCAACAAACGCTAGCTTGTTTCGTGCAGTCGTTATGGAACATAATTATTCTTTACCGATTGCAGCTGGTTCTGTCGACAAAGCATGCTTCATTTTAGATTTTCCAAATGTAGCATTCGGTAATAGTTATGTTTATGTAAGGAAAGTATTATTCATTGCTTTGGATTTGTGTTTAGTTTATTGACATTGTTTATCACGTCTGGTGTTTATGGCCATGTAAATAAATATTGCATGTGTTATACATAAAGATGAATCAGTATTTTGGCAAATGATTTGGGTATGTTCGAATGTACTTTTACAACAATTGTTTAGAACACGTAAAACTGCGCCGCGTTATCACAACAATGAATTCGACATACAGTAACATCTATGATAACCAATTTAGAATTAAACCTTACTTTTCTTGCGATTAATTCATTTTAATGAAATAAAAGTGTGATGAGGTTCAAGAGTCAGGAAGGAAGAAGACAGGGGTCGGCGTGACTGGAACTCGTACTTTATTAAAATAAAGCAAAACAAACAAAAGTCCTGCACAACACGCATTCACCGTGGCAACCGCGACGGCACAAAACAGTTAAAAAATGAGAGCTCGGATCCACCGGTTTTCTTTCTCTGCGTCCAATTTTCTCTTCAGTCTTTCTCTCGTTCCAGCGCAGCTTATAAGCGGTCTCTCCACGCGGATCACAGCAATAAGACACAGGTGTTCGTCATTTGCACTTGACCTACTTGCTCGTCTCTTCTCTCTCCCATTACAGACCGCGCTGAACCACGCCCCCCTCACCACAAAAAGCATGTCATTATAAAAATAGAACTTAGCCTCATCCATGAACATGATTTTTCGATTCCGTCTGACTGATTTACATCCACGGTGGAGTTTAAAACGACAGTTCCCATCATTCCACGCTCCTTCACATCGTCATCAAGCTACGCCGTTGTTGTTGTTTGGAATGTAGCGCCCTCTAGCGGCAAAAAAAATCTTGCATATTGTACCTTTAAATGTGTATTATTTTTGTGTATACTCACAATAAAAACAAAGTGCTGTGCTTTTTGCCAAATAAAGAAAAATAAACGTGATGCGAGTTCTGCCTTCTCTCTGTCAGTTAAGTCCATTCTGAAACGCGTCCGAAAATGAACTGTAACTCAGCGAATACTCAGTCAAACAGGCATACAGACGCACAGGCATGAAGCTTGAATTCTCTTCTTTTAAATGAAGTACTTTATATAAAAAACTAATATTCTCATCTTGTGAAATCTGTATTAAAAGAGAGCGATTCCAGTCGAGCTCATTAGACCTCATTCAAATGTATTGTGACCACGCCCCGGAGAGCGCACGCTATTCAAACGCAAATTCTGAGAACCATTTCAGACCTGTGAAACGCCCACATCAGCTGTAAACACAGTGCGCCACGAGTGAGACATAATATAGCCTACCTAATAATCCTGGAGAAAAGTTTCCTCAGAACAGTGCTGATATGAGGAGCAATAGATCCCGCTGAGGAGTGAGGTAGGCTAAGTTATCCTTTCTCAAGTGTTAATGTGGAATAACGTTATGGAATAACGTTAGTGTAGGCCTATGTAAACCGCAAAAAGATGAATCGCGTTTCTATAATATGAATCGCGTTTCTGTGAGATGAATGAGGGGTACATATTTGAATAAGGGTACAAGACTGTTTAGCCTAAATATGAATCGTGTGTCTGTGTGTGAAAGAATAAACCGCTATAATCAACTAAAATGCTTTGCTATACTGAGATGAGTAAAAATCGACTGAAATATGTTGAAATAAAATGTCTTTGTATAAGCAACGTATTAAACTGCAAATTAAAATTTATATGCCATAATATTTCATAAAAACAACGTTACAGTCAGGCGAAATATGAAAGACAACATTTTGTTGACTAGATTTGGGTACAGTTTTTACTGTAGAATATACTGCCACATCAAATAAGCTTTTGTTTAGCAATTTCTGCTCATATGTTATATATATATATATATATATATATATATATATATATATATATATATATATATATATAAAATACTATTTTTGTCAAAAATAAAGTCATAAACTAAGATGTTAGATGTTCCAATGTTGGCTATATTCAAACTAATGAATACATATGATAAAATGTAGGCCTATAATCATTTTTTTACAAAGAAAGAGTACACTTGAAATATTGTTGAAATTGTAATTATTGTTGTAATTGTAACCTTTTTAATAAAATGGCAAAACATATTTACAAGATAGATGTAAGCAAAATCTTAAATGGTCAATATAAGTCTTCTTCTAAATATATCTTTTGTCCTTGCATTCATTCTTGGCTCAGTCAGTGTCACACCTGAATGAATGGCTCATTATACAGAGTCATTACGCATAATGGGTGGGGCATTGTATTTTCAGTTGTAAACTACTCCCCCTTCACGCCCCCCTCGCATATTGGCTTTCCAAGCAAAACCTGTTTTACACAATTTAAATCAATGTATTGTTTTATGTGAACGATAAAGCAAGACTATTTTCACATAATTTTGAAGCCAGAACTCGAAGCGACAACATCCATTAGTCAAAAGTCTTATTGACACATATTTAGTATGAGTTTTGTGGTCTTATTTCAGCAACTTTCATTTTAATTTTTTCCAATAACCACACATAAACATTATTCTCTTAAAAATACAAACATCTACATACATGTTGTTTGCATATTATGGTTGCCCTGTTTGTGCTATATAGAGTGAATTTACACCTTTGCCATTATCATGTTTATAAATAACTGAAAAAAGCACAAATGTCAGGGCATGTCAAAACATCACAAGGGCCCCAAAAACACCTTAGACCCCAGAGGGTTAAAGAAAAGGCTTATATATACACCTTTTAATAGTTTGTTTACATCTACCTTGTAAATATTTTTTTTATTAAAAAGATTACAATTACAACAATAATTCAAGTGTAATCTTTCTTTGTAAAAACTAAAGTATACATTTTATCATACATATTTCAAAGTTAAGGATTTTATTGATTATTTGATTACTTTATTTTTGACAAAACATACTATATTTAACATATGAGCAAAAATTGGCAAACAAAAGCATATTTGAGGTGGCAGATATTTTACAGTAAAAATGTATAATCTATCCAAAACTAGTCAACGAAATGTTGTCTTTCATATGTTTGTAACATAGGGCTTTCGTTTTTATTATAAGGAATATAAATGTTAATTTGCAGTTTAATACGTTGCTTATACAAATACATTTTATTTCAACATATTTCAGTCGATTTTTACTCATCTCAGTATAGCAATACAGTTTGCTAAAACATCATCATTCATTCACACACAGAAATGCGATTCAAATTTAAACCGTCTTTTTGCGAGTTGTGGTAAACGTGCGCATCTCTGCCGTTCATTCACACACAGAAACGCGATTCACTTGAGAATGAAAAAAAACTTACTACAGTATTCCTCAGCTCAGTCAGATTTGTTGCTCCTCGAAATACCAGCACTTCTGAGGTACATTTTCCATTATTATTATTCCTCACAGCGCCGTGAGACGGTGTAAACAAGTACAATGATCTGATTAAACTTGATGTTTTTTCTCGAGCTGATATGGGGGCGTTCACAGTTTGCGTGGATTGCCTCAGTCATTTGCGTTTGAATAGCGCGCGCTCTCCGTGGGCGGGGTCACATTAAAAATAATTAGCTGAGATGAGAACGACTGACATCTCGCTCTTTTCTTACAGATTACATAAACTGAGAATATTTGTTTTTTATAAAAAAATACTCCATTTAAAAGAAGAGAATTCAAGCTTCATGCCTGTGTGTCTGTATGCCTGTTTGACTGAGTATTCGCTGAGTTATTGTTCATTTTCGGACGCGTTTCAGAATGGACTTCACTGACAGAGAGAAAGCAGAACTCACATCATGTTTATTTTTCTTTATTTGGCAAAAAGCACAACACTTTGTTTTTATTGTGAGTATACACAAAAATAATACACACTTAACAGGATCGATTGATGTATAAAACTGGTTTGTAAGATCAAAGTCAACAGAGTATTTGGACTCTCATTTGAACTGATAAGAAAAAAACCGAGCAAATCACGCCGGCGTGATTGCCGACCTCAGAGGGTTAAAGGAGAACTCGGGGCAATTTTTAAGTTAATCTTGATCATTATACCTTTGTGAGTACTGTCTATAGAAAAAAAATCGAACCAGATTGGTGCTTGCAACAGAGCTGCTACAGCTAATGCCCAGAGCTCCCACTCAGCTAAAAAGGCAGTTATGGGGGCATATACATAAAGAGTGCCTTTGTGCCTCTTAACAGACACAAAATGCAATTAAAATGTCTGTCCAACATGAACAGGGACCTTACATGACAACAAGATGCGTTTAGCAACTTAGCCATTGTTTAAATTCACCTAAATAGTGTTTTAGATGACAAATAGCAAATGGTACTGTGTTATGCAGTTGAATAAAGCTATTATTTTCTTTATTATTACTTCCTACTTATTCAGGAGACTGATGCTACTGGTGTGCCCCTGAACGAATCACAATCAGTTGGAGTGCCACAGTCAACTCCAAAGAAAACTCTCCAAAGAGGAAGTGAATCCAGATCAAGCCGGTCTGGTCTGTCCTCCTGCTTGACCCTACTTCTCTCTAGTCCAGAGACATCATCTGTAAGACCTCGCACAAAGCCTTCACTAACTGGGACATATACAGTATAGCACAACCTCTTTCATGGGAACAATCAGTGGTAAGCCTTGTTATGATTAAAGCTTTTCATAAATTTCCAAACACATTTGCCATCACTAGAGTGTAATATTATACATTTCTAATATCAAGGACCAGGGTGCCATGGCATCATATTTTTCTGTCCCCAACACAGCCAGTGGAGATGTGGCACAAGTCTGCCCTACAAAGGCTAAGAGCAGTATCTTCAATTTAAAAAAATTTTTTTTTTTTTTGCCCAAATAAAAAGTGCAGGATCTGCTCTTCAATCTGTTAAAATTTCATATGGCTACCTAATAAGTTTCTTATATAAATTGACATTTTTAGTTGCAGTATTGTATAGAAAAGTAGAGTGAAACCAAGGCAGAATGCAGTATCTGCCCGTACTGCCTTGGTTTCACTATGATACTGCAGTTTGTCTTTGTGTCAGCATGAACATTGTTGCAACTAGCTAAGTGGCATGAGTCAGGTTTTATAGCATACAGCAGGGCTATTCAATTGGCGGCCCGTGGGCCAAATGCGGCCCGCCAATCATCTCCATGCGGCCTGACGGCACCAACCTCCCTCCTCCTCTTTTCCTGACAGTGCGGCTAATTCAGTTTGATACTCGCTCAGATTGACCTGAGAAACGTTTTATGTGAGAATATTTCAGCAGTTATTATATGTGTCCCGAATTTATGTCGACTGAACCAGCGATAGGCTACCAATCATTCGTGAATGAATCATTATTTTGGTTCGGTTCTAAACGCGTTTGCATAACGGTCTAAAACTATTCGGATTCATTCGGACTGCTCCGTCACTGAATCATCTGAAGCGGTTTCTCGGTCAGGACAGTAACAACAAATAGCGCTGTTTTCAGTTGTTTCACTAGTTGTTTCAACACGGCCCAGCACGGAGTTGCGTTTACTCCTGGTCCCGGACACTATATTAAACAGCGTTGCAACAACCAGTGGGAAGCGTTTCAGTTCGACCGAAACCTCTCTGTTACAAACCACAAATCACTCGATGATTTAATCGGATGAAACAGCCTCAACATTCCCAACAAGACTGATGAGGAAAGCAGGAGAAACATTGTGGCATGAATGAAATTAGAAGACTTTAAATCTCCTAATCACCCTTACAAACATTTACCATGAATGTACTGTAGTAATTTACTATGGGTTGGGCAGAAATGTGCAATATTTATATTGAATACTATGTAGTAATAAATAAATATAGTAAATATATATACTATAATATTATGTAGTATAATAGTAAATATAGTGATTTATATTGCATTAGATTTATTAGGTGGGTAGAGGAATATATAATTAATGTTTGTTATGAAATTATGTCAGTTTCTTTGTAAAGGTGCATATAGTTTTAACTTGTGTTTAGGCATTTTTTATACAGTGGGAGTAGCCTGTGGTTAACAAGTCTCACTGTCAGAATATTTTAATTTAAGCATAACAATTATAAATAAAATAATGATTTCTCACCAACAGCTATAAGTTTGTATAAATAATTTATTTGTTCCAAGGAAAATAGTTGTACACAGCTGTAAATTATCAAGTTTTTATTTATTATGGTTTTATATCATACTGTTGGGTACCACATTTCCAAGTAAATACCACACTTTTTTTAGGGTTACTTTAACTTATTTATTGAAACTGTTATGTTTCAATAAATAAGCTAAACCCCCAAACCAACCCACCGGCCCACCTCAACTTTTCAATTTGATAATGCGGCCCTCGAATGAAACCAATTGAATAGCCCTGGCATACAGTATGTATGCTATAAAACCTCTCTCAGAGAAGAAAGGAACTGTCAAAATGGCTTCACTTTTACGTGGAAAAATGCTGGTGAAACTTGCCTTAAACAACAAGTCACCAAAAATTAAGTTTTAAACCTCTTAACCCTTTTTTTTTTTGTCAATTTTGTCTGTTTAGCTCTTTCTAGCTAGTATTAGCTTTTTTTTACAGCATTGGGATAGCAACTATACCTTGGGGAATACCTTAGAGAAATTACCTTCAAGGTCAAAATTAATCTGTAATACTGACAGCTAGTGTTTAAAATAGTTATTGCAGTACAAATTCAAAATACTGGAGAGAGTCGTCTCCCCCACCCCCTCCTCTCCAGACTCACGGTAATAAAAAATTATTTGATTTATGATTTATGATATAAGCAAGTGATTATGATCACTTGCTACAATTACTGCTATTTGTTATTGTATGGCCATGTAAGTATACGCAGTAATGCAAAGGCAAAGCGCAGTATAACCTATAAAACTACCAAATTTTGCCTGACCTTTCAAAAAACGAAATGTTTAATATTCACCTCCCTTTGATCTATCTAATTGTACCCTTTGTTGTTAAATTTAATTGGATGCTTATATTTGGTGTAAGAAAAACACAAAAAGCTTTTGTTTGATAATGCTTCTTGTTTACTAAAGAAATAAATGTAAATGTATTTACACAACAACTGCATTGTAAATTTCACAAACAGGACGATAAAGAACATTCGGCAACGTTGGATATGAGCAGAAGCTTTGGGGAAATGCTTTTATCCGACAAGTTTTTTGCCATCTTTTTTTTTTTGCCGACACAACAACATCAAGCTCTGGTTCAGGTTCTGGCTCTGGAAAAGAACTGGAACACGAAAGAAAGTGGATTGTGAATGAATCCAGACTATTAGAACTGTTCAACACATGCAAGACCTGCGGCTCAGCGGTGGAAAACAAAAGGATTATAACCCATGGCAGCCAAATCCGAGTTCTTTGGACATGCTTGAATGATCACCCTGGAAGTTGTGCTTCATGTCCTGACATTAGAGGGATGGCAGAAAATAACCTGCTCATCAGCGCATCCACTTTTTTCACAGGAACCACCCATACCACCATTTCTGACTGGGCTGAACTTCTTCATACCCCAATTCTGAAGAAAACTTAATATTATTCAATGCAATCTGTCTACCTAATACCAGTCATCCAACAAGAGTACAGAGATCAACACGAGAAATTAATGGAACGTCTCGTGCAACTTTGTGCCTCAGGACAGAAAGTTGAGCTCTGTGGTGATGATAGAAGTGACAGTCCAGGTAAGCATTTTGCTGGAAATGTAAATCATAACTCCAGGAGTTATAATAGAAATGATTCTGATTATTCTGATTATACTGTATGTGGCAACCCTACACATGGCAACCCTACAACATAGTTACCAATTCATCTCTGCTTTTTTCTCACAGCAGGTTTCAGTAGCAAATACTGTACATATTCATTTCAAGATGATGCCACAAAAGAGATCATTCATTTTGAATTGGTTCAGGTAAATGATCTAATATGTTTTGTAACACCAAATTATGTAAGTGTTTTCAAAAACAAATGTAGACATGCTTTGTCTGATCGGTCAATATTATTCTCAGGGCTTAAAGTGAAAAAAAATCCTGAGCCTGAACTTTCTGTGGCTCAACCAGGACTTTTACCAAGCCTGTTTTTTCTATTAACCAATTCTATGAGCAACAGCACAGTCATATTTTCAACGCATTAACAACTATTGTGCCAAAATAGTACTAGGCTTACTGAGTCAAGAAAATAACAACTCCATTCTCCATATAGCATGTGTACAAGCTAGATAGCTGCCAACTTTTGAGTTTTGCTTGGAGTGAGATTTATGGCGGCGGGGGGGTTTGGGGGGGATGTAAAAAAAATTATTGCATCACAATAAGTGTATTGTGATTGTCGAAACATTTTAGTAACTAAACTGAATTTTATTAGGCTTAGTGACAACATGTTACAATGTTTAGCCTAGGCTACATGGTACAATTTCTGGTTTTCAATTCAATTCAATTATTGTGATTTGATTTAATATTGACTCATTTGGATAAATATTAGGTAGGCTACACAAGATAGGCATTAATTTTTCTTAAGAAAATAACAACTCACCTAATGCTGTAAACATACTGAGAGATATATAATGCGTTTTTATTATAATAACAACTTTATTTAATGATATAAGTAAAAATATAATAAATGTGTAATATAGTACACATATTTAGCAAAATACTCTCTATAGCTCTTTTTTTCTAGCCAACTACCGTGCTATAGCCTATATTATGGTCATCAAATGGCTTTCCTGAGGTAAATGTAATGTGACAATTGTTCTCCAGCTGTTTTATTGACCCCTTTGTTTGATTGATTGGTCGATATTATGTATGAGGAATATACATTTCGGTAAGTTGTACTGTATCTTTCAACATTGTTCATTCGTGTTTATTTACTAGCTAGAGATGATCGGTTCACCTGCCGCTAGGGATCTGTCGTGTCCACTGATCTATATAATGTCATTCTATATAGATAAGTGGTCGCGTCACATTTACAAGCGCCAAAACGGTATTTATTGTTTGAATTTCGTAATAAAAGTGACAGAGTCTGAGAGCTGAGATTTTTTTATATCATAAGTAACCTGCTCTGTCTAGTCTGTCGGTCTCCGTGTCCTCTTTGCTTTGCGATTTTTCTGTGCGTGAGAAAATTGATGTGTCTCATGGTGAATGCGTGAGAGTTGGCAGCTCTGAAGCTAACTGCGAACTGGTTCCTGCACAAGATCCGCCCTCCTCTCTAGCAATTGGCTAAGACAACCTAATATCATGCTCCCATTGGCTGTGACAGCTGTGCGCGCTGACTCTTGAGTCAAGGTGGTAGGTTGAAGGGACCGGTGTGTTATTCAAGTCAGATTAGGGCCTGTTCACATATCGCGTCTTTTGCGCACTCAAGTTCGTTATTTCAAATGTAGCCGCGCGGTATGCACGCTCATAATGGAAGCGACGCGGTGCGACGCGCTAGTTTTTTACAAGCGCGTCCGCGCCGAAAGTGCCTCCGACTGTAATTTGCAGCCTGATAAATAAATTTTGCCTGCGCCGGATGCCGGACCAGCCCTCAAGCCGGAAATCCGGCCCCCGGCCGGAGTACTTTAAGCCCTGTATTCTCTAGGTTACAGAAACAACCAGCTCTGTTGCTATGGAGGTGTTGGGATTTCAGAGGGGTCTGGATTATTTGCTTGACAGGGGAGTGGTTGTTGGTGTTGTGACCACTGACAGATCGCCATCCGTCCGCAAACTCATGAAGGACAACTACACTAGCATCCAACATGAATTTGATCCCTGGCATACGAGCAAAAGTAAGTAAATTTTGTGGAAAAGACCTCACAAGATAAGTGTATTCTCTTTCATTTTATCACTAACCTTTTAGACGTAATTTTTGGCTGTTTTGTACAGGTGTGAAGAAGAAACTTGTACTTATATCCAATAAGAAGAACAACAAAGACTTGCAGCCATGGATAAAGTCAATCACTAACCTTTTGTACTGATCATGCAGCACAAGCAAAGGTGACAAAGAGGTAAGAATATAAAGTAGTACATAACATAGATACAGTATTTTTGGTATAGAATATTTACTGTTATATCAACGATAACAAAACATGTTCCTGTCGGTGTAATAACAGTGGTAGTAAATATTTTTAATAGTATTTACCTGGCACATAACGTAATATTGTCATGATTGAAGGATGGAAGCAAAGTGCAAGTAAAAACTCTTTATTGTATAATTGATGATGATAATAATACAAGTCCAAATGAGACAGGCTAGCGGCACAGGGACTCCGATGGCCAGATGAACCCGGTGATGAGAGTGCAGCAGTGCGGTGAAGTGAGTCCAGAGATGAGATGAATCCAGAGTTTATCCACAGCAACACGAACAGGAACAAGGAAGGCACAAGACTCGAGACGCTGACGGGAACAAACACCAGGACACCACAAACAACGATCTGACAAAGGAGATGTGAAAGTGGTGAGTATATATAGGTGATGAGATGAGCTGCAGCTGGTGACGGGAGTGATGAGCTGGATCATTGATGAGCGCTAATGAGCCGGCACGCCCACACAATCAGCACACACACACAACAGAACACGAGACAAGAAAGAGACATAGGATTTATGAACCGTGACAGTACCCCCCTCCCTAGGAACGCCTCCTGGCGTTCCCAGACTCCCTTACCTGCCGATTGTAATCATCGATAAGGGAGTGATTCAGGATGTCTCTAGCTGGTACCCAACTTCTCTCCTCCGGACCGTAACCTTCCCAGTCCACCAAGTACTGAAATCCACGTCCCCTCCGTCTCGAGTCCAGAACACGATTGACCGAAC
Organism: Squalius cephalus; assembly: GCF_949319135.1. NCBI lineage: Eukaryota > Metazoa > Chordata > Actinopteri > Cypriniformes > Leuciscidae > Squalius > Squalius cephalus. The sequence continues at coordinate 22,894,599 of NC_137125.1, forward strand.
AAGTAGGTTCCCCGTCTACGAGTCGCGGCGGGGGGGGGGGGAACCGGGACTGGCGGATTAATGCGAGCATAGAAAGCGGGTTTAATTTTGGACACATGAAAGACGGGATGAATCCTCCTGTACACTGGAGGAAGATTGAGGCGGACTGTCACCGGACTAATGATTTTAGTGACAGAAAACGGGTCAATGAATTTAGGTGCAAGCTTATTAGAAACGGAGCGGTGATAAAATCTAGAGCGATATGGGACCAGGGTCTCGAAGGCACCGGCAGCGGTTGAAGTAACCCATCTGGAGGTCGATTAGAAGTCTTACCCATGGCACAAACTGAGCTAGCCAAGACAAAACTGTGAACGTCACGAGCCATGAGAGGCCACCAGAATCGTTGCTTGACTAAAAATTTAGTGCGATTAACTCCTGGATGGCAAGTAGAGTTCTCAACGGGTCGGGTCGGCCCGACAAACCCGACGGGACCCGCGGGTTCGGGCCGGGTTCGGGTCGAAAATATAATCAAATGACTCGGGTCGGGTCGGACCTCGGGCTTAATCTTTTCCGCTCAGTAAAAAAAACAAAAAACATTTATTAATCATCGCTGCTGTTCACCGTAAAGAAAGTCTTGCTGCTGCGTGTAACGTGCATCACGGAGAGGGGCGGCGGCAGACCTGACGCCGCTGCGTGCACGCCTTTAGTCTGGAGAAGAAGATGGAGTTGGTGAGAAGTAAACTTGCCGCAGGTGAATTCACCGTCGCTACTACAGCCTATTTATATATTTAAAGTTTATTGTTTCAGTTGTTTGTATTGTTAAAAGGCATGAACATTAAAGGTTGATTTGAATTCCCATCTGCTGGTCATGATAATACGTGTATGAGAGAAAAAAAAAATCCGACGCGGCGTCGGGCCGCGGGCCGGGTTCGGGCAGATAATTCATGTTTATGTGTCGGGTTACATCGGGTCCGGGCTTTAAAAGCCACGGGCCGGGTCGGGTCGGGTTGTAATTTTCAGGCCCGTTGAGAACTCTAATGGCAAGCCACATTGGAACAATGTCCCCAATGAATAACGCTGGACCGTAAACTCTCAGGCACAAATAAACGATTCGGTGGACAACGGGCCGGAGGCGTTACCCCTTCTAAGGCCTTCTTGACCTTCGATTCGATCTCCCATGTGAGTGTAGAGATGAATAGAGTCTCTGATCAAATGCACTCGGGAGTAGACGGGCGTTCGGAACGGTCAAAAATACGCAATAAAGAGTCGGGTTTGATGTTTTTGGAACCCGGGCGGTACGAGAGAGTAAAATCAAAACGACCGAAAAAAAGAGCCCACCGAGCCTGCCTGGAGTTTAGTCTTTTAGCAGTCCAAATGTATTCCAAGTTCTTGTGATCGGTCCAGACGATAAAAGGTACCCCTGACCCTTCTAACCAGTGGCGCCACTCCTCCAATGCTAACTTGACTGCCAACAACTCTCTGTTGCCAATGTCATAATTGCGCTCGGCAGGGGATAAACGATGAGACAAAAACACGCAAGGATGCATCCTGTCGTCTGAAGGAGAACGCTGGGATAGCACTGCACCTACCCCCACCTCTGACACATCAACCTCCACCACGAACTGACGTGATGGATCAGGGGTTATCAGGATGGGGGCTGAAACTAAGCAACCCTTCAGTTTGGCAAACGCAGCCTCGGTTGCGTCTGACCACCTAAACGTCGTTCTGGGGGAGGTCAAGGCGGTCAGAGGCGCGGCTAGTTGGCTGAAATTGCGAATGAAACGCCGGTAGAAATTGGCGAACCCCAGAAACCTCAGTAGGGCCTTATGGGAATCTGGACTTGGCCAATCTACCACAGCCTTGATCTTCTCAGGATCCAGGCGCATTCCCTCATCCGAGATGATGTAGCCTAGAAAAGGAACAGACTGTGCATGAAAAGCGCATTTCTCCGCCTTGACAAAAAGCCCATTCTCTAGCAACCTCTGAAGCACTTGTCGGACGTGCTGCACGTGTTCCTGGAGAGACGATGAAAAAATCAATATGTCATCCAGGTAGACATATATGAACTGATCGACCATGTCTCACAACACGTCATTGACAAGTGCCTGGAAGACCGCTGGGGAGTTGGAAAGGCCGAAAGGCATAACCAAGTATTCAAAGTGCCCCCTGGGGGTGTTAAAAGCGGTCTTCCACTCATTCCCCTCCCTAATGCGGACCAAATGATAAGCATTCCGTAAATCCAATTTCGTGAAGATAGATGCTCCCTGCAACCTCTCGAAGGCTGAAGACATCAACGGCAAAGGATAAGTATTCTTTACCGTGATGCTGTTCAACCCCCGGTAATCAATACAAGGTCGCAACGATCCATCCTTCTTACCCACAAAAAAGAACCCAGCCCCTGCTGGAGAAGAGGAAGGGCGGATGAACCCCGTTGCTAGAGAATCAGAAATGTATTTCTCCATGGCCTCTCTCTCTGGAACAGAGAGTGAATATAACTTGTCCTTAGGCGGAGACGTACCTGGCAATAACTCTATAGCACAGTCATAGGGACGATGTGGGGGAAGAGAAGCAGCCTGAGACTTACTGAACACCTCCTTCAGGTCCAGGTACCCCGCGGGCACGTTAGATAAATCCACTGTCTCCTCCTGAAACACAGGGACAGAAACAGACGGACAGGCAGACACAAGACAAGACTTATGACAATAACTGCTCCACGCCGACACAGACTTCGACTGCCAGTCCACTTTGGGGTTGTGACGGGTGAGCCAGGGGTGACCAAGGACGATGGGTGCAAGAGGAGTGTCCAGTATGTAAAAGGAGATGGTCTCGGTATGATTGCCTGATGTGATGAGGGTGATGTCTTCGGTGTCCAGTGAGATGGTGGGGAGTTCTTGACCATTGAGGGCGTGTACTGCAATCTGGTGTGTAAGGGGTCTGAGGGGAACTTGAAACTTGCATGCAAATGTGTGGTCCATGAAATTACCTTCAGCCCCTGAATCTAGAAGTGCCCGATAGTCGTGGAGGTGAGTTGACCATCGGAGTCTTACCGGAAGGAGAGTAGATGTGGATGTGGATGAGGTCTTTTCGGCAGAGATCCCACCTGACAGTAGCCTCATACTTACTGTCGGGCTGGGCCTTTTAACGGACAACTGTAAGCAAAATGTCCAGCTCCTCCACAGTACATGCAAAGGCCCAGGGAACTCCGCCTCTCCTTCTCCTCCCGGGAAAGCCGGGCTCGACCCACCTGCATGGGCTCGTGATCGTGGATGGGGCTGACCGCGTCCCCGCCTCCGGAACGCTGTCCCTCGATCCCTCCAGGAGGGATAGGGTTAGGTTGAAATCGTCGATCCACTCATGAAAGACGTGCGTCCACTCTCATAGCCAGAGCAATTAGATCATTGAGCTTGGTGGGAAGGTCCATGGCGTAGATCTCCTTTTGGACGCGGTCAGCCAGCCCATGCAGGAACATGTCCCACTGCGCCTCCTCGTTCCATTGGCTCTCTGCTGCTAGGGTTCAAAACTCAATCTCTCTCCTTGCCGTAAATCCGCCAACACTCTAGCAGCCTCTCTCCCCGCAACGGCGCAATCAAACACCCGCCTCATCTCGTCGGAGAGCCTCTGGAACGAGGAGCAGCATTCGTCCTGATTCTCCCACACCGCCGTTCCCCATAACGCCGCTCTCCCAGTCAGAAGTGTCAGCACAAATGTGACCTTGGTTCGCTCATCGTGGAATGTCCTGGGTTGAAGAGAGAAATGCATTGAGCAGCTGGTTAGGAAAGCTCGACAGTAATTAGGTTCACCTGAATAGGACTCGGGAACCGGCAGGCGGGGCTCCGACTGGGAGGGGTCCGCTGGTGATGGTGGGGGAATTGGTGGGAACTCGAAGATGTTGGATCTGCTGAGTGAGCCCGGACACCTGCGCCACTAAAGCCTGAACAGGGCGAGCTGTCTCGTTGAGGTTTTTCTCCTGAGCGTCCATTCTCTGTATGCTGTTGCTCACAAACGCATCCAGTGAGCCTGAAGAGCCACTCGCTGCTTCCATGGAACGGTCAGATCGTTCTGTCATGATTGAAGGATGGAAGCAAAGTGCAAGTAAAAACGATTTATTGTATAATTGATGATGATAATAATACAAGTCCAGATGAGACAGGCTAGCGGCGCAGGGACTCCGATGGCCAGATGAACCCGGTGATGAGAGTGCAACAGTGCGGTGAAGTGACTCCAGAGATGAGATGAATCCAGAGTTTATCCACAGGAACACGAACAGGAACAAGGAAGGCACAAGACTCGAGACGCTGACGGGAACAAACACCAGGACACCACAAACAACGATCTGACAAAGGAGATGAGAAAGTGGTGAGTATATATAGGTGATGAGATGAGCTGCAGCTGGTGACGGGAGTGATGAGCTGGATCATTGATGAGCACTAATGAGCCGGCACGCCCACACAATCAGCACACACACACACACACACACACACACACACACACAACAGAACACGAGACAAGAAAGAGACATAGGATTTATGAACCGTGACAAATATTTGCACCATGAAAGTATTTCACCAACTATGAATTCAATCTAAATTTTATAGGACTGTGTACAAAGATGGAAGTCGCTTCTGCACCACATATGTGGCATTCACCGGTGGGAGGAGGATGGTGCTCTGTACACCTGCCATCACACAACCCTGACAGAGGATGAACAGAGGCGCAAAAGGTGGCTGAGACCAAATTCATCAGCTTTTGTGGCACTGAAGGGAGTGGTGTTGGACAAAATCTCCTTAGAGACTTGAGGCAGATGTCACTCTTCAAGCATACTGGTATCTATTTACATTGATTCAAATATTTTTCCAGTCATGATGATTATTGTCGCAACATCGATACATTTTTTTGAGAGGAGCAGTTTTGTTTCATTACTGCCTACAACGCAATAATTTCAGTTACACTGGGGTCATTGAGTGTGTGATATTACATTTATACAGGATCTTTGGAGGTGTACCATCAGGTCAAGCTGAAGTATGCTGAGAAGCGACTTCACTTCAGTTACGACAGCATGAGGGCTCGTACCCAACTTGCAATAGTTGACCATAATAGCAACGTTGGGAGACCATAGGCGAAGACAAAAGAAGGTATCACATAATATATGCTCATTTATATCAATATGTTTTACATGACAACATCACATTCATTGTATACTATCTAGTCTCTTCAGGTTTTCCATGGAGATGCTGTATTTAATTTGTAATTTCATGTATTTTAGAACAACCACGGTACAAAGCTGTATACTCAAGACAAAACCCATGTTTGACAACACCACACAGGCTTTTCTTGTTGAGCGTGTGCTGAGGAGGAGAGAGGACAGTACTGTCGTCTTCTCCGACACTTTACCCCCTCGTAAACCAGGACAAAGGAAATTGCTCCAGAACATCACTCCAATTCCAAGGCCGGACAAGGGTGATCTGGTCGCTCATACCAAATCTCGCTTTTAAGCTTGGCAACACCACTGTTATCTGACCATGTTGACATTTTTTATATAAAGCTTAAACTGTTCTGTAATTTATTGTTGTAAAATAAAGTTTTGTTTGTAACTGTAATACTGTGTTCTTATAGTTCGAGTAAAAACACAGGAGCTTTGATTTACTATCTTTATTATAATGAATGACATCATGCAATCTTTTTGAACATGCACAATGTACAATTCAGACTAAACATTTAGAATATCTCCTCTGCCTCCTGAAATCCAATGTAAGTACCAGTGGGGGAGGGATACTTTCTTCTGATCACTGATACAACACAGCTAGGTAATGGTCTTCTACTGCCACGCCCAAGGCGCTCTCCTTTTGGTGCCCATTCTAGCACAACACGGTAGGCCACCAGTCTGTATTGGCTATTGGGAATGGGGGTGGGGGGCAGAGAGAGCAGACGTTTGGTCAGTTCACTAGCAAAATGGATAATGTATTTACAGCAAAAAACAAATGAAATAATAATGAAATGACTAAGGAAAAGGTATATGTAATGTAATCAATCAGATATTCAACTCACTATGGATAGCTGCCCATTTAGTCCCTCCGGATTTGGACGTCTCGTCCTGGACACTTTCTTCATTCCTAAAATAAACTATTTTAGGAACGAAGAAGAAAGTGTCCAGGACTGCCTTTTGGATAAGAGCAGGCAATTCCTTGGTACAGGTGACATTTTTCGTTACCTGGCTGTATGAGATCCCACTCTTTACAGCACAGGCTTTCTTCCTCGGTAGGCATTGGGTCACAATACCCACACAAACACCACCAGTTGTCCAAAATCCGTGTCCTTGAAGCATATGCTTCATCGGCCAGTTGTCCCTCTGTCTGTCTCCTTCTTTCCAACTCTTGTGAGGCTAGTTCTTCGTCTGTATACTCGAGTTACAACATTAGGGATGTGTATTTGCTGCCGTTCACTGCTAAGTGGCGCTATAATCATAGACTTTGAAAAGTTAGAAAGTGAACAGTTCATTCTCAACCAGCAGATACATTCAAGTGAAACATTGTAGTAAAACAAATTCATAATCACAGTGCTGAAATTACTTTATAATTTGCATTGAATTTAAACAACGTAAACGTTAACACTATGAGCCCTTCATTTTTTATGTATAATTAGAAAGGCTATGCATGTAAACTTGTCTACTTATACTTTATTTTAATTCATAGTAGATATATTAACTGTAAATTAAAGAAATGGTTCAAAGTAATTTCAACCCAGGGTCCTTTGCACCATGACCCCGAGCCAAACACCCCCCCAGAAGCCTTTTTTCCCTTGGTCGAACATTATTAAAGTTAGAGCTTATTTAGAGATTTCAGCCGAATGGCTTAGTGCAGGCGCTACTGGATCCAAGGTTGTATCTCGTAAATTACCCCACTAATAATGCCCAGAATGGTACCACACTTCTACAGTAGTACAAATAGGTTCTGTACTAAAACAAGGCATTGGAAAGTTTGTAAGTACATCAGGAGTTTATTTAAATAATACTTGCCTGATGGCTCATGCTACCGCTAACCCGGACATCGCCGTCACTTCCGTGATTTGGGAAAAGCCTGTAAAAGTCCAAGCAGAAAGCGATGCATAAGGATGTAGTGTAATGACGAATTATTATTTTTTCCGAAGTGTTAACAACTTAGTGTTAACTAATAATTAAAATATTACTGTAGTGTAACGATGCCCAGTTCCAGGAATGCACAAATATTTTGTTGGTAGTACCAGTTTGCAACAATTATTAGTTAACACTAAGTTGTCAACACTTCATAAAAAAATATAAAAATGGGTTTTTACAGGCTTTTCCCAAATCACGGAAGTGACCTTGACGTCCAGTAAACCACACCTGTTTTTAGTGTAGTGCTGAGTTTGATGTACAAAACTGAATTGTCTCACAGATGAACGGTTACTGTGCATACTAAAATAAAAATAGATAAAAATGAAATGAATTAATATAAAAGTAATATAATTTAGAGATAAAAATAATTTCATAATCCATCCATCCATCCATCCATCCACAATTACTAAAAAACAGATTAGTGTGTGTAGATTTGATCCCCACAATGACTAAAAACCAGTTGTGCGTACTGGCGATCCTCAGATTTACACAATACCTGAAATGACCCTACTGTGTCATGGTTGAATTGTATAGCAAAATATTTGAAATCTGAAAGGACATTTTCTAAACTGATATTGTATTAGTTGTCAGAATATTTTTTTAGGTCTTAAAGTTCATTAGAAAGTGTGGTCCTCATTATATAGCATTTCCAGACCTGCCAACCTTGAATTACCAATAGAATAGAACCAATTCAGTGGATGAGGATTATAAGGAGGCCATTGATAGAGGCCAATGGAGGGAATTTGGCCAGGACATGCAGAAACTTGTGTAATTTTAATTTAGCAAGGATTACTAAAATTTTTCACAATGCAGGTGAAGCAAAATTATAACCAAATAATTAATTTGATATTTAATCTACTGCAATCTCTACATATAGTACTACTTTTTCTTATCCTTTCAAGTTTTGAGTCTTCAGAAAAGTAATTGTTTAAATCTAGAACACCTACATTTGTTGTTGGGGTCTGACGATATGATGGTGTTTCTGTATTCAGTCTGTGGTGTGGTGGCAAACAATTTTCTATTACTGAATAAGAGACAAACATGTAACAATTGTGTCTTTAAAGATTATTTATTATCTTGCAGGTCATACAAAGTGCCTGCAGAGTGTGACCATAAGAGACGGTCATCCTTCCCCCCATATATTTTCGATTTAAGTCATTACATCCAGGGTGCGATTTGTGAAAAAAACAGAGGGGGGGATGTTTTGAAAAAGAAAAATCATAAAAATAAATCATGAGAACATGAACTTCATCACTGCATTTTCAGGAATTGTAAAATATTTTTTCTTATTAACTCATGAAGTAGCCTAACGCAATATTTTTACTTAATAGCTTATCTTTCCCCACACATATGAGCTGTGATCATGCACAACGAAAAAACATGTAAGAATGAACCACGGATTGATTGCAAAGTTAAATCATCACAGTAGCCTAGAAACAGTTTTACTGCTGCTGTTAAAGTAATAACGTTAACTTTACATCGCGATGCTGAGCTACAGTGAAATTATAGAAAAGACAGATGCATTATCTGTGTTAGTCAGTTCGCCTTATTCGCGCGAACTGGACGCACCCGCGCCGCGCTAAACGCCTCATTCGCGCCGCAGGACCTCTAGACGCGCGTAAACGCGTGTTTACATTGACTTAACATTGAAATCACTCGCGCCAGATGCTCAAGAGTGAGTAATCAAAAAACCTTTGCTTTAGCTTTATTTATTTTTTAATTTCGCTTTAGCCTCCGTATGTGTAACTTCGGCCATTCTCAGTGGTGTGACTGGGACACTAACTCTGCTTGTCATCACTTCATCATCTTGTGGGACTTCCGGTTGAAAGGGAACGCTGGCGCGTGTGGCTGCCGCTCCTTTCCCGTCAAACAATTATTTTTAATGTTTAAATACATATTATTCATGTTTTCTATCGTAATGTGGAATCGCGCAACAATCATTGGACTACTGCTGCTATCTTTGAGTGGTTGCAGGACCCAGGACTTACACAATTGTGATACTGTTATTTGCGTGGACTACGCTACAATGGCCATAAGGTACACTTCTCGCCAGCTGCTGAACCTTAATGGGAAACATGCTTTGGAGACTGAACCTCGCGCACTTTGCAATACCTATGGAATTCTTCGACCAAAACGCTACCTACATCGATCATCACGATGTGGGTACCTGGGTTCGTCACAAGAAAATGTATTTTATCCAAGAACCTTACGTAAATCGCTGATAATGCCATGGAGACCAACAAGGGCTGATTTAAATAATTTGTCAGTTATACGTGAGGAGGCTACACTTGGCATGGCCGTTTCGGTGCAATTGTTGAAATGTGCACTGATAAATGTGCGCTCAATTAATAACAAAGCCCTGACTGTATGTGACCTAATCATGGATCAAAACTGGGATCTCATTTGCTGCACAGAAACCTGGCATAAAGAATCTGATGGACTACTTTTTAATGAACTGACTCCTGAGGGTTATGGATTATGTGATCTCCCGCGTTCAACGGGTAGAGGAGGTGGTATCATTGTGCTGTATAAACAGCCACTTGGACTATCTTCTGTGGATATTCCTTCTTTTACCTCATTTGAATGCCTTGCTTTGAGTGTCTCTTCATCGTCTACGGTCATTGTGGCTGTGTATAGACCTCCCAAGGGTAGCAAAGAATTTACATCTGATTTTGCTGAATTAATATCGGTGTTGATTTTAAAATATCAAAAAATTCTAATTCTTGGTGATTTTAATATTCACATGGACAAAATAGATATCTCATCAACAAAAGACTTTACATCTTTATTAGAGTGCTTTGAGTTACATCAAGTTGTAGATTGTCCCACGCACAACAAAGGGCACATGTTAGATCTCGTGATTCAAAATGATACACTTGTGTCTGGGTTGTCTGTATCTGATTTTGGGCTATCTGATCACTTAGCTAAACTATTTAACTTGGAGCTACCTGTTATACCTGCTACCACTTCCCGTATTATTCACTACCGTAAGTGGCGATCTATTGTGCCCAAAGACTTCTCTGACTTTATTCACTCTGCTACTAGCTGTATCCTACCATCTGATGCATTGGAAGACAAAGTAAATATGCTGCACACAATTCTTTCATCCGGCCTGGACACCTTTGCTCCTTTGAAGTCACGTACTGTATCTTTTAAACGGTCTGCTCCGTGGTATAATGACGATCTGCGTGCAATGAAAACTCAGTGTCGCAAAATGGAGCGCAGGTGGCGCTCTACTGGTTTAACTGTGCATCATCAGACCTGGAAAGAAAGCTTGGGTGAATATAGGACTGAAATGGTATTGATAAGGTCTGCTCACTTTGCTCAAATCATTGCAAGTGATCAAGATAACCCTAAAAGGTTGTTTAATTCAATTAACAATCTTTTAAATAGAAAAAATAATTCTAATGTCTCTTCTTCTGTTCAATTGTGCAACAAGTTTCTTGTATTTTTTAGCAATAAGATTGAGGGGATAAGAGATCAGATTAATACTACAAAAACAACTGCTATCTCAAAACTAAATAGCATAGAATTTTCAGGTGTCTATCTTAAAGAATTTCTCCCGTTAGATTCTCAATCTTTGTGTAATGTGGTCTTAAAGATGAAAGCTACTACCTCTCATGTTGACCCCATACCAGCTAGGTTGTTTCAGTCATGTTTTACTTCATTGTGTTTGCCCCTTCTGAGTATTATAAATGATTCTCTGTCTTCTGGTGTTGTGCCCTCCGCACTTAAAATTGCCGCTGTAACCCCGGTTCCAAAAACAAATAGCTGTGACTTTGAGAATCTAGGAAATTTTCGTCCCATCTCTAATCTCTCTTTTATTGCTAAGATCTTAGAACGTATTGTTGCAACAAAATTGTTATCTCATTTATCTGTTAATGAACTCTTTGAGCCTCTTCAATCTGGCTTCCGTAAAATGCATAGCACTGAGACAGCTTTAGTTAAAGTCACAAATGATTTACTGATGGCTTCCGATTCTGGATGTTTATCAATACTGATTTTGCTTGATCTCAGTTCTGCATTTGACACTATTGATCATTGTACTTTACTTACTCGCCTGGAGTCTGTCTTTGGTGTATCTGATTCTGCCCTGAGCTGGTTTAAATCTTATCTCTCTGATCGCAAACAATTTGTTGTGCTAGGTGGCAGTAGATCGGAGGTTGGTATAGTGAAATATGGTGTACCTCAAGGTTCAATTTTAGGTCCTTTGCTTTTTAGTCTTTATATTTTTCCTCTTGGCCAACTCTTGAGGTCTCTTGGTCTTGATTTTCATTTATATGCTGATGACACCCAGATATATATTCACTCAAAGCCGGATGTAAATGTAGCTGTTACTCACCTTTCTAACTGCATTACAGAAATCAAAAATTGGATGACTGTTAATTATTTATGTCTAAATAGCAATAAAACCGAGGTGATGCTCATAGGTTCGACTCACCAGTTACGCAAAGTAACATCTGTAGCTTTAAATGTGGACGGCTCAGACATACAGTTCCAATCTAAATTAAAAAACTTGGGAGTAATTTTTGATTCTAACTTAACATTTGACCTGCATGTACATAATACTGTTAAAGTTTCATTTTATCATCTTAGAAATATGTCCAAATTACGACCCATGCTGCCTATTTCTGTAGCAGAAAAATTAATAAATACTCTGTTTTTTTCTAGAATTGATTATTGCAATGCCTTGTTGGCGGGAGCATCTAAATCTATTCTGAACCGACTTCAGTGGGTACAAAACTCTGCTGCACGTATTCTGACTAAGACCAGACAAAGAGATCATATAAAACCTGTTTTAGAGACATTGCACTGGCTGCCTGTTGAATATCGTGTTGATTTTAAAATTCTTATGTTGACCTACAAGGCGTTAAATGGACTCGCTCCGCAATATCTTTCTGACCTCTTAGTACCGTACTTTCCTTCACGTAATCTTCGCTCAGCTGACGCTGGCCTTTTAGTTGTCCCGGTAACGCGCCTAAAAACAATGGGTGATAGGGCGTTTTCTTCAGTCGCCCCAAAGTTATGGAATTCCCTGCCCTCCAAGATTAGAAGTGCTCCATCTTTGAAATTATTTAAGTCATCCCTTAAAACGTATTATTTCAAAGAAGCATTTGGGTGAAACGTGATTGCTGTGGTTCTCCATGTGATATATTTTATTTTATTTTACGTTTTGTTTACTGATTTTAACTTGTCTTTTAGGTTTATAACATTGTTTGTATGCATGTTTTGTAATAGTTGTATACTATGCTGATTTTTCTACCGTGGTTTTATTGACTATGTAAAGCGCTCTGAGAATTGACTTTTAAAAGCGCTATACAAAATAAAGTTATTATTATTATTATTATCATAGAAACAGATAATCAGATTGTGATGTTTATTCCCGCTTCAGTAATATGCTGAATATTATTCGGCATATAACTGAGATGAATATGCCTTCCTTTCGACACACAGCTCCACTGCCCAACCGTCTCGCAAGTGTTGATAGGCTATTACTCGTGAGGTGTAACCAATCAGATAGCGCCGTGGGCGGGACATTGAGCAACAGAGAGGCTGCGGCCAAAGTAGCGCATTTTAAAATAAACTTGACTTTAATCAAACCACGGATCCATAAGTTTTGTGATCCGTCTCGCCACTAGTGTAATAGCACTGATCACTTTGAGGGGGGGATAAATTTATCCCCACCGGGGATAAAAATAATTAAGCAGAGGCAGGGATACATTGACCAGAAAGGGGGAAATCCCACGCATCCCCCCCGGCAAATCGCACCCTGATTACATCACACTTATACTCTTCATCTCTGAAGATGAAAGAAGAAAAAAAGAAGAAAGCTTAGGCTGTTTTGTGGGGATAGTCCCTTTAGTATTTAGCAAGCAAGTAAAGACTTAATCTGAAGCCGGGCAAAATGAATAAACACTATTATTGCACTCCTGACATAAAATTAGACCTGCAGTCACCTCAGTATAAACAAGAAATATTATAGATGTTCAGAATGGAAAGAACATCTTAACTCAATTAATGCATTTAACTTTAAAACTACACTGTCTAACTTTTTAAGTCAACTTAAAAAGTTAGACAGTGTAGTACTTAGCAAAAAACACTTTTTGTTCTATCAAAAGTATATGTGCTCATTCATGTGTAATTACTTCTACCAACTAATAAAGTATTCTCGTAAGCGTAAAATTTGCCATTTATAATACATACGAGCGAGTCGCTTGAATGGCGGCAGCCATGTTGCGCCTCCATCTTGAAAATACATTCGCCAAAGAGGGACATACCTGAAAATTCAAGCTTCGCCTTTCACGTTTTACACTCAGTGACACCGTGACGAATGCGAGGGGGAGATTTTTGGAGAGTGTTTTTCTTTGTCTAGGAGGTCTCACCAATCTACTTGCTTGCTTTGTTTTTTAGTTTTCCTTTGCCTTTCCCTCTACCTTTAGCTTTCCCTCGCACATCTGTCGCATCAACTGATCTATGACTCTGCTCACGGAGAAAATTATGTAGCCTACGCTGTAAACATTGCCTTACACTATTAATCTCGTTCAATATACAGAATAATGATAGCACTGATACTTTACTAACATTAGCTTGCATTCGTTTGGGGTAGCTGATATTAGCAATGAAATGGTACCAAAATAACGAAAACATAAAACTATTATTCATTTTACATATAAGTCATAACCTACATGTTAACTGACTAAATAACTAAATGCACTTTGTAATAGTTTTCTAAAGTAACCTCATCACTTGAAGGAACACTCATGGACGAAGTCGAACTGGAAGCCATGCTAATCTTGGAATAATACGGCCACCGTAGGAGTTAAAACGCCCTTGGAATTGAAAGGAACAGAAACTAATATTCACTGGGTAGTCATATATCATTTCACCGCTAGATGGGGGGAAAATATCACAGTGTAGCTTTAACTTCCGCTGGTTGTGTCATCATCAGATTTCGTTGGTTTTGGACATACATCATTAAATTGATCCTCATCATTAGACATTCAAAGCATTTGGTATGAGATTGTTTTGTCACCAGACTCATTCATTATTAGTATTATTAATTATTTATTAATACTATTTATAATTTATTAATTAATAATAAATTAATAAATAATGAATTTGATATTTAGTCTACTGCAGTCTCTACATATAGTACTACTTTGTCCTTTTCCTTTCAAGCTTTGAGTCTTCAGAAAAGTAATTGTTTACAGTTTCACTGATCCATTAAAACAAACACTAAACCCAGGATAGAGTGTGTGAGTGAATGTGGTCTGGACTGTGTGGATGAGGCTCATTGTGTCAGAGACGCTGTAGAAGGACAGAGTTCCTGCACTGTAATCCACATACACTCCTATTCTACTGCTGATGGGCTTAACAGAGAGTTTAGTCTCTATCTTATTGTGATAGAATGAGTATCTGGAGGAAGAGCAGCACAAACTCCAGGACTGATCATTAGATCCAAACCGACACTCATTACCCGATCCCTTTCTGCTGATGCTCTTATATGACACTGATATACGCACATATTCTCCACTCCACTCAATCTCCCAGTAACAGCGTCCACACACTCTCTCTACACAAAACCTGCTCATAATAATCAAATCTGTCTGGATGATCAGGATACGGCTGACGCTCTGGTTAAGTGACAGTAATCACTTTGTTTTTCTCAGACAGATGGAGGTGTTCATTCTCTGTGTTCAGATCCAGAGTGAACTGATGGGAATCTGATGGAGAGAAAACACATCAGAATCAGGAATTATGTATCTGTCTGATCTTTTATTATAGCTGAACTCTTTATGTTCAATATATCCAGCAGTGTCTCAGTACAGTTTACCAGATATCCTGTGCAAACCATCATCTAAAGATGGACCTGAATATTAATGTTGGTTATTATTCTGTGTTTATTATAATTAGGCCTATTATTGTATTGACACCATTCAAATTTTTGGGGTCAGTATGATTATATTTCAAAAGAAATCGATACTTTAATTAAAGGGGAACTGAAAGGAACAAAATATAATTGCTAACGTTGGTTATTAAAATTGTAAACAAATTAATACAAAAATAATATTAAAACAAAACATATATGAAGTTTTTCCCAAAACTGAAATTGACATTTGTTGTTATCAGAGCACAGCCATGTTCGATGACGTCACTGGGATGGTACCACTGTAGGCTACTCTACTGCTACTCGGACTGCACTGACTGATTTTGACAGTATGGACAGAGACTTCCTGCCAATCCATTTGGCTACGCATTTGAACCATTATTTGAAATAATAAAAACGGCATATTCTTTACTGTATGAATGAAACGTATACTGATTCTTATATAGACTGCTGTCCCTTTAAGAACTACAGTAATGCAGGGATCTAGAATATACTGATACACATTCACAATTTCTAACAGATGTTTACATTCACTTAAAGGGATAGTTCACCCAAAAATGAAAATTCTGTCAGTAATTACTCACCCTCATGTTGTTCCAACCCCGTAAGACCTTCGTTCATCTTCGGAACACAAATTAAGATATTTTTGATTAAATCTGAGAGTTGTCTCACTCCTCCATAGGCTTCTAAGGGACTGAAACTTGCTGGCCCAGAAAATGTATTAAAGACATCGTTAATATAGTCCAAGTGACTCCAGTGGCTCAATCTTAAGTTTATAAAGCGACGAGAATACTTTTTGTGAGCAAAAACAAACAAAAATAACGACTTTATTCCACTTTTCATTTCCTTCTCTCTGGGCCTCGGGTCTTTTCACGTAGTGTTTAAGCGTAGCGCGTCTGTGTTGCACATCACCACGTAGGCTCACTATTGGCCGACGCTGGTCATGTGTGATACGTGGTGACGTACAACACAGACGCGCTACGCTTAAACACTACGTGAAAAGACCCGAGGCCCAGAGAGAAGGAAATGAAAAGTGGAATAAAGTCGTTATTTTTGTTTGTTTTTGCGCACAAAAAGTATTCTCGTCGCTTTATAAACTTAAGATTGAGCCACTGGAGTCACTTGGACTATATTAACGATGTCTTTAATACATTTTCTGGGCCAGCAAGTTTCAGTCCCTTAGAAGCCTATGGAGGAGTGAGACAGCGCTCAGATTTAATCAAATATATCTTAATTTGTGTTCCGAAGATGAACGAAGGTCTTACGGGGTTGGAACAACATGAGGGTGAGTAATTACTGACAGAATTTTCATTTTTGGGTGAACTATCCCTTTAAGTCAAAACCAACTGTTTATGTGAACCTTGTGTTTTTGACACTTTAAATGTTTTAAGACGATAAAGAGAATTAAGTTTAGTGCACGCGCTGTGACAGCTGGCTGTCTGTGCATAATTGCGCTTAGCCGTGTGCGCTCATCAAATTTAAACTGGCAAGGCGCGCCGCGTCTCTCCTACACAGTTTGAAAGCGGCTGAAATCACAGTAACAAGTATCTTGCAGGTGTCGTCGATGGATATTGCTTATATTGGATAGCATCCTCGATGTCGGATTAATTTAGCAAGGTGATCTACAGTGAAGGTGAACATCACAATAACAACTAATGGGTGAGTGGAACTTGTTTACAGGACCCACCGTGGTCACATTTATGTGGCCACAGTCATTTCTCAAACAGGTTATAGCACTCTTTCGCTGCGGCTAACAGTGCTAGAGGTGATGCTGCCCTGTGTCAGTCTGTCGATTTGCCATGCACTGTAGCCAGAAAAGTCAAAGACAGAAGGTGTTGCCTCAGGCTTGAGTCTGTTCGACTTGGTCTTGATCAGTCTACCACCAAAATTAAAAAACTCTATCATGCCAGTGACGTTATGGACCATTGAAGCTCAAGATGGCTGCGCCCTAGTAACAAAACAACAAACTAACATCACTGTTTTCCCCCCTTGTAACTACTTCAGCAGTTTTAAAGGAACACTCCGACTTTTTGGGACTTTAGCTTATTCACAGTATCCCCCAGAGTTAGATAAGTCCATACATCTCGTGTGCTGCGCTAATCACTCCGCCCAAGTAGCCACTCCGCCCAAGTAACGTTAGCTGTGCTCCTACGCCTAGTGAGAATATAGTTCCCAGTATTTATACGATTAAAAATGGTCTCTGTCTCATATAGCCTTGTTATTTGTACACGCTGTGACTATACAGATCACAACATGTAAATAGGAAAATGTTTGCATTATTTTGTCACTTATTGGGATTAGTATGCTACCATTATCCATTTACATCCAGTCTTTGTGCTAAGCTAGGCTAGCGGTGGGTGCGTCAAATAACACTTACAGAACGCACAGAAATGAAAAAGGTATGTATGGACTTATCTAACTCTGGGGGATACTGTGAATAAGCTAAAGTCCCAAAAAGTCGGAGTGTTCCTTTAAGTGTCCTACCACAAATGACAATGATAACACATCTGTTATATCACCTTTACTTCCTATTTCATTTCGGTTCCCCTTTAAGCAAGGATCCATTAAATTGATTAAATTATGAGTGTAATACTTTGATTTACAAAGTTTTTAAGCATTGTAAGCCTATTGTTGGTGATTTTCAGTGCTGTAGCCTCTGACAATCTTGAGATTGCTTTACATTTCTGTCTGTTTCCTCAAAGGTTAAAGACACTTGTTACAAAATCCTGTTGAAGATAAATCCATAGTGGAATTTTTTCAGAAGAGATTTCAGATTGTTCTTCCTTTCCTGAAGCTTTTTTACTACTATGATTTTACCTCTAAATGACTGTTTTTAATTGGTGAAAATTGGTAATTGGTTGTTAATTCAGTGAAAAATAATCATAGGCTATTTATTCATTCACTTTAGAAGATGTTTACATCCTGATTTACATCTTTATTAAAGTCACGAGTCAATTATATTTAGATTGTTAGCTAGTTATACTCTCTGTCCCACTTTGGAAATGTGCAAAATACACACACACACAAAAAATAAATAAATAAAGGACAGTAAAGATATTTAAAATCTTAAGAAACATTTTTATTTTTAATAATTTCAAATATCTAACATTTATGTTTCATTTCATATTTCTGTTACAATCTTTAATTTCATTAATATATTCAAAAATAAAATGGTTTCTCTCCCCTTCTGACGTAGGAAGAAGATCTTATTATAATATTACCGACCCTTAATCTGCACGTTTCCACACAAGGCACCGCCATTTATTTGGTTTCACAAGCGACAACAGTGTAACCAGTTCTAACACAATGGCAAAAGTTTGAGCAAAGCATGAAACTGTTCTGGCGTTGCTGCACAGAGCACTGAACACTATTTGACCAAAAACTATTTGACCGGCCTTCTCCTGAACAGAGGCGGAGCAGCAGCTCATTTGCATTTAAAGGGTCACAGACAAAAACGCGTGATTTTGGTCACACCCAAAAAGGAGCAACTTTAAGAAGCTATAATAAATGATCTGGGGTATTTTGAGCTGAAATTTTACAAACACATTCTGGGGACACCATAGATTTATAATAAATCTGGTGAAAATATGTCACCTTTAAAATCAGAGATATTTCACAATATTACTGTTTTAAAATATTTTGGATCAAATAAATGCAGTCTTCGTGAGCAGATGAGAATACTTTAAAAATATTAAAAAAAACTTACCAACGCCAAACTTTTGATTGGTGGTGTATATTATATATTTTTATTTATAATATGTATTTTGGAGTATATTATTATTATTATTATTATTATCATCATTATTCACCTATATATAATTTAAGAAGCATGTCATTGAATGCCACATAACAGATTTGACTGGATAGACAATTGGAAATATCATTATTATTAGTTTCCCAAGGATAAAAAAAAAAGCCATGTGAATAAAAATTATATTTATGAGTGCTTTATAAATGCTTTAGAAATTTGGCACTGAATCGTTAATTATGTAGATTATCACAAGCTGCAGCCAATAAGCAAACAAGAAGCATTTATATTGAAAACAAAAACAAGAAAAAAACATATGTTGTGTCTGAATGATAAACGCAGAAATTGTTTTCACTGGAAGTTCGGCAGCTGCGCTACAGAAAGCTGAAAGAGACACTGAAGTAAATAGTCTTTGCAATGGAAATGATACACCATCTATTCTGGTCACTGGTGTAAACTGGCAGGTTGCATTCTGTCAACACCGGACGCGAACGGCGCTACACGTCTACGGGCCTTAAACAAACGGCTCCCTAGAACATCGATGTTCTCCAAACGCCCCCATTGAGAAACACTAATTTACATGATCAACTATGAAACTCTTCTATCATGTTTTCTTTCTACAGGAAGAACATGAAGACATTTAATACGTTTTTCTGCTTGTTTTCTGCTAAGCAGTAAACCAATCAAAACAGACTGGGGCCGGCTGACCAATCAGAGCAGGCTGCGGTTTCAGAAAAAAAACTGAAACTAAAACAGTGTTCAGACAGAGGGTGAAAACAGACATTAAATGATGTAAATACAGTATATTCTAGTAGACCCCATAAACAACATAATAAGCCTGTAAATGAGCATAATGGGATCTCTGTAAGTTCATACCTGTTTCTCGTCCTCTGTCCTCTGTACAGCAGCTGATACAGTGTCGTGGTTTTTATGTTCATCCATACACAGCACACGTTATGTGTTCAGACTATAGAGTTTCATCACCATCAAATGGCCTGGCAGCAAAATACACCGTTTTTAGTCGTTTTCGTGGATCGTTGTGAATGGGGATTGTTTTGACAGTAGTGTTGTCTGTACGCGGAAAAATCAAAGGAAAAACTTATCTGTTTTCAGCGTATCGTTGTCGTGTAAATGTACCTTAAAACGAATTTAGGGTAAAACCATTAAAGGGGTGGAGACCTTTTTTCGAAGGCTTGAAGGCTGTAACGTGTTCATGCTTCGTTTTTAAAAATTTGCATTATTTTTCACATATTTAACCATTATTCTACACTGCTCTGTCCCTCCTTGTAAAAACAGTCGGTTGATTTCCGGGTTTTATGAAGCCAGTTGTGGCTCGTAAACATAAGCTTCTGTTTTTTAAGTTGGAACTGCTCCATCTTTCAGGACAAGACGTTGTGCGAATCCTGCATTGAACTCGCTTAGATTGAGGAAGCTTTCCTCTGAAAAATGTGCAGCACAGAGAGCGACATTTGGATTATAAATATGAGGGACCGAGTTAAAAATAAATTGTAACCATTGCTCCCTAACTCCACCATCCTTAGGAAGACTGAACAAAGTGGGCCTGCAATCTGGGTGAAAATAACAGCGTTTCGACGGCATGGCGGCAACGACACTCTACTACCACAACAACTCTTCTCCAAAGCAAAATAAAATGGCCTCGCCCCCTTTATTTATTGTGTTCCCAGAGGAGGGGTTTATGTAAATGTTCGGGTTAGTGATGTCACTAACCCTGGAGGAATGTCTTGTAGTCCCTACTGGCCGTTTGCTGTAGTCCTTAGAAATTGATTTCTTTAAAAGTAAATATTTCCCTTTGCTTTGAACTTTGAGCGTTGTAACTTTGCAGATGTTGTTTATGCTCAAACAGCAACATTACACACTAGCTAAAGTTAAAAAAGTGAAATCACATTCAACTACCACTTTAAATTATGTAAATGTAGTCTAGTAGACCCCATAAACAATATTATGAGCCTGTAAATTATCAGAATGGGACCTCTGTAAGTTCATACCTGTTTCTCTGTCCTCTGTGCTGCCACTGATACAGTGTCGTGGTTTTTATGTTCATCCATCACACACAGCACACATATACACTTCTGATCAGTGCGGCAGAAAACCTCGAGGATCTTGTCGTGTTTCTGGCAGATCATCTCCTGCAGTTGTCCAGTGGCATCAGTCAGATTGTGACTCTTTCCTTTAAACCAACTCTCATGTTGTTCAAGGTGATTCTGACAGTAAGAGTTCAGACACACCAGACAGGACTTGACGGCTTTGTGTTTTCTTCCAGTACAGACGTCACACTGCACATCTCCAGCTCCAGCGTAACAGTCAGCAGCAAGTTTAGTCTTCTTCAGTTTCTCCACCATTTCAGCCAGAATGGTGTTTTTAGCTAAAGCAGGTCTTGGCCTGAAGGTCTGTCTGCACTGAGGACAGCTGTAGACTCTCTTCTCATCCTCCTGATCCCAGCAGTCTGTAATACAGACCTTACAGTAACTGTGTCCACAGGAAGTGGTCACTGGATCCTTCAGGAGATCCAGACACACTGAACACATAAATTCGTCCTGAGAAAATCTGGCTTCTGCCATTTTACTGCATGAATACAGAGACACAAACACACAACAGCTCAACTACACTTCAGTTTCAATTTCTCTGAACTCATGTGTTTCCTGTTTCCGTGTTTGAGTGTCGTGTGTAAAACAAGCGTGTCTGTAAATCAGTGTGACGAGGCGTGATGGTAATAACAGTCACTGGTGTCAAAAAGTGCAATGATGTTTATTGACAGTCTAACAGAGTTAACTAACAGAGTTTAACTCTACATTTCTTCATTGATTCATCCAGATCAGTCATACTGCATTCCAGGAAGGACTGTTTTTGATAGATTCAAAACTTGATTTATTTTTCTAGGGTACATAATTCTAACATTGGTTTTGTTTCTTTGGACCTGGAGAAAGCCTTTGATCAGGTCAATCATGGCTTCCTGGTTAAGTGCCTTTTGGTCCATCTATTATTGCTTATATTAAAATTTTGTACACTAACACAATGGAACCCTTACAAGACCTTTCAGAGTAAGCAGAGGCATAAGGCAGGGGTGTGGACTCTCAGGAATCCTGTATGCCATTGCTATTGAACCACTTTTAGTTGCACTGAGAAACAAGCTGGGTGCATATCAACAGTGTGTCCACCTCAAACCTCATAACTGCTAGGCTTAGTGCCTACGCTGATGATGTCACTGTTATCATTAGATCTGCTCAGGATGTTATGAATTTGAGAGAATCTTTGGAAGTTTAACAGAAAGCCTCCTCATCTCGTATCAATTGGCAAAAGACCATTTTAATTTCATTCAGTTTTATTTCATTTCATTGTTTTTTTTTTTTGCTTACCGTCATCATTCATCATGTTGCTGTTCGTTTCAATGTTACAATAAACCACCTGGATTTGCAGTGGAAACGCATCATCCTTTACTCCCTCTACTCAGCCTCTTAGCGGTTACTGGCTGCCGCTACACCACCAAAAGATTTGTTGCAACATCTGCAGAAGACGTTTGTTGAGTTTTTATGTGATGGTTACCATGGGCTTACCCTTGCAATTCAGTATTTTCCCAGTCAATGAAGGGGGCCAAGGGTTGATTGAGTAGGCAGACAAGGTTAAAGCTAAAGATGGTTTAAAACCTACTCTACCCTGTGGATTTTAGGCCATGGGTGTCGTTTGGTTTGGCGTTGCTCAGAACTTTTGGTGGGCTCTGTCTGTCACGTTACGCTAAATAGAACCCAAGCGCAGACAGTAACTTTCACAAAACACGGTTTATTTACAACCGGAAACAAAGACCCACGATGGGGCAAACAAACAATAACTAGACTTGACAATAAAATGGAACTGGACCTTTCACAGACAGACCACAATACTCACAGAACCGAATGTTAACAAGACGAACCAGAACTAAGGAACAAACACCGGGAGCTTACATAGAACACATAATTACAAAGGTACAGGTGACACTGATGAACAGCAATACTAACGAGGGAACAAGGGACGTGGTAAGGACACATGATCACAATCACAGGTGACGCTAATACAACATTAACAACATGGAAACGAGGCAAAATACAAGACAATACAAACACAGTCAAAACAACCGACCATGTGTTTGCACACAAAACAAGAGACAAATACATGACACTGTCTTGATAGGCAATTGTTTTTAATGTCTTCTTATGATAGAAAGTTTTCATCTGATGTAAAATGTTATGCTTCTGTGTTAAACTCCTGGATAGGTTTTAAATTGATTAGATTTTAAAATAATAATTTTGGCCTTGAAGAACCAGTTTTACAACCCCTTTTTATGTGATGCTATCTGTACATCTAATAGAATTGTTAAAACTTTTTTGAAAAAAGGACTGATAAAAGTTTTAGACTTGGTTGATACCTCATCTAAAACATGGAGGTTAATGATAGATATTGGTAATCGGGCTGGAATTAGATCAGTCAGGATGATAGAGAGGCTCATTGGTGGGTTAAAAGCATTTTTTAAACTGTTTTCTGCCTGGAGGTCCTTCTAGAGTTTTGTTTCTTAAGTTATTTGTGTCTCCTAAGGTTGGTGTTGAAGATGGTCAGGAAAGAAAGCTGCTGACATTAAATAGATTAGAAGAACTTGATTTTTAGGTGGTCGGAAAAAGAGACCTATATCAGTTATGTGTTAAAGTAGATTATTTTGAGCATATTAACAGCGGTGATACAAAATGGAAAGAATTTTTAACAGTTCCTGCTGGTCTTTATCCCTCTTGGAGGCTTTTTTTTTAGAAGGGTCCTATACCTAAACAATCTGGAGACCTACAGTGGAGGTTATTACATTGTGTGTGGCCTACTAATTGTCATGTTTTTAAATTTAACGAATGCTTTACCATCTTATATTTTCTGTTCTTTACCAGACTCTGTATTTCATGTCTTTACTGAGTGTTTTAGATTGGTTCCATTATTTATGTTGCTAGAAAGACTACTTGGGAATTTGGGTTTTGTTTTTAACAAGACTCTGTTTATCTATGGTTGCAAGTATTCAAGAGCGCACCAACAGCAGTGTACTGTAGCAAATTTAATTATCAGACAGGCCAATTAGCCATTTGGAAGTCTTGTAGACTGGCTGCTGAAGGGCGAAATATAAATGTTTGTCTGCTATTTACTGCTTTGGTGGAATCCAGAATAAGAGTGGAGCATAGAATTTTACAAATGACAAATAACTTGCTTGAGTTTGAGTTTAAATGGTGTGCAATTGGATCTTTACTGTCACTTTGTGAGGATGGAGAAATAATGTTTAATTGGTGTTGTATGGTGGTAATTTTTGAGTGGGTATCTTGTTTTTTAATTTTCTTTCCTTTTTTATTATTATCTCTTGAATATTTTGCAATGTGATATGTGTGAGGCATAATTAAGAGGTTTTTTTTTAAAGAATGTTTTAATAAAGTGTTTTCTCTCTCTCATCTGAGTTAACTCAACAAGTACAGATGGTTCTAAACCACAATAATACTTTTACCACAGCAACATAAGGGACGTGTATTTGCTACCTTTTACCGCTAAGTGGCGTTATAATCACAGAATGGCGCTGCCGGTGTGTTTACACTCATAGAAAATAATGTGCTTGAATTTTAAAGATGTGGCGTGACGCTGCGCTTCTCGTCCAGTGTGCGACTGCGACCCCCTTAACATGGACATTTTCATATTAAATCTCTTACAGACAGCGGAGTTGATAGAACCAAAGTTATTTGTAACCACTGCAAAGCTGACTTCACAGACTAAAAATAATCTGTGTATCATTTGTTCAGTCATTTTTTGACTTAATATTGAAAGTAGAAAACGTTTTTTTTTTTTTTTAAGTTTTTAATTTTTTTTCAAAAGAACTAAAAACAAAAATTCAGCTTGATTGTTATACAACCAGTATATATAATTCCAAACAAACTCAGTTATTTTGACAGGTAAAAGCCCACACAGTTTTTGTACATTCTAATCAACCATATGGCGGATTCTCAGCTTCCTTCTTTCAAACGACATGGCCGTCAGATTAACTGGAGGGGAATTAATGGAAAGGCAGCATTTAAAGACACCTCTCTAAAACCTGTAATTATTGTATGGTTTTCTGAAAATAACTACAGTGATTTTATTTATGTTGTGTGGTGTCAGCTAAAAAAAATTCCCTATAAATGTTAGATTTATAATAAATAACAATTAATTGCTTATTTACCGTTGGTCATATACAGTATGTGTCATATATGGTGTCATTGTAGCTGCTGTCAGAAGAAACCGCTTAACTGCCACTGCAACAGACCAAGAAATTGAACATTGGATCAAAAGATGGCTGCAACTTGCTGCAGACAGGGATAGAGGCCGTCGGGCAAGAGAAAAAAATGAATGGGTAACTAAACCCTAAAACAATTATTTTTAGTTAAAGGTGGGGTATGTGATTTGCAAAACGGCCGGCAGATTTTGAAAATACACAACTCAAATGGTCCTACCTTCTTTCCTTTGACTCCACCCATTCGAAGAACATGGACATGGATGGGGGGAGGGGGGTATGGTACGACCGTTTGATTGACGCACTTACTGTCCAATGATTCTAGGTGGTCTTGGAAATGATTGGCTGGAGTTTTTCGAGTCCTGCCCGTTCCACAGATGATTAAATTGCTTAATTTTCATTTCAGTGCTTCTAACTCAGTGGCTGTAAGTGGGTTAGGAATAGGATTTCATGTGATTTTGAAAAAATGGCCAAAAAAGATAATTACATACCCCACCTTTAATGATCTGTAAGACTGGGGCTTTTTTAGTGCTGTTCATTGATTCGAGTAAATGTTTTGAGATTTGGGTATAAAGTGTTTTAATCCTACAATATATGGTGTAAAAACATATGAGTGCTGCCCTCTTCAGGTTGAACGGTGGCTACTGCAGTTGAATTTTCCTATTGGATGTTGTGGTGCCGCGTGACGTAAGCAGGCACCAGCTCACCACGCCCTTGGAATTGCGAGTATTGAAAACGATCAGGATAGCGTTGATTAGCATCTAGTTAGCATAGCATTTATATAGTTATTTAGATTATTTCGTGTAGCCTAGGTAGTTAATTAGCATAGTTGTTAGTGTGGTTAGGATGGGACGTAGATGTAGTGTTACTTGGTGCAACAGCACTGCTCGTGCTGATAAGTGACGCAGTCCCAAACGGTGCTCTTCCTGCATGGACTCCACCACCCCAGCGGCGTCTTGATGTGAGTGAGCATATATTTTTAATCACAATTTATGTTCCTCCCTATTAGGCTAAAGTTAACCCTTGGGGGTCGACAAACACGCCGGCGCATTTTGCTGGATTTTTTCCACACAGCAGCAAAATAGACTTACAATACTCTGTCATTTATGGTCATACAGACTTTAGTTTAGAAATATGAAAAAATAAACTGTAAACTGTTTTTATGTGTCCGCTTACAATCGAAAAAAAAAAACATTGTGCTTTTGTAAAATAAAGAAAATAAACAGGGTGTGCTTTCTGCCTCTCTGTCTCCATGAACTTTTTTTTGGAACATGTCTCTAAACTTAAAACTCAGCGAATACTAGTCACACAGGCATAAGCAATATATCTTTATAAACATTTAAGTCTCTGCTATTAAATTATCTAATTCAAAATGAAAACAAACATTCTCTGTTTATGTAACCTGTTTGAAAAGATAGAGATGTCAGTCGTTCTCATGACAATTCATTATCTGCTAATGTGAACATGCCTACAGAGAGCGCGTGCTATTGAAACGCGGGTCTCAGGTGCCTACACCCCCGCTCAGCCCTGCCCTCGGTTCGTACCCTCTATCTCCACTTTTCCAGCATTTTTCAAATATTGCCAGTGGGTGGAGTCAGGCTCTGACCAGGGGTTTAGTTACCCTTTAAGATCGTTTCCTGGTTCTGACACTCGCCCGCCCTTGACCTATGTACAATTATTTATATTTGCTTATTTGTTGTTATGTTGCAGGGAGACACAGATAGATCCTCATTGGAAGTATCCCTGTCAAATACTGATGAGACCTGGAGTCCTCCCCAGAGCAGCTGCCATGAAGCAGAGGAAAAAGAAAAGGGATGGGAAGACCAAAAGGGATGGGAAGAGCTTACAGAGTGGAAGAAAAAACTGGAGCTGCTGAACTCAGCAGTGCAACAAGAGGAAGAACAGCAAGTAGACGTAGAAGGTCTACAGGGGGAAGACGGGCAGCAAGAGGGAGAAGAAACACAGCATCATCTGGACTGTGTGAAGAGGACAGATTGAGGGTGTCTAGGCTGCAAGAGGACAGGATGTTGATGACACAGGTGAGTAGGGACATACGTCAAGTATCCAAAATAGTTTCAGCGTCTGGCATTACATTTTGTAATGTGCAATTTCAGAATCTTATAGGAAATATGAACGTGGCTCAAGGACTCTTGCTTAGAGTTATGAATAGAGAACCAGGCCTCATCTTTGATGTCCTCCAACCACCTGCTCATCAAGAGGAACAACAATTACAGGATGTACCTTGATGGTGGTCTTGTACAAGATGCATTGAAATGCCATCTGATATTGAAAAGAAATGTTGTGGCATGACAGAGGGCACATGTGTAAGCATGTTGCCCCACATGTCGTTACACATATTGGATGAGCAGGTACTGCGCTTGCCACGCCGTTTAAGAAACGACATTTATGCCATTCATGACACACAGGAACCTGGGGATGACAACCGGGAATACCACTATGCTGCTTACAGAAATTTTGTCTTGTGGCAGTGTGGTTCACTTGGGGCGGGAATCCGAGTTGTCATCCCTTGCTGCTGTGTGCGCAGAGTACGTGAGAAATTCCCTGACCCAAATGGGCAGTACACTGGATTCATCGCTGCTGTGTTGTAGAAGCATGCTGCTTAGTCATGTTCTCCTATAAACGGGTATTTATGTTTAAAGGACTTGTTTATTTTTTTTTTAGTTGTTATTTATAATTATTTATTCAATGTTACATTGTAATTTTTATTTATATGTTGTCTTACCTGTTTGGTAAAAAATTGGTTTGCCACTCTTCAATTTAAAATGTTTTTATTACAAATATAAAGAATATGTTATTCTATACTGCCTTCTTCATAAGAACCTGTTTAGAAGAGTGATAGTGTAAATAAAACAACTGTTTTTTTTTTTTTTTTGTAAGGTTTATTTATAACAACAAATAAAATAAAAATTTGTGTGAAATGATTTACAATTTATTTACATATTTGATAACTTTTCTAAGGTGTCAGTTACAAACATTTTTAGGTATATGCATCAAGTTTCAGGATAAAATTAAACTACAAAAATAGTTTGGCTGACTCAGTTGAAGGTAGACTTCTGAACTTGGGGGTTCAGATTGCTGAGGTTTTAGCTCAGTGCTCGTCTCTTGACTCTGGTAGTGTAGAGCTTGCTCCTTTTTGAAAGAAAAAAAAGAAGAATTTAAATTAGAAGAAAAGTGCAATTTATAAATGAAGCATAACATTGTACTGATCAATAACACTAGTACATAAATAAATAACTTAGTTATATTTTAAATTTATATATAGATCCCAAGACAGACATCTTAGCTAAGATTTTTTTGCTGTACATACCTATGCCTCTACTGACATGTGACTCCAGAATGCTGTCAATGTCCTGGGGTCCTCAGGCCTTGGAACCCTATGTCCCCACATCAGCCTGGAGTCTTGTGCGCTTGCAGATCAGGAATGTAATTGTGTCTTTTGCCACCTTTAAGGCATAAACAGTCCATCTACCAGTTTTCTTCTGGAACTGTCTACAAAAGCTGTAATGAAAAATAATTTGGCTTTAGACAAAAAAAAATCACCCAGAAATATATGGATAATAAGACACATCCGAAAGACGAAATATCAAGTTCAACAGAAAGTTCTGAGTGATTGAAAATATATTTTTTAAATCTTACATCTTTTGGCCATTTTTGTTGAGCATCGGTGGTCGATCTCTATGGTGGTTATAATCCAGGGCTGCAAGGAGAGTTCTTGCCTCGTAGACCAGTGGTGAGAAGCTGAACCGCTTGCTGACGTACATCAACATGTGGTTGTGGAATGATTCCAGCTCACAGGTTGATCTGGAGAAACAAATTAGCCTATGTTCATATTTCGAGTAGTATTCAAAACATTGATCACAGTGATGACTACTGGTGACTAATTTCCATAAGTTACCTGAAAGGTAGATATCGGTGGACATTTCTGAGCCACCTCTTTTTTAGAACTATCGCTTCCAGTGCCTTGTGAGCTTTGGAACCACTCTCCAGCCATTGCTTGTCTTGGATTTCTGGCAGGCTACTGTGCAGGCAGTGACCAAGGTACCATTCGTGCTCATTTGTAACATGGTGAAGCACACTGCTCCATAGTTTCTAAAATACAAATCTTGTAATCAGACCATACAGTCAAAGAACAAATAAAGCCTAGATATTGTCGGTATTGTAATGTGTTTTATAATGATTATGCTGTGCACAAATAGAATCTTATCCTAAAACACTGAATCTCACTGCACATAGAAGCATTGTACTTGATGCATGTAAGTTTGCTACATGGAAATGTTGTTGTATTTAGTCACAGGAAGAGATGACTACTGGGAGATATATTACTTACAATGAACTGCTGGACCATGTCTGCCTTCTTACAACAGATCCAGAAGTGATTCACAATGTGCTTGACCCAGTGCAGCAGGATCTTTTGTCCAGATTGCTGTGCCTCCTAAGTATGCATATAAAAGATGTGGTTGAATACATTTTAGAATAAAAACATTTTCATAATAAATCTGCAAAAGATATAGGTTCAAGTATTTAATAAAAATGAAAAAAGAAGTAAACATACTGCAGTAATCATCTTGGCTAAATTCTTTGCTCAATGCCATATGTCCCATGAGTGCAGAACTCCAGTGTCCTTATATCGCCCAGTTGTTTGATCTTGTAATGCAAAACAAAACGGCTATTTCTACACATTTGCTGAATATCAAATTCAAATATATATTTTCCTTGTATATAATATGGCAAGTACTACCAACTTACTCATAATAGATGCGATTTGTGCGTGAGCATTGGTGCATATTTCTGAAATCCGCACTTCGCTAAGAAGCTTGTCCATTGTGGCTACAAAAGCCTCTTTCTCCATTATGACAGAATTACGACTGGTCTGCCTTTTATCGATAGTGACAACAGAGATGATTTCCTTAGAATCATTCCATTGCTGTGTACGAGCAATACTGGGCACAGTATCCGGGGCTATCCATTCGTCCATCTGCTGTGTAGTGCACAATAAATCAATAAATGAGATTTGATTTCATATTTCAGAAAAATGCACAACAATAAAAAAAAATTTAAAATAAGCAAGAGGCTAAAAAATTAAAGAAATGTAATAATTAAAAAATATTTTTTTTTCAATATTGCGCATAACACTTTTCAGCAGGTAGAATGACATGTAGGTATTGCATAGATTTTTTTAAATGCTATAGGACATACCTAAATGCCATAGGACATACCTACATACCTATGACCTATGCTCATAGGACATACCTAATACAACTACACCATCCTTACTCTTCATACGTTGAATTGCAGCACATCTTTTGTCCTCCCACATGTCCTTTATTGCTCCTAAGCAGTAAGTATCCTGGATATTTAAAAAAGTGTTCTTTCCTACAAAGCCCATGTTCATGTAATTTAACAGGTGTGACACTTTGTAGTAGTTATTTCCCGACAGCAGGATGTTGGTGGCATCATGAAGTCTCCTGCCTGCATTCCAAATTTCAGTGTAGGCTGCGAATTCCAAGTCCACACTTTGTGCCCATTTGAACATATCTATAAGATAAAATACACAAGAGTGATTGCAATGCATACAAACAGCGAATTTTCAAAAATTATCGGCATTGAATTAAAATGTATATGGATTACAATTAAAAACTACTTTTAAAATCTTCATTGGAATTGGAAACTGTGTATTCAGTTATACATCATTTATTATACACCATTGAAAATGTATCTTGAACACCTGCCAATTCAAATGATTACACTTGTGTGTGTAGGTTCACTAAGCTGAATAGAGACTTTGAGACTATGATATACATCTTTTTTTATAACGAAAACAACAATATGTTTTGCGTGACATGCACCTATACATTTTTTTTTTTTTACAAGTTCGTATGCTAATATACATAATTATTGTTTTTTATTTTTTTTATTTCCCATTGGATGACACTTGCTGTTCCTGTAGCTGTAGAAGTTTGACAAACTGTTTCAACTGCTTCATATACAATAGATGCCCGTTGTCCAATTATGTCCTCCTCACAAATGACTTTGTTGCTAGCATCAGATTTAAGGTCATGATCTTCATGTAGGGGTATCAATTACTTTAAGCTCCTCGATTTTTCTAAAGTCATTAGTTCCTTCACCTGTTCTGTAAATACATATATAAATATTTACAACATTGTATTATTAGCATGTACAAGAAAAATGATCGTCTTTTCTATACTTTCATTTTGTTAAGAAAAAGAAAACAAGTAATAAAAACTCGTGAGTGTTTTAGCGCAATTTTCTCACCTCATGGGATCACAACACTAAGAGATAGTAAATCTTTTCCTGGATTTTTTTTGTGCGTTCCCGAGATTAGACCTTCCTTAACATAATGCCAAAAACCCGAAGTCTCTAGGTGGTCTGGTTGAGGAGTAGATAGATGTGCAAGATTTTATCAAAGCCAAAACCGTTGATAATATAACAGTTACAGTAGGTCCATCAACTGATATTATTTTGTTTTAACTATATCTGTATTTTTCTAGCAAAAAACATGATTCATGCAGACAAACCTAAGACAGATAGAAGGGACATAGTCCTCATCAGAAGTGCTGTCCTCACTGTCTATTTCCCATGATGTATCATCTGGGTGTTTAAATTCAATTCTGCAAAATACATAATAGTAGTATTAGTAGTGGTAGAAGTAATACTAAAAATAATAACTACGTACAGTATACAGAGAATTACACAAACAGAAGTAGACATCAAACAGCATTTTGTAACAATGCATTACACCACTTACACTGTGTTCTGAAGATCATTAGCATCTTCGCTCACAGTAATGGTGGACTCATCATGGAAGCTGATCTTTGAAAAACTGCACCACACCAAAAAAAAAAAAAAAAAAAAATTAGGTTTGTAATGGCGGTATGCATAACACTTGATTGGTTATGCCACACTGCAATTTGTGGCTTGTGGTGCTCGCCTATATGATAAAATCATTTTTATCAACATCTTTGTATAATAACACATGTAATAGTCACCTTTCATGTAATAGCTGTTCATCGCTTTCTGCCATAGAAAGGTGTTCGACTCCAGGCTCCAGAAAACACTGATCTCTGTAAAGCATATTTGATCAAATTTATCCAATGTAAATATATTCATAAACTGATAAATTATATAAAACAAATTTGCCAATGCCTACCTATCTGATGGTGAGTCACTGGACGAAGCTATGGTGGAGAGGGTTAGAAGAGGCATTCCAGGTCTCTTGCAAGGAGTTGACGTGGCTGGTCCTCCTTTTTGGTAACTTAATAAAAAATAAACCATTTTTTTTTTACATTTGACACATCATTTGATGTCGTGAAAAGTATTTCACCAAAGATACAGTTTGACAAAATTACAGCCAACAGTTCATAACATGCCTAGAAGTATTCGCAGTGAATATGACCTCACGATTTTTCACATCATATGCATTCTAACAATAAGACTAACACCGTCTTCTGTATTCAATTTTTATGTCAGTAAAGGAGTCAAAACAATTACTCACCTGTCAATTAAAACACATGCAAGATCGGCGTCTCTTTCTAGATGAAGTTTGTCACGAAGTTCTCTCCATTTATGAAATGCCACACCGATGTTTATCCTGGTTTTATTTCTCTACAACTACAAGTTCCGCATTTGTCCAGGACTCCACGCAGTACGAGCGGAAACCGAGGGTAACGCGGATTTGATGCCATTGACTGGCGACTCCCAGCTCACCCCTGCTCTAACGCCCCGTTTCCTTGGTTGAAATCGCAATTTTCTCACGATTTAAAAATAGTTGGAAACATTTGGGATATTGTAAGTAATCAACTTAACAAATATATAATACTGGCCTTGTGATTTTGTGATATTTTACTGCAAAAATCTTACATATTGTACCTTTAACATCTTGTCTTCTGGTTCTGACACTCACTCACCCTTGACCTTGTTCCTAATGTGTAGACCTTGGTCTAATGTTTTCTTTAGACTGCCTTCTGGTTGTACCTCTGCCTGTTTTATTTTATATAATATTTATTATATTTATATAAAATAAATTATATATAATATTTATTTATAATATTTATTGTTTCCTGTTATTTTACTGATTTGATGTGATGCTACTAACGCAATATGAAGAAACTTATGAGCATCATATGATACAATGTCAGGCAAGACGGTTCCAGCAGAGAGTGCATGCTCTTAACTGATAAAGTTCAAATATTATTAAAAACGAGTGAACAGTCAGTAATAAAATGAGAAAAATGAAAACCGAAAAAAACTGATAAACATCCAACTGTTCTCTTATGACATAACTGAGAGAATACTTGCCGTTATTTAGATGAGTTTTTTTAAACATAGTTTTGTGTGCATGTGTCCATTCAAGGCCAAGGAAACGCAAAAGACGACACAATTAGGTGTTCGAGCATGTTACGCCCTTATAAGGGAGCAACAATGAAGGAGGAGGAAAACGTTTACGGCGGTTACAATACTCTTTTTATTTACACATTCTTCATAACAAAGACTGTCTCTCAAGTTCTCGCAATACGCCACAACGCCGATCAACATCTCGGTCCTGGCCAGGGATCGATGTGACAGAATGGAACGCTCCATGAGGACGCCAAACAGGAAGCTTTTATTGACAGGCACACCTGTGCACCGGTGCACCCAATCCACCTGATTACCTCAGCTCCGCAGCGCACCTGTAGGAGGAGCAAAACACACCCAGACACGGCAAAGACGCACCTCTATCTGAAACGCACCTCTCTCTCTCTCTGCGTGCGCACAAATAACGTGCGAGTCTCGATTTTCACTTTTTCTTCTGCGTTTAAAGGGTTAGTTCACCCAAAAATTTTAATTCTTTCAGTAATTACTCACCCTCATGTTATTCCAATCCCGTAAGACTTTCGCTCGTCTTCGGAACAAAAACTAAGATATTGAGCTGTCTCACTCCTCCATAGGCTTCTAAGCAATTGAAACTAGAAAGCTAGTAAAGACAGTTTAAAATAGTCCAAGTGACTACAGTGGCTCAACCTTAAGTTTATCAAGTGACGAGAATACTTTTTGTGCGCAAAAACAAAACAAAAATAATCTCTTCTCTTCCATGTCATTCTCCTAAGCTATTGACGTAGTGTAACAGCGCTGCGCTTCTGGGTTGTACGTCAGAACGTAGGCTCACTATTGGCCGATGCTGGTCATGTGAAGAAAATTAATAGTTGAATAAAATAGTTTTGTTTTTTGTTTTTTTTCGCACAAAAAGTATTATCGTCGCTTGATAAACCTAAGTTGAGCCACTGTAGTCACATGGACTTTTTTAACGATGTCTTTACTAACTTTTCTGGGCTGGCAGATATCAATTACCTTGCAGCCTATGAAGGAGTGAGCCAGCTCTCAGATTTCATCAAAAATATCTTAATTTGTGTTCCGAAGATTAACAAAAGTCTTATGGGGTTGGAAAAATATGAGGGTGAGTAATTACTGACAGAATTTTCATTTTTGGGTGAACTAACCCTTTAAAATTGTTTAAATGTTTAAAAGACAAAACATGTCTGGCAAGACAAAACATGTCCAAAGTATAAACTTTCACTCTATGATGGTTAAATTTAGCAGTTAATCCGCGAACCATGTGGCAACTGGTCCGTACGAATCAACTGCAATCCGTTGCACCCCTAATGTAAGGGCATTTCATGACCCCAAATTACATTCAAATTAAAAATCAAAAAAGGCACAGTGCTTTCTGCAATTGGGTCAGGTCATGTTCACACCTTAAACCAGAGGTCTCCAACACGTCGCTCGTGAGCTACCAGTAGCTCGTGGCCTGATTGGAGGTCGCTCGCCAAGGGCCGTTCACATATCGCGTCTTTTGCACGCTCGAGTTCTTTATTTCAAATAATTGAAGTGACGCGCAATTTTTTTCCAGGCGCAGCGAGATGAAAAAATCTCAACGAATGCCGCAAACGCACCGCAGGTCATGTGACAAGAACCAACCAATCAGATTCACCCTTTCCGTAGTCAACATGAAGGATGGGGAATGGGGATGCACCCAAACACTACGGGTGTTTTTCCAAATACAAATAAATCTTGTAGCAGAGCTACAGCAAGCGTTTTTCGGTGGTGGAAATCCATTAGCTACTAAAACTTCTTTGTCATTGTGGAGAGCGCAGTGCACAGTTGCATAGCAACGACAGACGCCACAGGAAAATCGGACCGAATTTTACTATTAATAATAAAAGATAAGCTAAAGTGCATTGTAAATGTCAGTAACGTTAATTTATCTTTTTAGACTCATTCTTTTTATAAAAATGATTTAAAGGCTGAAATATGTGAGGTTTATCTTTTTATAAAAGCTTTTTTGGTCAAAACTTTATTCTGCTGTATTCACACCTGCCCAAAAGATCTGCACCAAGGGAATCGAACCAAACAAGGCAGGTGTGAATGCACCCTTAAGTAGAATATCCCAGATTCAGGTTTACGAACACTGACTTCATGCAGGACTCTTTTTTTTTAGGGACAATGTCTCTTCAAATCACACTTGGATGAACAATGTGTCTGACCACATCTCCAACAACAACCATGATCGAGGATCAATTTTCTGTTAGCATCTACATCAAACTGTTTGAATTTTGGACTCAGACTCAGGTGATGGGCTTGATTACCATAGAAGGGTAGGGGGTCTACTTGTTTGCTATACGAAGGTGAGATCATTCTACTGTGGGGGTTACAACTTTACTAGAGGAAGGTGGCCGCAGGAATAGAGAATAGAGATCCGGGAGGTCTCTCTTCTCTTACTTGAAACTTTGTTGCCCCCTTTGACTGAAATCTAAAATCTAAAATCTGCTTCCTTCTCCAGCCATTTTGCAAAATCCACCAAATTATAAGAAACATTCAGATTAACAGTTCGAGCATGTCTAGCAAAACTGGAAACATGATGTGCTGGAAGTTTACTTAAAAGCTGGTGAACATGAGAGGTACATGCCAATTCTTTCGCCCCTTCATCCTGACTCCATGATTGAAGCATGCCGACTAGAGCCTGGACTGGATCCTTGTGGTCTAATCTGAACTGGAGGTGTCAAAGGAACTTGACTAATTGATGATGATAACGCCATTGGAAAGACATGACCTGGATAAACAAATGGACCATATGGTGGATATAATGCAGGAGTAGAAAAGGGCACTGAATAATTTGGAAACATTTATGGGGAAAATGCATTGCCCTGCATTTATAATATGGTTTATTGAAGACAACAATTTGTTCTTATTTTATTTATTTTATTTGACAGCAGTCCTTTTTCCTCCTGAACACAGCACATACCAAATCCGTGACCCTAAAACCAAATCGACTGACTAATTTATGCAATCAATTACGTTGACATGTCGTTGCATTTCTACATCAGACCAATTAAAGAGAGATTCTCACTAGCAAAAAGAGTACAACCATTTTTATAGAATAGGAGCATGGCAAAGGTGACATGATGTGGCAGTTTTTTACCACCGCGGTTGTAATAGACTGCGGGGGTAAAATAATAATGGTAACCTAAAATATATAAGAAAGTAAAATATTATTTACAAAAACATTTATTTTATATTTAGTAAAATGCGAATTGTTAGACAGAAAGAGATGTTGAGAAGAGAGATATGTATAAAAAGAATGACTGAAAATGAGGTGGAGAGAGGGAAATAGAAAGCAAGGAAAAAAGAGAGATGGAGCAATTCATTGTTGTAAAAATCTTTATCTCTTCATTGTGAGAGATATTAGAAGAGGAAAGAGAGAGAGAAAAAGTGTGTGAGAGAGAAACAAAGAAAATTATAAAGAGAAAGAGGAAAATAATAAAGGATAAATAAATAAATTGAAGATGTTAAATGAATAATGATGTACTGAAGAATGGCCAGAGAGTAAATAAATTAATGATTATTAATTAATAGTAAAAGACTGAATACAAATAATAACAATAAAAAAGAATTGTGATGTAACAGTAATGGCAACAATGGTGTGGCAAAAAAAGAAGGAAAAAAAGCATATGGTACCTTTAATTCTACATGAAGATAGAGAGAATAGAAGCTTAGATGAGATCATTCAAAGAGTTTCACACGTACACATAAACAGGGGAAATAAGAAAAAAAACAGATAATAATAATAATAAAAAAAGCATATTATTATAATATTCAAAAAACTATTTTGAAAATGTTTCACTGCAGATATGTACACTTATTTGTACATAATAAGAGTATGTATTCAATAGGGGCATTAATTCACAAGTCAGGGTAATGTAATATTTTAAAAAGAACAATGGAGCCATACAGTTGTTTGAATTCAGATATGTGTTTGAATATGACTATCCATTTTTCATTATTAATTTAGTCTCTTAATAATTTTTGCCATTGTGTAACAGAGATTCTGTTTTTATTTTTCCAGTTTAAAATTGTTGATTAACTAAAGATTAGGGGTTGCGTAATCTGGCGTGGGTTTTATTTGTGAATGGTCACCTAAGAGACATAATAATAGAGTTGCAGGGTTTTTGTAGTTTAAATAAACATAGTTTAGCAGTAACATCTTTCCGAAATGGAGTAATTGATGGACCGGACTAGGGCTGTCACGATGTTAGATTTTTCACACCACGGTTATTGTGGCCAAAAGAATTCACGATATCGATATATCGCGATATCTATAGAATAGGGGGGAGGGGGGGGGGGGGGGGGTAGTTATCAGTCAAATTAATTTTTACTTTGTTTATATAGTTTTTCTTTTTTACCCAACAAACATAAGGATACTGATAAACACAAGGCACATGCATTTTTACTTCTTGCGTACTCAATCTATGGCAAATTTTTGTGAAGGAAGACAAGCATTTGAAGTTTATCTTGTTTCAAACTGAAGCCAAACACTGTCTGAAGGTTTCCTGAAGAACTAAAAAGCTCTTAAATCTGTTGTTGCACCAGCGCCAATAAAGTCATGATGCAGATAGCAGATTTGAATAAAAAAAACAAGTGCAAATACAAGTCAAGTCAAGTCAAGTCAAGTTTATTTATATAGCGCTTTTCACAACATAGGTTGTATCAAAGCAGCTTCACAGTAATAAAACAATACATCAATGTTTGTTTCTAGTGGAACGTCCACGTTTGGTAATGCTGATCAATAGTATCGTTGATTGATTAATTAAATTAAATATTCCCAAATATCCCCAACAAATACAAAAATAAGATGAGTAAAGAAAACGGGGTTCTTAATTTTAATAGGCCTAATCACCCTTTATTAAATATATGAACACAGAAACCCCCTGTTAACAGTTAATGTCACGTTTCCCATTCCATGATGACTAGTAAAATAATAGCCGCGTCGCGTCTATGACAACTCGAGGTATTGCACACCGGACACGCACTTTCTCAGTTGGCCACCAGCAATATCATTATGTTTAAGGACATTATGGAATTGAGATAATGTCTGTACTATGTTATGATTATACTGTACAAGTAAATACAATAGTTGCTGAGTCTGTGATCTGAACACTTTTTTTCTGCGCTCTGTGTCGCGGCAGGATTTTGAACAAGGTCCTGAGCCGTTGCTGGGCGCCGCGGACAGACGCCGAATAGAACCGCGCTGTGCTTCTCGTCCGGTGTGTGTACACTCATACAGAATGTGTTCGAATTTTAAAGACGTGAAGCTGCGCTTCTAGTCCGGTGTGCGACCACCTCTAATGTGCTGTTTTCTTTGAAGCCGAAGAACTCTGTTGTTAATACCGGCGAGCTCAGCTTACTTTTTTCGGGTGTGGACAGAGTGTTTCACTCTAGCTGCGCGGGCGCGGACGAGCGCTGCGTCTAGAAAACGCCAATATCGCCAATACCGGTATATTGTATTGCTCTAAATTAACACGATGTCGATATTTCATGCTTTGAATATCACGATTATCGTCAATACCGGTATATTGCGACACCCCTAGACCGGACCAAAGTGCAGGAAGATAATCATCTGGAATATTGAGTGTGCAGTGAAGTGAATACATTTGTCAGAATCTGCCGTACCCATTTTAGAAATTTTATATTGTTTTAAATGTATTCTATATAAAATATATTTTGGTATTTTAGGGTTTCTACTCCAACTAAATGTGCTGATACAAACTTGTCTCCAAAAATATATATCTGTGTTTATGTTTAGGTCCTTTTCCAATTTCTTAACTGGAATTTAGAATATTGTATCTGTAGATATTAATAAGGTATATAGTTTAGTCAATAATTATTTTGAGCTACTAATGGTTTCCAGTTTTCGATGGAATTTTTGATTTGTAAATAAAAAAAAAAAAAAAAACAACCTGATGGCAAATAGGCTTTCCAACTAATGTAAATCAATATTTACATAGTATAATAGTAGTACATTTATCTCTGACACACGTGTCCCGCATTGTCCTGCAAAATCACATCCACTGTCCTGAAACAGAAAAATAACCAGGTGTGCACCCTAATTCAAGAGCAAGTTGACTGACCGTCTGCTGCCGTAGTTAGGCACATGTAAGAATATCTATATCTGCAATAGACTTAAGCAGATGATTTTGCTAAACTAACACAATACAACAAGAGGGCGTCAGCTAACATAACATAAAAAGTTACCATAGTAAAATTAAAAACATTAAAAAAGTACCATAGCTCAGTCCTGTAATATTAAGTTAATACATTTAAAAAGCTAAAAACCACATTCTCACCTGTGAAAGGTTATCCCATTTCTTATGGAATTTAAATCTTGGCAGTTTCACAACAAAGCTATTTTTTTGTAGGCTGGTCATTTGTGACGGGAACCCCGCAAGTGTGACTTTGTACCTTTTTGTACAAAATAAAACCATTTCAAAACTTTTCCTGGTTAATGTTTAACTATTGTGATAAACAGTGGAATTTTCCACATTTTATGTAAAATTGACAAAATTATCCACAAATAATGCTTTTTTTTTTTTCACTCAAAAACTGAGGTACATAAGCTCAGATAAACAAGGCATACAATCGATCAGTTCCAAAAATAAATACAAAACCTGTCATTATTGAAAGAAAACAAGCTTCACAAAAAGATTGAATCTAATATTTGGTGAAAACGGAGCGTAAGGAGAGATTTATAAGCAATTGTTTGACCGGGAACATCACAAGTGTTATAGGGTTTTCAACACAGCCAAAAGGGTTAACAGGATTGATAATTTATTTTCTTAAATGTGGATTTCGTAAAAATGGAATCTTCTCCCCTGTTCTGGCCAGCTCTGTCAGTAAATTTGGTCATGTTTACCAAAGGATTACAGCTCACACTCCAACATTCAACGCATCCACCCACTGAGAGCACCACTATAAAGGCCCGATGTAGTCCCTACTTCAGTGCCTTTTCAGCTAACCTGGACAGCTCATCATGACAGCGCTGTTTCTTTCCCTGTGTGTATGCTTGGCTCTAGCTCTGAGCAATGCCGCTCCAGCGTAAGTATCTGATACAATATCACATTCTATCTAGAAAAGACTGCAAATAGATCCAAAACAGCCTTTAGTTTTCTAAAGATCCTCAAATGCATTGGAACAAATAAGTATTAGTTTAATCACAGCACTCTGGCTTACATATAGTAAAACACTTGTATATACTTAGCTTTCTGCAGAATAAATGTGATTAGTAAAAGCTATTTTAGGACAAATTTGACCAGTATATTTCCATCAACCTCTGTTCGCTTGTAAGCTTAAATTTGGGCCATCGTTGTTTGTGCTGTTGCAGAACAATCAATAACACAGATACTGACTGATTAAAGTCCACATCAGCATTTGTATTTATGTGGCTGCCTTCCAGAAATACCTTAATATTTCATCAGTAGGCAGCAGTTTGCTAAAACATGCACTTTAGATACAAATTGTCCTTGCTTAATTCATGTTAGTTTTATGGCTTATACACTCATACAGCCTATAGTTATAGCTTAAAAGCTTAAATCTCTGAAACGGCTTTCTTTATTTCAGGCACCATGATGTCATGATGAAAGGTAAGCATAAAAATCTATCGTATTTTCACACTGGAGGCTTTTACTATTAATATATTATTATACTGATGTTATGTTAAGGGTTAAATGTGTTATGTTTGATTACAGATTGGATGTGCAATGGCAGTAT
Source organism: Squalius cephalus (assembly GCF_949319135.1). Lineage (NCBI taxonomy): Eukaryota > Metazoa > Chordata > Actinopteri > Cypriniformes > Leuciscidae > Squalius > Squalius cephalus. Next base: position 22,935,733 of record NC_137125.1, read on the forward strand.
ACTTAAGGTCCTTGCACACTGTGTCTGAAAATTTCGTATGCGTTTCTTTGTATTTGTCATCCCAGAAATTCACCATGCACAGAAACCTTGGACATTGAGTTCCATGCGAATTAATTATATTAGTTTTTAAAAAAAATCACAAAACAATACAAAATGGAGTCCTCATGCAGTGAAGATGATTTTCTCGTCCTCTCTCTTCTGAAAAAGAAGGAAACAAAATTGGGTCCATTCAATCCTGAGATTGCGTAAAGAGGAAGGAGAGTTCCAACTCTTCATCAAGGTTCCCTTGTATGGTGGCTCTGAATTGTCAAAACACCTCTCAAAATGCTTGCTATGGATGCGAAAAACGTGGAAAATGTTTGGACGTTCCCGATCCGAATTTTTTTATGATGGATGAAAGTTTTGGAGGCAGTGTGGAAGACCTTAAAGGTCCTTGCACACTGAGTCAGAAATTCTCGTCCGAATTTTTTACATGTTAAAAAAATAAATACTCAGACTCGGTGTGCAAGGACTACTGCATGCTCTAGATGTCATGAATGATAAATTCATGTAATCATATCATCATAGATGCCCCTGAGGAACATCCTAAAGGGGAGGAGCACCATGATGCCAAACCTGACCGGTGTAAAGGCATTGAGTTTGATGCCATTACTCCCGATGAAAAAGGAAACACTTTCTTTTTCAAAGGTCTACTTTGATCATTCATCTTTTATTATTCCACACCATGTATTAGAAATGTCCTTATATGGCCATGCCAGGTCGAGTTAAATTTAATATAGCTTTCTTGATTTTAATTATTCATATTTAGGTGACCATTTATGGAAAGGTTTCTTTGGATCAGCTCAGCTCTCAAGCAGCATCTTCAAAGAACTGGACGACTATCATCACCTGGGTCATGTTGATGCAGCCTTCCGCATGCACCATCAAGATAATGCCAGTGTTCATGACCACATCTACTTTTTTCTGGTGCTTTTTATGAGTTACATCTAGTACATCACCAGCTGTCTCATGAATGTTTCCATACAGAAAGTACCTTTATCAAAACAATTTGAAATCAACTTTAATTGTTCTTTGCACAGCTAGGAACTATTCAAATATTTGTGTTCACACTGTGCAAACCCAAGCATACGTCTATAATATAACAACCATAGACATGCAGTTTGATGCTGATGAGTATTTTCTATTTTTCTATTAAGAATGACAAAGTCTTTAGCTTTTACAACCACACCCTTGAGAAAGGCTACCCTGTGGAGATACAGCAGGAGTTTCCTGGTATCCCCAGCCACTTAGATGCTGCTGTTGAGTGTCACAAAGGAGAATGCATTACTGATTCAGTGCTGTTCTTCAAAGGTTATTGAATCACATATGCTCTACATACATATCAACAATTACAATTTAATTATTTAAATATTGGGTGGCTTTATAAAGCTATTATATACTCAGAATACACCTATTATGGGTATACCTTAGTGTTGTGTGCACAGATTTTGTTTGTTCACTTTATTTTGATAGTGCCTTTAACACATTCTGTTCACTATAAGTAACGTTACACCTACATGTCTTCTAACTGGTAGGGTTAGGGTTAGAATAAGTTGATATGTAATTGCAAAGTTACCAATATCAGTATAATGTCTGTTGGAGGACCATCATAAAGAGTTAAATCATAAAGAGCCGATATTAAGCAAAAAGTCTAACTAATACTCTAATGAAAGTTAGTTGGCATGTAGTTGAAAAGTTATTTATAGTCACCAAAATGTTCAAAAGGGACAATCAAAATAAAGTGTTTCCGAATTTGGTGCCTTGCTTAGAGTATAGAGTGTGATTTGCACATTAATATATAACACAATAAACCTCTGCAGGAAACGAAACTTACAGCTATGACATCAAGACGAAGACAGTTAAGAAGAAGATGTGGACTCACTTGCCAAACTGCACATCTGCCTTTCGCTGGTTAGAGCACTATTACTGTTTCCATGGTTACAACTTCACTAGATTCCATCCTGTTTCTGGGGAGGTGACAGGAACATATCCTAAGGATGCCCGAAACTACTTCATGAGGTGCGGTGAAGGATTTGGTGAGTCAATTAGTTCTGTTTTCTGCTTTTCTGTTAGTATATCTCTATTATATCTCATTTTGCCTTGAATTTTTGACTTGATGTCTAGTTGAAATCGTTCCTTAGGTCATGGAGGTGGTGCAAAAACGCTACGCTGCAGTGAGGTCAAGCTGCATGCTATCACCACAGATGATAAAGGGAGATCCTATGCATTCCATGGTAAATACACTATTATTGCAATCTGTTTTCTTCTTTTAATATGTGAAACTTCTACTTAACAATTCTCACTATGAACTGGTTCCTTATTAGCATGCATATTACTAGTATATTGGCTGTTTATTAGTACTTATAAAGCACATATTAATGGCTTATTCTGCATGACCAAATTCTACATTGCCTAATCCTACCCAATACCTAAACTTAACAACTACCTTACTAACTATTAAAAAGCAGTAATTGAGTTTACTGAGGCAAAAGTTGTAGTTAATAGTTAGAATAAAACCATAATCTAAAGTTTGAGCACAATATAACTATACTATACTTACAGATGCAATGTACTTGCGTTTGGACACACACCGAGATGGCAGTCACCATTTCCCTATTTCAAGGTTATGGAAGGAAATCTCTGGTGGAGTGGATGCTGTTTTTTCTTATGGTGATAATATGTACATCATCCAGGTAAAATAAAACTTAAGAGAACCTAAGGTTTAAATAGATTTCCATTGCTATTATTTTAGCCTGACATTTCAAAGCCTTTTCTTTCATTTTTACAATTTTAAAGATGCAGTGTTCAGCATGTGGTGACAGATTATTTTGTTTTGCGCAAATAGGGTGGTCAAGTCTATATCTACAAGTCGGCAGTCCATTATACTCTCATAGAGGGCTACCCTAAACCTCTGAAGGAAGAACTAGGGATCGATGGTCCTGTGGATGCAGCATTTTTGTGTCCAAAACAGCACACTGTACACTTTATACAAGGTAGGAATAATATGTAATTTTCATCAGATTATTCATCACCATTTACCTATACAGTATTTAGATGTTGTGAGGACAAGATGAGCGAAGGATGTAATACTAATAAGCATTTAAATTGAATGTCCTCTTCACTTCCTAGAGAGTGATTCCTAACTAGATCTTTACTGTCATGCAATAATGCTGTAACATTCTCAGAGATGAGACAGAGGATCCAAATGCAATTAAATAATTAAATAACAAAACAAGGAGAAAACAAAGAAACCACGGAAACAGAACTATGTATCTCTAAATGGTAATGAAATTGACAAGACCATACAATAAATACAGGAAACAATTGCTTGCATACAAAAAGGGTAATTGACTAACAAGACATTCCTGGAAACAATCAAGGATTAACAAGGGAGAAATAGGAACAAGAAACAAACTAAAATTTTTGAAACAACAGCAAACACAGGCAGAATATGACGTGGAGGTGGCAAAACACTATATAGGCAGGGAACACAGGGAACTCAAAGAAGGTCTCTGTGGAGTGACAGAACAGGCAGGGACAGCCTTAGTGGACTTTTAGTTTGCTTCTAGTTCCTGTTCTTGAAGCCTTTTCACATTTCCGGGGGTACTCAGAAGCAGAAGTTGTCATTTTTGGGTAAACGTATATAGTGGTGAATTGGAGACAACAAAATATCAATATCAGAATATCCCATATTAAAAGAAAAATCCATGACAGCAATTCCATTACTTTTTTAAAACAGGGAAAAATATGGAGATTAATTACAGCAGTCAGAAAAGAGAATGATGAGAAACTTAGCAAGACTTCCTCAGCTGTGTATTAGAAATACTCAAGGTAATATAAGGTAATATAACACAAAGTATAGCGTTATAAAAGTAAATTAATTGAAAATATGAAAAACGTAACTAAATTTGTGATGGTGATAACTGGAAACATGTCATCACAGTAAAAAGGGTCCATTGTGTGCACCTGTGTCTTGTTAGACAATTACCCTTGAGTGTATATAAGCCCTTGTGTTTTCAATGTTCCTTGTCAGGTCTTGTCCATTCGTGGTTGTCTCTTTGGTGAGCATGGCTCTGTTTTCCTTGTGTTTCCCATTTCCTTGCTCCTGGTATTTTTGTCATTAAAAAATATTAAATTATTGCATTTGGTTCTCTTTCAAATATACGTATGATATCTTACTATGGGAAACGCCTCAGGCGTGACCAAACCTGGAAGCACCAATTACACCACGTCTGTCAGCTGACAGGCCAATCACCACAGTGATGTGAGAGGCCCGCCTCCCTAATATATATCACAGCTAGTGGTCCCTACTTCATTCTCGCTCTTCCCTGTGAAGATCCTATCTGGAAGCTATCCTCAGCAAATCCTCATATGGGTGGCTGCTAAACTAAGAGGATTTGGAGGAGGATGAAGAGAATACCATGAGAAATAAAACTTGAGGGTTACAGGTTTGCCTTCAAGGGTGATTGAGACTATTCTGAATGCGAGAGTGGCTTCAACACACACTGCATATGATCGGAAATGGAATGTTTTTGAGCAGTGGTGCGCACACAGACACATTGTCTTTTTCCTCTGTTCAGTTGCAGATGTGTTGTTTTCTGCAGGAACTGTTGGATAAGGGCAGAACCTTTTCAACAGTTAAGGTTTATCTTGCCACAATTTATGTGTGTCATCTGGGGATTGACAAGAAAACCACAGGTCAACATCTACTCATATGTAGGTTGGTGCGCTGCATTTGAACAGGGTTTCAAAGTTACTGATTGCGCCATGAGATCTGTCTGTGGTCCTTAATGCACTCCCCTTCTCAGGTCCCCTTTTGACACTTCCACACTTCCCTTCTTGTAGTTGTAAGGAGAAGAGATATGCTGAGAATGAATTGGTCTGTCAACTGACAGACACGGGGCATATAGTGCTTCCAGGATTGCTCACACTCGAGGCATTTCCCATAGTGAGATACCTCACATATGTTATCAAAGAACTGTGTTTATGTAAGTAAGTGTCTCGGAGTTCCCAACATGACAATTGTTTGATTTTTCTCCTCAGGTCAAAAGATGTATGAAGTTGATCTTGCGGCCACACCCCGAGTTGTTAAAAAGGAGATGCCTATTCCCTTCCCTAAAATTGATGCCGGCTTCTGTGATGCTGATGGTGTGAAGGTGTTTATTGGACCAGAATACTATTCATATGGAAGCCCAATGATTCTAGCTCTGGGCAAAATCAAACCTCAACCACAAAAGATCTCTCCAAAAACATTTGGCTGTGTAGAATAAAGACTAGGCAAGGCAACAGCTTCTGATAAGTCATTTTTATAAGCTAATAATTTAGCTGCATCTATTATTGTGCTAATAAAAATGACACTTGTCTGGCATATCTTTGAATCTTCATTGTCCACTCAGGGTGTTAGTATGGTAAAAAAAATTGTATCCTTTCATATTTGTTGCAAATTAGCTTAAAATCAACAAATCTGTTCATCCACCGAACCGACAGTACGATCTTCTTATCAACTCTCAAGAAAGTCTTCTTCTTGTCATGAAGAAAAACTTTTCTGTTCTATTAGATTACTAACTAAAGTACTCAACAGTATAAAAGCTTGTTGCTAAAAATCAAAAACATTCATCAAAATCAAAACATTAAGTGACTGATCGGTGAGGAGCAACAGAGACAATCAAGCGTATAATGGTGTTTAATAAATGAAACTACAAATACATATGACTACACTTAAACAAGGAATACATAAAAACAGAATAACGAAAAGTAAAGAAAGAGAGATAGATAAATATCTGTGGAAAATATCACAAACAGTTAACCTTTGAGAGCCAGCATAGAATCAAATCACCTTAGGGGCAAACAATCTTAACAATCGTAATATTGATAGAAATCCAATTCAATTCACATTTATTTGTATAGCGCTTTTCACAATACACATAATTTCAAAGCAGCTTTACAGAAAGTGCATGAGTCCATATTACAATTTAGAGTGATCTGTTATCAGAGGCAACTGTCTGTTATGTATTTCAGAAATGAACATATAAAAAAAAAAATCACAGTTAGCTAAAAGTGTATTAATTTAAACAATGTAAGTTAATGCAAGATACAATGAGCTCATTGAAGTAATGAATACTTGTTTGTTAACAGATGATTACGACATTTAGAAAATATAGCATTGGTGCATGTTGATTCAGAGTTTGCATCATCTGAAGTCTTCGCAGGAGTTGGCACTGTCTCTTCACAGGTGTTGGGCATCTGAAGTCTTCATAATAGGCTGGATCCAAACTGGAGCTGACATACACTCTAGTTACCTCAGGATGGGCATCCCGAGATAAAACAGAGAAGCAAATGGAAAATAATTAATGTAGCTGCTGTTAATGTAATGTTTACGTAAACATTACATTAAGTAAAGATAATCATGTACATTTGATCTGCTATAACTGTATAAAGTTAGGAGATGCATTATATGAATGTTAGGCTAAAGCAGTGGTTCTCAAACTTTTTTGGTCGCGCCCCCCTTTAAACCTTTAGAAAAATATATATTAGGGCTGGGAATCGATTAAAAAAATAACTAATTAATCACAATTAATTACATTTCCCCCAAACTTGTAATCATCAATATTTATAAGAATCATCATACAATATTTATCGTAGAATCACTAATTAAATTAAACCAATTGGGGGGGGGGGTCCAATTCCACACAAATTGGACAGAAAATAGCCCTATATTAAAATATTAAACATCAATATATCAATATATTATTCTTCATTCAGTTCTATACAACATACTCAGATTTAACAGATTTATTTTTTGACTAATTATCAAAATAAAGTATAGTCATACAAAGCTATTATTACCAGAGCATGTGATCAGAGCAGGTCATTTCATACCAGCTCAGCAATTTCAGAAATTTCACGTTATTTGAGCAGACTTTGCTTTTCCAGTGCGTGATCGGTACATGATTGGAACGTTTGGGCCGTTAAGAACCGAGCAGAACGCGCACCGACACACACACACACACACGGAATGGAAAAGAGCCACCCGTTAAGTTACTAAACAAGCTGCGCAAGAATGAAAAACCTGATCGCCGAACACGGAGGGGCGGGACGGCATATTTTCGTTCACAATAGCAGCTTGTGATTCGGTCCGCTGAAGAGGTGTTTTTCTATGGCGAGCAACTTCTATGTTGGGCTTGTTCCAACGGTCTGAAGAAGAACGATTCTGTGTAATTGCCATTCGTTGCCGGTTTATAAAGGCAGAGTGTTAACCGCTTTCACGCACTTGAACGCCGTAGTAATGTAGCGGCTGTTTTTTTCTTTTTTTTTTTACTGATCTCCCGTGCCCCCCCTGCAGTAACCTTGGGCCCCCCCTGGGGGGCGCGCCCCACACTTTGAGAACCACTGGGCTAAAGAGATGCATCTTTAATCTAGATTTAAACTGGGAGTGTAACGGTCTCCAGCTGGAGTGCCCTTGAGAGCCACCAGAGGGCACTCCACACCAGACTATTATCACTCCCTCTGTCACAAACTGCTCCGAGACACGAAGGTTGAGATCCAACTGCAGCTTTAATTAACCCCCTGAGGTCGGCTATCGCGCCGGCGCGATAGGCTCGTTTTTTTCCGTATGAGTGCAAAAAATAAATAAAATAATAATAATTTTTATCTTATATGCTTGTGTTATACATCAATCGATCCTGTTTAGTGTGTATTTTTTTTTGTGTATGCTCATAATAAAAACAAAGTGTTGTGCTTTTCGCCAAATAAAGAAAAATAAACATGATGTGAGTTCTGCCTACTCTCCGTCAGTGAAGTCAATTCTGAAACGCGTCCGAAAATGAACTGTAACTCAGCGAATACTCAGTCAAACAGGCATACAGTCACACAGGCATGAAGCTTGAATTCTCTTCTTTCAAATGAAGTAATTTTTATAAAAAACAAATATTCACAGTTTATATAATATGTATGTAAAGAGAGAGATGTCAGTCGTTCTCATCTCAGCTAATTAAGTTTTAATGTGACTCCGCCTACGGAGACCGCGCTATTCAAACGCAAATGTGAGGCGATCCATACAAACCTGTGAAACGCCCACATCCGCTGGATAAGGCCGGTGAAACACTGGATGCGTGGCGTAAGTCTCAGCTGCGTGGCGTGTCCGTTTTTATTTCGGCTCCCATGTTAACAGTTTAGAGTTTGCATACTGCCTGTGTGAGACGCGCGTCTCAGGCGCGGCACGAGCAGCGTGGAAAACGCGTGCATTCTAGAAATAGAACCGACGCCTATTTTTCACGCGACACGCAAGCGTCTTGGAAGCGTTTCCATGCAAAATTGAATAGGAAAATCTGTTTATTTGTCATTTTGACACGAATACATATTAATAAATGTCCTTTTGATGTTTAAAAGTGTCTAGGTTTTGACATAAATGCAAATATAAATGTAATTTTACAAAATATGATCGATTTTCAAATACTGCTGTATTGAATGAACAGCTTTTAGCAAACTCTATTGCTATACTGAGATGAGGAATATATACTGTATGTGTTTTGTCAAAAATAAAGTCATCAACTAACTAATGAATCCTTTACTTTGAAATACGTATGATAAAATGTATACTTTAGTTTTGAAAGACGTTGACTAGTTTTGAAAAGATTATAAAGTATGTATGTGCATGCATATATATATGTGTGTGTGTATATATGAAGAGTTCAGATGCAAAAGCCTCTAAATGCCATCTGAAATTTTCTCCTAGAATGATCATTTTTATGAAGCTTGTATATTTAAGTTAGCTATAGGTGACACACCTGAATGAATGGCTCATTAAGTATGCAGGGACGTAGTCTCACCAGGTGTGAACTACTACATATGCATGATGCTGTTGGAGCGTTTACGCCCCATCCGCATATTGGCTTTCCAAACTAAAAGTGTTTCACAAAACTAAAATCAATGTATCGTTTTTTTGTGAATGATTAGGCAGGATGATTTTCACATCATTTTGAAGAAAAAACTCTAGGCGATGACATCCATTAGTCAAAAGTCTTATTGCCACATATTTAGTATGTGTTTTGTGGCCTTATTTCAGAAACTTTAATTTTTAGTTTTTTCAATAACCATGCATAAACATTATTCTTTTAAAAATGAAAACATGTACATACATGTGGCTCACATATTATGGTAGTCCTGTTTGTGCTAAATAGAGTGAATTTACACCTTTGCCATTAATATGTTTATAAGCAACTGAAAAAAGCACAAATGTCAGGGCATGTCAGAACATCTCAAGGACCCCAAAAACACCCCAGACCCCAGAGGGTTAAGGGGCAATCCAGACATGTAATCCAATATACAAGCAATAGGTCAAAACGCAGGTAGGCTGTCCAAACAAACAAATAAACAAAGAAACAAACAAAACAGGTAGGGTTCAGAGGCAAAAGAGTAAACCACGGAACAGGCAAGAAATCCAAAAACCAAGACACAGGAAACCAGGGAAGCCGCTCCTTTGAGGGGGGGCTATGTAACGGTCACCAGCTGGAGTGCCCTTGAGAGCCACCAGAGGGCACTCCACACCAGACTATCATGTTTCACTCACAAACTACATTTCCCAGAACTCACTGCCCGGACTCATCATCACTGATTACATTCACCTGTGTCTCATTATCTTGTTTAGTTCACCCCATATAAGCCTGGTTCACCCCATCACTCACTGCGAAGTCTTGTTTTAGTGTCACACTGCAATTCCGAGCATTCTCCTGGTTTTCTTGTCTCCTGGTTTTCTTGTCTCTCTTGCCTCTTGGTTTTGGATTTCTTGCCCTGTTCCCTGGATTACTCTTTTGCCTCTGCCCCCTGCCTGTTTTGTTAGTTTGTTTGTTTGTACAGACTGCCTGTCTGTGTTTGACCTTGCCTGGTCTTTGGATTACCCCTTAAATAAATCTGCATTTGGATTCTCCACCTTCGTGTCTTGGAGCAGTTCGTGACAGGGAGAGTGAGTCTGAGCCCGAACATTATCAGGAAGGCTATTCCAGAGTTTAGGAGCCAAATGTGAAAGCGCTCTCCCTCCTTTAGTGGACTTAGATATTCTAGGTACTATCAAAAGCCCAGAGTTTAAAGAGCGGGATGGATTGTAAGGTGATAGAAGATTAGTTTAACCCTCTGATGGTTTACTTTTATGTCCACACTTGTGGATTTTGGGGTCTCCAGAGACCCCAGACAATAACATTTAATTTTTTAACAAGATAATAGGTTTTTTTTTTTACAAATGTAATTTTACTCTGTTTGTTAATGTTTTTACTCAACATTTGTGCAGTTTTTGGAGGATTTATGATATCTTTTAAAGTTTTATAAATAAATAAATAAACATTTATTTAAATAGGCTTTTTACAAAAAAACTGCATTTGATGTAAAATTCACTTTATAAAAGACCCAGATTTCTAACTTTCATTCATGGGGATAACATGGATAATTTTAAATGATTTAATGTAACATTTATACCCATTTTTTGGAAAATGCAGTTTAAAAAAAAAAAAAAAAATCACTTTAACCACTAGATGGCTATAGAGCTCCACTATATGCTATTTGCTATTTGACTACCTGAAAGATATCTTTTCACAAGTTGGATTCAGTTGGATTCATATCTAAATATTATAAAATCACAATTATAACAAAAATAAAATATTTTTTGTCAAAGTTTAGTATTTTTTGTACTGAAAAAACCCCAGTTTTTCAATAATGTTACATTATGATTAGAATCAAACCTGAACAAAATGTTACAAAGAGAAATGTTGGAGTCTTAAGATTTTATCATTTATTTCAAATATCTATTTTTAATATAATTCTACAATTTTAATCAACATTTCAGTTACTAACTGTAACAGAACAAAAATGAACAGAAATGAACAGTTATATTACATATGAACACATGAACTGAACCGCAATAACAAGTGAGCAAATAAAGCAGTAAAAAGATAAAATTTAGCAAAAGAAATCAGTAAATGGGGAAAAAATCAAACAACGAGGAACAATAATTGGTGGTTTCATCTCATACAGTCTCATTTACAGTGCAATGCAGGTGTTTATGCGTCAATGCATTGCAGGCAGTAAGTATGGTAAACCACATGACTTCTGCAGACGGGGTTGGAGCAGGTTTGGCACATCACTGTTGTTTTACGGTCCTCGTTACGGGAACAGAGGAAGCATCTTTTCCTTTTCTTGGGGGTTTCTCCTGAATGCGAGGTGGAAGCTTCATTTTCCACCTCCAGAGAACTTTTTGTTTTTTTCAGGAAACGGAGAGAGGCTGGGGTGCGTGGAAGGCTCTGTCGCTTCTCCATTAGCGGAGCCACCAGAGCTTTTCCGAGCTCCTCCAGGAATAGCCTTCTCCTGTAGCTTTTCCCTGCGTGCCATTCTGGACAGATTTTAGACCAAAGCACGTGGGCATTCAGTGCAGAGACATCAAGCACATTGTAAAAGATCACCAGCGGCCAACGAGCTGTCTTTCTTTTGCAGGTGTAAGTGGCCACCATCTGCAATATTACAAACACAGACAAACACACACAGTTCAAATGCTGTTTGATTGCAAAATAAATATGACACTCACTTTATAACTACTATTCACATTTCAATAAAAATAGAAAATACACAAAAAATAAAAAAATAAATACCTTATCCAGGTTGTCCACTCCTCCTTTGGATTTGTTGTAATCCAGGATGATCTGTGGCTTCTTGTCGTCTCTGCTGCTCACTGAGGTGTCCCTGTGCAGTGTGCTAAGCAAAAGCACATTTTTCCTTTTTCTCGGACAGTAAGACACAAGGGACTGTGTCTCTGTGAAGGCAAACATTGAAGAATATTGAGCTCTGTCTTTTGTTGCAAGCAGGGCAGGTGGGAGCTCTGGCTTATTATTTCAAATTGTCTCGACCATTGTGATTCTCCTTTTTAGCAGCTCCTGGGAAAGGGCATGTGAAGTGAAAAAATTGTCACAGAAGACTGTGTGACCCCGCAGGCCTTCGGTGACTTCAAGCACAACTCTCATCCCCTGGTTCTTTTCCGGCTGTCCACTCACAGACTTGCCCGTGTAGACTTGCATTTTCCAGGCGTAACTCGTTTCAGAATCACACGCAGCCCAGATTTTTATGCCGTATTTCCCTGGCTTACTAGGTATGTATTGCTTGAATGGACAGCGCCCTCTAAACGGCACCAGGCACTCATCCACAGTGACATTTGGGCCAGGATTGAACATCATCGGCAGACGTTCAACCCATTTGTTCCAGACCAGTCGGATTGCTGCTAATTTATCAGTAGCACGTCGAGCAATTCTTGTTTGCTTGTCATCAAACCTGATGACCCTTGATATTTTCTGGAAGTTTTTCAAAGTCATAACTGCACCAAAAATTGCCCTTCCAGAATCTGGATGCCATAAACTTTGCATGTTCTCATTGTTAGACCGGTAAACCCCAGCAAGAATGACAACACCGAAAAAGGCCTGAATGTCTGCCAAATCCAGATCCGTCCACTCAGCATAAACTCGTCTCCCCTCCACATTTGTCATTTCAAGCACAATCTTTTGAATTTCTTCTGTCAAAAATAATTCAAAGGTGGACTTGATGTTCTCAGCATGAGAACATGCATACCTTGTTATTCCTGGGGTCATATCCAGTGCTGTCTTTGAATATTTTGCAGGGGGTGGCAGTGATGTCCAGCAAATGCTTCCATTTCTCGAGAGGTAAGTGTCTGGCTCCTCATGAGCATCCTCTTCATCTGACGTTTCCTCATCCGTTCCGATGGGATCTTGGACCGGGTTATCTTCTGTTTCAGAAGCTTCATCTGTTTCAGAGGTGTCTTCATCTTCATCGCTAGAGTCTAAAATATAATCCAGGGTCTCCTGAAGACCGAACTGTTTCGCCATGTTGTAACAGAATGAACTGTGAGCTGCATGCAAGTCACAGTTATACCTGAGCTGCAGTCACATGACTTTGTTTTCAAAGCAAATCTGCAGAACCAGACAAAATAGTCTGCCTCAAACTATTTGATCCTGGTAACTGGACTGTGTGTGTGTGTGCGTGCTAAATTGTTTTGTCTCATCCTGTCATCTCTCTCTCTCACTCTTTGTGGTGGTTCTGCATTTTGCATGATTTTTTTGAAAAAATTATAAGAGAGCAGTTGTTTTATATCCTCACAAATGTATTCCTGTTGTGAGTGTGTGTGTGTGTGTGTGTGTGTGTGTGTGTGTGTGTGTGTGTGAGAGAGAGTGTGTGAGTACACATTGTCGGTGTCACCACTTTATATTTGTGTTGGTTCTGCATTTTGGATGATTTTATTTGACAAATTATAGCCTTACAAATGTGTGTGTGTGTGTGTGTGTGTGTGTGTGTGTGTGTGTGTGTGTGTGTGCACATTTTCAATGTGTCAGTGTCACCAATTTATTTTTGTGGTGGTACTGCATTTTGGATGATTTTATTTTACAAATGATAAGAGAACAGTTTTTATAGTCTCAAAAATGTATTCCTCTATATGTGTGTGTGTGTGTGTGTGTGTGTGTGTGTGTGTGTGTGTGTGTGTGTGTGTGTGTGTGTGTGTGTACACGCGTGTTATGAGCAATATAATTTAGCATTGTGGATGTTTTTTTGCATTGGTGGAAGTGTGCCACTTTATTTGTGCCATTTCTGTCGATGTGTTCTGCGTTGTTTCTGATTTTGATGATGAATTTTGATTGCGGGGTCTCTGAAGACCACGAGTGTCACAATTTTTGTCACGCTAACATAAAAACAGATATCATTCCAATTTTTTTTATTTTTTGTAGATCTAGAAAGTGTTGAGAGCCGTAGGTGGTTTCATACCATTTGGACAAAGGGAACATTTTTTTTTTAATTTGAGCAAAAGTCATTTGGGGTCAAAAAGACCCCGTAAACCATCAGAGGGTTAATACACAGGAGCTAAACCATTTAGGGCCTTATGGGTCAGTAGCAATACTTTGGTTACCTATTAAGTTCCATATGAATTACAGTGTAGAGATAAAAGAATTGGTGTTATGATCATATTTTCTTGACCTAGTAATAAATCTAGCAGCTGCATTTTGGACTAATTGTAGCTTGTTTATTGAGGATGCAAGAAAAACCAGCTAGTAATGCATTACAGTAATCTAGTCTAGAGGTCTTTTCTGCATCAGAAACAGATAGCATATTCCAGAGCTTAGCAATGTTTCTGAGGTGGAAAAAGGCTGTTTTTGTAACATGTAATATGATTTTCAAAAGATAAGTTGCTGTCTAATATAACTCCCAGGTCTTTAACTGTAGAGGGTGAAGTTACAGAACATCCTTCTATATGCAAATTGTATTCTTAGAGATTCTGTGTACAGGTTTTTGGTCTAATATGTAATACCTCAGTCTTAGCTGAATTTAATTGAAGAAAATTATAGGTCATCCAATATTTTGTATCTTTAACACATTCTGTCAACTTAGATCATTTAGAGAATTCATCTGGTCGTGATGAAATGTATAACTGAGTATCATCAGCATAACAGTGGAAATTAATTCCATGTTTTCTTATAATATTACCAAGTGGCAGCATATATATTGAAAATAGCAGAGGGCCTGCAGATCTTTGAGGCACTCCATCATTTTCAAAAAAATTTGAAAAAATCCAAGTCCAGGCACTCAGTAGGTTACAAAAAAGTAAAAAAAAGCCTTTATTGATTAGTAGAGGGCTAAAACATTGAAGATAAAAACACCAACACGTATCGGCCCACTGGCCTTCATCAGGGTGTTGGTAACAAACAGACAAACACAAGCAGTACTTATAATTGCATTGGTTTCAGGTGTGCCACTCTGGCACTTGCAACACTATTTTTTGGCCACTAGAGGCAAAAGTTAAAGTCATGCCTAATGTCAGAGGTTACGTCATACAAGTACAAGGCAAAATATGAGATCTCCAAGTGGAAAAACTTCACTTCAAACAACTAGTATACTCCACACAATATGTGAAGTCAATAAGTACAAATAGACTAATGTTATCCCTCATAATTCTACTTTCATAGACAAGATGGTTCAAAACAAAATTAACAAGAAATGAACATTACATTCACAAACAGCAATACACTGTACCTATTGGGACACAACAATCACAGAAAAGGTGAGAGGTCAAAATCCTCATTGAGACCTGGATGCCTGGTGGCCCTCAAGGAAAAGATCCAGTATGTCTCCCTTTGTTTAAGGCATTTGATTATATCACCAACCCTGGCATCAAGGCGAATAGCCTCAATGCCCACTACTTGTAAGGTCGAATCCCTCCCATGTTTAGCGTCTGTATAATGTTTGGCCATTGGATAATTAATATTTCCAGTCCGGATGGCATACCTATGCTCAGCTACCCTGTCTCTTAGTCTCCTTTTAGTGAGGCCTACGTAAAAACAACCACAAGTACATTCTAAACGATAGACAACATGGGTAGTATTGCAATTTATAAAACTGTTAAACTGGAGAAAATCAGATACTCATTGAGGGTGTCACAGTTGTGTTCTGTTTTGTTTTGGACTTGTCTGCCTGTCGTCTTGTCACGTGTCTTCATTATCAGTTCAGTTGTATCACCTGTGGTCTAGTTAATCATCTACATCACCTGTGTTCAGTTAATCAGTGTTCATCAGTGTCTGTATTTAGTTCAATGTCCTCTCCGTTACGGATCAGTATCCGAGCACAAAGTCACTTGAGCTTAACTCTGCCCTTTCGTTTGTTCCTGAGACTCTCCGTACACTTTTGAATGGTCTTTTTGTGGGTAAGGAGACAAGCCGAAAGGTTGCAGGAATTGGACAGGCAATTGTCCAGGCAGCAAGACCACGTGCTGTGGTAGCTCCATTACAACTTGGCCTTGCAGTGCAGGCACATCATATGTATCGGTCACAATTCCTGGTGGATACCCTTCATGGAATGGGATTTGCTTCATCATACAAGGAAGTTTTGCGTTTTGAAAAGAATGCAGCAGATTCAGTTGCCCCAGATATGTTAGCGGATGACATAGATGTGCTGGACTTGGCACTTCTTTTTGCTGGGGACAATGTTGACCACAACATCCTTACTATTGATGGTAAGGGGACCTTCCACGGAATGGGAATTATAGCAGCAATCACTCCAGGGCGAAAAAAGGACTGTATCATTCCAAGGAGACACATTACCAACCTAGATTTTGCAGTGCAAAGTAAAATCAACAAACTCAATCAATAGTTTGAGACTATTGGCAATGAGATCATTGAAAAGATGATTGGAAAACCCGTTTCTGGAATATCCTTCAAACGGAAAGACCAGGCAAAAACCCTTGCAGATGACTCCACCATCAAAGTTGCCCAAGACCGAACCATTGATCTTGCTTTGCTGTTCCAACGGTTCCTGATCATGTCGAAAACTGGACATTTTTCACTAGAAGATGTAATGAGCTATGAGCTCTGCTCATTTCCTGCAGCCCTGTTCGAAGGCAAGGAAATCTTCCGTAAAGCCAACAAGCCCCAATTAGCACAGGCAGTCACTGAGTTCTCAAGCAAGAAATCTAACAAAACTGTCCTGGATTCCATCCCACCAACTGAGCATTATGTCCTTGACGGTGTCTCCCTGGTTCACCGCTTAGCATGGAAAAAGGGTGACAGTTACGGTGCCATTGCACAGTCATATGCAGACTTTACCATACGCCATTATGGTAAAGCAACAGTCGTTTTTGATGGATATAGCGAGGGTCCTTCCATCAAAGACAATACGCATCAGAGACATGGTGAAAACACTCACCCTATCGTTAACTTCAATGCAGAGACTGAGTTTGTGGGAAGAAAGGATGATTTCCTTTCCAGATCTTGCAACAAACAAGGACTTGTAAGGACATTAGCTCTAAGGGGAAATATTAATAATAATCCATAATTACCAATTATGATTAATTATTAATATTTGGGTCAGTTAATCAGATTAACTTTGAGGTAAGCCAAAGTAATATTACAATCAATTAATCAGTTCCAAAGAACTCTTTGATTATTCATTTATTCTAAGGACAATGTATTGTTCATGGTCGCTGAAAAATAATTATTCCTTATGTACAGCAATTAGCATGTAGCAAGATCAAAATCGTAAAAGGGACTTTGTATGCAAACAGAGGATCAGAAACCAAATTCATAATCGTGCACAAATTTTATTAACTAAATCACAAACATAACTAACACTAAACAAACATAAATACATTCATACATCCATACATACATGCATAGGTAAAGGGGTGAGTGGTGTGGAACAGGAAATAGAACTATGGAATAAGATCTCAGTATGAGAAGAAGAACCATCAGCTTATTTCATAGCAATCTCATCAAAGAATACTTGCATGGCAGTTGCAATCGTGGAAAATTCTTGGATTGGATTGGATTCGTTGATTGGGTCTATGGCCTTGAAGAAAAGCATGGTGGCTTCGAGCACATGGCTGTTGTGAGTCGAAGCCTGCTGTCCTGGCTTGAAGACCAGGAGTGGATCGTTGAGTCAGTGATGGTAAAGTTGCAGTTGTTTTCTAGATTGAAGAAAAGTCTGACTCCCTTTTTGGAGTATGAAAGCATGGCAGGCATTGCTCAGGCCTGTTTGGGCCCAGGGAGCTGGGCCCAAGTGGGGGGGAAGGGGTCCAGCCCCTCCCCCAGTAACAGCAGAAGCTGCCTTGTTGTCGGATGAGAAGCGATGAGAAGAGAGAACGGTCACTGTGGTCAGTCTCTAATAAAGCCTGAGAATGGCCACCCCTCTCTGGGTTTGCTGTACCAATGAGAAGGGTGGACTGTCTGGCGGGAGTTTCTTCTGTCACCAGGATTTACAAGCCTTTGTCTTAAGCGTGCTCACTCGGACTGGCATGCTGGATTGGTGTTTAATGACACTACTAAGGAAGATTCTTAGTAATTCTAATGTGTTGCACAGCTATTGGCATATCATGTACACAATCATTTCGATCTTCAAAGCACCAATTTATCGAGACCAAACATGGTTACATAGACAGTTGGTCTTGTAATAACTACATAGTATCAAAGAGATCATAGTATCAACAGAATTATTAAAAGACAAAACACACAACAGTAAATCATTCTCAAAATGTTCTGGAATGCCTGTTCATTTCATGTCAGTCAGTTCATCAATAAATGAATGCAGGAGAGTTTGTTCTGATATCTGTGGCAGAGTTAGTTACTTGTTAGCATTCCTGAGAGTCATAAAACATCCTATCTGATCGCGGCCATGGCAACCAGGCCCCTTTCACCCCGCCTGGGGGTTGGGACCCTGCTCTCGGATGGAAGTTTTAAAGATTGGTGTGTGCATATGGCAAATAATTGTGTCTGATTTGTCTCAGTCGCTACAGACTTATCAATCTTATGACCGAGGAGCTGGAGAAGAAGGGCTGCACTGTTATCAATGCATCAGGTGATGCAGACGTGGACATTGTCAAAGCTGCAATCAAGGCCTCAGAACATCAGCCCACAACCTTGATAGGGGAGGATACAGACTTACTCATTCTTCTCCTCTACTATGCTGGGACGAACAATAGAGGCCTCTATTTTCGGTCAGACAAGTCCAAAGCTATTAAAGTGTACAATATCAGTGAGATGAAACAAGTCCTGGGTAGTGACTTGTGTTCCCAGTCCCCAGTTGCTGTTTATCCATGCCTTCACAGGATGTGATACAACTTCACGCATTTTTAGTGTTGGCAAACAGAAAGCATTCCAGAAACTTGTGAATGGTGACTCAACCATCCAGTCCTGTGCAAATGTGTTTCTGCTCCCACATCAAGCAAGGGATGTCATAGAGGACCATGGGACCAAGGCAATGGCAGTGTTGTTTGACGGAAAGAGTACCAATTCACTTGCCTCTTTGCGCAACAACCTTTTTAGCAAGAAAATCGTTACCGTCAAATCATTTGTTACCCCAGAATGTCAGCCTCCAACTGAGTCCTCATCCAAATACCACTGCCAAAGAGTTTACCTCCAGATCATGGTGTGGATTGGAAAGGAAGGTGACATGAACACAGTGGATTGGGGATGGAAACTGGTGGACAACCAGTTCCTGCCAGTTATGACCAGTAAGGCTGCTGCCCCAGAAAGCCTCCTGCAGACGATCCACTGTAATTGCACAACTGCCTGCCGAACACAACAGTGCAGTTGCAGGGCATATGGACTACCATGCATGCCTGCTTGTCGACCATGTCAAGTTGGGAATTGTGAGAATCACTATAATCAACCTCAATGGGAGGAAGAGTGTGACGACTAATGGTGAATCTAGTGAAGGTCACAGTGCAAGAAAGTATAAAAAATAAACCAGAATAATAGGAAACAACTGAAGAAAATAGAAAAAGATATGTATAAATAAGAAAAGAATGAAAAAATATCTAAAAAAAACAAAAGGCAAAAAACAAAATGCATTATAAAAATATATTTAAAAAAATAAATGAAACAAAAAAATATAAGGGGTTAGCGGTACTGAGCCTTCACGTGGCATCCCTATTTTGACTAATTTTACAGTACCACACAGTTCTAATGAATTTATTCTTTATTGGAATCAAAATAATTGTTATGAACCACAGAAATCACCAACACTAGGAAAAACGATATGATAAAGGAGAAATATGCAATTACTTAAGGGAAATTGTACTTCTTTTTCGCATAAATATGCTTGTAACCAATTGCTTTAATATATAATTGTACTTGTAATCACTTATTTATCATGCAGATATGCTAATTAGAATATTACATGGCCAAAACAGGTATCAGACACCAGTATTCCTGGTCTAGGAGGAATACAAAGGAGTAATGGTCATTTTAAGGACCTGGCGGCCGCCATTTTGAAAATGGGGCCTTTCTTGCACTCAAACTTTGGTAAACTTTTAGCATGTTTTTAATTACATCTGATACTACTGTAAACCACTGAGAAACCTGTTGTTAGAATTTTTTTGGGGTCAAGCCATATTTGCAGCTGACTATAGACCCCTTCACAGTTGACGTCACAGGAAAATTCGAAGTAGGTAGTGTGCATGTCGGGGTCAGAACGTTCCATTGTGTGTTAACCAGATAATTTCTTGTCAAAATGCCTACTTGTTTTGTCGTGGACTGTGCAAATCGCACCAGTTGTGCAGTCAAGTTTTTCAGGATTCCTGCGGGATCTCATATAACGTTAAGCTACTGTATGCTGATTAATTTTTTTAAACAAATGCCATGGACCTGTGTCATTGCTACAGATGCAGCCAGCTGCTAGCAGTTAGCCACAGGCTAGCACCAACTTTGTGACAACAACATTTGTTTAACTGTTACTTACCATGGCTTAACTCTAGCCATAGTAAGTAAATAACTGTTTTCTGTAAACTGTAGACTGATTTAATAGTTAATGAAATTTGATATCTGGCATTAATTGTGACCTGTGTCATGTTACAGACTTGCAGACTAGCATTATATTAGCGTTTTCACTATGACAACAGTAGATCGCGTTGTAATCAATGTGTGCAATTCTTTTTTTTTTGTAGGAGAGGCATCACTTGACTCCAGTAGTCCTGACTTTGTGCCCTCCTTGTTTGTGTACAAAAAACAAAGCCAGACACCTAAGACAAAAATGGAAAGGTACGAATAAAAAAAGTATCTATCTATAAGGCTTGACTGTTTCTCTCTTGCAACGTCCAGAAAACTGGCGGAGTAGTCTAGACCAGTGGTTCCCAAACCTGTCCTGCCGGCACCCCAACACTGCACATTTTCTTTGTCTCCCTAATCAAACACACCTGATTCAACTCATCAGCTCATTAACCCATGTGATAATGAGCTGATGAGTTGAATCAGGTGTGTTTGATTAGGGAGACAAAGAAAATGTGCAGTGTTGGGGTGCCGGCAGGACAGGTTTGGGAACCACTGGTCTAGATCAGTGGTTCCCAATCCTGGTCCTGGGGACCCACAGCTCTGCACATTTTATATGTCTCCTTTATCTGACACACCCAGTTCAGTTCATAGAGCTCTTTCCTAACGAGATGATGATCTGAATCAGGTGTGTTAAATGAGGGAGACATACAAACTGTGCAGAGCTGTGGGTCCCCAGGACCAGGATTGGGAACCACTGGTCTAGACCACCTAGTCTAATCCTTATGCAAATGTCTTTGAACTCCTCCCACTAGCCCTCTCTTGAGTCACACATACAGTAGTTCTCTCTCCTTCTGTCTTATATGGACTGTGGACCTTGTTTAAATTCAATCAATACTCATATTGGTCTGATGTTTGTCAGTGCATATGCATGCCTCAAGGAGATACTATAATATCTAATTAAAAATATTACAATTACAGCATTTTAATTCCTTGTTCATGTAAATTATTATTAAGTAATTTAAATGTAATTTAATTAAAGCAATATTGTGCAAGCCTAGTTTAACTAGACAATGATTAAATGGTTTCACACAGCAATAATTGTTCCTTTTGTTTCCCTTAAGGTATCAGAGGAAAAGGAAGAGAGATGAACGCCCTGACATGCAACCTGCTTCTTCCATGGCTGAGATGGAACAAGACTGCACCATTGATCATTGCAGTGGTATGAATAATCTCTTAAACGTAAAACTAAAACCAATGCAGTCTAATACACCAGCCCTGTGGTCCCACAAGCTACACCCTCCAAAGTTGTCATGTTTCACTGAACTTCTGTATGTCTGTTTGTTTTCTGTTCAAGATGAGGAGGTAGCTGAAGGGGAGCGCCCAGTGTCGAGACAGGAACATGATCTTTGCTTTAGACATCAACTGCAGGAAGACTACATCAACCTGCAGCAGGACTGTTTTAAATTATGCAGTGAGAATGAAGAACTTAGGAATGAATTACAGAAATCCAAATTTTCATACAGCAATGTTAAGAGAAGCATTGAACAATTACTGTTTTTCACTGGACTGACCTCTGTAATCTTCGAATGGCTCCTAAAAAAATTAGATGGCAGTATTGAGATAAGTCACCAAGCACTTCCTCTAGAGCAGTGATCTCAAACTCAATTTCTGGAGGGCCACAGCTCTGCACAGTTTAGCTCCAACCAGCTCCAACTCACACCTGCAAGGAAGTTTCTAGTAATCCTGGGGGCTGCTCCATAAAAGACTAAACTCCAATTAAACTCCAAAACCGGACTTGAATGAGCCTAACAAATGAGTTGGGGCTAAAGTGGTTCCATAAAAGGTAATTGAAGCTCACGCAATCTCACTAATTTGATCCAGGTTCATCTAGTCTAGATAATTGCGTGTGCACGCGTTTCTTAAGCAGCCCTAGAGGTCGATCGTGGATCAAATCGATCCACCATCAAACAGCGTATATTTTGTGCTGTTTTATGCGTTTGTAACATGTTTTTTTCCCCCTCAGTGCAAAACTTACATTTTACAGTTATATTCTCCATCTGTAAATGTTCGAAAGTCATGCAAATGTATCCATTTTGCTGCTAATTTTCATATTGAACGAGCGCTGCTGCGCGCATGCGCGCCAAATAGGAGCGCAATAATTCTGACTAAAATATACATTTTGCTTGGAAAATTAATATGCGATATTTTATAGCACTAGAAATATCTTCTAATTATAATAATTTATCTTTAGGATGTTGGATAAGTTGCACTGAACTCCTAGCGAACAGAAGTACTTCAGTGAAGTAGCCTATAATTCAGGGAAGATTTTTTTTAAGAAACTAAATATATAGAGATACAAAATATAGTTTTGGGTATAGGACCTATGCTACTTAATAAAGATGATGTATACTTATTTAGAATGTTGAGAATTACAGCTTTTAATGCAATATTTTTTGGAGACAGCAAGAATCCCCAGTTTTAAATGAGTAGATTTAGTTTCTAAAGTACACTATGGAGAGGATAACATTAAATTAAGAGCAAATGTATACATTTTGAAAAGATATGTGCAACTCTAAAATTAAAGAATATTCCATAAAATAAAGGAATATATATTAGCCTACATTAACTACATTTTTATATAACCCTCCCTCCCTTTTATTTCTAGTTATTTGTTATTTTATTTATTTACTTATTTAATATTGAATATTTGATATTCAAATAATATTACTTGAATAACTATTAGGAATTATGTGTCATTATAAGAGTTTGATATAAATATGTTAATGTTAAATTTGTATTACTATTTATTTATTGTTTTTTGTCTTTTCCCCCTTAAATCATATGTAAAAGTGTCTATGTACTTTTTGGTTATTGTTCTAATCATGTGTGTTTTTAGGCTATGTGTTGGTGGGTATTATCACAAAAGAAAAAAAGTAGAAGGAAAAATAAGGAATATTTATTGGGGGAAAATATGATGTCTTTAAAGGAACTGTCAATTTGTATAATTGTGTTAAATGTGTTTGAATTGAAATACATAATAAAGTACACACACACATATATATATATATTTGTTATTTGGACATTAGATGTGCCTTATTTAGAATTTTAAACCTGTGTGTATATTTTTATGATAGCAATAACTGTAAAGGGACTATTGTAATGGGGTAAATCAAATGTAGGCTAATACTGTCAATTACTAAGCTCAGATTCATCTTACCAATTAAAATTTATACTCTGCTTTTGTAATTGCACTGGAATCGCTGATCGATTGCTCCTGTCTGCCTCGCTGCCTGCTGTGAGTGTGTTTGTGTGCTTCGGTGCTGTAAGCTCCGTCTTAGCCTTATATTTCTTTGTTTTGAACCATCATTTTACTACCATTTCTAGTTGTTTATACTACTACATTTTACCCAACATCTCAGATTAACCTGACATCGCTAGCTTTTGTTATTAGTACTACTAGCACAAAACGCTAGTAATTCGCTAGCCTGTTAACGCGCCACCCGTGCGCTCAGCTATTTTATTTATTTATTTTTCTCTCGCGCGTCCGCGCCTTTGAGTTCATAAAAGCTCAGGTGAGTAAGAATCAGTCAACAAACACGGTGAGTAATGTCTTGTCCTGTTATTGTCACCTGCACTTCATGTCACATGTTTAGTATAGCCTTCTCTGTCGACAATATAGGATTTATATGTGATAAATGTAAGGAGACAGTTAGGTTGACAGAGAAGATTTCAGAATTAGAAACACGCATCCAAACTTTAATTGAGGATAGTAAGAGTGCTAGAGCTTTAGATGTTTTGGATGCGCATAGAATAGTGAACACTTTACATGGCGTGGTTCCGGCTGAAGTAGAGCACGTGCAGCCGGGCAAATGGGTGACAGTGAGGGATCGCTCTAGTCGCGGATCTAAAAACCACTCTTCCGTTCCGATTACCATAACAAATCGATTTGCCCCGCTCAGTGAAACACCCACTGAGAATGATTGTGCCCTAGTTATTGGCGATTCTATTACACGGAACGTGAAAATAGAGACACCAACCACCATAGTCACATGTTTGCCGGGAGCCAGAGCGCCTGACATCAAAGCAAATTTAAAAGTGCTGGCTAATGCTAATCGTAAATTCTCTAAGATCATTATTCATGTCGGCACTAATGATGTTCGACTCCGCCAGTCGGAGATCACCAAAATTAATATTAAAGAGGTGTGTGAACTTGCAAGTACGATGTCAAGGACTGTAATTTGCTCTGGCCCCCTTCCTGTTCGCAGGAGTGATGAGATAGTTAGTAGATTGTGTTCGCTTAACGGTTGGCTGTCTAGGTGGTGTCCGCTTAATAATATAGAATTCATAGACAATTGGAAAAGTTTTTGGGGCAAACCTGACCTGTTGAAAAGAGATGGTATTCATCCTTCCTGGGATGGTGCTGCTCTTCTCTCTAGTAATATGGCACATAGTCTTAGAGCTCAAACATGACAATCTGGGGCTCAGGTCAGGAAGCAGACAGACTGGCTAAACCGACCGTCTGCTAGCGGCCTCGTGTCACCAAGGTCAGATAAATCCTATCACATAGAGCCTCTTTCACCTAGCTATCATCATATAGAGACTGTGTCTGTTCCCCGAATTTGGAAATCCAAAAAACGTTTAAACCCATCTAAGGTTAAAAATTTAATTGATGTTCAACAAATAAAAAACTGCTATATTACAGATGAGCAAATGCTAAAGCTTGGGTTGCTGAATATTCGATCGCTTACTTCAAAAGCACTCGTTGTTAACGATATGATTTCAGATAATAACCTAGATGTGCTGTGTTTGACAGAAACCTGGCTAAAACCAAACGATTACATTACTTTAAATGAATCAACCCCGCAAGATTACAGTTATAAACATGAGCCTCGTCTGAAACGCAAAGGGGGTGGTGTTGCTGTAATTTATAGTAATAGTTTCAAAACCACTAAGAAATCAAGTTTTAAATATAATTCTTTTGAAGCATTGGTGCTTAATGTGAAAATATATAGTGTAAACGATAAATCACGCTTGAGATTTGTGCTGGCTACTGTATACAGGCCACCAGGGCACCATACAGACTTTATCAAAGAATTTGCGGACTTTCTATCAGAATTAATATTGACTGCAGATAAAGTACTAATTGTTGGTGATTTTAATATACACATCGATAATGAAAAAGATGCATTGGGATTGGCATTTAAAGACATTGTAAATTCAATTGGAGTTAGACAACACGTGTCAGGACCTACTCATCGTCGTAATCATACTCTAGATCTAATATTATCACACGGAATAGATGTTGATGCCGTTGAAATTCTGCAGCAGAGCGATGACATCTCAGATCATTACCTAGTCTCGTGTAATTTGCATTTAGCCAAGGCTGCAAAGCCGACTCCGTGTTACAAATATGTGAGACCTATCACTTCTGCTACTAAAGATTGCTTTATCAATAATCTTCCTGATCAGTTTCATCATCTCAGCATCTCAGATAGCTTAGAAGAACTAGATATTACAACAGAAACGTTAAACTCTCTCTTTTCCAGCACTTTAGACACAGTTGCTCCGTTGCGCTTAAAGAAGATTAAAGAAAATAGTCCAACGCCGTGGTACAACGAGCACACTCGGGCCCTTAAGAGAGCAGCCAGAAAAATGGAGCGCAACTGGAAGAAAACAAAACTAGAGGTATTTCGCATTTCATGGAAAGAGAGCTCAATTACTTACAGAGAGGCTTTAAAAGCTGCTAGATCTGCTTATTTTTCAACCCTATTAGAAGAAAATAAACATAATCCTAGGTATTTATTTGAAACGGTGGCTAAACTAACGAAAAATAAAGCTTCAAGCACCGAAGTTTCCAAGCAACACAGCAGTAATGACTTTATGAACTTCTTCACTTATAAGATTGATAATATCAGGGACAAAATTATAACTATGCAACCGTCTACTACAGTATCACATCAGGCAGTGCATTGTAGTCTCCCTGAGGAAAAATTTGATTCATTCGTTGCTATAGGAGAGGAAGAATTTACTAAACTCATTAAATCATCTAAATCTACAACATGTATGTTAGACCCTATACCGACTAAGCTACTGAAGGAAATACTTCCAGAGGTCATAGATCCTCTTCTTAATATCATTAATTCGTCTTTGTCTCTAGGATACGTACCAAAAAACTTTAAGCTGGCTATGATTAAACCGCTTGTTAAAAAAACGCAACTTGATCCTACAGAATTAGTCAATTACAGGCCGATCTCGAATCTACCTTTTCTGTCAAAGATATTAGAAAAGGCAGTGTCTTCACAACTGTGTTCCTTTCTTGAAAGAAATGATATCTGCGAGGATTTCCAGTCAGGATTTAGACCGTACCATAGTACCGAAACAGCTCTCGTTAGAGTCACAAATGATTTGCTCTTATCATCCGATCGTGGTTGTATCTCTCTATTAGTGTTACTCGATCTTAGTGCTGCATTTGACACCATTGACCACAACGTTCTTTTAAATAGATTAGAACATTATGTTGGCATTACGGGAAATGCACTAGCATGGTTTAAATCATACTTATCTGACCGTTATCAGTTTGTAGCAGTAAATGATGAGATGTCTCATCGATCACAAGTTCAGTATGGCGTACCACAAGGCTCAGTACTAGGACCGTTGCTGTTCACTCTGTACATGCTACCATTAGGAGATATCATTAGGAAACATGGCATTAGCTTTCACTGTTATGCCGATGATACTCAGCTCTATATTTCTTCAAAACCTAGCGAAACTTATCAATTCACAAAATTAACGGAATGCATAGCGGATATAAAAAATTGGATGACTTGGAATTTCCTACTTCTAAATTCTGAAAAAACAGAGTTTCTAATTATTGGACAAAAAACTTCCTCACGTAATAATCTAGAATACTGTCTAACACTTGATGGCTGCTCTGTTAAGTCTTCGTCGTCGGTTAGGAACCTGGGTGTGCTCTTTGATACCAATCTTTCATTTGAAAGTCACGTGTCCAGTATCTGTAAAACCGCATTTTTCCATCTTAAAAATATATCTAAATTACGCCATATGCTCTCATTGACAAATGCGGAACAATTAGTTCATGCGTTCATGACCTCAAGGCTAGATTATTGTAATGCTCTACTGGGTGGTTGCCCTGCACGCTTAATAAACAAACTACAGCTGGTTCAAAACGCAGCAGCTCGAGTTCTTACCAGAACCAGGAAGTATGACCATATTAGCCCAGTTCTGTCAAAACTGCACTGGCTCCCTTTTAAACATCGCATCAATTTTAAAATATTGCTGATCACTTACAAAGCACTAAATGGTTTAGCTCCGCAGTACTTGAGCGAGCTCTTAACGCATTATAGTCCGTCACGTCTATTGCGATCTCAAAATTCCGGCCAGTTGATAATACCTAGAATATCAAAATCGACTGCTGGCGGTAGATCCTTTTCCTATTTAGCACCAAAACTCTGGAACAGTCTTCCTACCATTGTCCGGGAAGCAGACACACTCTGTCAGTTCAAAGCCCGATTAAAGACACATCTCTTTGACCTAGCTTTCACATAATACATTATAGACTTCTATAATTTAATGTTAGGCTGCATATAGTAGGTCAGCCGGAACCGGGAACACTTCCCAAAAATCCTGATGTACTCGTTACATCATGAGAAGAATGGCATCTACGCTAATTTTAGTGTCTGTGTTTATCCCGAGGTTTTCCTGCAGCCTGCCGGATCCAGGCCGTATCCAGATCTGACGAAGGACCTTCGCCTGGACCGATGACAACGCAGTGCTAAAGTGCCAACTAGTCTCTCCCTATGGAGGATCCCACTACCACTCTACAGATAAGGCGTTGTCGGGAAATTTTGTTTCGCGTTCCTACCCCAAAGCAACAAAATAAAATAAAATTCTTTATCAAAATTTATAATGAAAGACAAGTACTTTGTTTAGGTTCGGCTTGTAGGGAATTCCAAACCTGCGTATATTCAAACGCACATAACTATAGAACCCATTCTAAATGCGCATGTGAACGCCATCAGCGTTTCTCACATCTTCGCGTTTAAAGTCTGTGTAGAGAGAACGGTGTCGTCTTAGCGGCCCCTAATTTAATAACAAATGATCATTGTGACGGAAGCAAGTCAATCAAAACTAACTTTAGATGGAAATAACTTAACTCTGCTGTAAAGCCGAAACAATCTCTGTTACCTTCAATTATACGCTTATCTCTGTAAAGCTGCTTTGGAACAATCTACATTGTTAAAAGCGCTATATAAATGAAGATGACTTGACTTGACTTAACTAATTATTTATTTTTAATTTTGTGATTTTAACTTCTGCTTTACAAAGCTTTTTTCAGATTGTGTTCTAATGTTCTTCTAATCATAAACATGTACTACAGCTGCCAAATAAAACCAGAGAGAAATGTATTCATAAATCTTTAAAACAATCTAATTAAATCTTGGGCACAAAACATTCAGCCAGTAAAAAAAGAAAACCTGTAGTATATATATATTGTATTTAGGCCTATCTATCTATCTATCTATCTATCTATATATCTATATATATATATATAGGTCTATATTGTCTAATTTATCATTGTAGCCTTATTTAAGTTGATTTTCTGTATACTGTGTATTTATTTTTGGACTAATAGTGGTTAATAAAGTCCAAAAATGGTATGAGAGAGTGTCAGTGGTAATATCATTGTGTTCTTGTCGGTCAGTGTTAGAGGATCTGTGTAACAACTGAGGCTTAGCCTGACAGTTAGCCTGCCCTGGACCAGGCTAGTTTCCCAGCATAAGTTGCCAGGGTAACTGAGTTTGAACTATTTTAAGTTTGCTTTATGAAACAGAATCCACCGACAATAAGTCTGACTAACCGAAATAAGCCTGGCTTATACTCTAATCTTGTTTTATGGAACAGCCCCCTGAAGACCTTGATTAGCTGGATCAGGTGTGTTTGATTAGGGTTGGAGCAAAACTGTGCAGAGCTGTGGCTCTCCAGGAACTGAGTTTGAGATCACTGCTCTAGAGGAGCAATTGTTGATGGTCTTGATGAAATTAAGGATGGGCCTCAGTAACACTGACCTGGCATATAGATTTCATGTAACAACAAGCACCGTATCAAATATTTATCGGAGCTGGATCTCTGTTATGTCTGTCGTCCTCAAGCCATTAATTAAATGGCCAAATAAGGGAGCTATACTTAAAAATATGCCCAAAACATTCAAACGTCACTTCAAAAAAATGCCGCTGCATAATAGACTGCACAGAAATTTTTATAGCTCGACCTAGCAATTTGACAGCAAGGGCCCAGACCTGGTCTAATTACAAACACAACAATAGGTTAAAATATTTGACTGCCATCACACCAGGGGGCTGTTCCATAAAAACCGCTTAGAAAAGCGGGGATGAAACTCCAAAACCTGACTTGAATGAGCTTAACAAATGAGTTGGGGCTAAAGTGGTTCCATAAAAGGTAATTGAAGCTCACGCAATCTCACTAATTTGATCCAGGTTTATCTAGTCTAGATAATTGCGTGTGCAGGCGTTTCTTAAGCAGCCCTAGAGGTCGATCGTGGATCAAATCGATCCACCATCAAACAGCGTATATTTTGTGCTGTTTTATGCGTTTGTGACATGTTTTTTTTCCCCCTTAATTCAAAACTGACATTTTACAGTTATATTCTCCATCTGTAAATGTTCGAAAGTCATGCAAATGTATCCATTTTGCTGCTAATTTTCATATTGAATGAGCGCTGCTGCGCGCATGCGCGCCAAATAGGAGCGCAATAATTCTGACTAAAATATACATTTTGCTTGGAAAATTAATATGCGATATTTTATAGCACTAGAAATATCTTCTAATTATAATAATTTATCTTTAGGATGTTGGATAAGTTGCAGTGAACTTCTAGCGAACAGAAGTACTTCAGTGAAGTAGCCTATAATTCAGGGAAGATTTTTTTTAAGAAACTAAATATATAAAGATACAAAATATAGTTTTGGGTATAGGACCTATGCTACTTAATAAAGATGATGTATACTTATTTAGAATGCTGAGAATTACAGCTTTTAATGCAATACTTTTTTGGAGAAAGCAAGAATCCCCAGTTTTAAATGAGTAGATTTAGTTTCTAAAGTACATTATGGAGAGGATAACATTAAATTAAGAGCAAATGTATACATTTTGAAAAGATATGTGCAAATCTAAAATCAAAGACTATTCCATAAAATAAAGGAATATATATTAGCCTACATTAACTACATTTTTATATAACCCTCCCTCCCTTTTATTTCTATTTATTTGTTATTTTATTTATTTACTTATTTAATATTGAATATTTGATATTCAAATAACATTACTTGAATAACTATTAGGAATTATGTGTCATTATAAGAGTTTGATATAAATATGTTAATGTTAAATTTTTATTACTATTTATTTATTGTTTTTTGTCTTTTCCCCCTTAAATCATATGTAAAAGTGTCTATGTACTTTTTGGTTATTGTTCTAATCGTGTGTTTTTAGGCTATGTGTTGGTGGGTATTATCACAAAAGAAAAAAAGTAGAAGGAAAAATAAGGAATATTTATTGGGGGAAAATATGATGTCTTTAAAGGAACTGTCAATTTGTATAATTGTGTTAAATGTGTTTGAATTGAAAGACATAATAAAGTACATTTTATATATATATATATATATATATATATATATATATATATATATATATATATATATATATATATATATATATACTAAAATATTTGTTATTTGGACATTAGATGTGCCTTATTTATATTTTTATGATAGCAATAACTGTAAAGGGGTAACTATTGTAATGGGGTAAATCAAATGTAGGCTAATATACTGGCAATTACTAAGCTCAGATTCATCTTACCAGTAAAAATGTATACTTTTGTAATTATTTATTTTTAATTTTGTGATTTTAATTTCTGCTTTACAAAGCTTTTTCAGATTGTGTTCTAATGTTGTAAATGTCATGCAGCATGACCCAAGCCTGAAATTAAATCACACATAATTTACATGTCAAACCATTATCCTTCATGAGTGGGTCTTGAAATTAACACTTGCTCTCAGCAAATGGGTCTGCAGGTAAGACATAGCTACAAACTAAATACGAAATACTACTAACATGCCTACTATGATTTTTTTTTTAAGTTGGCTACTATGTATGCCTGTTCTAACCGTGTGCTATGTGTCTTAATGACATGCCTGAGTTTTTTTGTTTTTTTTTGACCTCATCACGCACTGACACGATTTCCGCGCATCTCCGCACTAACTGGTGAAAATGACAGACACACGTTTAGTTTAGCAGTAGCTAACCTAGAGTTAGAGGATTTATTCAGTGCAAATTATATAAATCTGAGTAGGTTAGGGACATGTCAGTGCTTTTTGAGACTGGTAAAGTGAACACAGACAGTATTTTGTCTGCTGTTTCACGTTTTGCTGGAATGGAGGAGTTTTTATATGATGAAGATGTAAAAATCCCCATTCATTGCACAAGTACTGACAGTGTGTACTTCACCTATGACATTGATCTGGTGGTTGTGCAGGTCAAGGAGTTGTGTGGGGCGGTTGGACGTGTGCATTATGTGTTCCTTCCTGAATTTCATGTGAATATGATGAATGGTCACTTTGAAATTCTCAGAAAACATGTTAAACTGAGCACATTAACACAAAAACACGTATGTGCTCTGCGTAACTGCAGTGGTTGGACGCTGGGCCATGTGGAAGGTGGATATTTCCTGAACATGTCAGTTGTGCCAAAAAAAATGGTACAATAGATGATGTGTTCATTGACAAATATAATTATACAAATTTTCCACATATTGTGCTTGCAAATTGGCCTATAATATCCAAGGAAAACATGTCTAGTAATTGTGCAGTTAATTCTCATACTGTATTTTCAGTTTTGGAATATTTATCCTCTCCCCAAATTTGTCACTAATAAAACACAATAAAAATTATTTAAAGAAAAGGCTTATATTTACCTTTTAATAGTTTGTTTACATCTACCTTGTAAATATATATTTTTTATTAAAAAGGTTACAATTACAACAACAATTCAAGTGTAATCTTTCTTTGTAAAAACTAAAGTATACATTTTATCATACATATTTCAAAGTTAAGGATTTGATTGATTATTTGATTATTTTTGACAAAACATAGTATATTTAACATATGAGCAAAAATTGGCAAACAAAAGCTTATTTGAGGTGGCAGATATTTTACAGTAAAAATGTATAATCTATCCAAAACTAATCAACGAAATGTTGTCTTTCATATGTCTGTAACATAGGTCTTTCGTTTTTATTATAAGAAATATAAATGTTAATTTGCAGTTTAATACGTTGCTTATACAAATACATTTATTTCAACATATTTCAGTCGATTTTTACTCAGTATAGCAATACAGTTTGCTAAAAGCGAAACATTCATTCACACACAGAAACGCCTGACTGTAACGTTGTTTTTATGAAATATTAGGGCATATAAATGTTAATTTGCAGTTTAATACGTACAAATAGCCTACATTTTATTTCAACATATTTCAGTAGATTTTTACTCATCTCAGTATAGCAATACATTTTGCTAAAACATCATCATTCATTCACACACAGAAAGGCGATTTAAATTTAAACTGTCTTTTTGCGAGCTGTGGTAAACAGCGCGCATCTCTGCGGCTGCCGTTCATTCATTCACAGAAACGCGATTAACTTGAGAAGGAAAAAAAAATTACTACAGTATTCCTCCGCTCAGTCGGATCCTCGCTCCTCGCAATACCCGCACTCTGAGGTAGATTTTCCATTATTATTATTCCTCACAGCGCTGCCAGATGGTGTAAACAAGTAGGCTACAATGATATGATTAAACTTGTGTTTTCTCGAGCTGATATGGGGGCGTTCACAGGTTTGCGTGGATTGCCTCAATAATTTGCGTTTGAACAGCACGCGCTCTCCGTGGGCGGAGTCACATTACATTTGAATTAGCTCTAATGAGCTCGACTGGAATCGTTCTTTTTTAATACAGATTTCACAAGATGAGAATATTTGTTTTTTTTATATAAATTACCTCATTTAAAAGAAGAGAATTCAAGCTTCATGCCTGTGTGTCTGTATGCCTGTTTGACTGAGTATTCGCTGAGTTATGGTTCATTTTCGGACGCGTTTCAGAATTGACTTCACTGACAGAGAGAAGGCAGAACTCACTTCGTGTTTATTTTTCTTTATTTGGCAAAAAGCACACTTTGTTTTTATTGTGAGTATACACAAAAATAATACACACTTAACAGGATCGATTGATGTATGAAACTGGTTTGTAACATCAAAATCAACAGAGTATTTGGACTCTCGTTTGAACTGATAAAAAAAAAACGAGCAAATCACGCCGGCGTGATTGCCAACCTCTGAGGGTTGTCTTTGACGGTGACCAAGGTTTTGTGTTTGTGCAGTTGCAAAAGAGCATTACTAAGGTCACTGAAGGGCTGAACATTGAGGTGATGTTGACAGTGAGCATGTTTGGCCAGAAAAGTGATGACATCATTGATGTCAGTGGATTTGTGGATACTGACTACATTGTGTCTGTGTCTTTACACACAACATGCAATGTTCATGCCAAAGACCCCAGGATCCACTTAATGTGGTCAAGATATGGTGTCCAGGAGGTGGTGGGAAACAGAGGGAGTCTGTTTTCAGCTCTTTCTATAAATGAGACAGCCAACTTCTCCTCCAATCTTGACCACAGAGATCTTGACATCTCCAGGGCACTTCGGGGGGTATTCAGGGAGGCGGAGCTTGGTTACACATTAACCTTTGTACAAATGTACGCTAATGCACCACATAACAGATGAGCAAAGGTTAGTGTGCACCCAGTTAGTGGGTGCTCGGATCGTGTCACCCAAGGCACCTAAGAAGTATGTGGTCTAGGGCAAACACGTATCTGACGTACATGTCAGATCTCTGTCTGAAGTTCGGCCCAACAGTAAAGGCTCGAATTGAGCAGGTTGCTCTTTTTGAGGAAGGCATTCACCATGCCATGGACAGTGAGTCCACTTTTGATGAGGAAGTGTTGGGCAATCTGATTAGGAACAAGCCTTTGCTTGTTCCTTTTAGTGATGTTGATGCTGGGGTCATGTGTGTTGTTCAGAACGTGACCAAGCACATGGTGGGTAAGCTCAGGTCCCTTTTTGAAAATCATACGGGAAAAGGAGGCTATGATCAGACATGGGCAGCATTTCAAAGTGAGCTTGGTCTGGAAGAGTTATTCTTTGG
The DNA here is from genome assembly GCF_949319135.1 of Squalius cephalus. NCBI lineage: Eukaryota > Metazoa > Chordata > Actinopteri > Cypriniformes > Leuciscidae > Squalius > Squalius cephalus. The sequence goes on from NC_137125.1 coordinate 22,970,359, forward strand.
CCAGATCTATCGATCTATTGATCCATCCATCCATCCATCCATCCATCTCAAGATCTCATTGTGATGCAAAAATCATGCATTGTATTATGTCACTCTCTCTCTAATACAGCTCTTACAGTGGGGTTCGAAATCACCAAATACGAAATTTATTGGCCATAACTTCATAATTTTGGACATGTAAATGCTTATTAATTTCTCTTGCTTATTTGACTGTTGTAAGCTGCTTACCGTGGTGGAATCGCGCTGGGCAATGGTTTCTGCGATCATCGCACACAGTGACACAGTCTTAATATTTTATTTCCTTGCTCAAAATTATAAAGGGATCAGCATAAATGTCTGAGTGAAGGAAACACGGGTATATGTAGCCATTACATTTAAACACATCACTTCCCAGAATGCATCCATCTCTTTGCCAAAGAACGTTATTTCACCGGGACAGGCTGAGGATGTCCATATTAAGCAATATAAACATTTCTGCAGTAGGCTATTTAATTTATCACAACTTCATAATCAGTATAGAGATGAAAGATCTATAAAAGTAGGCTATTCTTTTTTTCTCTGGACCAGACAATACAGAATTCTATGACAGGGTCCTGGAGTTGTTTACCCATAGCAACGGTTGCTATGCGTCGCTGGTTGAAATGGATGAGAGACACAACCAAGTAAAAAAAAAATTAATTATACAAAAAAATTATTATAATTCTAAAATATCCCACCTAAATTAAGGCATGTTTTAAGCCTCCAGCATATATGCAGTCCTGTAACTCCTGGAATTACATCATTTTAATGTAGTCCAAAATTGTGTATATATATATATATATATATATATATATATATATATATATATAGAGAGAGAGAGAGAGAGAGAGAGAGAGAGAGAGAGAGAGAGAGAGAGAGAGAGAGAGAGAGAGAGAGAGAGAGAGAGAGAGAGAGAGAGAGAGAGAGAGAAGTCGTGGTACCGATTCAGACAAGGGTTTCTGCCCCACAAAAATGTATGGTCAGCGCACCAATGATTGTAACAGTCTATGCGCCGCACGCTACTGCAAAATACACATTTGCAGCATAAAATCAATCGACTGAAACCATACTTTCCAGCACAGGCAAACCGCTGGATGGCTAACCCCCTTTCGTCAAAATCCAAAGATGAGGGATTTGCGTTCAAATCTATCGGGCGACCCTCTACGGTGTCAAGCGACGAAGAGGGGGTTACCCTCAACGTCGGCTTATTGACGTGTGGGGGAAATGACCAAACGGCAGTATGTGACAAATAGGGGTGAGACCGTGTTGGTTTTATGTACATTTGCTCACCTACCTAAAAAAGTACATGCAAGAGCGGCGTCTCTGTAAAGTTGATGTTAGTCGCGGACGTGGAGCTCTCGGTATTTTGAAAGCGCCACGCCAGAGGTGTGGACTCGAGTCATGTGACTTGGACTCGAGTCAGACTCGAGTCATGAATTTGATGACTTCAGACTCGACTCGACAAAATGTACAAAGACTTGCAACTCGACTTGGACTTTAACATCAATGACTCGTGACTTCACTTGGACTTGCGCCTTTTGACTCGAGAAGACTTGCTACTTCCCATGAAAACTGGGGGAAAAAATGTCCACACGGCCGCGCCGCTCTCAGTTTATCTGCATCTGTGAAAAAAATGTGCACCACCTGTATGCATGCAGAGAGCGCGCGCGCTGCCTGTACGACATCCAATCACTGTAGTCCCACGTTGTTTTGACTCGACAGCATCTAACGCCCGTTTCACACATACTACTCCATTTGCAGGGCGTTTGCGCCAGCGGTGCGTATTTTTTTCCGTGCCCATGTTAACAGGTTAGAGCTTTCACACTGCACGCGGTTGCAGTCCGTCGATCCGTTCCAGGTGCGGTGCGTATACAGCAGTGCAGAGATCGTTTCCGCACCGAGTCTATTTCTGCTGTGCTGCACGCGCTGAATTAAAGTGACAGCGCATGTTTCGTCACGTGGTCAAAATGAACACAGATTGACCTAAAAATGTAGTAATTTCACCATAAATGCGATTAATTAAATAAAATGTAGTAATCTCACCATAAATGTATTTAATTAAATACTATTTTCACTTTAAGACCAGGGTAAAGCAAGGAAAACTACAATTTACCTCAACAAGGCGACATAATGATCGATACTCGTCTCATTCGTGGAGGTGGAAAAGCATGCTCCTTGTGACATGCGAGATTCATTGTATTAATTTAAATATAAAAGAAAAGGCATGAGAGTCGGGTGTTTTTTATATAAGTAGCCTACATGGTTAAATATTTGACCACTTGCTTTAGGAACTTAATATAGCCTAAGTAGAAGTAATGCATTGAATAATAGGCCTACGTTGTTTAAATTGTGTTTAAACGTGCATACGTCTGTTAAAGAGTGTATATGTGTACAAAGAGAATCGCAATGCTGACAAAAACACTTTTTTTAAATAAAAGTTGCTGATAACTTTTGGATTTGAAATACAAATAGTGAGTATGTATTTGTGGTACAGCCGCGGATCACGCACTGCAAACGCAGCATATGTGAAAGCACTATTGCGCGTGCTGGTCTTGCACCGCATACGCACTGCAACACGCACCGCATACGCACTGCAACACGCACCGCATACGCACTGCAACACGCACCGCATACGCACTGCAACACGCACCGCATACGCACTGCAACACGCACCGCATACGCACTGCAACACGCATCGCATACGCACTGCACACGGAGTATGTGTGAAACGGTGTAAGCAGGCACATTGCAAGACAACCAATGAAGCGCAACAAGCAACAACGCGCCAGTTGGCAAAATGATACCGAAGGTAGTTTCGTTTGGCTATAGGCTAAAAATTACGAGGTAGTCGACAAAAAACGTGTTGCAATTTGAAGTTGCATGAAGTTGCACAAAGAAAGGTAAGTTTTGAACGAATGCTAAGCACCTTATCGGATGTAGCCTACCGTAAAACTTCAAATAATAGCCGAGTCCCCAATAGACGCCTCTCTCTCTCTCTCTCTCTCTCTCTCTCTCTCTCTCTCTCTCTCTCTCTCTCTCATACACACCAGTCATGGAGGCATTCCAATTATATTATCAGGTTGGTCCAGTTTTTCAGAAGTGATAATTTTGAGGAGTGAGGATTTTATTAAATTAATGACATGTTTAAAAAGGTTTAGGCTAAAACGACCCATGTCTATATGAAAGTCATGTTTTGCAATATGAGGTCAATACAATACAGGACTGAAGCTGCATGCTGTGCATTGTTCTAGTGCAATATGCTGTTGAAATACAAGCATTTTTTGTGAAAATTTAATTTTCATTTTTTTACTGTATTTGATTAATGTCATTGTATAAAAAGAGGTTTAAATAAATACAAATCTTACAGACATACATGATTTGTATAAATTTTATTTCTGTGGTAAGAAGACTTGAAATGACTCGAAACTAAAATGGTAGGACTTTGGACTCGACTTGAGACTTGTTGGCTTTGACTTTTGACTCGACTCGGGACTTGCCTCATCTTTGACTCGACTTGACTTGGGACTCGAGGGCAAAGACTTGAGACTTACTTGTGACTTGCATAACAATGACTTTGTCCCACCTCTGCGCCACGCTGATATTGATCATCGTTTTAGTTCTCCTTTTGTCCCAAAGTCTACTTGCTATGGTCCATAATGTTTGAACGAAACCACAACAGCGTACCGCTAGATGTAATGCAGTTGTCCACCTCTGTCGCCATGGTTACTGTAGCAGTACAGAAACCAGGGATAATGCAGATATAACGTCATTGATAGGAGACAAGTGAACCATTATTTAAAATTGGAATTTCTCTGATATTAAAAATCTTTGGGAACTTTTGGGATATCGTCGCTGTCGAGCGGAATCCTCGTATCTCCAAAAATATTATTTTTCAGGAAATTAAAAAAAATGCATATTTTTTTAGTCATTTAATATTGTATCGTTAAAGTTGGTATTGTACCTTATATTGCTATCATATACTGTTGTATACCAACATTAACACAACATTTCCCCAAAATCATGTTTAATCGGAGGTACAAGATTTATGACTTGAGCAGGGAGATACGCGGTCACGCTGTCATTGATTAGAATGGTACAGACAGACGTCGCTGCTGCCAGATTTTGATTTATTCATCAAAGTCTGCGGTCGCGTTGAGCCTTTTGACAAGAGGCTTTAAGAGCTATGAGTGATGCAATACCAAAATACTAGGCTGTCTAAAATAGGCGGAAATTAATCTGCACACAAACAGAGTCTGCGGTCGCCCTTTTGACAAGAGAAAAGGCTTCAATAGTTAACCAGAGCTAACGACTGTGGTTACATACATCTTCCTAAACTCCATTTTAAAGGTTTAAGAGCTGTAAGTGAAGCAGAACAAAAAACGATGAGCTGACTAACGTTAGGCTGTCTAATATGCGGAAATTAGCCTAATCTGCTCGCAAACTTACCTTTGTGGCTCACGGGCTTCCTTCTGTACCAAAGCATTACAGCTATCGATTTTTAACAAAACAAGCCTACTCAAATGTATCTAACCTAACTATTTTCACTCGTTATTGTCTAAAAAAACAGACAGAGTTATCCAAAGATAGGCTTACTTGGCGCCAGTATACAGTACAGCCCTTTTTTCTCCCATAAATAAAACCTGCTACTTGGGGTATTTTACATGCACAGTGCCAACTTCGAGTCAGTAAAATAATAATGAAAACAATAATTTAATGCTGGTATCCAAAAGATTTAATTCTATTCAAGTATTATATTAGATACATTTTAAAATTTCAATGCACACGTATAATAAGCCTAGTAATAATAAGCCTAGTAATAAGTAGACATTTAAAATACATCAATAACTGATATCATAGTTAAACACAGATAAAATCAGAGTTAAGGCTTGCTTTACATGTTGATCGATGAGGATTTCTTAATCGTTGCAACTTTCAATCCTGAGGAGACAAAATGAGACAAAACTCCTCCCGCCACAGAGTGAAGAAGAGGTGGAGTTACGAGGATTCTCAGACAGTTGAAGTGTCCAATGGAGTTAAGAGATTTGCTCTCAAGCTATTTTCAACACTTTAGATTGGTTAATAATTTGTAAATATAACAGAACCACATGGGGACTGACCAATAGCATCGATTTGTGATAAAATATGAAATTGACAAAATTTGGACATACGAGGTTTCCGCCCGACAGCGACGATATACAAAATAAGTACACAACTGCAGGAAATATATCACACTGTGCAAGTGATTTTTTTATATTTTATTACAAAAATCTTACATATTGTACGTTTAAAGCCAGTTGCAGTAGAGATAACTTCTGTTTCGGAAATTAGAATTGAATCATTGTGAACTACTTTTAAATATACCTTATGAATTTAATATTAATTTAAATATTAACTAACTGTTGATATTTTGCTTTATAATTTATTTCATTATAGACAGTCAGCAAGTGATAAAAAAAGGTTTTAGCAAAGGCCAGGTTGACAAAGTTCAGGAAAAAATTATACAGCAACCCAAAACTGCTCGAGGAGTACAGAAGGAAGAAGAGAGAGAGGTTTGGTTTACAGATGTTACAGCAGGTGTAATCAGCAATAAACACCCTACAGAGCCTTTTAACCACTACTATAACAGGGCTATATTAATATAAATAAATAAATCTGCAACAGTCTGTCATTTAATATTAATAAAAAAAAATAAAAAACTTCAATAGTTTTAATTGTTAATAATTTTTTTAATAATTATAATTGGTAGAATGGTAGTTCTGTAATTCATGTTCCTGAAAACTTTTGTTAGATCTACCTGAAAAACTGGATGAACTCTTCATTTCAGTTGTATCTTTATTCCATTGTATTTATTTGTGCTTCTGTTTGTAATTTTTTTTTTTTTTCTTGTTTAATTGTTTGTCAAATCAGTAAGACTGAAATTACGCTCCACCCCACAACTTTAGGCCCTGAATAGGACACACACACACACACACACACACACACACACACACACACACACACACACACAGTAAGCATTACTTCTATGCTATAGGATGATGTGTACATAAAAGTTACTTTTTTCCCGCCATGTTATGAGTTATGCTTATTTAATGTCATGCTTTCTTTCCTTCCAGGTATCAAAAACGAAAACAAACTGGCAAAATAAAGAAAACTGAAGAGCTGACTAAGAAGCAACATGAAAAAAAAAAAAAAAAAAAAAAAAACAGTGGTGGGAGAACTCAAAGTGTTATTATAAAAGAAAGAAAGAAACAGCTTTACTAGACATGGGGACTTGTGACTTGGACTCGAGTCGACTCAAGTCGCTATTTTTATGACTTGTGACTTGACAAAAAATAAAATACTTGAGGCTTGACTCAGACTTGGAAGTTAAAGACTCGGGACTTGACTTGACTTGAGACACAATGACTTGAATGACTTGAGTGTTAATCACATCATGTTTTCAGTTTGAATATAAAATATATCAATTATTTTAAAAAATAAAGTTGATTACCCAGCTGGAGCGCAGGTTGAGAATAGCGTTGTCATGACTGGATCACGACACTATCATCAGTCATGCCCTCTCGTACCTTAAGCACATCACGCCCACTTAGATCAGATATCACATCAACATGTCAGCCGGAGGGGTACCGAGGGTCATCGCTTTCGGCTTCAAGAATTATTCATAAGATGGCAAAAGACGAACAGCGCTTTGCAAGACATGCAACATTAACATCGCGGACAGCCAGATGACAACCTCCAATTTCGTCCGTCATTTGAAGAGCCATTCTGCCCAGTAAGTGCTTGTCAATTTGTTAATGTTATCTGGTTAGTTGGTAGTTAGCTAATGTAATAATAGCTAAAGTAGCCATTAAAGGTTGAGTGTGATTAAAGAGCCATTAAAGAGAGTGTGTGTGAGAGTGAGTGAGTGTGTGAGAGAGAGAGTGAGTGTGAGAGAGAGAGAATGAGTGTGTGAGAGAGAGAGCGAGAGAGAGAGAGAGAGAGAGTGTGTGTGTGTGTGTGTGTGTGTGTGTGTGTGTGTGTGTGTGTGTGTGTGAGAGAGAGAGAGAGTGAGTGTGTGAGAGAGAGAGAGGAGGAGAAATGTAACAAAGTTTAATGTTGCACGTAAACTGTGTTTGAGAGAGAGAGGGAGGTGTTCAGAGAGGAGTCAAGCTGTTATTTGTTTTATGGACTCAATGTTGAAAATTTAAAACATTTCAAACACTGTTGGCAGAGTTTTAAATTTAGAGTTTTAAAAGTGGCAAATTTTATGAAGTTACAATTTTGTTCGATTCCATCGAATTGTATTTTACTGAACATGAGTATTTACAATGCAAAAATTATTGTAATTTACTGACAGTTACTTATGTCTTGTCTTTTCACTTTATTAAGATTAGATTCTACAGGTAAAATTACAATAATAAGGTGACTTGAGTTGGACTTGACTTGACCTACTACAGGACATGACTTGACATAGCCTGTGACTTGACTTGCCCAAGAAAAAAATACTTGGGACTTACTTGAGACTTGAAGGTTAAGACTTGAGAGTTACTTGAGATTTGCACATGTGTGACTTGGTCCCATCTCTGCTAGACACAACACCATCTAGTGAGGAAGATGATTTACTTCAGCTTATTCAAGAAGCAAATGAAGTTCAAGAAAATCTTCAAGTAGCCGCCCCAAAAGAACAGCCATTCTTGTCTCAGCAGTAAAAAAGGAATTTAAAAAAATCTAATTTCCAAATTTTGTCAAATAAATTTTATTTAGAAGGTTGACTGAACTTTCAAATGTAGAAGTCAACATTACAGATACATAAATTTGTAGTTCATTTAGTTTTAAAATATTTAAAATATTAAAAAGCAAGAGCTTAAAATGTCAGGTTTTGTGGTCAGGCCCAACTAACAGGCTGCTGAGCATGCTCAGATTGTCACAGAAGATGCTCCTGAAGTTTTTTTTTTTTTTGTCAAAGTATTCAGAGTTATGATGACAAACAGTTGTTACTAAGAATTAACACGTTTTACCTCGTTAGTGTTTTTTAAATGATATTCCATTTTAAAGGTGAACTGAATTCTCAAGTTAAAGAAACTAAGGAAGTTCCACATCATTCAAATGTAATATTAATGCAAGATTGAATACTTATAATTTTAATAATAGTAATTAAATTCAACTAATTCTCATAATTCTCAACATACACTATTATCAAAAGTTCTAAAGCTCTCTTTTTTAGAAGTTTTTGAATTCTAAACCTTTTTTTTTACAGTGTAATTCCATCAGCTCAACTCCTAAAAAAAAATTTATATAAAAAATATAAATATAAAAATTGAAATTCAGTCACCAAGACAAATAAATACATCTACCCCAAAATAATCACCTAAAACAAAGAAAGAAAGAAAAAAGGATTTTTTTTATTTTTATTTATTATAAAAAAGGACACAGGACCACCTCTCAAACTTCTCAAGACACATTTACAATATCAAACATCAGTATGAAAGAATGAGGAAATTGAGAGAGTCCCTTACACAGAATGAAGCAGTAGGTTCATGTTGACTACAGTGAGAACTACTCCTGTAAATATACCAGAGAAATAAAAGAAACTCACTTTGGAGGAGGCAACCAGCATGAAACCCTCCATACTGGAGTTATTTATCTCAGTGGGGAGAAGGTGCAGTCCTTTGCATCGCTTTCAGCCTGTCTTCAGCACAAAGCCATAGCCACATGGGCCATATACAGCTCGCTGCATCCTGCGGTGGATATCCAACCCGGCCCACATCCAAGTGTGACGTCAGAAGCCACGCCCATCCAAGTGTGACGTCGGAAGCCTACAAATACGGCACGTGACTCGGTTTGTTTTCCGGTACGGATCGAGTAGCGATAGTTATCATAGTTATTGGTTTATAATAAAGATGAGGTTATTGGTGTAGAGGTGTGACGCTACAGATTATTGGTGCAGTTAAATTGTGACGCTTTGGCAGGCTTGTAATGGTCTAATTCACAATCACTCCCTCAACAGCTGTATTAGACAATACGTTTCCTCTGCATTGCTCACTGGTTTTGTAAGTTAATGACATGGTAGTACAAGTAAACAATGTACCTTAAAACGATATTTTTGTATTTCTCTTGTATTTCTGTTACACAAATGGTAATCAATAATCATGGTTTTGCTATAATAAACATATAAGGGAGCATCTATACTTAAACTAAAACGAGTTTTTGTCACTTTCTTAATTATATGTACTCCAAACTGCACTTATAGTTACCCCTTCTAAATAAAAAAATGTAAACTTTAGTTTATTTTTTTACATTTCTTTCTATGTGGTTATAGAAATATTGCATTTTTACAACCAAATTAAGAATTCACTTATTAGTTAATGCCTGTTATAGCAAATTACTTTGAAATCAAATAATAGAACAGCAGAATGGAATTTATGTAAAGTAAACCTTAAAGGGGAAATGAAGCAGTCAATCAAGTTTACATGATTTACAAGATGGATTTCCACTTTAATCAACAATTATATAAGAAACATGACAAATGTAAACATATAAAAGAAATAAAAGAAAAACCGTTATATCTTTTGCTGCCAGGGCGCTGCCATTGTGTGCAGTATTCTAACGTGTGACGTCACGGGGGTTGGTTGGCTTTAATAAACCTGGCTGAATGCATTAATATCATGACGTCAAACTGTCTACACCACGGAGTTTTGACCACTTTTGCACAATATTCTAATCTAATACATAAAAACCAGTTAATCTCTCGCTCGTTTAACATCAAAATATAACATCAGAATATCATCATAGTTCAAAATATCTTGGTCACAAATTAATATTTTAATTTAATATTTTGTGTTAATGCACAAAGTTTACACACATGGGTCTAAAATTACCCATCTATGCAAGTGTGATAACTTTTTGTTAAAATAACCAATGTCACAGTTGTTCAGAGCAACACATTCACTATACTACTTAAAATCAATAGTATATTCCTGCACAATCGGAGGCTGCAGCTTTTGGACCCCGGTTACAGGACCCTAGTTTTTTGTGACAGCGCCACCTGCCGAACTGGATGATATAGCAACGGTTGCAGTTTCAGGACCACAGTTATAGGACCCAGGTTGTTTAGTTTGTACATACATAGTTCGAAAGACATTTAATCTCAGGAGTATTTTTATAAATGTGTTTTTTAATTCAAAATGCATCAGAGGCATTTTGAAAAATGTAATTTACACGAAACAAATTAAAAATGTATATCAATCTTTAAACAACTGAAAAAGTGGAGTCTTAGTTTCTTGAATTATACTGTATATTGATTAACCTCCTTAAAGGGGCATTCCACCCATTTGAACATTGTTTTTTATTTAAAGTGGGTCATATATGTAGTCGAAATGTAAAATAAATTTTGAATTTGGTGCCTTCGTGACCGAGGAAAGACAAAAAATAACTTCAGGACGCATTTGTATGAAAGACAACAACTCCCACAATGCACCACACTGCACAGCTCCGCAAGCCACTCCCACTAATCCAGAAAGCGCATATCTGCCTATAAGAGAAATCACTCTTCCGTCTACAAGGCTAGCTACCACCAGAGCTTGAAATTCATTTCATACAAAATGTCTAGTTAGTTGGCGAACTCATTAGTGCATTACTCCTCGTTTGTATTTCTTTCGAAAAGGTGAATTATTGCATGGTACCTGGATGTTCAGTCAGAACATATGCGGTGCGAAACTAGGATAGTTCTCAACACAAACGTCCGTGTCCTCGTCTGATTCAGAGATTTCGTCCAGGAGAAATTGTCATCGTTGAAATTCTTTGCCGCAGACGGACTCTACCTCTGTGTTCGTAGCGGTTCGTAGTTGCATAGTGAGATCACCGGCGCCACCAGTCCGCCCTAACTCGAGCCAGTCCGGGCTCCTCGTCCGCGGCAGGCAGGTCTTCTGCCTCGGCTGCTCTTCGCTATAATGCGGCTTGTAAAGGTAGCCACAAACACCTGATTCAAGCATCAGACTTCTGAAATCCTCTTCTTCTATATCATATTGAGCACTCTCCTCCGCTATTGTCATTACTTTACATCTGTCTCCACAGCGCCTGTTAGCTTAGCTTCAAACAAGATGGAGGATATTGCTTTCAGTTTCAGAGAGTAAAGTCCCACCCACTGATCTGTAATAGGTCTGTAGCGTGAGCGGGTCCCGCCCCCTGGGAAAGATGAGGAACGAGTGTTGTAGTCTCAACAGAAATCCCCCCCTCTTACACTTCCTCCTACAATGACGCAAAATGACGATTTTTGCGTCATTGTAGGAGGAAGTGTAAGAGGTAAATAACGGATTTCTCCCGTCTCAGGGGAAAATGAGAGAGTGTTGCACGACCATTCAATAGTATGACTGGGTTTCTAACAATGCAAAGCTTAATGCAAATGGGTGGAGTGTCCCTTTAAGTTTAACTAATTTGCTCATTATCAGGTAGAATAACGATGGAATCAGCATATGCAGTCACTAAATGATATGGCCAGATATCAGAAGGCAAAACTCGAGAATGATTCAAGAATGAATTTATTTATATATACATGTATTTATTTATATTATATGAAAGAACAAAATTATTTGTGCAAGAACAAAATATTGTGCTAGAACAAAAGCTCCAAAAAGATCCCCTTTTCCACCAGTTGCTGCAAGAATGGCTTCAAGTCAGAGAGAGAGAGAGAGAGAGAGAGAGAGAGAGAAATAATAGAAATTTGTTAAACATGTTCAACTGAAATATATATTTCTGATTTAACACTTATGAAATGTTGGAGTTGTAAAGAGAGAAAGTCATATAGAACATTCATGTTACTGACGTCTAATTCCAAACTCCAAATGTGTAAATGTAAGAGCAATACCCACCAATTGAATGGTCTCCCTTCTTTCCTCAATTGTTTATCAATTTGTCTGTTAAAATCTTCCAATTCACTGAAATAGTTATCAGAGAACAGTCACTGTTGTGTTAACAGAAATATCAGTAACAAAAGGGTGCACTGGGCATTGTGTAAGGGTTAATGCCCGACGAGGTGTCCATTGTCAGGTATTAATGGACGACGGCGAGCCATTAATTGATACTTTGCAGTCACGTGATATCTGGCGGGCAACAAACGGGGTTAGTGCATCCAATCGCACAACAACTATCTGGCAATGGACACCTCGAAGGGCATTAACCTGCTTATACCATGGTCACTCGCCAAATAACACATTTTTAAAACAGTTTATATTTTAATTAGTTTTACAATCTAAATCTAAAGTTTTTACAAACAATAACTTGGTTTCGTAGATATTTATAGTCCGCTCAGCTCGTAGAACCCTTCAGTTTTGTTTTGATACAATAAATTGTAAATGGATATTTTGACTGCCTGTTGCTATGGTTACTCACAGCTGATGTAGCCAGCGCATTTATTTATTAATTTCGAACGGTAAACAGGCAGTTTCACCAGAACTCCTTTACTAGGTGTCCTCTATCACTTTTTAACGGACACCCTGCAGCCAATCAGAATCGAGTATTCACCCAGACCATGGTAGGCAAAATATAGCCTAATATAAGCAAAAATAATTAATAATCTACTCTGACCTGCAATGATAATCCGGACCAGAAAGGAAGACCTGCTCAGCCTCCTGTAAGGAGATCCCGGAGGACAGCCAGGGCATTTATGATGGCCTATGAAAAACGTTAATATAAATATACAATAATATCACTACTGAACAGCAAGCCATTATATAGTAGTGCTAGCATGCAGTTTATACAGTACATTTTGTAAGCACAGGAGCAGGACACACAAACACATTACATGGTTCGGCATACCTCTGGAAAAAGAACACCACAGATGAACTCCACTTCAATTGTGTTGGTATCCTATCCAGCAATCCTCTCAGATATGAGAACAAGATGTCCTGTTGTTCCTCACTGTCGAGGTAGACAGGCACCCGGGAAGAAGTTACCTTATGTAACCACTTAGATGGCTTCCCGTTGAGTACACCCTAGGGTCAAACCATGGTACAAAAACAATTATTTAAGGAATTGATACATTTAAAATAAAGATACATTGGCCCTTGGAGAATCTTTACTATGAGTTAGTCTTTAAAGATGAATAAATGTGAACATTGTTAAAGTACCACCAAATGTTCCTCAGATCCCTGTAACTTCACAATAAAGTCCACTAGTTTCTTTTCTTCAGCTGTGCGGACATTGACAGCTTCAAAGTGGGCTGGGACTTTCTCAGAGATAGCTTTCTGTCTTGGCACTCTGTAGACAGGCTGAAGAGTTCCTTGGACCAAGCTTCTGGCCTCATCAGTCCAGAAGGCAAACCGCTGACCATGCCTTTCAAACATTAAGAAGATTAATCTAAAGCACTGCATAGGCAAAAGCATACACAAATGTCTGATTGAGTGGAAGGTAGTTCCAGTCTGTTTGTTCACCAAAATTAATGCAATACCTATAAACAATTGTGACCATGGTACCATATAGTTGCAGCTGCATACAGAGTGAGGAAACTATTGTAAACATTACCTATTTACCTAACTTACGTGAAGCTAAATGGATGATAGTCATTATTCATATCTAGTGAACATGGCGATTTTAATAAATAAGCCAAGGCACAAAATTAACAATAGACTGTAAATGAAAACATAACAAATGTAATAAAAAACAGCACAAGGTATTAAAACCAGCAAAAGTTACAGAAATGACTATACACATATTGTTTAGTGGTGTCATACCCTTCTATTTTGAAGCGCTCCATCAGAAGGAGACACCACCACTTTCGAATGGAAGGCATGTCCATCTGAAAGATGTGTGACAGTGATGAGGAGAATCTTTAGTTCATAATGTATCCATTTTCTTCATGATGAAGAGTGTGCACTCAGACAACATGTAAAGTCAGAAATTTCCTTTTACATTTTTACTAACTAACCTCCTCGAAGTCAAACCCCACACCTGTCACAATGCAAAGGGTATACTGAAATATAAAAGACAGAAAACATTTTATTCACAATGTTGACAGAAACTTGTACGGATTTGCCAAATAAACTGACCTTACCATAAGCATGAAAATCCCACAGTCATTTCCACAGATCTGGTGTGGCAATCCCTAAAAGCAACAAAAAAGGTAACATACATGTCAAATAGATGAAAGCATTATCCATCTCGGTTACATTATGACATCTATGATATGCAGAATATGGGATATAATAATATTTGTTTTGGAGTAGCTAAATATGCATTTATTAATCACTGCAATATCACGTCCAGTCTTTTCAGTCCAGCTCCCAGGATAAATTTTTTGTGCAAGATTTCTACAGAAAAAAAATAGAAGGATAAGAACGTAGCCGAAATATATCAGTACAGGCTATAAGAACGTAGCCGAAATATATCAGTACAGGCTATAAGAACGTAGCCGCAATATATCAGTACAGGCTATAAGAACGTAGCCGAAATATATCAGTCCGGGCTATAAGAACGTAGCCGAAATATATCAGTACAGGCTATAAGAACGTAGCCGCAATATATCAGTACAGGCTATAAGAACGTAGCCGCAATATATCAGTAAAGGCTATAAGAACGTAGCCGAAATATATCAGTACAGGCTACAAGAACATAGCCAAAGTATAAATTGCTATATGAACATGTCAAACAGTATGCCTCATTTGTGAACCTAAAAATGGCTCTGTAATCAGCATCACCAAATCCAGACTCATGCAATGTGAAATGTGAGTCTAAAAAGAACATCTCTCTCACGAGTGGCTTCATGACCTATAATGTGTTATTTGGTAAAAGATACACAACATTGTACAAGTCGTTAGAAAAAAATATGGAATTCACATTTTGAATTTACATGATTTAACAATAACCACTACATGTACAATCTAGTATCTTGGAACAGTACCAATCCCTTACACAGAGAACGAAGTGATCTGGCCCAATTGAGTCTGTCCATGAGTCTGTCCATGCCGGAAACACCAACAAGTCTTTCATGTCAACATCCTCCTAACATTAATCAAATGTCTTGTCATTATGCAGATCAAATTTTTTGGAACCACATACATACATATTGGACTTTTTGCATACTTACTGGAAAGTTGACAACCACGTTATTTGGTGTATGCTTCCATATAGGAACTACGTACATGTTCTCTATATATATGTCTTTTCCCTAAAGTAAAAACATTAAGTAAATATATTATAAAGTAAAAAGGTTATAACTACTTTGAGAGTAGACAATAATATGAAAGAATATAGAAACTGATTATGTTTAATTTAGGCTTTGGTCTTGTGTATATATAATACATATATAGAAGTTACATACGTGTTGCTGAGCTGCTTCATGGATCAATTTAAAGCAGGCATTCCCAATCTACAAACAAACAACCAAATCAAATATAAAAGACTATCATTAAAGGTATAGTGGAGGATTTTCTTTTTCCGGGTGGATCATCAAGACTATTGGTCCTCCTAATTGGACTGGGTGCCACGAGGGACGCTGGACTGGACTCAAAAGAGGAGGATTGAGAATTCACAGCCATGGCTGCAGCTAAAACACACATAAACAAACATCCTCACTCTAATAAAAAAATACATAAATAAATATATAATATTCACAATCAAAGATGATTGATCTTCCGATCCACAACAACTGCACCTTCATACCTGGAATTTGACTGCATGCTGCAGTATCAACAGAGGAGGATTGAGAATTCACAGCCATGGCTGCATCTAAAACACACATAAACAAACATCCTCGCCTTAATAAAAACACACACATATATAAATATATAATATTCACAATCATATCATTACCACTAAGACTTAAGAATGAGGGTGGAATACATACCCAACACTGTCTGACCATTGGAATTTAACACTATGTCCACTCCCATGCCCAGTCTCGTCTTCATGTTCTCTATGGTTCTGGAGTTTTTGTGGATGTTGTTATGATACAAGATGTTTCGCATCAGAAAGATGTGTGAGGAGGGAGTCATCATATTAAGAAAATGGTTATTTTTTCTCATTCCAGAGAAGAGCTGTTCGGCACACTGGCTATTGAGCCAACCACACAACTCCGGGACCAGTTCCACCTTGCGCAAGGTATCCCTGGCGTCCTTAGCCTCATGGAAACGATCATATAGGGCATAATGATCAGATGATCCTGTTAGAGGGTGGCCATTTACATCTGGCACTGACTTTTCAGTGAGTAGCCACGGTAAGTTCACTTTTATCTGCCCAGAATTTGCAAGCTGAATGTTTTCCTCTGTAGGCTCTAGCAGCCTGCCCCCATGAGGATGGAAGGTTTCGGGTTTTCTAATGTTAGTGTGTGTTGCCAACCCTCTGGCAAAATCATACAATGAAATATTTGGAAAATGTTTCATTGAAAACAAAAGGTCTGTGAAGTCCCGTGGGCTCTCAGCTCTGATGTTAAATTTTACCCCATAGACCACAGCACAAGGACAGGTGACCACAGCCCATCCACCTGTTGAAGGAAAACACAAATCACAGGCCCATTTGAAAGAACCGTAAACAAAGAACTGCTTGTAAAGTTTGAAAAGTTTTTTCTCTGTAATACAACATAACATACCAGATGCTCCCCAGATCTGTGAAAACACCTTGTCGTAACTGGCTCTGTTTTTCATTTCTTGCTGCAGTCGTCCAACCAAGTCCATTCGCGAGCCCTTGGGGTCGATGCCACACTCCCTACATAAGGAACGCACTGCCTCTATCTATACTGAACATTAGCATATTTGAATAATTAACACATAGTATGATTCAGTAATACACATATATTAACTGACATAGGTCACAGTAAATGATTTAATGAGTCAAATACCTTGAGTTTTAGAAGCTCATCTGTTAGCCGGGCCTCTGTGAGGGTAAACTTAGATTCCTCCTTCACACTATAAGGAGAATGCACCTTCTGATATTCTGTATTGAGAAGATGATTCCCGCTTCTTGTGTGAGGACCAATCCATGGAGCCCAGTTATGGTAGCTCAGACGAACCACAAAGGGGTTTGCCTTATTGTCTTTGAATAAGAAATTGTTAATAGAATATTTAAGCATAATTCCATAGTAAAGAAAGCAAACACTAATATGTGATACCAGCTGTATCAGGGAATCATACTCACTTGGAACTAAGCCACGACTGATCATTTCCAGAGAAACACGCTCCCAGAAATCTTCAGCATTCACCTTTCCATCAAAATCCTCTGGTGGTTCCTCAATGCTGCTCACTAAAAAACAAGACTTTACTAAACACAAGTCTTACCCAAGTTGGACATGCAATGTACATAACATAACAAACGAGTAAAAAAATAAAATAAATGTGTGGACTTAACGGGCATACTAAAAACACCCTTCTTATGAAGGTCCATTACGACGGACACTGGATGGTAACCACACGTTACGCATGCAAAAGTGTAGGTGTGGTCGGACAGTGCCTCAAAACTCAAATAGGCATGCAGGATCCTTGTTTTTGAAGGAAAGCCTTTACCCGAGGTCCTCTCCAAGACCTCAATTGCACTTCCTACAGCCTGGTGAGTCTGCCAAATAGAGGTCACATTATGGATGTCACGGGGTGACAAACGCTTCCGATGTGACATTAGGACGGTTCCGGTTTCCTATGTGAGTAATGGAGGCTTGATGAGGAAAACTCGTGGCAGGTGTGAGAGGAGAGGATATGGGATGGTGATTGGGACATGGAGGAGGAAGGTGGCTCATAAAAGGACACTTTGGAGGTGAGGCAGGAGGAGAGAGGAGATGTGAGGCACGCAGCACGTGAGCGGCTGCGGCCGCGGATGCGGAGGGAGGCCGCGGGAGAGAGAGCGAAAGAGAAAGAGAGAGAGACAGAGAAGACTTCGGCTGGATTGCGGGTGTAAGCCTTGGTTGCACCGTGAGTCTGTTGAATTGCAGTTTTATTGTGGAAATGAGCACGAGTGAAACCTTACAGTGTGTGGTGGATATGCGAGTGTGGGAATTGTTTCTGCTGTTCACTCGCAGTCACAGCTGTCCATTAACCTCTTCTCTGCCTGAGCCCTGTGAGTGTACAGCTGCGCTGGTGAAATACTATTAACCTCTTCTCTGCCTGAGCCCTGTGAGTGTACAGCTGCGCTGGTGAAATACTATTAACCTCTTCTCTGCCTGAGCCCTGTGAGTGTACAGCTGCGCTGGTGAAATACTATTAACCTCTTCTCTGCCTGAGCCCTGTGAGTGTACAGCTGCGCTGGTGAAATACTATTAACCTCTTCTCTGCCTGAGCCCTGTGAGTGTACAGCTGCGCTGGTGAAATACTATTAACCTCCTCTCTGCCTGAGCCCTGTGAGTGTACAGCTGCGCTGGTGAAATACTATTAACCTCCTCTCTGCCTGAGCCCTGTGAGTGTACAGCTGCGCTGGTGAAATACTATTAACCTCCTCTCTGCCTGAGCCCTGTGAGTGTACAGCTGCGCTGGTGAAATACTATTAACCTCCTCTCTGCCTGAGCCCTGTGAGTGTACAGCTGCGCTGGTGAAATACTATTAACCTCTTCTCTGCCTGAGCCCTGTGAGTGTACAGCTGCGCTGGTGAAATACTATTAACCTCTTCTCTGCCTGAGCCCTGTGAGTGTACAGCTGCGCTGGTGAAATACTATTAACCTCTTCTCTGCCTGAGCCCTGCGAGTGTACAGCTACGCTGGTGAGATACGTAACCCCCTTCTCTGTCTGAAAGTGCTGAGATACGCGAAGAAGAGAACGCTGAAGAAGAGAACGCGGAAGCTGTGAACTGTTCATTCCTCTCTCTGTCTGAAACTGCTGAGTTACGTTCATTTATGTCCATAGCTCTCTCTGTCCGAGCTCCGAAGAAGAGAATGCTGAAGAAGAGAATGTGGAAGCTGCGAACTATGTTCATCCCTCGAGTCCAGTGGAGAACCTGCTCCCCGAAAAAGTGGATGCTGAAGAGACTTTTTAAGATTGTTTTTATTTATTTAATAAAGAATATTTATTTTGAATTCTGTGTCTGTCTCCTTTGTGTCCTTGGTCAGCTCCTCAGGGGCGGCGCGCAAGCGAAGGGGTGGGCAGCCCGCTGGCGCTCCACCCCGACCTGTGACATAGACTTTACAATAAAGATTCATGACAAATTCTTTGTTGTTGTTGTTTTATACAACAAATTCAATACAACATGGTTCTTTACCTGGAGACTGTTGCGCAGAAAATGGCACAAGTGTATCGACAGAAGTATGTGGTCGTCAAAATTATAGATACCATCACACCACTCCTGATATCGATATACCATGCCACATCTGTAGCACTGTTTCCTGTACATTGATATTCCTACCAAAAGCAAGTGCCAGTAAAGAGGTTACCAATTTTTTTGTTACATCTTTACCGTACAACCCTAATACAATAAACACTAAAATGAGTGCATGGAGATGTTAATAAGCCTACAAGTGGAGAGAAAGACCCTGACAATCATGGTCATCAACACTTAACAGTACATGTAAACAGGAATTAAATGTTGAATTAATGATAAATTTAAAGAAAACATAACAAACCTTAATGACATTGGTCATCGTCAGGATTTTGGCTTTTGATGTGATGATCAATGGTTCACTTAGTGGAATTACCTCAGAACATTCTGTGCAAAAAGGCTTCAGATGGTGTGAAGCTCAGAGGAAAATTACAAGAGTTTAACACATCTGAGGGGATGACTGCAGGTAGTTTCTTTTTATCAAAGATGTACCTAACCATCCGAGACAGATTCTGGCCTTCGGGTGGGTACTGGGCTCCTTCCTCTGCCTCAAAACCTTCCACATTGGTGGGAAAATGTTGTGCAATACTATCCTCCTCCACACTTCTGGTTTTCCGAAAGAGTGCCCTGTCCACTTCAAATAGGTGCCACTTTGCAACATTTTTGTGAAGGCATGACTGCCTTGGTTTAGCACAAGGACAATGCCAAGAAGTAGGAGGAAAGCCTGCTGTAGTAGGAAATGGTGGGCTCGAACACAGAAATGTATTTTTTATGGTTGGGCCCACAAACGGTCACTAGGCAGGAGAGAGGGACTCCTGCGTCAATTGCCTCTCTCTGGCGTGCCAAACATCTCTCCTTCTTGTCCTTTCCAAACCACCTATCATCAACCATGGTCTGTAAACCTTGCTCTGTCAGTAAGGAAATCTTCATTCCGGCTGGTGGGCAGTATGCAAGTGATCGAAGGTGATGGCACTCATAGGAACGGATGTTTGATCTTTCTGCAAATTCGGTATTAATTCTGCAGATGTCAAGTTCACATGTTGTTCTTTGTTCTGAGCCCCACGTCTTTCTGATGATGTGGATTGGAGTGTTGGGTGCTGAAAATGCTTTGGCTACTGCATAGACACCATTTCTATAATCCACACACTGTGATTTAAGGTGGTTCAGAGCGCTAATGTCCGTTTTTATTGGTGTATGTCGTCTCAGAATGTGTAGCCTTACATTTCGTCTGTTAAGCAACAGTCCACAATGAGGACACATGACTGTGTTTGTCTTCTTTTGAATTTTTTTGTGGGGGTGGTGCAATCAGATCAGAGGTAAGGGAGTTAGAAACTAAAGACATCACTCTGTTTCTTTGTATTTGTGGGGGTGGGAATGGTACAAAGGAGCCAGGATCAGAGGAAAGGGGGGTAGAGACTGGAGCCTTGGTAACTTAAGTAGCTGGGGGACAGGGTGTCGGGCATGCAGCTACAGAGAGAGCTGGAGATAGGGTAGGTGCTGCAAGTACTTCTGTCTTAGAGCATTTGAAGACATGGCTTATGTACTGTTCCTTCCGTATTACTGTCTGGCTGCAGTACAGACAGTGAAAATGGGCTGTGGTCCTGCACAATTTGTTGCATTTTGAGATGAAGTAACCTGCAAAATTATAGCAACTAAGTTATCAACAGTGCAGAGTGTACACAGTAAGTTTAACAAAACACAGAAATAGATAAATAAACGTAACAACATTGTCATCACTTCAGTGTAGGGCTATGTGATTTTTACGTTGACAAGTTAACATTTAAAGAAATCGAAATTCTGAAAAGGAAAAATCAAGATTTAATTTTTTTGCCATAATAGCCCTGCCCTACTTCAGTGTAGTTTCTACTTCAAGAAACTACAGCTCATCTTGTTTGTCTTCGTTTTGAGATGCAAGTACATATTTAGATTATACAAACATATTTGTGATTTAAAACCACAAAAATGTATCAATATCTAGAGAAATGCTCCCAGCATACCTCCATGCTCCACTGCATGACTTATGTGGTTCTCAAGATGAATAGAATATGAGAATTTCTCTTTAGTCATAAAACTGCAGCAGGGACATTCGAACCCCCCATCCAGGCAATATTGATCTGCATCAGGTTTGAACTGAAAATGTGTAGGATGCTGTAAAACATGACAATGACAATAATTATGTGATCTTTCCATTAAGATAGAAGGATACAGTACATACTGTAGATAATTTGCCACATACACAGAGTTATCAAGATGTAGTGAAATGATTCGGTTGCTCAACCAAGTTACTTTGCAAGGGTTGTAAGTGATAAGTGATCAGACCAAAACGTTTTAACCTAGCTATCGTTAAGTTGTTAATTCCATTTCAGACAAACCTTTGACCCGACAGTTAACAGTACGCAACTTGATTAGGATACAAACCAAAGTTTATTTTTACTTACCGACATGGCAAACAATCACTTGCTTTCAAAATTGTAGTACTCCTGAAAAGAAGTATAATATAGTTAGGAAAGACTGCTGATGTGATGGCTGGCTTGCCATCACATCATATTCTTTACGAGCAGAATAAGATTTACAGGATGTATTGTCACACATAAGCACTGAAATAATATATTTTTCATATTTACCCTTAATCCAAATAACAACATGAAATTGGTGATGTAATAATGCAGTTAGTATAGTATAATAGTATGTTAATATTATACAAAACAAAATTCTCAGTTGAGAATCTAACGTAGTTCACGTTACTGATACGAAATTCACTCAGCCAAATAACTCAGACATCACAGGGGAGTTAAATGACCAAATATGTAAGTTGAAGATAATTCATAGCTCTAAAACAACATCATCAAATCTTGTTGTTTCGAATTTCATCGATATTTTGACAATTTATTACATATCGCGGATTTGCGGGCTTTCGTGCTAATTGCGGAGCAGGCATGCTAGTCAAGTGATCAGCCGCACTGCACTGACCTCATTACAAACTATTATTAAAGTGATAAGAGCTGCTTTCAACAGGTAACATCTCATTCTCTTACAACTCATTCGTATTATGTTGAACAGTGTTTATACTAAAACCGCAAGTGTGTTTTGTGCATTTTGTTTCGCAGTTATCTTCGTCTTATAGTCTTCTCTTCTCGATGCTTCTTCCATTAATGAGAATGTGTCCAATTTGGGCATGGGCGTGCCCGGCGTGGTGGCTTCTGACGTCACACTTGGATGTGGCAGCGTTGGATGTCCACCGCAGGATGCAGCGAGAGGCTACTCACATGGGCTCACCTTGGCCCAGTACTGAGGAGCATATGAGAGGAGCATCCAACTGCAAGGAACATCCACTTCATTTCAGATTGCCCATGGGACAATGAGAATTCATCAGGTGAGTAAACATATTGAACAACATTTTCAAACTAAATGCAAACAGGCTAAAGTAACTGTACCTAAAAAGAGAAACATTTTCTTTATATTGGGTTGCTGGATGAAATATTCTTAAAACCCTCTGGGGTTCTTCTGTCATTTCAGACCCGAAGTTTTTAAATAAATAAAAATGTTAAAAATCGTAGCTTCATCGAAACTTGGTGACTTTATTGGTACTTGGTATATGAACACCCAGAAAAATTGGGGACAGGATTTGAAAAGTCTAAGTGGTCGTAAAAAAAATAGTCACACTCGGGGTCTTCGGGTCAAAAATGACCCGCCATAGGAAATGAATGGGAAATTGGCAAAAATATGAAAATACAGAGTTTTTTTTGTGCGTACAATCTACAAATCAGCCACGATGCAGAAAAAAAAGCACACAACAGTGAAGGGGTGAATCTCTAAAACATCAAGAGTGCAAAACAGACAAAAAAAACTCACACACACACACACACTTATACACAAAAACACGCACACACAAATGAACGCGTGTCATTGCAAAAGCTAATTTTGGGAAATGTGTGAAATAAAAGCAATTATTCATCAATGTAAGAAATAAAGTGCACAGCAATGAAAGCATGAGACTGTAAGCCATCAAGGTTGCAAAATAGACACACACACACACACACACACACACACACACACACACACACACACACACACACACACACACACACACACACACAGGGAAATATGAGACTGGTGAAACTGTAACAGAGAAATGTGAGAATATGTGAAATAAAATCAATGAATCAAATAAAGGGGAGACATTGGATCCAAAATGCAAAAGTCACACTCTATGTCTCTCTCTTGAACACACACACACACACACACACACACACACACACACACACACACAGAGAGAGTAAGATCAAAGGATGGAATTCTTCCCTAGTAACCTCCAGGCCTATTGCAGCACTTGTTTATGAAAACAAAAATTTGGGGTATAAATATTGCCACTTTGAGACCAGCCCACAGTTCATTCTCCACAATGGCAAAGAGAATTACTGCTCAGGAGACCCTGGATTATTTACTACATAGCAGTGATGAAGAAGAGGGAACAGAGCCAGATGACCCAGTCTCTGAAGAGGAAGATTTTACAGAGGCTGACCCAAACTTCACAGAGGCTGACACAGAGGATGGGGATTCAGAGGAGAGAGAAGGCCCTGAAATTATCTATTCAAAAATGGGGAAATACTGTGGACTTCAATTCCTCCTCCACAGACACAAGGGAGAGCATGGGCAGAGGAGGTCAGAAGAAATGCCCCTGGACCAACAAGGTATGCCTGTGTAAGAGCTGAAGATATCAGATCTACTTTTGAGCTTTTTTTCCAAGCTCCATGCAACAAAAGCTTCTTGAGATGACAAATTTAGAGGGGCAACGAGTGTTTGGTGAAGAGTGGTCTAATATTGAATGTAATGAAATCCAAGCATTTATTGGCCTTCTAATTCTTGCTGGGGTTTTAAAATCTCACTACGAATCGGCATCCAGTTTATGGGACAGTGAGATGGGGAGGGCCATTTTCCGTACAACCATGCCACTGAAAAAATTCAAACAGCTGACTAGGATTTTGCGTTTCGATGATAAGAGGTCAAGAGCTGCAAGGAGGGAACAGGACAAACTGGCACCAATCAGAGAGTTGTGGGAAGACTGGGTCGAAAGACTACCTCTCATGTACCGACCAGATACCAACATTACAGTTGATGAGAGCTTGGTGGGATTCAGGGGCCGGTGCCCTTTCAAACAGTATATGCCAAAAAAACCTGCCAAATATGGCATTACAGTATTTCACAATTGCTAAAACACTAAACCCCATTCTCTGAACCCAATGCTCAGTGGCCTAAACCCATTTGTCGAATCAGTCACTCTGTAGGCAAAACCTTAAACAAGTTCAGGTAGTTAAGACACTGTTTGCAAATCTCATCCACTCTTTTTGCAAAACACTAAACACATTCTCACTCACTAAAACACATTTTGCACTGTGTTGCAAAATGGTAAATACATGTGGCAAAAGTTAAACACAACTATAACACCGCTGTCATCGTTTACACACAACAACTCAAAATTGTTCACACTTGTTTCTAATGATGTGATCAAATCAGTTGTCTAGAATATAAGCCAGTTCAGAGTACACAGGGGGCCCAGGTACGTTGAATGTTGATTCCAACAATGGATGGAAACAATGTGAGAGGCAGAGGAGGAAGAGTTTGTGTAAGAGGTGGTGGATGAGGAGGAAGAGTACAAGGACAACGAAGAGCAAGACCAAGATTAGCAATTTCAGATCAAATTTGGGCAACTGTGGAATGACAATGAGGGAAGCAGGACAAAGAGTACAACCCAATTTGAGCAGATTCTCTGTGGCCACCATAATCAGGACATTCAGAGAAGAGAACAGGTAAATGTATTGTTTTTCTAATTTGTGCGACTGAAAGTTTACTGTATACATTTGATACAGTACATCAGTTTGTCAGGGGACTGGGGAAAAAAGAATACATTTTACATATGAATGTGATGTCCATTACTATTGTTACTGTATGTATACATTTGTAAGAGCATTTTCCATTTTGTAGAATTGCAAGACTACCAAATGAGGGTGGAAGGACTACTTTGTTCTCCTAACAGCATGAGTCTCTCATTGACTTTGATTTTGCAATTGCACAATATTTTGTGTAATACGCTTTTCATTTAGAGTTGTCTTTGTTCTTTGGGCTTACTTTATTTTTATACTGAAAATACAGACATTCAATACTGTATTACAGTTTTTACCAACTGCTTACACACAAAATCTTTTGAGATTTTGAAACCTCTCACTCAAAGTGCAAAACTACATGCTAAATCTTCAAAACCATAAGCTATTTCTCAGCCTTTGACTCAGTTTTCAATTGCATAAAACACTTTTTGCAAAACACTACACACAATTCTCTACCTAAAACACAAAAATCTATCAGGAAGTGACTTGCTTTCCTTTTCGAAACACAACCAATCAAAGTGCTACACTTATTCACCAGGTCACACAGACACACTCCTCACATGTGCAAACACTAATTGCTTAACTGATCACTAACCAATCACTGCTTTACTGTAGTATAGGCCTAAATAGGTCAAAGGTCAGATGATCTAGGTATGGTGAAGGTTATGTGATGATGTGGGGCTATTTTAATTCCAAAGGCCAAGGGAACTTTATCAGGATGCATAGTATCCTGGATCCATGAAGTAACTGGCCTTTAAAAATAAAAATCTGCCTGCCTCTATGGGAATTTAACATAGGGGTGTCCAGACTTATGCATAATGTATTTTAAGGAAGAACATTTATTTATTTACGATACATTATTCATTCACAAAGAAAATTGGTGTCCTTAAAGGTTGGATTTTTCCTAATTTTTTTAATTACAGTTTTTCTCGATTGTTTACGCACATTTTCTGAAAGCATGCCTCATATTCTCAGAACTCTACACACAAATCAAAAAACACACACACAATGGGCAAAACCCCTCAATTCTCCTGCAAAATGAAACTTTACATTCAAAACAATGTTATTTCTTTTCAAAATGGTATTTTGTTTTCAATTGACACACACAAAACATCATATGAATAGACATTTATAAGAACCAGTTGAACACTGATGATGCTTAATATAAAACACTATGATGAATGGAAAACACTTCTTCTCCATTCATCATAATGATTTAGGCCTTTTTTTGTTCAGTGTTACACTTTCTACAGACAGTACATACATAAGTGTGTTGTAAAATATCTGAGAATATTGTTTTTATACTCAGAACACACAAATACACGGTAACGAATATATTTTATTTTTCCCACAAAAACAATGTACACAGTGTACATCCCAACCAACACAAAGTAGGACATACAATGGTCTACATACAAAACAACAGAAGAATTTACTGTATACAGTTACAGTAATAAAAAAAAATCCAATGTTGGCATCCATTGCCCCATTGAAGAGCTGACCTTTTGCCCTTTTATGCTAAAGCTCTGACTGCTAATTGTAAAACTGTGTGGCGGGTGTTTGCCCATGTGAAGAGTCAGTGTGCATATCTGAATGGCAGTGTGTTCCTTGTGAAAACAAGAGATTTTCTGCATGAAAATTGTGCCAAAAGCAGAGAATTGTGTGTAGTGTTTTGAAAAAAGAGTGTTTTAGAACTGCAATTTGAGTGTAAAGCAGGAATTGTGCTTGTAGTTTAGCAGAATTGGCTCAGGGGGGTGGTGAATGAGTTACATGTTGTGGTCATTGTGTCTCAAGTACCAGAAAATGTGTGTAAACAATCGAGAAAAACTGTAAGGCATTAAGTTCAATTTCCAAACGATGATTTTTTATTCTTCTTTGTAGTCAACTTTAGCATGGGTGTCTAAACTTATGCATAGCACTGTATTACTTTTATTTATGGCAAAATTATTTTCTATATGCAATAAACATTTTTTTTTCTCTGTAACTACATGCCCTGGACGCTGTGTTCTCAATTTTTTGTCTAATGAATGCTGATGAGTGGTTATATATTGACTGGCTGTGTTTATGTTTTGAAAGCATTGTTTGATTTTGAGCACAGATCAGATGGTTTTGAGGCAAGTGTTTGATTTTGCCAGAAGAGTCAGGGGTTTTGTGAATGTAGTTTAAAGACTGGGTTTCATGTTTAAAGTTTTGAGAATATGGGTGAAGTTTTCAAGAAATGTGTCTTAGCAATTGTGAAATACTGTAAAATATGGGCAGCCTGTGATGCAAACTCGAGCTACTGTTTGAACATGCAGGTGTACACAGGAAAACCTCCAGGGATGCCACATGAAAGAAACCTGGGAAGGAGAATAGTCATGGAAATGATGAATGGCTTTCAAGGGCATATTGTCACTTGTGACAACTTTTTTACTTCATATGCTTTTGGCACAGAGCTCCTAAACAAGAAAATGAGAATGATAGGAACAATCCGTAGGAACAAGTCAAGAGCTGCCAAGTGCTCTGACCAATCCAAGAGGCCGGGCTAAGTACTCATCTCTGTTCGCCTACACAGAGACACACGCCATCGTGTCCTACTGTGCAAAGAAAAATAAAAACGTTCTTCTCATGAGCACTGTGCACAAAGATCCAGCAGTGAGTGAAAGAGAAGACAGGAAACCAGAGATGATCTTGTACTACAACAGGACCAAAGGTGGAGTGGACAATCTTGACAAGGTATTTGCTACTTTGCTACAAAATTTTTATTGAAATAAATATATATTATTAAAAAATGATGATGATAATAATAATAAATAATAATAATAATATTATATATATATATATATATATATATATATATATACACTCACCTAAAGGATTATTAGGAACACCATACTAATACTGTGTTTGACCCCCTTTCGCCTTCAGAACTGCCTTAATTCTACGTGGCATTGATTCAACAAGGTGCTGAAAGCATTCTTTAGAAATGTTGGCCCATATTGATAGGATAGCATCTTGCAGTTGATGGAGATTTGTGGGATGCACATCCAGGGCACGAAGCTCCCGTTCCACCACATCCCAAAGATGCTCTATTGCAGGGTTCACCAATCTCAGTCCTGGAGGGCCGCTGTCCTGCAGAGTTTAGATCCAACCAGCTCCAACACACCTGTTTGAAAGTTTCTAGTATGCCAGTGAGACCTTGATTAGCTGGTTCAGGTGTGTTTAATTGGGGTTGGAGCTAAACTCTGCAGGACACCGGCCCTCCAGGACCGAGATTGGTGAACCCTGCTCTATTGGGTTGAGATCTGGTGACTGTGGGGGCCATTTTAGTACAGTGAACTCATTGTCATGTTCAAGAAACCAATTTGAAATGATTCGAGCTTTGTGACATGGTGCATTATCCTGCTGGAAGTAGCCATCAGAGGATGGGTACATGGTGGTCATAAAGGGATGGACATGGTCAGAAACAATGCTCAGGTAGGCCGTGGCATTTAAACGATGCCCAATTGGCACTAAGGGGCCTAAAGTGTGCCAAGAAAACATCCCCCACACCATTACACCACCACCACCAGCCTGCACAGTGGTAACAAGGCATGATGGATCCATGTTCTCATTCTGTTTACGCCAAATTCTGACTCTACCATCTGAATGTCTCAACAGAAATCGAGACTCATCAGACCAGGCAACATTTTTCCAGTCTTCAACTGTCCAATTTTGGTGAGCTCGTGCAAATTGTAGCCTCTTTTTCCTATTTGTAGTGGAGATGAGTGGTACCCGGTGGGGTCTTCTGCTGTTGTAGCCCATCCGCCTCAAGGTTGTGCGTGTTGTGGCTTCACAAATGCTTTGCTGCATACCTCGGTTGTAACGAGTGGTTATTTCAGTCAAAGTTGCTCTTCTATCAGCTTGAATCAGTCGGCCCATTCTCCTCTGACCTCTAGCATCAACAAGGCATTTTCGCCCACAGGACTGCCGCATACTGGATGTTTTTCCCTTTTCACACCATTCTTTGTAAACCCTAGAAATGGTTGTGCGTGAAAATCCCAGTAACTGAGCAGATTGTGAAATACTCAGACTGGCCCGTCTGGCACCAACAACCATGCCACGCTCAAAATTGCTTAAATCACCTTTCTTTCCCATTCTGACATTCAGTTTGGAGTTCAGAAGATTGTCTTGACCAGGACCACACCCCTAAATGCATTGAAGCAACTGCCATGTGATTGGTTGATTAGATAATTGCATTAATGAGAAATTGAACAGGTGTTCCTAATAATCCTTTAGGTGAGTGTATATATATATATATATATATATATATATATATATATATACAGTGCTATGCATAAGTTTAGACACCCATACTAAAGTTGACTAAAAAGAGGAATAAAAAATCATCTTTTGGAAACTGAACTTAATGCCTTAATTAAAAAAATTAGGAAAAATCCAACCTTTAAGGACACCAGTTTTCTTTGTGAATGAATAATGTATCGTAAATAAATAAATGTTCTTCCTTAAAATACAGGGTGCATAAGTTTGGACACCCCTATGTTAAATTCCCATAGAGCCAGGCAGATTTTTATTTTTAAGTTTTTTTTTTTTTTTTTTTTTTAGGATACTATGCATCCTGATAAAGTTCCCTTGGCCTTTGGAATTAAAATAGCCCCACATCATCACATAGCCTTCACCATACCTAGAGATTGGCATGGTTTTATTTCAGTTAGCCTAATAGCTAGTTTGATTTGCATTGAGAGATGATCTTATGGAAAGTACCCCATGCCAATCTCTAGGTATGGTTAAGGCTATGTGATGATGTGGGGCTATTTTAATTCCAAAGGCCAAGGGAACTTTATCAGGATGCATAGTATATATAAAAAAAAAAAAAAAAAAAATCCTTAAAAATAAAAATCTGCCTGCCTCTATGGGAATTTAACATAGGGGTGTCCAAACTTATGCACCCTGTATTTTAAGGAAGAACATTTATTTATTTACGATACATTATTCATTCACAAAGAAAATTGGTGTCCTTAAAGGTTGGATTTTTCCTAATTTTTTAAATTAAGGCATTAAGTTCAATTTCCAAAAGATGATTTTTTATTCCTCTTTTTAGTCAACTTTAGCATGGGTGTCTAAACTTATGCATAGCACTGTATATATATATATATATATATATATATATATATATATATATATATATATATATATATATATATATATGACATCCAGTGATAGTTCAATTCACTTTACATGCCATTTAGCTTAGAATTTAAAAAAAAGTATTTTATGCAATTATTTATGTATATGTGTGTGTGTGTGTGTATATATATATATATATATATATATATATTATAAATGTGTATATGTATATATATATATATATATACACATATACATAAATAATTGCATAAAATACTTTTTTTTATTCTAAGCTAAATGGCATGTAAAGTGAATTGAACTATCACTGGATGTCAGCAGTAATACTAAATGTTTGTGTATGCTTTTTTGTGATATTCCAGATTGTTGCAACATATACCTGCCGGAGGAAGACAGCTCGATGGCCCATGGCAGTGTTCTACAACATGATAGATGTATCGGCCTACAATGCCTTTGTCATCTGGAGGGAGATAAATTCCAGTTGGAGACAGGGCGATAGCTATAGGAGGAGGCATTTTTTAGAGGAACTAGGAAAAACGCTCGTGTTTCCCTTCATTCAAGTTCCCCTTCATTCCCCTTCAAGGGCATTAATGTGATGAGGAAGCAGTTTCCTCCACGACTGGTCCCTCCCCAGCTGGTCCCTCCTCCGCCAAAAGAAGAAGATGCAAAAGGTGCTTGCCACACGATTTGAAAACAGGCATCATTTGCTCAAGGTGCCACATTCCAATTTGTAAGAGACACTCTGTTGTGATATGTGACAACTGTGATCTGTAATTAGTTATTATGTAAATAATATGTAAATATAGTTAGGATGATTTTTTATTTCTCTATTTTAAATTTACTGTTTGATAATTATTACACTTTTGCTGTTATTTTAGTTTTTTGTTCATAATTGCCGTTGCCAATTTTGAATAAGAGTTACTGTTCATTGAATATGTAAATAATATGCACATAATATGTAAATATATAGTTATGATGATATTTAAAACACTTTTTTTATTTTTCTATTTTCCATTTACATGTACTGTTTGATAATTATTATACTTTTGCTGTTATTAGGGCCCAAGCCCTGAAAGGGCGAAGGCCCTATTGTTTTCGTAAGGATTTTTTTTTTTTTTTTTCTTCATTATTTTTTTTTTTGACTTTTTGCCACTTTTGGGGCCCTTAACATGCTCAAAAACTCTTGAAACTTTGCACACAGGTCAGAACCCGCGGCCATCAGGGCCGGGCTGAAGCTGGTACCCGGGCGTGGCAGGGGGGCTCGACAGCGCCCCCTGGAATGGGGTCCGAAATCTTGGTCCATATATCAAACACGCTTGCATGTAATAATATGAAACTCAGTACACATATAGATCTCATCGGGCCGCACAACTTTCGTGCTCTAAGTTTTACAAAAGCCCAACAGGAAGTCGGTTATTATACGTTGTTTGGAAAACGCATACAATGGAATGTGAAATACTCCTCCTAGGGATTTCATCCGATCGCCACCAAACTCGGTGAGAATAAAGTCAAGACATTGAGGATGAATTCTTGCGAACAGATTTTTGATATCTCGAACGGTTTGGCCGTGGCGAGGAAACGAATTTATGGCGAATAATGGGACACAGGAAGTGTGTTATAACTTCTGCATACATTAACTGATCTTGATGAAACTTCAGCAGTGTGTTCGTTGTAAGAGGCCGATCACATGGATGTGACTATTGTGAGTCAAAGTTATAGCGCCACCAACTGGCAGCAGGAAGTGTGTCACTTTCAAAATGCTTTGAAGTCACCCTCTTACTTTTACCCGATTTGCTTCAAACTTTATGTGTATAATGTAGACACACGGCAGATGTAGACCTGTGAAAGGATTATTGATATCTTAGATACTGTTGCCGTGGCAACGCATCAAATTTTAATATTCTTTTCGGATGCGTTTGAGACTCTTAGCATGCTTGAAATTGGATGAAACTCGACAGACACATAACACTTATTAGCCAGTAGACATGTGAAAAGTTTCAGAAACGGGCGTGGCAGGGGGGCTCAACAGCGCCCTCTTGAACAGGGTCTGAAAACTTGGTCCATATATCAAACACACTTGCATGAATTAATATGAAACTCGGTACACACATAGATTTCATCGGGCCGAACAACTTTCCCTCTGTCAAGTTTCACGCCAGCCCAACAGGAAGTCGGCTATTATGGGTTGTTTGGAAAACGCTTGCTGTGGAATGTGATGTACTCCTCCTAGAGAATTCATTCAATCACCTCCAAACTCAGTCAGCATGAAGTCAAGACATTGAGGATGCTAAATTGCAGACGGATTTTTGATATCTCGAACGGTTTGGCCGTGGCGAGGAAACAAATTTATGGCGAGAAAAGAGAGGAGACGAAGTGTTATAACTTCTGCATACATTAACTGATCTTGATGAAACTTTAGCAGTGTGTTCGTGGTAAGAGGCCGATCAGATGGAAGTAACTATTGTGAGTCAAAGTTATAGCGCCACCAACTGGCAGCAGGAAGTGTGTCACTTTCAACATGCATTTGACAAAAGTGGGGGGGTTAGTTTTACCAACAGTTACAAAAATCAGTATATATATTGGTCTCACCGAGCCGGACAACTTTCTAATTTTCAGTTATTAGCTCAGAGCAAAAGGAAGTCAGATATTTTGGTTTGAATGTGGATTTTTTGGATATTTCAGACTCTGAGTTTTTAGCTACTCTTCCTAACTGGTTTATTTTATTCACACCAAACTTTTTCAAAATGATAAAGATACATTAAAGATGCTAAATTGTGATCGGATATTAAACATCTCAAACAGTTTTGCTATAGTGAGGGACTAAAGTAAAGTAACACTTAAAGCCTCATCTTCTAAAAATGTAATTAAACACCATTTATTTCTATATAAAAGTATAAAAATATCACAACTAAACCCATTTTATTCTTTTTTTTTCAATTTAATAAATATTTATAAGTTTAAAAATAGTAATTGTACTATTTAGGCCCATAAAAGTCAAGTCATACATAGGGCTATACTGCCCTCTTGTGTTCAAAATCAGGTAGGCCTATTGTATCTACATAAAAATATACTAGGTATGTGACGGTGAAAATATTTTACCACCGGTTAATCGACGTGTGACACCGCTGGGGGCTTTTGAATCGCCAACTTAAAAACGAAAGTAAAATATGTTCGTCCGCACTGACATTGATAGTGGTTGAGCGGGCGTTTCAAATGAATTCCTATGGAAGTAGGAATTAACTGAAAAACGTTCACTCTGTTCTGCTCGTTCCTCGCCGTGGATGCGCACCGTTATGAATGCCCGTGCAGCCATGAGCATTTTAGTTTAATTTTAAAATTAGCGCCTTTCGGGGGTGGATTGCTTGAAATTATTTTACAAAAGCACAATGCTGTGTTTTATTGCGACTGTACACAAATATAAGTTAACACTTTGCAGTTTGAATGTCGTCCTGTATAATGACGGAGTATGTTTTTATGTGTCCACTGTTCAATCGCGCCCACGCCACACACACCCACCCACACACACGGTTTACTATCTTTGTGGGGACTCTCCATAGATTTAATGATTTTTATACTGTACAAACTGTATATTTTATCTCCTTACACTAACCCTACCCCTAAACCTACCCATCACAGAAAACTTTCTGCATTTTTACATTTCCAAAAAAAATCATTCAGTATGAAGCTTGTTTACCCATGGGGACCTCTATTTAGGTCCCCACTGTGATACGAGTCCCCATGAGTTTGTGTGCATTCAGGTTAAAGTCCCCACCGGGACAGAAAAACATGAACACACATACACACACACACACACACACACACACACACACACACTCCAGCATTGCAATCTTGACATTGCAGCCTGTTCATTATAGACTTAATAAAATATAATAATAAAATGGTCAACCTAACATATAAAGATTACACTGCTCTAAATAGTCAGTAGTACAATTCGTACATTCACAGTAAGCACCGCTCCACTGTGAATTTTCCAAGCACATTTTTGCGCATGTGAAGAGGATAATTTTTCCCTTCGATATTGGAACGTGAGTGAAGTACAAAGCATATAATAAACAATAGTTTAGCATCCAAAAAAAGGTAATTATATATATGTATTTATATATTAAAAATAGGAGGAAATTATTATATAATAATATATAAATATAGCTGCGAGCAGCGATGGAGGGCCCAAGCCGGTGACACCGCCATCCCGGTGCCTTTAGTGTAACTAAAGGCACCAGGGTGGCGGTGCCACCGGCTTGGGCCCGCAATCGCTGCTCGCAGCTATATTTTTAGTTTTTTGTTCATAATTGCTGTTGCCAATTTTGAAGAGTTAAGGCCCTTGCACTCTGAGTCCGAAATTCGCATCCGAAATTTTCGCACGTAAAAAAATAAATACGACCTCACGCTATGTCAATCACGCTTGCACACTGCCTCGGAAACTTTCGTCCGTCAAAAAAAATTCGGATCAGGTTCGATTTTCTGCGTTTTTCGCATCCGTAGCAAGCATTATGAATGGTGTTTTGGCAACTTAAAGCCACCGAATCATGAATATTCACGAATACGAAAAAACGACTCAGTGTGCAAGGACTTTACTGTTTATTGAATTGCAAAAAATAATTTTAATGAAAATGTTTATTATAAAAGTTTTATAAAAAAAATGTTAGGACTGAAAGAATTGCATTTTTATTAAGTTAGAATTAAAACAATGGGTAACAAAATGCTTTCCATTTGTTTTTCTTTCTAATGCAATGTTCAGGTTTGACTGTATTATAAAGTAAAACTGGCACTTCAAATTACCATTTAAACCAAACAAACAAACAAACAAAAAACTTGACAAAAATAGTCTTTGAGAATCTCTTATTATATATTAAAATCCACAACCTGAAAAAAAATAGGCAAATATGTGCAAAAACAACTAGAATTCACAAGCCTTTCTACAGAGAGCTGTAAATCCATCTAGTGGTTAAAATATGATATTGCACGATAATTATGCTCACTACATCCACCAGATGGCACCAATCTGACTTCAAAAATTGTTTTCTATAAGCCTAGTCTCTACTTTAACCTGAAATACAGTATTAATTTAGATAAATAAATAATAATAATAATAATAATAATATATATATATATATATATATATATATATATATATATATATATATATATATATATAAAAATTAATAAATATTATTGCACAAAAATACATTTCATTGATTTTACTGAAAACATTTTTTTTTTTATCTGAATCTCGCCCTCCGGGTAATTTTTGACCCTAAGTTCCTGAGTGTGACCCATAAATGAAGAACCCCAGAGGGTTAGAACTGTAAATAGGAGATGGTTTAAAACTAAAGTAAACTGAATAGTGAAATGTAGTTAATTACTGTACATGCTAGGAGGAGTATGGATGCAACTAAAAAGAAACTCATTTATGAGGGTTCATTGAGGTAATCTCCTGCAAACTCTAAAAGAGAGATGTTTAAGTTTGAACGATATGTTTAACATACACAATCTGTCATTTGATATTAGTATGTCTGTATTTAATATGACTTTTAATCCATCTAAAATTACTATTCTTTTCTCCTTAAAGGGGTCATATAATGTCATTTTTGTACAAGCTAATATGATTCTCTAGGGTCTAAATTAAAAGTTTGTAATATACTTTAATTAAAAATTCTCATTAGTATTGTAAGAAAACACTCATTTTACCTGGTCAAAAACAGCTCTGTTTTCAGCACGCCGTTCAAGTGCATGTGTCTTTAAATGATAATGAGCTTTGCTCACCCCGCCCCTCTGTTCTGTGCGTACACCGTTTGTAAAGCCGCTTGTCCACCAGCGTCTCGATTTCTGACGCGACGCCAAAGCCCATTCATTTCCTATGGAACTACGTCAGGCAGCAAAAACGCCCCCGCAAAGCATGATGGGTCGCGTCGCGTCGATTTGGTCAACAGCGGCGCTGCAAAAAAGTATCTCGGTGGATACTTTATGCAGATGAGAGCATCAAAACGCGGGGCAGCAGCCAATGGAAACTCGGCGGCGAGAATTTGTGTATGGGCATTGCTATGGTTTCATATTTAAAGTACATTTTTCCCGGCGCGAAAATGGAGGAAAAATTGATTATTGCTGTCTCAAACTTTCCAGAAATATATGATTCCAGCCTGGACATATATAGAAATGTCCAGGTTAAAAATGATGCCTGGAGGGATGTTGTCCCCAAGCAGCGAAAACGTCACAGGCGTCGCGTCGGAACAAAAATTGATCGGACGCTGGTGGACAAGCGGCTTAACACAATAACACAACCATAACGCGTCGTTCATTATAAACGTGGGATTATGAATTATATTGATAATGTTGTACATAGAAAACATGCCGTAATGTACCCTGAGTGTAAAAATAGCCGCATTCATCGTGAAGCGTTCAGCTAGCGATTTGCAAAGATTAATATAAATTAATATAAAGGTCAAT
Organism: Squalius cephalus; assembly: GCF_949319135.1. Lineage (NCBI taxonomy): Eukaryota > Metazoa > Chordata > Actinopteri > Cypriniformes > Leuciscidae > Squalius > Squalius cephalus. Next base: position 23,007,048 of record NC_137125.1, read on the forward strand.
AAAACGTTACACTCACTTCAGTTCTTCTGGAGGTTCAGCAGGAACACTGATAGTTGGTACCGATCCTTTTTTCAGGAGCAGCTTCTTAGCAAATAACCAGCTTTATACTGATCCTCGTTTGTAAAGCAGTCTGGTGAAATGATTCGCGCAAACATGAAAGCATTGACGTTAATCGTGGGGAATATTCCCTTCGAAAACAAACTCAGCCACTGCGTCTTCAGCGGTTCGGATTTAGGAACATCAAAATGACTGCTGTGTTCATTATTACACCCAAGAACAGAACACCACGATCTCTCAGGCTCCGTCCACACTACTGCGTTTTCGTTTAGAAACGGAGAATTAAAACGAATACGATCTACGTCCACACCAGCGTTTTAGCTGCGTATTAGAATTGATCTCCGTCCACATTAAAACGGCTGAAAACGCGGATCACGTGACCATTCGCCAACAGTGGGCATGCGCGTGCCGGTGTAAACACAACTTCATTGATAAAATTATCCCACCATGCGCTGGTTCTTCCCGGGTTAACCCAAAACCGACGCTCCATGTACGGTCGATACCGCCGCTGCACACGGGAATTGTCACAGATCGCTCGAATAATAGCTTGCCTCTGGCGCATGTAGGCAGTTATAGCATTGTAAAATGCAGAATTTACTTGGACAACAGCTGCTAGCAAAGATATACGCCATGACTGATGACACCCAATCATAGAGCCGAGCGTGAGCCTCTACTACGTCATCGTTTCTAAAGTCCTCCGTTTTGACCCGTCCACACTAAAACGCCCTCCAGAGATTCAAAACGGAAAACGGGTCGGCAGCGTTTCTAAACTTCTCCGTTTTGGGTCTCCGTTTTTGCCGTTTTAGTGTGGACGGGAGGTGCAAACGTAGCAAAAGGTCTCCGTTTTTAAACGAAAACGCAGTAGTGAGGACGGGGCCTTAGACGCCATTCTACTCAGCGCCTCAGCTATCAACAATGAACGCGCCGCTCGGAGCGTGCTATGATTGACAGCTCGCTCTCGAGGGCGGGTCTGTGTTGAAACGCTGCTGTCAATCAACCATCGTCGATTTTGTGACGTCAAAAAATCAAACAGCTTGATTTGAGACGGGTAAACATATAAGAAGATTAACAAAAAAACACTGGATGGATTTTTATCATTTTATGATGGTTGTGTACAGGCACTGCCAACACACATTTCAGTACAATCAACTTGTAAAAGTGCATGTACCATTATATGACCCCTTTAAGCTGACATTAACAAAACCAGGCCGTATCGACACCAAAGAAGTGTCCTGCTTTTGTGATTTTTGCCTGTGGCTATTTCAGTCCAAAAGAGTTTGACTTCCGAGCCAATGTGGAGTCAGAAAGAGAGAATGCTGAGTCGGTTTTGGAAGTAGGAAAGTGGGTCCTTGTACAATATGATGGAGAACTGTTCCCTGGTACAACCATGCATGTATAAAGAAGAAAAATCCTTACATTTCTATTTATTTTTACCTTCTAGATTGTAAATGGTCAATATGAGGTTGACACTATGAGTTGTGCTGGACCAAATAAATAAAATATGAGGGAGAAAAAGTATGGTACTACTTTGACAAGTAATTATTCCAGAGCCTCAACCTGCAACATCCTCAGCTTGACACTTATGACAATCTACAAAGTAAATGCGTGCAATCCCGAATTCAGTTCTCTTTCACAGCTTATTGTGCTTGAATGGTCAAATACAAATTATTTATTCACATAAAGTAGATAAACAGTCTGTTATGCCTATGTGAGTGTAAACTGTTGGGATCAACTCAGATGTGTAACAGTATATTAGATCCGTGGATTTGTTCTTAAAGGGAAAACAGCCTAATAAACGGTTGCCATCCGTTTAATTAATGTTAATCCAAAAAACAAAACAAAAAATCAGAAAATCACTGCTTTTAACTGAATCACTTTTGTATCTTTATTATTAATCAATGTATATTTAATTCATACAGTGAAGACTATACAGTGTTTTGTTTAACATTTGATTATTCAATTTCTGTAGTATTTAAGACATGTTAAATAAACCTATGCTACTGTACCAGAAAAACTTTAACAGTTTTATATTTGCAAAAGGTTTTTTTTTTTATCAAGGAATTGTATGTACTGAGTTTTTCTGTTTGTCTTTGGGCTGCCTTGCTTTATTACAGAAGTAGCTAACTAAAATGGGAAGGAAAAAAATAATTTTCCAGGTTTACAATTAACTCAGCAAGATATTTAAGACCTATTAAACTAACTGTAGTCAAATAACCCTAGAGAATAATAAATATACTAAAATGTTTTTGAAATACATTTATTTTATGCTAAGTATAATACAAATATGTTAACATATGTATGCACTTAATATAAATACCCTGCAATTGTACTTTTGGTATACTTAATTGATATACTTAAAGTCTGCTAAATTGAAACAACTAACTTACTGCACTTTAGTTATCTGGAAATAGTGCTGAGGTCCAACTAAAGATATATTTGATTGTGCTACAGTGGAACTATTGCAAGTACTTTAGGTAGATTTGAAATATTTTACATTATATTATATTATACAGATATATTATACATAGATCATACAATTTTTACATTTTATGCTTAATATAAAGAAATGTGCATTGTGCATTAAAGAAGTACTCCAAATAAAGTTTAATTATAATATTTATATAAGGAAGTTTCAAGCAATATGTCAGTAAATATGTTAATGGATTTGTAGTATAACTATAAAATACATGTATTTTAAATACATTTTGTATAGGTTGTATTATTTTGTTTTGTTTTTATCACTAGGGAAGTATCACAAAACGGTAAACTACAATAAAATGTATGCACATTTTGAATTGAGAATCCATTTTTAATTAAATCGTGACCTCAAGAAATTATATGAATCGAATCGTGAGGTACCAAAAGATTCTGACCCCTACCAGGAAATATACTAGAATTGACAGTATTTATTGAGCCTTTTAAAGAGGGTTCATGAGTTTTTCAAACATTGTAAAATTGCACTTTAAAGAAAATTGCACTCGCCTTACCTATCAGCACTGCTGCTTGTGAGCAAAGTTTTTCTGTCTTTAAGCGCACTAAAACCTATCTAAGAAACACAATGAGTGATGAAAGACTGAGTCATTTTTAAGGGGTATTGAGTGTAGAGTCAGAAAGAGCTTGGGGCACAAAATCCTGGCCGCCATTCTCCTGGAGGATTTTGTTGCTGTATTTGCAAAAAGACCACAATAGGAGAATAAAGTTGTTTTGACCTTGTTGAGCTGTGATGTAGTACAAATATGTGACCAAGTACAGATTACATTTTACATTAACAGTATAATTATAACTATTTTTTTTAAATTAATTATAGTTTTTTTTTTTTGTGAAACTATGCAATATAATAATTAATGTGAGTTGTTCCTTTGATGTTAACTGTAAAATTGTGCACCCATGAGTTTGTACTATTCATTTTCATTTGAATTGAAGTTGCGTTGCTTGCATCCATTATTTTCTTTGGATACATACTGCAACAGTATAATGATTGTTTTGATTAAATGAAGAGTTAAGCATCCATGTTTTCATGTGTACTTTTACTTTCATTTGCAATCAACTTGTACTTTGAATAATTTGCAGTTGACTTGTGTAGTCCCTTTTGTCTATTTGACTTGAACTCCCTCAGCTCTATACAGTGTATAGTAATAGCAATTTATAGTAATATTAATGCCAATGTTTCGAATTTGCTCATTAGCTGCTTGTTCAGAACTTCACCCTGTTCACTTGCTGAAAAACACTACGGTTAATTTCTCATGTATGTTCTCTTTTTTTAGAAACCAAGACTGGCACTGGCAAATTTGAGAAGCCTGAATTTCCTGACAAGTTTACCAAACACTGCTCTGGCAATCAGATGCCTATTTTGTATTTATCTTTTGTCTTCGATGATAGATGTTTGTAAGAGGAAGTGTTTTTTTTTGTTGTTGTTGCTGAATCCACACTCTGATGCTGCAGAAACCTGGTAACACTTAAAGTCCCTGTGAAAGTTTGTTTCCCTTAAAGTCTGTGGTGAAAATTTTTAATGTTGTTTATATGTCTATATGGTGTTTTTAATATGCTGTAAGACCAACCATGTACAAATTCATGTCAACACCATTGCTGAGTATTTTCACCTTAAAACTGCAGTGAACCAAAGACAGTCTCACCAATCAGATCAACGTGTGATTGTCAACAAGTGGAATATTCATAGAACCACGTATACTAAATGAGGCAAGGTTGTAGAGTTACATTCAAGCTATTTAAAGGCATGCAGATATTTGTTTTCCAAGGAAAAAATGCTTAAATGTGTTATTTTGGTGATCAAAGATTAGTTTTAAGGGATAAAATGATTGACTACAGGGGGGCTTTTATGATAACGTTCAGTGAACGATTGCTGCACTGCTACGTCTCCGGACTCCAACCTGTTAACATGGGCACGGAAAAACAAACACCGTATACACACTGCAAACGGATTATGTGTGAACCTGGCATGAAGACTGCACAAGCCAGAGAACACTGTTGCTTTCCGCCACTGATAACAGCAGTAACCAACACTCAGCGTGATTTCCAAAACAGCACATTCCAGCGCCAGATCGCCTCTTATTTAACAAACTAAATGAATACGCTGCTAGTAAACTGTAGATGTTTTATTTGTATTAGGTGCACCCATGCACCAAATGTCTCAATAGTGGTGGGGACAATATCAACCCCTGCAAAAAGTGGTTGGGACATGTCCCACCTGCATATTACGCCTATGATCTATACAGTTTTCCAATGTCATGAATGAGATGACCTACTGATCCATTGTGATGTTATTTTGCTAGCCATTCATGCCATTTAATAACTGCTAGGTGGTCCACCAGTAATTCTTCCACACATTCTCCTCATAGGTTCTCCAGGCCCTCTCTATGTGTTGGGTATGGACTCCTGTCTAAGCATCAACAAATAATACACTGTGGTTCATAGTATAAACCCTGTAACCTAGCTGGGGCAGAGCATGTCTGTAAACCCTCCACTCATCACTGATGATGATGATGATACCTCTTGCCATGGTGAGCTATGACTGGAATCAGTTCTCCTCTGCTCCTCATTTCAACTGGAGAACTGGTTTTGATGATTTGTCTCCTTGGTGTGTCACTCCCAGTTTGCCAAACACCCACTTCCTCCTTTTCCATCCACCATCTATTCTACTGCCACACTGCCACGCACATACTGAAAACAAAAACAATGTCCAAAGAAAGAAAGAACACGTAATTTAAATGACTTTTAATAGATCATAGTTAAATAGTAATAGCACATATTTCAATGAGCCGCAAAACGTCAGCGGTCCATGACACGTGAGAGCAAGTTGACTGAGCATCTGCAACCGTAGTTGACACATGTATGAATATTTATATCTGCAATAGACTTTGATTTATAGCAGATAGCAGATGATTTTGCTAAACTAACACAATACACAAAACAACAAGGCTAAGGCGTCAGCTAACATGACATGAAACAGTTACCATAGTAAAAGTAAAAACATTAAATGTACGTTATGTGCGCAATGTTGTGGCATCATTGATGCTTCCTGTGAGTGACGACACACTGACCGCTCCAAGATGGCGGACCGCAGACGTGTCTGGAGCGGCTGAATGTGCCATCTACAAATACAGAACTATGAGTGCAGCCTTATGATGTTACACCACCAGACCATTCACATGCTGCTGAATTATGTAAATATATATATTTTTTTATATAAGCATTTAAGGGCAAAACTGTAATGTTTGTGTGCAGAAATGATTTATACCAGATATTACAGTATTAATATTCAAAAAGATACAAGTTAAAAACAGTGTATGACTTAATAAAGCAGAGTTCATATTATGTATCATTTTGGGCAGGGCGATATGACAAATCTTATTTCAAGACTAGAATGTACATTTCCTGAAGAAAATGTGAGTAGTGCTTGCAGTGGCAAAATTTGGCACGGTTGCTAGGGTTGTACTAGGCGGTTGCTATGGTGTTCTGGGTGGTTTCCAAGGTATTCTGGGTGGTTGCTAGGGAGTTGCTAGGCAGTTGTTAGGGTGTTCTGGGTGGTTGCTAGGGAGTTATGGGTGGTTGCTAGGGTATTCTGGATGGTTGTTATGGTGTTGCTAGGCAGTTGCTAGGGTATTCTGGGTGGTTGCTAGGCAGTTGCTATGGTATTCTGAGTGGTTGCTAGGGTGTTTTGGGGGTTGCTAGGTGGTTGCTAGGGTGTTCTTGGTGGTTTATAGGCGGTTGCTAGGCAGTTGCTAGGGTATTCTGGGTGGTTGCTAGGCGGTTGCTAGGGTATTCTGAGTGGTTGCTAGGGTGTTTTGGGGGTTGCTATGGTATTCTGGGTGGTTGCTAGGGCATTGCTAGGGTGTTCTGGGTGGTTGCTATGGTGTTGTTAGGCAGTTGTTATGGTATTCTGGGTGGTTGCTATGGTGTTAGTAGGTGGTTGGTTAGACATTTTAATTTCAAGTAACAATAACAATATATCACAATAACAATATTTTGGTTATTTTATTTTTTTGTTTCTAAAAATAAGAACAAAGAAGCAAATTACAAACAATAGGACAAACACAAAAGATCAAAAACTGAAATAATTTTTTTTGTTTTACAGTAGGTTTCTTTAACATAGAAATATTGGCTCATCTTTCAGGAAGGTCAAAGGTCATCATATAGATCACGTGTCGCTTGTCGATGAATCCTAGATGCAGAAGAACCCTTTTTTCATACCTTTCATAATATTCTTTCATATTTCTGGATTTAACTGATGATGATGATGATGATTCAACTCAATCCTTGGTGTTTTGATCTTATATCAGATATGGTAAAGTATCAGGTCTACAAATTCAGTTATGTTCAGGAGGAGATTTATTTAAAGTAAACTGGATTAGAATAATTGTGCTCATACTTTCACTGATCAAGGGTTTACAGTATGATCAGATAATCTGGGTTTATGTATTTTACATTTATTAATACATTGACATTTATCAATTTCACGACAAATTACTCTTTTATTGAATGATAAATTTAAAGAAAGTTCATTTTTAATAGTAATAATGATTAATGAATAGAACTGAATGATTGAAATAGATCTTGAGAAAAGCACAGATACACACCGTCACTCATCATGACTCACAAACACACACTGATCTGACTGTCTATATGAGGATTCATTACACACATTTATTCTGAAATGTTATTTCACTGACATAAGATCAGCTGTAGTATTAATGTAATGAAGAGAAAATAAAGAGACTCTATAACATCTCACTGATAGTTATTTATCATATAGCTCAAAGCATTATGGGTAGAATCTCTCTACAGTCTGTTCTGATTCATCAACACAGTTTCACTGATGATCCAGTATAAACCCAAAACCCAGGATAGAGCGGTTGAGTGAATGTGGTCTGGACTGTGTGGATGAGGCTCATTGTGTCAGAGACGCTGTAGAAGGACAGAGTTCCTGCACTGTGATCCACATACACTCCTATTCTCCTGTAATCCACATACACTCCTATTCTCCTGTTGATGGACTTTACAGGGAGTTCAGTCACTATCTTATTGTGTATGAATGAGTAACTGGAGGAAGAGCAGATCAAACTCCAGGACTGATCATTATATCCAAACACACTCTCATGACCCCGTCCCTTCCTGCTGATGCTCTTATATGACACTGATATAAACACATATTCTCCACTCCACTCAATCTCCCAGTAACAGCGTCCACACACACTCTCTCTACACAACACCTGAGGACACACATCAAATCTGTCTGGATGATCAGGATACGGCTGAACTGTGCCAGTGTAAGTAATCACTCTGTTCCCCTCAGACAGACGGAGGTGTTTATTCACTGTGTTCAGATCCAGAGTGAACTGATGGGAATCTGATGGAGAGAAAACACATCAGAATCAGGAATTATGAATCTGTCTGATCTTTTATTATAGCTGATCTCTTCATGTTCAATATATCAGCAGTGTCTCAGTAGTCAAGTCACCTTTATATATTTAGTGCTTTGATCAATACAGATTGTTTCAAAGCAGCTTTACAGTGATAACAGGAAAATAATGCAACAAAGTTTGTTTTGTCTGTACAGCAGATCTAGAAGAAAATAGTGTCATTGTCCAGCTTAAGTAAGTTCAGTGATGATTAATTTCTGATATAAAAAAAGTTATTAATTTAGTTCATTTTCTTTCACCTTCTACAGGAAGAACATGAAGACAATAAGTTTTTCTGCTGGTTTTATTAGTGACTTACATTGTAGGAAGTCGTTCCTGGTTCTGGGAACAATGTTGGTGAAAGTGACTGTGGAAATCAACAGACATGAAGAGTGTGATTATCATGTCGAGAGAAAATGATCCCTGCATCCGTTCCTAAGACATTTCTAATATGATCTTCTACATGATATGAGATGATGGAAGATCATTTCTGAGAGCTGATGAATCTCCAGGACTTTACCTCTGTCAGAGATCTTCTTCAGCTCCTCTTTGCAGAAATCCTCCAGTTTGTCTCTCAGCTGACGAACAGATTCTCTCACGCCATCAAAAGAGGAGAGAGAACTGAGGGGATTGTCATTTACGTCTGTAGATTCAGGAGGAGCTGAGAGAGACTGGAAACTCTACAGGAAACAGAAATCAAAGCTCATCACCTCCACACTTCATCAATAACCTGCACTACTGTCAGATTCGAGCGGCTCTTTTTATCTTTAGTAGTGAAACTGGTGCCATCAAATTCATGGATTTCACAATGATATAAAAAAAAGTGTTTAAATATTAGTGTTTTGAGCTGTTGCTGTCTGGAATCTCAATAAATCTTTCAGAAAAAAAGTTTCCTAAGAGATTTCCAGAGCTGAACTGCATTTGTAAGTGCGTCTCTTGCAAAAGAAGATCAGATGAGAGTCTGACCGATGATTATATAATAACCGAACACACAGTTCAACACTTCAGTCAACGGCTCATTCTGCTCTCATGAAATGTTTCTCTGTGAGTCTCTTGCTCAAGTCCACTATGACCCTGTTCTTCTAGATCTCTGTTACCTGCAGGAAATGGATGTGATCCTGTGTGTGTGAAAGCTGCTCCAGCTCAGCGTCTCTCCTCCTCAGATCATTGATCTCCTGCTCCAGTCGCTCCAGTCGTCCTTCAGCTCGACTCACTGCAGTCTTTTCCTGATCTCTGATCCGCTGTGTCGCCTCAGAGCGGCTTCTCTCAATGGAGCGGATGAGCTCAGTGAAGATCCTCTCACTGTCCTCCACTGCTGTCTGTGCAGAGCGCTGTTAGGACACACATCACAATCACACAGTGGCTTCAGTGAGTCCTGACTGAGACGTCTCAAACTTCTCTTCTTCTCCAGACTTTCATTTAATCAACCATTTTTTATAATATACATCATTGACATTTGCAGAGTATCAAACATACTAAACTTTATTTCATTTGCTGATGATACAAATATTTTATTTTCTTCTGATAATTTACAGCAGCTTATGGAGGTGATCACAACAGAAATTAATAAATTAAAACTGTGGTTTGATGTAAACAAATTATTATTAAAAATAAACAAAACAACGATTATGTTATTTGGAAAACATAAATCAAACCCTCAAGTAAAATTGAAAATTGCCAACATAAGTATAGAAAGAATATATGAAAATACATTTCTTGGTGTGATTTTAGACCAAAAAATCTGCTGGAAACTGCACATAAAACATGTTAAAGCAAAATTGATAAAGACCATAGCAATATTGAATAAACCATGACATATTCTGGATAATAAATCATTGCATCTTCTGTATAATACAAAAAAGTCATGATTCTAGTGTTGTGTTCCCCTTCTGTCTTCTGTGGACTTTTGTTATTTCCTGTTCTGTGCCATGTTTTGTAGTCCTTTGTAGTTTTTCATGTTGATCTCCTCAGGTGTATCTTGTTTCCTCATTACCTAGTTAGGTTGTTTGCCCCTGTGTGTTTATAGCCCTTGTGTTTCACTTGTTACTTTCTCAGTTGTTGTACATGTAATGGTTGCTTTTGTTTCTGTGATCCTTGTGGTTTTGTTCCTTGAGTTCTGTTTGATCTGTTTATGTGTTACTTTATTAAAAATCCTGCGTTTACATCCTCGCCTTCACCTGCTTTCCCCAGCATGTTATATGATAACATATAAATGTTATAGTATAAATACACTTATACTACCATATTTGAGTTACTGTGTGGAAATCTAGAGAAACAACTACAAAGCCAACCTACAGTCGTTATGTACATTACAAAAGAGAGCAATCAGAATCATTAATAACGTTGGATATCAGGAGCAGTCAAATTTATTATTCTTAAAGGAGCTATGTGGAGGTTTTTACTTAAAAAAATCTTTAAGATATAGTTTTAATTTGTACATGTATGAGCCAACCATGATGTAATAAAAAGAATGACACCTTGACTGTCCACCACGGTTGCCTCTATCAGCGTGTAGGCTCAATTGTGTGTGGAGGAGTCGGGCCCGAATCGGCGCGAAAATTCACAAAATGTGACGTCATGCGCGTTCTCATCTACTTGGGCTTACATCCGTACGGCACGGCAGCCATTATTAGTAAGCAGCGGCAATCGGTAGTGTTTTCAAATGGTGTTTTTTTACCTCAAACATTACGCTGGTGAATCTCGATGAGCCGTCAGTGGTTGCTGCGGCAACCCTGGTTGACGTGGTCGTGCTCGTACGAGCGTGTGCGCACCGAGAACGAGCATGAGACTGGCTGCAGTTCCTCTAACGGCCACTGGTGTCAGTAACTGTTAGAAATTTCAGAACCTACGCAATGCTCCTTTAAAGTCACATTAGGTTATATAAGGGGTGAGAAAAATAATAAGCTTCTGTTTCATTCCGCTCCTTTTTCGAACATTATTGTTATAATACTTTATAGATATTTTCTTTCAGGTTGTGCCAATATACATATTGTATTTTTATTTGTATCTTTTTGTTGTTCGAAATAAAAATAAAGAAATAAATAAAAGAAAATATAGAAAGACTCACCTTATGAGACGCCACAGCCTCTCTCAGCTGCTGAAGATCTTTCTCTCTCTGCTGGATCCTCTGCTGGAACGACCTCTGTGTCTCCTTCAGCTGGTGCTAAAGGACAAACCAATGACAGGAGAAACATCACATTAATCATCAACTAAACAGATATGAATCCAGTATCAGAGAAGTGGTGAGATTGAGGGGTTAAAGATCTTGCATGATAATTATATAGGTTCAATAAATAGGTCTGCGTGAACATTAAAAATAAAACAGACTTTGATGACCCAATATTGAAGATATTCATGGGTGCATACCAAGATGACTTAAATAAGGGTGTCATATCTAGATTTTATAAAGGCCTCAGAACAAAAAAATATCACTCCACAGAATATATTAAAGAAAAATGGGAAAAAGAAGGTAATTTTTCGATATCAAAGGAGGAGTGGCTCGAGATATGTAAATTCTCTTGGAAATGCACTAATTCTCTTATATGGCAAGAGTTCGGGTGGAAGTGTCTTATACGATTTTTTATTACACCGAAACAGAAAGCACATATTGAGGGGACACACACCAAATGTTGGAGACAGTGTGGGTTTCAGGAAGCCAATCACTGGCATATATTCTTGGAGTGCCCAGTAATAAAACCGTTCTGGGCAGAACTTCATAAAACATTAGAAATTATACTTAACACTACCCTTCCCTTGCATTTTTCCACAATGTTTTTAGGAAATTTCCAGACAAGGCGGCAGGATGAATATTTATTTGGCATTTTAACATCTGCTGGTAAAAAAACGCTCACAAGGCGTTGGTTGCTTCCTGAACCCCCCACAATACAAGAGTGGATGGACATAGTAAATGATATCTATGTTACGGAAAGAATTACTTTTTCCCTCCGTCTTCAGAAAAATGTGTTCATTAAATTCTGGACCAAGTGGGTGGAATATGTAAGGCTGTTACGGCCAGACTTTGTGGAGGTATAGAACAAATTATCCTTTTCTCCTGAATGAAGAATGTCATTGTAATCTTCCTTGTAACTCTTCCCTACCACATATTGGAAATTATAGTGTGCTTGCTCCCATAGTCTCTACCATGGACTGAGAACCCGGAATTAACACCCTTCAGTATACATTTATCCTCCCCCAAGTTGTAAAAACTTTTATTGTTACCAATGTTGTTATTATTTATTGTTGTCATTTTATTTTACCTTCTTGTATGTGTACTTTTATTTATCATTTAATTTACTTTTGTATTATGCAAAAAGAGAAAAATTGAACAGCAGAAAAAATGCAACTACTGATTTGAAATAAATGCTGTTGTCTATGCTGGTACACCAAAATAAAGAAAAAAAGAAAAAAAAGAATAAAAAAAAAAAAAAAAAGCTTAACTCCAAGTCCTCCAGAGTCGCTGCCAAAGCCGATTCGAAAGACCGCTGTTCGCCAGCAGCAGCCGCCATTCTTTGGAACCATCGCAACTCTGCCGTCATTATGTTAAGACCACCGACCGACTCTATACACTATGTGATTGGCCGGACTAGAGTTTGTTTTTTCCAGCTCGAAAGCCAACGGAGAGTTGCTAGACTACCCTGGCTGCAAAACCAAATTTGCTGCCGCTAGGGTGCATCTAGATTTCTAGGCTACTTTACCTTTGCAGTTTATATAAATCACACATATTTCATCAGGGTATCTTGCTTTATTATTATTCATTTTGAATTTCTTGAATAACCAAACTTTAACAACATAAGGGCAGATTTTTTGAGCGCTACTGATGACGCTGTAAAGTGACGCTCGAGTGATAAAGTATTCCAATGTATAAAAAAGCTTTCATTCGATTCCTCCGTCCTCCTTTTTTTTTCCTTGCAGTCTTCTCTCGCACCCTGAAGGGGGTGGAGCTGAGACGCGAGGAAAGGTAACGAGGATGCACAAATAAGAAATGAGAAGCACCCTCTGATCACTCCCATTGGAGTTGTATGGATTTCTTTAATTCTACTTTCAAAATATGGACAGATGAGAAATTCCTTAAAAAAAACTTATTTTGTGTTACTCAGAAAAAGTGAGTTATGCCAGTTTGGAATAAACATGAGTAAATGATGAATGTTAATTTTTTTGGGTGAAATACTCGGAATATCGGTCATACGTGGAAAAATCTAAGGAAAAACTTCTGTTTTCTGCATATAGTTGTTGTGTAAACGTACCCTAAAACAGTGTTCAGACAGAGGGTGAAAACAGACAATGATGTAAATGTAGTCTAGTAGACCCCATAAACAGCTTTATGAGCCTGTAAATGATCATAATGGGACTCTTTAAGTTCATACCTGTTTCTCTGTCCTCTGTGCTGCCACTGATACAGTGTCGTGGTTTTTATGTTCGTCCATCACACACAGCACACATATACACTTCTGATCAGTGCGGCAGAAAACCTCGAGGAGCTTGTCGTGTTTCTGGCAGATCATCTCCTGCAATCGTCCAGTGGCATCAGTCAGATTGTGTCTCTTTCCTTTAAACAAACTCTCATGTTGTTCAAGGTGATTCTGACAGTAAGAGTTCAGACACACCAGACAGGACTTGACGGCTTTGTGTTTTCTTCCAGTACAGACGTCACACTGCACATCTCCAGCTCCAGCGTAACAGTCAGCAGCAAGTTCAGTCTTCTTCAGTTTCTCCACCATTTCAGCCAGAATGGTGTTTTTAGCTAAAGCAGGTCTTGGCCTGAAGGTCTGTCTGCACTGAGGACAGCTGTAGACTCTCTTCTCATCCTCCTGATCCCAGCAGTCTGTAATACAGACCTTACAGTAACTGTGTCCACAGGGAATGGCCACTGGATCCTTCAGGAGATCCAGACACACTGAACACATGAACTCATTCTGATTCACTGAAATTCTGGCTTCTGCCATTTTACTGCATGAATACAGAGACACAAACACACAACAGCTCAACTACACTTCAGTTTCACTTTCCCTGGAATCATGTGATTCCTGTTTCCTGGTTCTGTGTTTGAGTGCCGTGTGCAAAACAGGCGTGTCTGTAAAGCAGCTTCCACATTCCTGATCCTGAAGAGCCTCATTCCTGCTAAGTTTTTAGTTTCCATGTGTTCACAAACACATTTTGTTTAATAAGTCTCAGACACGCACTCAAAAATATAAGGTAGAGAGAAGTAAGACAACAACCTTAAAAGTTCAGTAATTCTCTATCCTAAATACTACACTGTTACTGCAGGACTGAAAACTGTCTAGAAGAGTCACCATGAAGTCAAAATGGCCAAATCTTTAATTTAATATTGCAGTATTTATTATACATTATTTACCTGTGCACATAGGACTGGGCAATACAACAATATTTATCAATTTCTCAATAAAATTAGAACAAAAGTTCATAAAATGTTTCATATAAGAGGAACAAAACAGTGTTAACGGTCCATTTATCAGCTCAGCTTAACGCCACTGCAGCGCTCTAGATGCGTTCACTTGCTGATTGGTTTTGATCACGTGACCACTGACCCGTTTTTGGGGATAAGCATTGTTCCCTTTTGAAAGGGAACGCACTGCTAGTAGTGACGTCATAGGCTGGCGCCGGTCAATATCGATTACCGTGTTTGGATAGCTTTTCAGACACCAGTTCATGTGGAGTACGGTTACAGTCGTAACCCGACACGTTTTTTGCTTGCATATTTCTATAGTTCGCACACTCAACCAAAGACAAGAGAAGTCAAAAAACCAGATTAAAAAATTCCCCAAAGCAAAAAAATGTTTTATATATGTTTTTTATTTTGATTTAGTGGTGTGAGTAACTAGACGTTGCCCCATTCTTATCTTCCAGTATACCAATGTTGACCTGGAAAAGGAAGCGTCGGCGGAAAGCTGGGTTGAGTTGCTGTTCGGCTTAGATCTCATGCGTGGTTGCCGTCTACTATGTCAATCCGGCTTGGGAAGGTCTGTGAATGGCGTGTTTGCCGGCGCCCGCTGAGTACGGGTGCATGGTCGCCGTCTGCTGAAAGGCTGTCTCCTTTGTCTATCGGGCTAAGGATGGCCAGTGAACCCCATACAGAAGTCACACATATTGAAATATACAAATAATAATATAAAATAATATAAATAATAGATTTTCATATATTTAAATGTCTTAAATCTAAAATGTTATATTTATATGTAAATACATTTTGAAATATATATAAAAAATATATTTAAATATTTGATTTCACATATAGTAAACATTTAAATATTTTTATATTTACATATATTTATTTATTTTATATTTAAATAAATTTAGATATCAATCTATGTAAATATATTAATTTGCAATATATGTTCATATATTCATTTCTAATATTTGTTAACATATTAGATTTCTATACATGTATATTTTATTGGAAATATTTACATATATTAATTTCCTTTATATGTAAATAAATGTAGATGTCCATCTATGTAAATATATTAATTTGCAATATATGTGCATATATTAGATTTCTGTATAAGTAAATCTATTCTGAAACATACACAAATATTTAATTAATGCTCCTTTTAATATACTTCACAAACCTAAACATGTTTTCATATAATATATTCCCATTTACTTCCACTTTATGCAAATAGTCTCCATATATGTAGATATTTTTATTGCATTCAGGAACCCTTACTACACAAAACTTTTTAATGATGTTGACAAAAAGGGTAAAGTACAGAGTGCATTTATATATATATATATATATATATATATATATATATATATATATATATATAATATTAACTGCACTTAAAACATGAGTCAAGCCAGCAACATAAATCAAGCAAAATAAAGCCTGTGGTAAACAACTTAACGATACTTTGACGTTTTGTTCTACAGCCTAAATTGCACACACCTATACTGAAAACACAAATTTTGTTGCAGTTATGTTCATTTTTGAAATCATGTTTTTAATAAGTATCTAGACGTTTGAGTGTGAATGTGTGCAGTGTACGCTGTAGAACAAAACGTTAAAGTATTGTCAAGTTATGTTTACCACAAGCTTTATTTTACTAAAAAAAAAAAAACATTATAAACCTGTTTCTTTTTTCTTGTTTTGGAACCTAATTAAATTAATGGCCTGGCCCAACTGCCCAACAGTTGCCTTTTCATGACGTTTTATAACAGCATCTGTAAAACAATACAAAAAGATAAAAACTTTTGGATTAGTCAGTGGTTATGGTTAAAGGGTTAAAAATTCTGTCATTATTTAATCACCCTCATGTCATTACCAAACCTGTAAGACTTCTATTCATACAAATGAAGATCTTTTTAATGAAATCTGAGAGATATCTCTCCCTCCATTGACAGTCTATGCAACTATCACTTTCAAGCCCCAGAAAGGTAGTAAAGACTAAGTTGAGTGTTTTATGAAAAAAAAAATAATACCACTTTATTTACAAAATGTTAATCTCCACTAGAGCAGCAAGGGCAGACATTATATATTTTATAATGTAGAAATATCACAGTTAATCTACAAATGAATGTAGAGACAACATAAAGACAGTATATTTTAAATGTTTAATGGAATCTTTTTGTGAATGAAGGCCAGAATCACTGATACTAACTGTGCGTTCACACCGGACGCGAATAGCACGTCAAATTCACGCCTGCCGCGTCTAGTTATACGCTTGACCACTTTGTGTTAATTCGCGCGTCAAGAGCGAAATTGACACGCGTTAAAAACAAAAGTTTGAAGCAAAATTTACGCGTGTCAGAGGCGAAATCCGGAGGCGAAAGTTTCGAAACCCGTTGGCGGCAATCTTTTTTAGATGTTTATCGAGCATTAGCATTAGCATTAATCGAGAGAGTCACTGCTCATATATGCTCTGGAGAGCAGAAACAGCTGCGTAGGGGACATCGTCGCTGTACTCGGGTCCACCAGACCCTCCGGAGGGTTTCAGGAGTTTCACAATTTGCTCCAGGAGCTAGGTTTGGTGGACCTAACGGTGAGGACGCTGACGAGGACAGCGTAGGCCGTATAAGGCCTCGGCCTCGAGTGGTCGCTGCCTGACGAGCCCGCGCTCTACAGCCCGGCGCGAGGTTCACCCTCGCCCGCACCCACCTAATCTGTCATTTATTTTTGTTTTGATAATAAATGGAGCCAGCCTCCAAAAGAGAAACTTATCCTGTGATTTTTTTTTTTAGTTTTTATACACTAAATTGTGTTTGTTGTCTTTACATTAGATTAATGTTTCATATAATCTAGAATAGAAATGGAATAAATAGCATCAATACAAAATGAGTATCTCTCATATATTGAAATCGAGTTTTTATGTGAAAGATTTGCTTTGTTGTGCATTTTAGTCATTTTACAAAATAATTTATTGAGGCCAAACATAAAATAACATTATAAACTCTCACTTCACCACGTGACAGCAGCAAGCAGGCTCCTGTTTGTTTAACGCGGCGCGAATTGACGCAGAAGTTCAGATTTTTCAACTCGGGCGGCAGACGCGAATTCGCGTCAAACGCGTGAATGCACAAAAAGCACTAATAAAATCATTCGCGCTTAACGCGCCTCTACGCCTCATTCGCGCCGCAGGAATTTTTTACTCGCGTAACGCGTCTTTGCATTGACTTAACATTGAAATCACTCGCGCCTGACGCGCTATTCGCATCCGGTGTGAACGCACCATAATACAGCTATATGGATAAAAAAGATTTTCCCCCCTAATTTAAACATTAATTGTAGCCATCCAACATTACAGTGTATTTAAAAGTAATATTTTTTTAAACATTTTATTAGACTTAAAAAAAAATAACAATTTTTAATTTAAGTGAACTTCAAACAATCCTCACATAAACCTATAATAAATGTCATATTTACCTTTGCCCTTCCTGTCTAAGGCACTGACCACACCATATGTTTGCAGTGAGAGGCGCCTTTTTTGAATTGTTTTCCTATGGCAGTGAGCGTTCTTTATAAAAAAAAATTAAAAAAGCTTTTTAATGCCATTTAAGGCCTTAATTTTCGCAAAATCCATTTAATGACTTAATGCTTTTTAATGCCCCCGCGGAAACCTTGCAGAATTTTAATTTTTCGGTGAACTAACCCTTTAAGTTACGTTGAACTTACAGAAAATGTAAATGTAAAGCCCTGTAAATGCAAATTTAATTAGTGTTAAAACAACAAGTGTTTGTACAGAGCCCTTAAAGAGTCATAGTGGTGGGGAAAAAATGTGAGATGTGACCTTTGCGTACACCTTGCAAAAAAACGTTTGCATTTCCCCCGAGATCCTTTCAGAAACCCAGTGAAAATTGCAGGTTAGTATAAAACCGCTAGTATTCAGGTTTTTTAAAAACGATTAAACAACTTGTTCTCAAAGTTAGTATTGTGGCTTTATGTACGGTCAGACACTTGGATGTGTCATATTATTCATATTTTACCAAAATCAAGCTCAAATGGAGTTACAAGGTTTTTCACCAGTCGGAGATATGCATTTTGTCCGTCATCAGAAATGGTTTAATAAACATGATGTGAGTTCTGCCGTCTCTCTGTCAGTGAAGTCCATTCTGAAACGTGTTCAAAAATGAACTGTAACTCAGCGAATATCTGCCACACTTTCACAAAATATATGTCTTTAGAAAGCTTGGAATGTCTGCTTTTAAATTAAGGAATTCAAGTTAAAAATAAATATTCTCAGTTTATGTAATCCGTTTGAATCCAAGAAGAGGTACAGTGTTTTCGTTCTCTCATCATTATCTTTAATGAGTTGAGGCCACCACACCCCCGGCGCTATTCACATGGTATATAGTTTAGGTGATCTATATGCATCGCACACGCCCCCGATCAATGCCACAAAAACACGAAGTTCCTTCATCATATTCACTGATAGTTCATTGCGTTTTGGGGATGGCATGGCGGGCACGCTACTCCAGTAAAGAGGCTCTTCAGATGATTCTGGACAGCGAGGAAGAATTCCCTTTTCCTCTGAGCAAGATTGAAAAATTTTGAAAAGAGAGTTGATCCTGCCAAGGATACGGAGTAAGTTGTTTAGTGTTATATAATTCTTCTTTGATAATATAGTTCTCATATAAATTTCAGACTATATTTTGCCTAGTTTTGGCTAGCTTTTGACATCTTATGGGAAATATTGCCTTACAATGTCCCTTACTTTCGTGCAGGCTATATATATGCTCAGGTGTAAACATTTTATGGGTATAAGGCCCATCAATAAATATTTATCCGTCCTATGGCCCATCATCAACAGACATATACTGTATACATTGTGCATCCATACCCATTAATCAGTTTACTTAGGATAATGTATGCTAACAGTTTTTTTGTTTTTTAGGAATGTGGCTGGATCACGCTCGCCTTCACCAGCACCTCACGCAGTTCTCAGTGCGATCGAGAATCATCCTGAGTAAGTGCACAGACGTAATATTTTACAGATGAAATGTAATTGTGTTTACATCGTCATAATATAAAAGTACATGTTCTTGTATGAAATTACAAAAACTGTTGTCTTTTTTTATCCAAGGCCATTAGTGATTGATAATGTCAATAATACCTACAGTTTATTTGATTGTGTTATCAGCATTCTTAAGTGTTTTTTTTTTTTTACAGATGTGACAATGAACATTTCCAAGCACCTGTTCCGAAGAGAGCAAAGACAAACAAGCATTCCACTGTCATGGAAAACAAAGACTGATGTCCACAGATTCTTGCCCGCACGGGAAACTGGACCACAACTGAGCTCTGTTAAGTATCAAATAAGGATATCAGAATGATTTCTGAAGGATAATGTGACACTGAAGACTCGAGTAATGATGCTGAAAATTCAGCTTTGATCAAAGTAATAAATTATGTTAAAATATATAATATAACTGAATATAAATATAGCTGATTTAATTTTTTCCCGTGTTTTTAAGCCCCAGTGGGAATGCAAAAAAAAGTTTCTCGGGGGAGCACAAAATATTTCCGAAAGTTGACATCATTGTTGACATTATTTTTCCTCTCATTTTTCCCATCATAATGTCATGGAGGTTTCTATATTTGCAGTCTATGGTTCAGTCATATGTTTAAAAAGACCAATTAATAAACTTACTCATAATTGCTTTGACCTTCCCTGGATCCAGGCCATCTCTTGCCTCTTCACCACATGCGGTCTTGAATTTTCCACCTAAATATCAAAAAGTGATACTTGTAGGAAGAAAGATTTAAAGTATTATAGTATATTACTACTAGTACTTGCAAATGTACCTCTAAGGTTACTTCGAAGTAGAGTTTCCATGTCAAAAACACTCACCGGACCATGGCAGTGGACATATTAGCATATGATGCTGCCCTCCATGCACTTCTGGAAACAAACACCCCTGGATCCAGGATGGATTTCAACCTAAGGGTACAACAACAAAAATGACAAGATAACTGTCATGTCTTGTCATGTTATGTCTTGTTCCTGTTCTTTCTCTCTCTATTCTCTATTCTATGTCAGATTCTCACTTGAGTTTCTCACTTGAGTTTCTCACGCAAGAAGCAAACTACAGTCCTGTTTGTCTCTGTCCTAGTCCTGTCCTGTTGGCATCCGCCTGGCAAGCGCTACCTGATCTCTGCTAATCATCTTGAAATTTGTATTCTATCCAGTTTGTCTGACGCTGTGAGAGATCTGGTAACCACAGTCTTTTCTCGACCCTTGTCAACTCTGAGAGACCTACAGCCTGTCGCCGCTAACACAGCCTTCCCCGACTGCTGCCTAAAGACTCTTATTGAAGTGATCTGAAGTAGTTTCTGTTTCATTTTTATCGCTCTCTCTGCGGGTTGCTTGTTTCGCCATTATCTCTCAAGAAGAAGATTTGTGTTCTACATTGTTGTGTACTCCCTGTGTTGTCATTAAAGACTCTATTTTTGTTAATTCGCTTTTGGGTCCTCTTACCTTCACAACAATAACTAAAGAAAAAGGAAAGACAGACCATTTAGGCCAAAGTGTGGGTGGGCAATATGGCCCAAATCTTATTATTATTTTATCTTTGTTTTTTAAAAAAAGAACAAAGATGGCAATTACAAGTAGGGATGGGCATTTTTCAAAAATATTGCATTCGAATATTCAGGCTCAAAAAAAAAAAAAAATCGAATGGTGTTTGGTGTCATTATCTTACTTTTTATAATACAATAGAGATGCACAATTCTGGATAAATTGAGAATCACGTTTTTTTTCCTGAAAATTATTCAATCGAATCGAGAATTGAAATCTTGCGAATCGGAATCAAATTGAATCTGGACATCTCTATCGATCCCCAGCACTAGTGTGTGTCTGTATATTGTTTAAAAAACACTCACTGGGGTTAGGCTTATTAGAAAGAACAGGTTTGAATAATCAAACAAGTTTTTTTTGGTCAAAGAAAAATACATACTTGGATTTGGTGTCTGAGAAACTTACACTAGTGTTGGCTGGATTATCTTGAGATGGTACTGGGTATTGCCCAGGTGTTGTTACCATTTTTTTAAGCTCTTCAACAGACTGTTGAATAACACAAAGTGACTTTTCCATGTTTCCCATTCCTAAAATGCAAAAGCAACAAGATACTTCGCATTGAGGAATTTGTAAGGAATATAGAAATATTCCTAAAATGTTGTTGCCTTACATCTTAAGAGACGTAACAGTAAATAAGGCACATATTGTGCAGATCTTCCTCTCTACAACAAATTCTCGTAGCTCCCATATGTCCTCGTATGGTTGTGGGAAGTCTTTTTTCTGCATCTGGATCTTCTCCATAAGTGCTCTCTGCTGTGAGACTTTCAATGTATTCATCTTGGTGTATAAATACACAATAAATAAATGTCTGAATAACATGCGCCTCACAAAAAAAAAAAAAAATTATATGGCCTCCGCAAGGACAATAAGGAAATAATATGAAAATAATAGGAGAGCGATAAAAGTGCTAGTTATTAATAATAATGCATCAATGTTTTTGCAAAAAATATCAAACATTTTTGATATTACAGTAATAGTTAACATCTTTTTTTATATATATATATATATATATATATATATATATATAATTTCAAATAACATCATTGCTGTTTGAGCTGTGTGAAACTGAAGAGCTGAATTAACACCCGTAAACTGAAGAGCTTTGTTAGAACGTTAATAACTCAACGGAACGCATCCTATTAGAGATAAATTAGATATTTATACTAAATAAACATTATTACAACTTACATTTGCACAAAATCACGCACAGATGAACTTTAACTATGTTACGTAGTCAGAATGTGTAACTCCTGTTGTGGATGCGCTCTTACCTTAACAACACACTGAAATGCCTATGGAAGTTGAGCTTTACGCTCACGCACGAACAAGGAAATCAAGTATAATTTCATTTTTGACAAATGAAAATAGTATTTTTGTCAGAGTGAGTCGTGAGTTGTACATTAATTCGGGTACTGGTAAGGAACCTGGCTCACTACACAGTGGGACACATGACTTTTTCCAAAATGACATTTTTTTGTAAAACGTTACTACTGGTATTTATGAATAACAGCAGAATGTTGCATTTTGTTTAACGCTATTCAAAGTACATTACAATAAATACTTTGGTACAACATTTCAGCTATAAATGAATTTATAAATGGTTGATTGTGTTTACCTTGTGTTTATCAATGTATGTTAATGCTGAAATATAACTGATTAATGTGTCATGATGTGTATTGAGTTTGCTTGCGTGATTTATGTTTCATGCTTCAGAATCTCTATTGAGGGAACATTCTGTATTTAAACAATAAGTAAAGCGGGACCTTGTTTTGTTATATAGTACTAAAACTATTGTATAAAACAAGACATTTGAAGTGTAATACAAAATATTACAATATATACAAATATATGATGTTTGAGAGTGTAGAGAGTTTAGCTTCAACCCCTTTTTTTAATCATCTATCAGTTTATGGCTTTTAAAAAAAAAAGACCCAAAATAATGTCAATAAATGTTGAAAGATTATGAAGGTATAATGAAAATAAATCTTGAATTTTTGAATTTTATACCTAATTTCAGGTATTTTTAGACTCAAATGAACTTTATTTGTCTACGTGTTTTAAAATGAGAAAATACGTATTCAATACTGACACAAGTATGAAATCTGCTTTATAAATTTGTACACTCTTTTAAACATGTTTTTTTATTATTATTATTATCACATTTGTCACTATTTGCATTTTAATCTTATTTATATCTGGTTAATAAACTGGTTTCTTTGCCCAAACATTACAGTTTTTCCTTTTAGACAATTTCTGTCATCTCTTTTATTATTTGCATATACATTTCTATACACTCTTGCGATTTTAGACAAAGCAGCGTAAGAACAGGACTTTTATTTTGGTTTTGTGATGTGACATCATAAGGCTGCGCCGCGCTCCTGCATCTGTTGTGATTCGACTGTAAAAAGGTTTGTGTTTAAAGCATTTAGTGTTTAAACCGATAGAAACCGTTCAATCGACTTTAAAGATTGACTAATGTGTATTATTAAAAGAAACATAGTAATGCTTCATCTAACATTTATTTAAAGCGCATCCACACACAAGTAACACAAAAGGTGCGTCTCATTTCTCTCCTTCTATCTTGACTTGAATCGGTTTATGATAAACACGAATTCGGTCCCTGGCGAGTAGATGGAGAAAATGAGCTTGTAAAACTCCGAGTCAAATGATTGATTCGAATCGCTTGAATCACCGCAGCTGTTCAAAACAGTGTAAATGCAACAGAAACAAACGCGTAATGAAAATTTAAACAAACCAATGGAAGGGTCATTTCTGGGATTCTGTAACATTTCAACTTGGATTTTTGTTTCTTTGATCTACATATAATTCATTTTCTACCTAAGGCATTAAATACATTTTTTTATTTTATTTTTGTGTTTGTCCTTTACATGTCAGGTGGTAATAAGCAAGAAATGCTATTTTTACCAAAAATAGGGAGGCATTGCCTTTATTTTCATATTTAAAAATATATACATATCAGCCTATTTGCATGCACAACACTGTCTTTCTGCTGCTGATGTGGCTGCCATTTCTGACAGAGGATGCTTGTCAATGTTTAAGTGGACACATTACATCAAATATTCAATTTATAACAAAATTATGAGTTTTCATGATTTTGGTAAGTATATTGAAGTAGCCTATATTTGGTAACTTCATTGAAACCATGACTATTATAAAAAAAAAATTAAATTAAATTTATTCATAAATTAAGTGAAAAACTCGACCTTGTCACAAGTTTTCAACCCTGAAACAATGAGAAAAATACAGATATGTGACAGGGTTAAGGTTTTTTTGCACAAAATGGCCACTGCTCCTTGTGTAGTGTAAGAGAGTAGACCATTTATGGCAGCAATTAAATAAGTACATTATATTTACTTATGGATTAAAATAAAAAATTTAAAAAATAATAATTTTCCATCTTAATTTTATGTGATGGGGTTGAGTTGTTAAAGGGATACTTCACCTCTGGAAAGATGAATGTGTATTTAAAATATGTCATTTATGTTAAGAAATGTGAAGAATTTTTTTAATTTGGAGCTTTCTAGACTGAGAAAAGCCAGAAAATGTATTTTTGGCTCATGTGGATGAAAGACAACAACTCCCAGAATGCACTTGCTTCGCTGCCCTAGGAGGCCACGCCTACTGGTAAGAGAGCGCAGTTTAAAACAAGGTTAGGCTACCAGTGAGTCTCCGTGACGAGTCTGCCTGGGATTTCGGGATCACCCAAAATGTCCGGGATTCGGCTTTTGCGTTCTACAGTCGCCATTCATCACGTTTACTGTGGCGAGCAGGTCAGGACGAGGCTGACGGCCGCGGGAGAACGGCACGAGGCCGGTGGCGTCATTACTGAGACACGCCGGTCTCGCAACGGAGGTGCGGGAATTTTCTTAGCAATGTTAAAACGCACATCAACCGATCACTTGTTTAGCGTTCATGTAAACACTACATTCAGATTCACCGATCGGAATGAATTCAGTTAGATTGAAACAAGTGTGCATGTAAACAATGAATGGCGACCGCAGAAAGCAAAAGCCGAATCCTGGACATTTTTGAACGATCTCACCCGCCGGACAAGTCAGGGAAAAGGAGGATGGTAACCCCTACTTACTCAGCTTTCTCCTACTATTCAGCTTTCTCCACAGAACAAGAGCCTGCTAGCTTAGCTTCCAAAGAAAGACGGCTGACTGTGTACATTCTGTGAGTGAGATCCCTCTATGGGCGGGCTGAAAACATGTGGAACAACGCCTTCTACTGGCTGTAGTCTTTAGCCTCTGACCAGAAAATCCTCCGATGACGCAAAATGACGATTTTTGTGTCATCGGAGGATTTTTTTCCAGACAAAAAATACATAAATCTCTCCTCTCAGGGGGATATGAGGGTGGAAAGCATGGTAATTCGAAAATACTACAGGTTTTTACTAATACAAAGCTTAATGCTAAATCCTGAAGTATCCCTTTAAGCTTGACAGTATCTTCCCATGACTATAATAGGCCTAAAAAATATTAATAAAAAGTATGATACAATATTCTGCAACACTGTTAAAAAGACCTGAATGATGTCATTTCTGGTAAAGGATGTCACACATGGGTGGAGTCTAAATTATTATAGGCAGAGAACAGTTGGTCTGACGGGGTTGAGTTCAGACTGAGGGACATCACTTTATAGTCTGTTTTTAATAAAATAACTTGCTTATATATATATATATATATATATATATATATATATATATATATATATATATATATATATATATATATATATATATATATATATATATATATATATATTAAAAAACACAAATAAATACAATATACAATATTGGCAAAAAAAATTGACACTGCACATTTTGTTAAATATTTTCTAAGTACACATTCAGTGAAGTGCCTCAGGGATATGACAAAATGCTTAGTGTACAATAGAAATAGGACATTATGATAAAAAATATTGAAATACAATAATTTTCTTTTTATTCATTATAATGGACATACCAAAGTATTGTGAAAAGCTTTTAATATTTAATTTTGGTTAACCACCCCTTTAAAAAGTCTGGGGGACTAAAATATGACCGAATCCCAGGAATAACCCAGAACAGGTTTTCATGAAAGTGAAAGGCAATCGTCCTCAACACACAAATCAAGAAATGTTCTAGAGCCAATAGACCTTCATGGTGTGGAATATTTGTATAGCGAGGTTACATCTATAGTTACCAGTATTACATCGTGTTGGACATTTTGTATCGTCGTTAAACATTGCAGAAAATCTAAAGTCTTTCAGATAGCTTGGGAGGGATATGACTAAAGGTCTCGGAACACAATCAACGAAATTCCAGAGTGGTTCATTAAAACTATTGTTTCCTGCTACTATAGGTTGTCCTGGTGGATTAACCAAACTCTTATTTACCTTGAGTGGAATATAAAAAACTGGTGTACCTGGAGAACGATTAAACAGATATTGCATCTCTTTATCAGAAATCAGTAGATGAGCATGTGCTTCCTGAAGAAACAACTCAATCTCTCTAGAACTGAGCAGTAGCATCTGCAGTCAATTAATCATTAGATACCAAATATAAATACCTCATACCTAAATAGGAATTTTCAATACAAATTGTGCTTTTATTAATTTGAAGTGCTAGTTTTAGTTGAACTACTGAACTAGGCCTAGAGCTGTTTGAGACACACACACAGAGATTTAGTGTGGATTTATTTTTCTTTCTGTTAATTATTCTCATCTTAAACAGGACAAACACACAGAGAAACTCCTGGTGAAGCGACTGAGATCCACATGACACTATTATAAAGATGGCATTTATTAAAGAGGAGAGTGAAGATATGAAGATTGATGAAACATTCAGTGTGAAACAAGAAGATACTGAAGAACAAACAGGTTGGTCTCATTCTCACAGCTGAACTCAGTCATTTAAATTGTGTTCTAGTAGATCTCATGTTCTGAGGAAATGTTTGCTTGAAAAATGATCGATGCGCGGATGGTTTTAGCAACATAAACGGTATAATGACAGACACTGAAGGACTTGCTCTGTGATCGTAAGGTCTATTGGCGGTTTGAATAAGTCCGATGGCACAGTACTGTACAGTCTCTGCTGGTGCTGTTGGTGTTTGAAGAATAGAATTAGAAGAAAACAGTCAGATATGCACATTTTATTTCTAAAATGCGTTGAGTCAGACAATTATTTACAGTGCAAAAAAAAATAAGGCCTATCTGTTTCCATTAAAATACATCCTAAAATATGTTTACCTCAGCTGAAATTGCATAAAGTTGATGTTTAAAACTATTAAAAATACAATTAGAACAAGAATAAATGTTCTCTGAAAACTTTCTCTGAACAGTATTTTATACAATTTTGATTTACTCTAAAACAAGACAAGGATACTCAATGTTTTTCTTTTTAGCAATGTGACGTCACAAATGACAATAATGGTCATGTGTATAGTCATTTTCCAACGTTATAATCGATCGTGCTAAGGGTTAACTAGCGATCACATGCGGTGATGATGCTTCTTACTTATTTTTCGGAGAAACGGGGCAGATATTTCAACCAACAGCTGAGGCATTTAAGTGGCATCGAAATGAGGCTCCAAAATCGGCATTTTGATTCGGTCCGGTTACTTGGGTATCGGTTCCATATCGGTGTCCGGTGTCAGTACCCAACCCTAGTCTAGACTATTTTGTATTGATTATAGTAAAGATTTTAGAAATAACACCTTTCAAAGATGTAAGAAGGTCTAATACAGGGGTGCCCAACCCTGCTTTTGCCGATCGACTGTCCTGCACAGTTCATCTCCAACCCTAATCAAACACACCTGCCTTTAATTTTCATGTGATCCTGAAGACCTTAATTGGTTGCTTCAGGTGTGTTTGATTAGGGTTGGAGATGAACTGTGCAGGACAGTCGATCGGCAGGAGCAGGGTTGGGCACCCCTGGTCTAATATATCATCTAGTATATGTTTAATTGTTGTTTGAAAGTTCAAAAACTGCTTAAGAATAAAGTTCCGTATTTGAAAGTATATAAATAGATAGGAGCTGGGTAGGTAACATTTTTCTTGAAGTTGCGTTAAGGATGCAAAATTGTTATGTATGTATAGTTGATCAATTGTAGATAGGCCATGTTCCTTCCAAATGTTAAAAGCCCCATCCATCAAAGACGTTGGAAATGATATTGCAAAAAACATGTGCTATAATACAAGGGTCTTTAAGGTCTAATGCTAAACGTAATTGAGACCAAATCCTTAATGAATGTTTAACAAACTGTTTTGTGCTTAAAGGGAATTGGTACACATTGTGAGGATGTTAAAGTTGCTGGAGTACAAGAGGCAGCTTCCAATAGTACCCACTGAGACTTCTTTAATTGCAAATCCTGCTGCACCCAATATAACAGATTCCTAATGTTTGCTGCCCAATAATAGGTTTGAAAATTTGGCAGAGTCAGGCCACGCAAACACTTTGGTTTTATAAGATGACTTTGATTAATTCGTTTTGACTTATTCTATATGAAAGAAGAAATAGTCTGTTGCAAAACTGTGAAAAAGGATTTTGGAATAAATATAGGAAGACATTTCATGATATTCACCCCTCCTATCAAAGAAAGGGGGAGACATTTTCAGGACACAAAGAGAGACTTAACATAATTGTAAAGAGGACTAATGTTGGCTTTGAACAGGTCAGAGTATTTATGGGTCACCTGAATCCCCAGGTATTTAAAATGATTTCTGACAACCTTGAATTGAAAATTTGAATATGAAATCTGAAGGGAAGATGAGTTCAATGGGAACATTTCACTTTTACAAAAATTTTGTTTGTATCCTGAGAAACTAAAGATATCTAGAATAGGAAAAAAATTGAGGAATTTAAGTAAGAGGGCTAGACAAAAAAAGAAGGTCATCTGCATATAAAGAAACCTTATTCACGTATGATACCACAGACCTGTGCACTGGACCGCAGGGCAATTGCAAGGGGTTCAATGGCTATGGCAAATAACAATGGGAAAAGGGGACAACCCTGTGTTGTGCCCCGTTGTAGTTCGAAATACTCTGAAAGAACATTATTAGTACGTACAGAAGCTTTAGGGGCCGCATATAACATTTTAATCCAAGAGATAAATGTAGGACCAAATCCGAATTTTCCTAAGACCTGAAAAAGACAGTTCCATTCAACACGGTCAAACGCCTTTTCAGCGTTGAGTGACAGTACCACCTCTGGATTGTTTGAATGGGAAGAATACAATATATTAAAAAGGCACCTAATATTAGAAAAAGAATATCTATCCCGAATAAAGCCAGTTTGGTCAGGTGAAATAATTCGACCCATAGAGTTTTCAAGACAGATAGATAAAAGTTTTGCTAAGATCTTAGCCACAATTTAACAAAGAGATGGGACGATATGAACCACATTCTAGTGGATTCTTATCTTTCTTTAGAAGCAGCAAAATAGTCGCTTGATAGAGACTTGCAAGCAAATAACCATTCTGAAGACTTTCTAAAAAAAACAAGTAAAATTGCACACAAAAACAATTTGTTGGCGTATAAATGGCACAAGAAATAAAGAGATTGTGTTGTATGTTCCCACCAGTCCTGAGATCTCTCTCGCACACAATAACTGGGCAATGATGGCCCTTTTCGTCGTCCTCCACCTCAAAATCATGGTGATGTTTGGCGAACTTCGCATGTATATCGCAAAGCTAGCATCAAGCATATTTTGCGTTCGTCCATCTGTGCAAGAACCCCCTTTAAGTATGCGCAATGTTTCAGATAGTATGTCAAGTGTAAACACATGAATTGGATATGGGTCACAATAGAAAAAACATAAATGGACTGTCAAAAAAATCGGATATAGGCAACAAATCAGAATTGGGCATCAAGACCGGCAGTGTAAACGAGGGTTAAGAGCTCGCCAAGTCAGTCTTTTTCTGTCGCAGAGCTTTAGACATGGAGGCGTGAAGTTGTAACTTATGTAGAAAGTAAATATAATTAGTTTTTAGAGCTCCCAATCTTGCGACTTCACATGGCAGACGCTAAACCGGAAGACCACACTCATATCACTTTTATATCGTACTGTTTTAAATTATAGAGGATAAAAACATCCTCGTGTCATACATTTATATTTATTTAGCATCGAAAGGTTGCCTAGCTGGCTATATTTCAACATGTTTCCAACAATTTCACACATTTTAGTTTGGCAATAGTTCAACTAGTAAAATGTGTTCAAGTTTGTTTAACAATAACACGTTAACTACTGTAAGTGTTAAAGCTGAGGCAAGTAGTTTATTCTCAATGTTCTTCTGGTGTCGCTGAGTTTCGGTTCATCTTTGAAATGTGTTTCAGAAAGAAGTTCACAAAGACTGAGACTTCTGCTTTCGCAGAAAGCACACCCTGATTGTTTTCTTTATTTTACAAAAACACAAAGTTTTGTTGTTATTTTGAGTGTACACAAATAAAAATAGACTCTTTACAGTTTTGGAGTATTTATGACAATTTTTTTTTAGTATTTTAAGCTCTTTTTGCCATTTTCAGGAAAAAATGCAAGTGAACGTGCCGGCGCCTCCACTGACCCCGTATACTAATAACGTTAAATTATTATTGACAATTACTTGCTCAGCTATTAATTGTTAGCATCCCTAATTGAGTTCAGTCTGTAATTATCTATATCTCCTGGGGCAAATAGCTTTTTTTAAATAAAGCATTTAACTGCCAGCCTAAAGGTTTTTGGGACATGTCCTAAAGAAAGTTCAAAGTTAGCAGTTTTGTGTAGAGCAGCGGTTCTCAACTGTGGCCCTCGAGGTCCCCTTTTCTGCAGAGTTTAGCTCCAATCTTGATAAAACTCTTCTGCCTTTAGCTTTCAGAATCCCTGACAACTTTCAAAAGACAGCTGAACACCCATCTCTTCCGTGAGCACTTACCCTAAAAGCACTTAACCCTTTTTAAAAAAAAAAAAAAAGAATCTCCTTTTTCCTTTAAATCCTTTAAATCCACTTCTTGCGTTGTTTCTTGCCTCTTCACGATGACTCGATTAATTTAGTCCTAATTTGTAAGTCGCTTTGGACAAAAGCATCTGCTAAATGTAAATGTAAACAATAGCAAGACTTTGATTAGCATGAACAGGTGTGTTTTATTAGGGTTGGAGCTAAACTCTGCAGGAAAGGGGGTTTCAAGGGCCAGAGTTGAGAACTTCAGAAACATCTGGCAGGTGTATTGAGGGCAAGTAGGACACATGCCCTCCAGAGCAAGTTTGAACACCTTTGGTATAGGATCTAGAATACGTAGCACGTGTTGTTGGTTTTTATGCATTACATATCTAAATGTTTTGATGTCTGTTGTATTGTGCCATTAAACTGGGGTTAACTTTTATTTGTTTGTTTTTCCACCTTAGACCTAATGGCTATGAAAGAGGAGAAAGAAGTACTCGATGAAATTGAAGAGAAAGATCAATATGAGAATCTTCATGATCAATATGAGAATCTCGATGATTTCATAACTGGAAAAAAATCTTTTAGTTGTTCACAGACTGAAAAGACATCCATACGAAGAAAAGCCCAAAAGACAGGAACTAGAAGATATTTCACTTGCTTTCGGTTTGGAAAGAATTTCAATCAACAAGGAAACCTTAAAGTCCACATGAGAATTCACAGTGGAGAGAAGCCTTTCACCTGCCAACAATGTGGAAAAAGTTTCACTCAAAAAGGGAACTTTAACAGGCACATGAGAATTCACACTGGAGAAAAACCTTACACATGCCAACAGTGTGGAGACAGTTTTGCTCAACATGGAAACCTTAAAGTTCACATGAGATTGCACACTGGAGAGAACCCTTACACATGTCATCAGTGTGGAAAGAGATTTGCTCAACATGGAAACCTTAAAGTCCACATGAGAATTCACACTGGGGAGACCCCTTTCACCTGCCAACAGTGTGGAAAAAGTTTCACTCGTAAAATAAGTCTTGACAGGCACATAAGAATTCACACTGGAGAAAAGCCTCACACATGTCCTCATTGTGGTGCAAGTTTCACTCTAAAAGGAAACTTTATCAGGCACATGAGAATTCACACAGGAGAAAAGCCTTTCACATGCCAACAGTGTGGAGACAGTTTTACTCAACATGGAAACCTTAACATTCACATGAGAATTCACACTGGAGAGAGTCCTTATATATGTCCTCAATGTGGAAAGAGATTTGCTCAACATGGAAACCTTACTGTCCACATGAAAATTCACACCGGGGAGACCCCTTTTACGTGCCCACAGTGTGGAAAAAGTTTCACTCGTAAAATAAGTCTTGTCAGGCACATAAGAATTCACACGGGAGAAAAGCCTTACACATGCCCTCAGTGTGGAAAAAGTTTCCATCAACATGGAAACCTTACAGTCCACATGAGAGTTCACACTAGAAAGTGTCCCTTCACCTGCCAACAGTGTGGACAAAGTTTCAATCATAAAGGAAGCCTTAACAGGCACATGAGAATTCACACTGGAGAAAAGCCTTACACATGCCAGCAGTGTGGAGAGAGTTTTTCTCAACGTGTACCCCTTAAAGTCCACATGAGAATTC
The DNA here is from genome assembly GCF_949319135.1 of Squalius cephalus. Classification (NCBI taxonomy): domain Eukaryota; kingdom Metazoa; phylum Chordata; class Actinopteri; order Cypriniformes; family Leuciscidae; genus Squalius; species Squalius cephalus. Next base: position 23,039,612 of record NC_137125.1, read on the forward strand.
ACACTGGAGAGAACCCTTACAAATGCCGACAGTGTGGAGAGAGTTTTGCTCAACGAGGAAACCTTAAAGTCCATATGAGAGTACACAATGGAGAGAGTCCCTTCACCTGCCAACAGTGTGGAAGAAGTTTCAACAGAAAAGGACACCTTAATTACCACATGAGAATTCACACTGGGGAGAAGCCTTATACATGCCAACAGTGTGGAAAAAGTTTCACTCATAAAGGAAGCCTTAACTGGCACATGAAAATTCACAATGGAGAAAAGCCTTTCACCTGCCAACAAAGTGTGGAAGAAGTTTCATTTAAAAAGGAAACGTTAACTGGCACATTAGATTTCACACCAGATAATTTAAGCCTTACACCTGCCAACAGTGTTGAGAGAGTTTTACTCAACGTGGAAACCTTAGAGACCACATGATAATTCACAACAAATAGAACCATTACACATGCCCTCAGTGTGGAATAAGTTTTTATCAAATAAAATAAATAAATTCCTTAACAGGCACATAAAATGTTTTAACCAAAAAGGATCTCTAAGTACCACATTATGATTCACTCAAGAGAGATCTATTTTAAATGTCATCAGTTTGGAACGAGTTTTCATTTTGCTACATCGAGGCTGGTATTGAACTGAATTGGATCAACATTAAACCGATTCTAACTTAAAGGAGACATATCATGCTTTTAAATTGTTCCTTTTTACATATAAATCATACATTTGTGGTCTATATAAAGCGGAACTGCAATGCTTGGGTCTGAATTCCTCATTATTATAGCTCCACGGGCCCCTTTTTTACCCCTTTTCTGAGGTGCTTCTGAGATCAACTCGTTTTGGTGCGGTCTCTTTAAATACAATTGAGACACTTCATACCCCGCCCCCTCTCCAGGTTGCAGAGGTTCAACTCCACCCCGTTCGGCCATTTTTGTAGTCTGATAGCAGAGATAGGATTATCTAGCGGCACAGAAACTTTTTATTCACACGTTATTAACAAAATGTCAACAACGGAAGACTTGTCCAGCCAGCCTTAGATGTTCGAGCCAGAGTTGGAGCCGGAGCGAAATGAAAATGAAGACGACGAACCTGCAGAACAACGTCTTCATATGGATGTATCGCAATGGTGTGTTACTGTATTTATACATGAAACTTTGGTCTTCCGACCTTTTACCACCGTGTCGATTTATTTTGATTAATATGTGCGAGGGAGAGAGAGCAAGACAGCGTCTAGTTTGGAGACGGTGATGTCTTGTTTACACTTTCGCCTGGCTCCGAAGAGAGAGAGAGTGTGCGCGCGCGCGAGACCGGGTCTCTCTCTCTCTGCTCGTTCTTTCAGTTAAACATGCCTGTCACAAGCGCGGCAGTTCATCTACATTAGACGGTGTAATGAAGCGTGTGGGTTACTACATCCAACAACCGATCATTTTAACTTACCCTCTCGTAACTTCTGCATCCTTTAGCTTGGACTACAAAATTGCAGCGAGAAATAATAATGGCGGATCGCTCGAAGTGTTGGGCCGGAAGTCAATGTCCTTTTTTGGCAGTTCCGCTGCAAATACTGTGACGTGATAGTTCACAAAACGTCATAGATAACAGAAAAATCGGAACAGGTTGAAAAATATGACCAAAACAGAATATAAAGATATCAACGAAGCACCTGAAGAGAATAATTTCATCTTTTCTGTACTTCTAAACACTCCAAATATACAACAAAATGCATTTAAGGGCTAAAAAAGTGCATTTAGCATGATATGTCCCCTTTAAAACATTGATGTCTTGTATAGAAATGAATTAATTTCCATAGTTGATTCTGCCCTTTTTCTTCTTTATCTCTGTGAACCTGCTTTGATGCAATCCATATTGTAGAAAGCTCTAAAGAAATAAAGGTGACTTGACATAAGAGTTCACACTGGAGAGAGTTATTTTACCAGTTCTCAAGACCTTGATATATGAGCTGAACTTTGTAGGATGGTACATCTCCAGGGACAGGATTTGGTGTCCCTGTTTTAGTGTCTCTGCAATCAGATTATTTTAAACCACGGCCTTCGAAGAGTGTAGCCTTCGAATTGGGACGCACCTATAGTTTTAGAGCTGAACCTTGAATAATCGGGGCCCAAGTCAGGAAGACGACAGACTGGCTAAACTGACCATCTGCTAGCTGTCTTACGTCACAGAAGTCAGATAAACCAATGGATGAATGGTCCTCCAATAAAATATGTGGCTGCAGATAACAGAAGTTTAAGAACAGTTTCCGATGGGTGTATTTCTGACTATGGGCTGACTTTGCCATTTCCTGTTGTAACTACACTTGGGGCAAAGCTGGTTGAATGCCACATATCGACCCATCTGGTGTAGCTGCACATCAGACTTTGACTTGCAAATTGGACATGTGGCAAAAAGCTCACACAGGTAGGTTCCTCCAACTTAAACTCCAGGTGAGTTCTTTTGGGTTTCAGGTGTTGGAACATTACTCTGAACTGTTCAATGTGAGTGTCTCACCTTGTGGTTTTGTTGTACACCCAGATATGTCCTACCTTGGTGCCAGTCCTGATGACAAAGTTTATGACCCTAAGGTTTTCTGTCAATGCCTGTTTTCATTGCCCTAGTTTGCTTTACGCCCTTGAGCCTGTCCAGATGTCTCCCCTAGCACATGAGAAACCTCATAAAATATGCTAGCGGTCACTATAGGCTTGCACAGTTCCTTCCACATTGAACACTGATTACTCCTTTATTATAGCTGGCAATTCCTGTGTGGCACTTAGGCTCTCAAACTACAGGTGGGATGAAGTGCAAGCTCTTTGGAAAATATAGAACCATCAGTAGGGAGTTTTGGGAACATAGGAGCATCTGGGTGTTCCATGTTGTTCTTTGGTCATAAGAGGAGGGCATAGTACGCAGTGTTGGGAAGTAACGGAATACATGTACCAGCGTTACGTATTCAGAATACAAATTATGAGTAACTGTATTCCGTTACAGTTACAATTTAAATAGTTGGTATTTAGAATAGTTACATTGTTGAAATCAATGGATTACATGAGGATACTTGTTTCACAATCTCTAAATAAAGTTTATTCAATCTCTAAATAAATGAAGGCAACTCCATGCATTTCCCAGAAGCCCCAGTATGAAAACAAAAAAAATGCACGGTTTGCGTGAACAGTCACATGGAGTCGGAAGAGGAGCAGCGGGAGCTAGAGGTAGAGATGGAGCCGAAACAACAGAGCCAGGGCAAGAATGCGTCTCTATCTTGGAAATTTAAACAGCATTTTATATTAAAGAAAGAGGGAGAACGAAATATAACTGTGCAGTGCAACCTCAGCGTCCAAAGACTCCACCTCCAACCTGAAGGAGCATCTTAAAGTAAGTAATTTTTTAAAAATTAGCCAGGTTTAGTAGTCTGCTGTAGTTTTACTGGTCACCTTGCTATTTTATAGTTCAGGTTATATATCAGGTAGCTACCAGGGCTGTAACGATATGCGATATGATATGAAACCGAAATCACGATGACACTCAGATCCACGAACGTATCGCGGTGTGAGAAGGCAGAACCGTCCAGATCCAATGCTACCACATCTTTAAATTACTAATACTATAATTTATAAAATACGTAGACCTACACCACAAAACTAGTTGAGGATAAATTCTTTAAAATTGGGCAATTCCAGCATTATGGGCGTGACATTTGCAGTCAAAACCTGAAATATAAATTCTCAGAAAATGCATTTAATACCAATATATTGAAACGTCTATGTATATATCCATACTCCCTTAATAAAGATGTCCAGATAGTAGAAAAATATCGGTCTACACATGCGTTTTATATTTAATATGAGGGAAATAAACATGCGTGACAAAAAAATCTTTACCTTTTAGGTGGCAAAATATTTTTAATAGCCTACTTCTGTGAATTACACTGCGCAAACCAAAAGTAATACTACCCACCGGATGAAGAAGGGTTGGCTCTCCACAGAACATAAAATATTCATTTTATTTTAGTTTTCGTGTTCGCATTTATGAGGAAAAAACAATGTTACGGACGTGATGGTTCTCCGACGTGACCGCTCTGAAAGCGGCACTAAAAGACTGCTTTACTTTCACAGAGGCCTCAAACAGAAAGCACAAAGCCTTTCTTTAAAGTGAATTTCGTTTTGTATTAATTGTATCTTGATTTGAATCAATGTTTCATCAACATATTACCTGGATTTAATAAATAAGTAAATGGCATACTCATACCGCTTGGCTAGCAAAATGGGTTCAGGATAGTGCTAAAACAATTTCACTGTTATTAATTTGTGCTCTTTCTGTCTTTCTTTATTTTAGAGGAAGCATTCCAGTGTCTTGCATAGAGCAGAAATGGCATCAGATGATGGTGGTGAACAAAGTGCCATGCCCACCCCACCTCCTCTCAAACAAGCAACACTCAGCAGCACCTCAGCAATCACCCAAAGTAAAGTAAACTCCTTGGTTCTTGAGTTCATAATTGCAGATGTGCAGCCCTTTTCCTTAGTGGAGAATGCCTCATTCCGTGAGATGATTGCAGGAATTAGTGGGGGTAGGACACCCATGTGCAGAAAAACATTGATGCAGCGCATTGAAAGGGGATCTCAAAATATGAAGGAGGCAATTACTGAAACTCTTCAGGATGTTCAAACCAGGATGTTCAAACCTGAAATGAATATGGAGGGTGTGAAATGGATGATGAGATGGATAGCACAGATGATGTGCAGTTTGCTGATGTCTCTGCAGTTCTTCAGGAAGAGGAAGAGGAGCTAAACTTTTTTTTTTGCCACCTCACCATCGATGTGCCGCGCATACTTTGAATCTTGTTGCCACGACTGATCTTGACAAAGCTGCCTCACAGGGTGTTTCTCGAAAATTATACAGAAGTGCAATGTCTAAATGTGCTGCAATCTGGAATAAGGCTCATCGCTCATCAGGTGCTGCTGATGCAATTGAGGAAATTGCCCAAATGAGATGTTTGGTACCTTCAGTGACTAGGTGGAGCTCAGAGTATCATGCAATCGAGAAGTTGAGTCGTCTCACTGAGAGTCAGCTCAATGGAATTTGTGACCAGCTGAAATTGGCCAAACTGCACCATCAAGAGACAATGTTTCTAAAAGAGTACACAGCCATTCTGAAACCTCTTGCCTACTCAATCAACCTGCTCCAGGGAGAAAAGAATTGTTACTTTGGATACATAGTTCCCACCATTCTCAGCCTAAAAGCCAAGTTAGCTGTAAAGTTGACCCAAGTGCAGTTCTCAACTCACATCCACTCAGCTGTTATAAAAGCCATTGACACTCGATTTGCAGACTGATCTCATGAAATGGCGTATGTATGACACGCCAATTCGTATTTCCATTTTTGGCGTGTTATCAACACGCATAATCGCTTTTCAGCGTGTTTATCAACGGCGTTGACTTACGTTACATTACTATATATAATTAATATGACCTACCCCAACCGCGTCCCTAAACCTACCCATCACTGGGGTTAATACCATTTATGAGTGTTCCCCTACCATCCTAGGAAAAAAAATATTGCTCCCCAGATGTAGATATACATTTTGCTCCGTTTCGCTCGGACATTTAACGGCGTACACATACACGCGGAATCACTCGGACGTTTAACGGCGTACACATACACGCGGAATCACTCGGACGTTTAACGGCGTACACATACACGCGCGTGGACATACACGCGGATAGCTCAAAATGCGTATAAATAACACGCCACTTGACTTGAAAGTGGCGTGTTATTTATACGCAAAGTCATGATGTCATGTTGCGATTTGGGCAGGTGTTGGCCTCCCATGAGGCAAGGATGGCGGCTTCCACCATCCCAAAGTTTCGACTGTGGTGGCTTGCTGATGAAGAGAGGGGAGCCATGAAAACAGCAATGGTCCAAGAGTCTCGTCTTATTCATAAAGAGCCTTCTGAGGATGCCGGCACCACTGGAAATGCCACAGTTGGAGGTGATCCAGAAGATGATGAAAACTTCTTCACTTTTGAGACAACACAGATGACAAGTTCATCAGCGGAGGAAGAGGTGCAGAGGTATCTCCAGGATCCAGACAAGTCAACCAAAACATATTGGTCTTTAGGTTCACAGGCATTCAATGCATGTAAATTGGCAATCTCATTATTGTAAAACCAATTGTCTTTTTTTCACCTGACATTCATATAAAATCAACACCTTACATGCCTACTGCAAATGTTAGAAAAAACGTTTTTCACCCTATGTTATGTTCAACTTTGACATTTTGGATAGGTTTTTGCTGCTAGCCTTTGTTGTTACATTACCAAGAAGTAATGTTGGTTTTTCAATATAACATTGTTTTGTGAGGGTAAAATGATATTTGGTGCCATTGTTTAAAAAAATAATATTATTTTTGCCATCATCACGTTCAGTTTGAGTTTCTGTTTTATTATTAGTGTGTCATTCTTAAAAGAAAGAACATTAATGTGAATATAGTCAGCTGTAACAATTTTGACATTTTTTATATGGAAGGTTTACAGAAACAGAATATTTTATTCGTCTATTTTCACACTTTTAACAGCTGAGTAAATAAAGAAACTGGAAAAGGAAAATTGGTCAATTCTTCTCTTTTTTTAACCAAGCAAAACATCTTTTGCATAAACATACCCTTATAGTCTTTATTCCTCTACAGCAAATTTAAAAATATTGTACTTTCAGGGAGACTTGGCCCTAACACATTCAGCCAGTTGGAACAGAAAAACACACCAGAACTGTTTAGTAAGCAGGATTTGATGGCCGCATTCCTACACTTATAAAAAGCAATTCAATGTGGAAGTAATCCAAGTATTCAGAATATGTTACTTAGATTGAGCAACGTAACGGAATACGTTACAAATTACATTTTTGGGCATGTATTCTGTAACGGAATACATTTTGAAAGTATCCTTCCCAACACTGATAGTGCCAAATCTGGAGTCCACCAAAGACAAGGGCATCATGTAACGAGCCCGGCTTGCTAATGTACACATCTAAAAATGTGCTCTTGGCATCCCAGGAGCCCTGCAGTATGATAAAAAAGTTTCCTGTTTATGTAAAATTTTAAGAAACGCCGGCCCCCACCTCCTCCATCTACTCTGGTTTTGGGAAATGAATAACTTCGTGGAGGATGGTCATCATTTCCTCCACAACATTGTGGACGGTCCTGCAAACAGTTGCAAGTGGCATGTTGAAGGTGTCTGAAGTGACCCTGTAGGACGCTCCACAGGCAAGCCAGTAAACTGACCAGCACTTCAACTTAATGGCTCCATCCATGGGCTTTTGGATGGGGCAACATCTGGACCAGCATGTTGATGCTGTTTCTGGAGAGCCTGAAGGCTGGTTTTAAATTTTCTCCAGAAAAAAACTTGTCCAGGCACCTGGTCATTGATCAGGGAAAGGGACTTTGTTCCTGTAAAAAAACAATAATAATTTTAGGATGTTTTTAACCCCCTGAGGCTCGTTTTTTTCCCTATCAGTGAAAAAAAAAAAAAAAAAAAAAAATTCCTTTTTATCTTATATGCTTGTGTTATACATCAATCGATTCTGTTAAATGTGTATTATTTTTGTGTATACTCACAATAAAAACAAAGTGTTGTGCTTTTCGCCAAATAAAGAAAAATAAACATGATGCGAGTTCTGCCTCCTCTCTGTCATTCTGAAATGCATCCGAAAATTATCTGTAACTCAGCGAATACTTATCACACAGACATGTGAGATATGTCTTTATGAAGCTGGCATTCTCTTCTTTTAAGTGAAGTAATTAATATAAAAAACAAATGTTTTCAACTCATGTAATCTGTTTGAAAGCAAGGAGAGGTGCCGTTTTTTTCCTTCTCCCTCATTATCTCTAATAAGCTGAGGCCGCCCCGCCCCCAGCACTATTCACATGGTAAATAGTTTAGGTAATCTCTGCTTCGCACACGCCCCCGATCAATGCCTTGAAAACACGAAGTTTCATCAGATCAGATTCACTGATAATTCATCGTGTTTAGAGAGGATGGCTCGTTTCTCCGGTAAAGACGCCCTTCAGATGATTCTGGACAGCGAGGAAGAATTCACCTTTTCCTCAGAGGAAGATTGTAATTCAGACGAAGAACGGCAGCATTTTCAAGAGCGAATTGATCCCGCAGAGGATATAAGTTCAGAGTAAGTTGTTTACTGTTATATAATTCCTTTTCTGATAATATAGAACTTTATATATATATTTAATTTCTGAATTTTTAGACTATATTTTCCCTAGTTTTGGCTAGCTTTTGACAACTTACAGGAACGATTGCCTTACAATATCCCTAACATCCGTGGAACTTATATGCTCAAGTGTAAACTTTTTTTTTAATGTGATATTGCTCTTTAAACATATTTGTATATTAAATATATTTCACTCAGTTTTGATTATCTTATGACACTGATTCATGCTAAAATACTGCATTATGCATAATGTAGATTGTTTGCGAATATCTGCTTATAGGTTATATGGTTTAGTGCAACTATATTTCAGCCTCCGGTAAAATATGTGATACTGTCTAAATACATTATATTTTTATATAAATGTTCTGGTTTTGGTTGGCCTATGACAGTATTTATCATGCTGCAGATGTTTTTGAATACAGACTGTGTAAATGTTTTAGTGATGTGTCGTTCGCGAACGATCCGTTTATTGCGTGCTTCACTAAATGCGTGCGGTCTATATGGCCCATCAATGGTCCATAACCATCAATTGCTCATCAGTTTACTTTGAATAATGTATGCTAACAGTTTTATTTTTATTTTATTTTTTTAGGAATGTGTCTGCTTCAAGCTCTCCTTCTCCAGCACCCCGCAGAGGGGCACGCAGGTGTCGGTCAGGTCTCAGTGCGATCGAGAATCATACTGAGTAAGTACATAGACGTAATATTTTACAGATGAAATGTAGCCTAATTGTGTTTACATCATAATAATATAAAAGTAGCCTATACCTATTCTTGTGTGAAATGACAAAAACCGTTGTCTTTTTTTATCCATGGCCATTAGTGATTGATAATGATAATACAAGTTCTTTTATTGTGTTATCAGACAAAGACATTTCCATGTCCTGCACCTGTGACTGCCTACAACAAACACATGGGGGGTGTTGACCTGTCTGATCAGCTGATACAGTACTACACTGCACAACACAAAACCATGAAGTGGTACAGAAAGATCTTTCTACACTTCTTGGACATTGCTTCCACCAACTCTTTCATTGTGCACAAAGAGCTACATGGTAACTTGTCCCATAAAGAGTTTATGGAGCAACTTATAACAGAGCTCTGTGGTGTGTCACAGAAAACAGCACCAAAACGGACCAATAGTGACCATGTACCGGTCCCAGGAGCTGAGCTGACATCAGATGACAGGGATGCTGCCACAGTTGGTCGCCGCAGTTGTGTGCATTGCACAGCAGTGCATGGTAAAAGACAATTAACACCATGGAAATGCCAGGCATGCAATGTTCACTTATGTCTTCAGTTAAACAGGAACTGTTTTCAGGAGTGGCATAAAGATGTGTGACTGTGTTCAGATGTGTGTGCTCTGCTGACCAACTTCCACTAACCACCAGCCTTCAGAAATCATTCTGATATGATGACTATTTTTTTAAATCAATGTTGGAAACTGTTGTGCTGCTTAATATATATTTTTTATAACCTGTGATAGTTTTTTCAGGATTCTTTATTTTGCTCACATTTGATTTGCTTAGAGCCCGCATCAACGGGGCATGAGCATTTACTGTGAGATACCTGCCTTTACTTTTGTTTATCGTTTATCATTGCTTTGTTTATAGCAGACTGATTATTTTTTTATTTTGCTCACATTTGATTTGCTTAGAGCAAATTTAGAACATTTAGTTCCTCCACATAGAGGAATTACAATAAAACAGATTGAAAAACAAAACCTTTGAATCTCCTCTACTACTTTGTTCAGGCTGCTTCACTTGATGGCCCATTAGCCATTGGGGGGGTGTCTATGTCACACCCCTGGTCTGAATCTCATTAATATTGATAGGGCATTACCACTCCCACGCATAAACCTCTTCTGACAAAAAAACTGACTTGCAAAGTTTAAATCAATGTATTGTTTTATTTGAACGATTAGGCAGGATGATTTTCACATCATTTTGAAGAAAAAACAATATGCAACATCATCCATTAGTCAAAAGTCTTGTTTACACATATTTAGTATGTGTTTTGTGGTCTCATTTCAGCAACTTTCATTTTTATTTTTTTCAATAACCACGCATAAACATTATTCTCTTAAAAATTCGAACATATACATGCATGTTGGTCGCATATTATGGTAGCCCTGTTTGTGCTATATAGAGTGAATTTACACCTTTGTCATTAACAAGTTTATAAATAACTGAAAAAAGCACAAATGTCAGAGCATGTCAGAACACCTCCAGGGCCCAGAAAACCCCTCAGACCCCAGAGGGTTAACATTGTTTATTTCATATTTATTGCTTATTTAATAATTTTTACAGTAAATATTTATTTAACTGTATTCTAAATTTATTTTAAACTTATAAGTCTGCTAGAATTACATTTTCCTCCAACTGTTAATAGTGCATTATGTAAGAATGACATGGTTAAAATGGGTACTGCAGTCCAAATTCAAAATATCGGAGATCATTGTTTCCCCCGCCGCCTCCTCCTTAGACGCGACGTGTGGGTTGCCAGTTTGAGGACACGCAACAGGATTGAGCGCAATTGACAAAAATTGTCATATTATTAAAGACTACTTTGCAACATTTTTTTTTATGTTTTTGAAACTTCTGACTCAACTAACTTGTCTTCAACGGATCCTTAGATCTCACTGTGTGAGTTAATGAAAGAGAGAGAGAAAAATAAATTCATAAAACGTACTCGGTTACTAATGTAACCTCGGTTCTCTCTAGAAGAGGGAACGAGTATTGCGTAAGGTTAGCATACGCATCGGGAATGTCTTCTTTCTTCGAGATCTGAAGCGGCAACCAATGAGGGCGCTTCGCGCCCTCCACACCCTTCTAACCGTCAGAATGGGTGTGGCCAGCGTGTATATATTCAGCGCTCACAGGCTAAAATTCTGGTTTTCGCAGTCTGAAGCGCAAAAGCTCGTGGAGCGACACGGCAGGTTACGCAATACTCATTCCCTCTTCTAGAGAGAACCGAGGTTACATTAGTAACCGAGTACGTTCTCTTACGAGAGGTCTCTCGTATTGCGTAAGGTTAGCTTACGCATCGGGAACCCTTTGTCAACGCCGTGTGCGCCGAGCATCCAGCCCATGAATCCCAGGGAAACCGGGGAAAACACTCTGCTGGGAAATGTGGCCGGTCGGAGAGACGGGCCAGCGCAGTACAGGCACTTCATGCAGCATATGAAATAGAGCGGCGCGGCCGGTCTATAAACATATAACAGTACAAACAGTAGGGCCGGCAGAGCGAGCCCATACAGTACATAAGCACTCATAAGGGTAGGAGAAAAACGACATAGTCGGTCTCACATGAAGAGAAAAATTTCTGCGCGACAGAGAATAATACGGCCGGCCAGCAGCGCGGGCCAGCACCGACAACAGCGCGTAACAGGAAATAGGAAACAGAGCGGATCGGCCGGTCTGAGTCAAACACTTCACCCTGAGTATAGTACCAGAATAGCGCCAGCATATGAACGTAGTCTGCACACGAGAAATGGGCAGAGCATACACGTCACTTATACTGACAGTATTTTTGCCTGTAGGGCAGGAACTTCCAGGTTATAAAACCTCACGAATGTTGACGGGGAGGCCCAGCCCGCCGCCATACAAATATCGTGAATAGAAATTCCGCTGGACCAGGCCCACGACGAGGCCATGCCTCTAGTGGAGTGGGCTCTGATGCCCAGAGGGCACTGCAGGTGTCTGGAGGCATAAGCTGCTGCTATCGCGTCCACTATCCACCTGGACAAGCTCTGCTTCGAGGCGGCGAGACCCTTGGTGCGTCCGCCGAAGGAAACAAAGAGCTGCTCTGAACGCCTGAAAGCGGCGGAGCGCGTGATGTAAACTCTCAGCGCCCGGACAGGGCATAGGAGGTTATCACTGTCCCCACTATCGGATGCTGGCAGAGCCGAGAGGGAAATAACTTGTGCCCTAAACGGGGTTCCAATCGCTTTGGGGATGTAACCGTGTCTCGGTCTGAGAATGACTTTCGAGTCATTCGGCCCGAACTCAAGACATGCAGGGCTAACAGATAGCGCGTGCAAATCACCCACTCGTTTGACTGAAGACAGAGCTATCAGAAAAATGGTTTTAAGCGACAGATATTTTAGATCCGCGGATTCAAGCGGTTCAAAGGGAAAAGCCTTTAGGGCCACTAGGACCAAGGACAGATCCCACGAGGGAACCGAGGGGGGCCGCGGGGGGTTCATCCGTCTAGCTCCTCTGAGGAAGCGGATAATGAGCTCATTCCTTCCCATTGCCCGGCCGCGCGTCGTCTCAGCGAACGCTGCAATAGCGGCCACATATACTTTGAGCGTGGAAGGGGATCTGCCCTTTTCCAACAGCTCTTGCAAGAAGGAGAGCACCCGCGGGACCCCGCATGCGCGCGGATCCAAGCTTTTAGTAGCGCACCATTTAGAAAACACCGACCATTCAGACGCGTAGAGCCGTCTCGTGGAGGGGGCTCTCGACTGTGTGATCGTGTTCACGACCCCATCTGACAGGTCAACGGGTATCCGTTGATCACCCATGCATGCAGCAACCAGCGCTCTGGATGGGGATGCCAGATCGACCCACCGGCTTGGGAGAGGAGATCCTTTCTCACCGGGATCGGCCATGGGGGTGAGTGCGACAGCCTCACTAGCTCTGGGTACCAAGTTTGGTTTTCCCATCGCGGGGCTATAAGCAGCACTGAGTGGTGCGTTTCTCTGATCCTCGAAATGACCTGTGGCAACAGGGAGATCGGAGGAAAAGCGTACAGCGGGAGGCTGGGCCATGTCTGGGACAGCGCGTCCTCGCTCTTCGAATAAAACTTTGGGCATTGAGCATTGTCTTTCGACGCAAAGAGGTCGATTTCCGCTCTGCCGAATAGGCGCCAGAGAAACTGGACTGTCTGGGGGTGCAGAGACCATTCTCCCGGGGGAATGTTGTCCCTGGACAGTCTGTCTGGACCGACATTCAGGTGGCCCGGCACGTGCGCGGCTCTCAGCGAGCGCAGCGAGCGGTAAGCCCACACGAGAAGGCGTTCTGTCAGCCTGCACAGATTCCTGGATCTGACACCGCCCTGTCGGTTCACATAGGATACCACGGCCGTGTTGTCCGAGCGGACTAGCACATGGTGATCCCGTATGAATGGGAGGAAGCGCCTGAGCGCGTTCTCGACCGCCATCATCTCCAAACAGTTTATGTGGAGGCATTTTTCCCGGTCTGACCATAGGCCAAAAGCCGGTTTGCCCTCGAACAGAGCGCCCCAGCCTGAGGTGGAAGCGTCCGTCGAGATAACTTTGCGGTGTGAGATAGCTCCCATTGTCACTCCCCGCTGGTACCAGTCGGCCGCTAACCAGGGCTTCAGAGCTGAAACGCAGCTCTGAGTCACTCTGATGCGAATACCGCCGGAAGCCCATGCTCTGTGAGGCACTCGGGCATTCAGCCAGCGTTGTAGCGGGCGCATTCGTAAAAGACCCAGCCGAAGCGCTGCTGCGGCTGAGGCCATACAACCCAGTAACCTCTGAAATGTTTTGAGAGGTACGGTGCTGCCCGGCCGGAGGGACGCGGCCAGGCGTCGAATGCAGCGCGCGCTGTGTCGACAGGCGGGCCGTCATCGCTACAGTGTCCAGATCCAAACCCAGAAAAGAGGTTGATTGACTGGGCACGAGCGAGCTCTTGGTCCAGTTGACCGTAAGCCCCAGGCTGTCCAAATGGCTTAAAAGCACTGTTCTGTGGGCGATGAGTTCGGCCTCTGACTGTGCTAGGATCAGCCAATCGTCCAAGTAGTTCAAAATTCGCATTCCCCGACCCCTCAGGGGAGCGAGAGCCGTGTCCATGCACTTCGTGAATGTGCGGGGTGCCAAAGACAGGCCGAACGGCAGGACGGTGTACTGATATACCTGACCGTCGAAGGCGAATCTCTAGAATGGCCTGTGACGGGGTATTATCTGGATCTGAAAGTACGCGTCTTTTAGATCGAGAGATATAAACCAGTCCCTCGGGCGAATTTGCGCGAGGATTTGTCTGGTTGTGAGCATTTTGAACGGTCTTTTCATAAGAGCCTTGTTCAAACGTCTCAGATCCAGAATCGGTCTGAGAGCTCCGTCCTTCTTGGGAACGAGGAAATAACGGCTGTAAAAGCCCGACTCGCTCATGGAAGGGGAAACCGGTTCTATTGCCCTTTTGCACAGCAGTGTGGCTATTTCTGCTGGAAGTAGATGTGCTACTTCCCCATTCACTCTGGTCTCGATACGCGCTTGAAAGCGCGGAGGGCGGCGAGCGAACTGCAGAGTATAGCCTCGTTTTACTGTGCTCAGCACCCATTCTGACGCGCCTGGAATAGCTTCCCACGCTCTCGAGTGTGCAGTCAGGGGCAGAATAGCCTCCGGGCTCTGATCGCGGGCTCGAGAGCTCGAGACGGAGGGGCGGGCGTGACGCGCGCGCTCTTGGTGCTTAGATACGGCGGGTCGCACACAGCGGTGACTGGCCGTTTTACACACAGCGTCCCGGTGGCTTTTGACGGGGAACATACAGTGTGAAGCACGACGCTCGAAGGCGGCGTCGGGGGCGAAGTAAGAGAGCGGATGTGTGAGCGCGTGGAAGCGGGCACAGCATTCGTGTTTATAACTTGACCGGTTGTGAGGGGTTGTGTAACAGAGCGGGTAGTGAGTAGGTGTGGGCACAGCGGGGTGGACACGTGACCTACTTTTATCACTCGAGCGGCTTGTGCCAGCTTTATGCGAGTGGGCTCTGTGAGAGACACGGGGTTTACAGTGCTTGAGTGCAGAGGTGAACACAGATAAGTGGGCACATTTTCTGCATTTGAAACACTTACAGCGCGAGGCGCGCGACCAGGCATAATACTCTCTTTGAGATTTCTCTGAGTCGCCGTGAAAACGGCGGTTGTGTGCAGGCGAGAGGGTGAGTTCACCGGCTCGTTGGCTGCGAAATGAGTGTCTGCAGTAACCGTAGCAACGGGGCCTGACAGAACGTGAAGCTTTGACGACGGTCCGGCCGCGGCGGGACCCAGTCGTCGCTTTTCTCCTCGGGCTAGGAGGATTTTGGAGGCTCAGGCTTCACCGCGATCCTCTGCCGGGGTCCCCGGGGAGGCGGCGGTCTGACGCGGCTGGTCGAGCGAGAGCGAGGGCGGCCGCCCTGTCGTCGCTGCGAGGACGGAGGTCGAGCTGGGCGCTGGGCAGAGCTATGTGCAGGCTGGTCCGAAGGACGGCGTGCAGCAGGTCTGGAGCGTCGAGGCAGAAACAAATTCATTGCCTGTGTAGTTTTTTGAACCTCCGAAAAGCGGTCGACGATCCCGCTAACCGCTGGGCCGAACAGGCCGGTGGGGGAGAGGGGGGCGTTGAGAAACACCGCGCGCTCAGACTCCCTCATGTCCGCGAGCGTGAGCCAGAGATGCCTCTCTGTAACTGACAGAGAGGCCATGCATCTTCCAATGGCCTGGGCAGCGGATTTCGTGGCGCGAAGGGAAAGGTCCGTCGCGCTCCTCAAATCCGTGATGGAAGCAGGCTCCGAGCGCTTCTCGTCCAGATCACGGAGGAGGTTAGCCTGGAGAATCTGCAGTACTGCCATAGAGTGGAGTGCCGATGCGGCCTGCCCCGCGGCGGCGAAAGCGCGGCCGACGAGGGCTGAAGTGGTCCTGCATGCTTTGGACGGGAGGGCAGCCTTTGAGCGCCAACGAGAGGGCGGGCAAAGGTGCGCTGCGTCCGCCTCCTCCACAGGGGGGATGGAATTATACCCCTTCTCAGCGGCGCTGTCAACCTGTGAGAGCGTCGATGAGGCGTGTGATGAAGACACTCTCGCGGAGAATGGAGCATTCCACGATTTAGAGAGCTCGCTGTGAAGCTCAGGCAGGAAGGGTGCTTTTCTGGACGCCGGCTGTCGGCGGCGTTGGTGAAGGAAGCAGCCGTCGAGTCTGTTCGGGGCTGGCTCTTCCGGGGAAGACCAGTCAAGGCCCAGCTGTTCGACAGCACGCGTGAGGAGGCGTAAAAGTTCCGCGTCCTCGCCCGCTCGAGATCGGCCTGAATCCTGGACTGAAGAGGAGGCGGTAGACCATTCCTCGCTGTCAGAGGCCAGGAGAGAACAGCTATCCGCGGCGCGTTCACCAAGCTCATCCGCCTCATCCCCTGAAGCGGCGGCGGCTGCACGGCCGTGAGGGGGGGCGGGGAAGGCGAAGGAGAAGCTCGAGGGAAAGGCTCCGGCGAGCTTCTGTACGCCTGGTTGGTCTCCGGTGGTCGCTGTGAGCGGCGCTTTTTCTTGCGCGGCCCAGCAGGGACGGGCGGGGAGACATGTTGGTCGAAAACTCCAAGCCGAGCCCGCAGGGTCGACATTGGAAGTTCCTCGCACTCGGGGCAGCCGCCCGTGGAGAGTGCGGTGGCGGCGTGATCGCGGCCCAGGCAGAGAGCGCAGATGAGATGGCGGTCTCCGTCGCTGAGCGGGGCGTGGCACGAGCCGCATGGAAAACGGGGCATTTTTAGAAAAACGCCCCGCGCTCTTTTAGAAGGAGAGGGTGTGTTGCAGTAGGCAAACACACAGCAGTGAAAAAGGATATGACGCCGGATAGCGTAGCAGGCACGGAAGGCTGAAGGCGGCGAAGGCGGCCGGCTTCTTCAGGCGCTGTCCTAGGCTTGCTGGTCGCTGGTTTCAACGGCGGCGGCTTCTCCAGATCCAGCGATGCGAAGTGCTTCGCTGAAGACAAGAAAATCAGAATTTTAGCCTGTGAGCGCTGAATATATACACGCTGGCCACACCCATTCTGACGGTTAGAAGGGTGTGGAGGGCGCGAAGCGCCCTCATTGGTTGCCGCGTTCAGAGCGCTCACCGATAGGCTTAAGCAGTTGCCGCCGAGCAGCCAATGAGCACGCTTATACAGCCTGCCTAGGTCTGTCGGCTGCTGCACTGCGTTGACAATGTATACAAAATTAAGGATAATTTTTTGGCTTCAGATCTCGAAGAAAGAAGACTTTCACGATGCGTAAGCTAACCTTACGCAATACGAGAGACCTCTCGTAAGAGAACCAGTTGATTTTTTTTGTGCATACAAAATGGTATTATATAATTGTTAATAAATTAGGTAAATAAAAATATATTAATGAAGCCACTTACAAAATTGTGCTGCAATTTATAACTTCACACTCACTTGATATTGACCTATGACATCCTAAAACTTTATCTTTTTTTTCTGTATGTAAATTTCTTTCCAGTTAGATTTTTCATGCACTATACAGGACTTTTATTTTGGTCTGGTGGTGTGATGTCATAAGGCTGCGCCACACTCCAGTGTCTGTGATTTGGCTGAAGAAAGGTTTGTTTTAAGCATTTAAAGGGTTTAAATCAAAACAAAGCATTCAGTCTATTTTACAGTTTTACAAGGGATGTAAAATAAAGTAAATATGGTAAGAGTTCATACGTTTACATTAGTTAACAAGAACTAAGAATGAACAATACTTCTACAACATTTATTAATCTTAGTTACTGTTAGTTTCAACATTTACTAATACATTATTAAAATAATTTATTTGTTAACATTAGTTAATGCATTGTGAACTAACATGACCAAACAATGAACAACTGTATTTTTACAAACATTAACAAAGATTAATAAATACAGTAGTAAATGTATTGCTCATTGTTAGTTCATGATAGTTAATACATTAACTAATGTTAACAAATGAGACCTTATTGTAAAGTGTTACCAATATTATTGAATGTAACATTGTAATGCATTAATCAAACATAAGTAAGCACATGAGTAACAGAAAAGGTGTGTGTCATTTCTCTCCCTGTATCATGAATCAGTTTATCGTAAAAACACGAATTCGGTCAATGGAAAGTGGTGATGGAGAAAAAGAACTTTTCATAACTCAAAGAGTTAACTGAACCAATTGTTTCCCACCGCTTGCTAACGACACACGCTGGTCAAAACAAATGACAACTTTTACAAAACAAATGTTTTCATAAATGGCTAATCGATTAAACATGATCCACAAATCATTAAATACCATATATGTGACCCTGGATCACAAAACCAGTCACATGGGTCAATTTTCTGAAATTGAGATATTTATTCAGCTTTCAGGTAATGTATATAAGCTTTCCATTGATGCATGGTTTGTTAGGATAGGACAATATTTGGCCGAGATACAACTATTTGAACATCTGGAATCTGAGGGTGCAAAAAATATTATGTTTTATATATTTACGGTAGGAAATGTACTAAATATCTTCATGGAACATGATCTTTACTTAATATGCTACTGATTTTTGGCATAAAATAAAAATCTATAATTTTGACCCATACGATGTATTGTTGGCTATTGCCACAACTATACCCTGTGCGACTTGTGACTGCTTTTGTGGTCCAGAGTCACATATAAGTCATGAGTACCTAAAAAGGAACTTTCAAAATAAATGCTGTTCTTTTATTAATTTGTAATGCTAGGTTTGTGTGTGTGTGTGTGTGTGTGTGTGTGTGTGTGTGTGTGTGTGTGTGTGTGTGTGTTTTTTGGATAATTAGGCCATTTAAATGGATAGTCCACCCAAAAATGAAAATTCTGTCATTTACTCGCCCTCATGTCGTACCAAACCTGTAAACCCTTTGTTCATCTTCGGAACACAAATGAAGACATTTTTGA